>NC_053154.1:3929398-5131898 GCF_016835505.1 Polypterus senegalus | reverse complement strand
ACGCACTCTCCAGACCGAGACTTGGCTTCCCTGGAGACCAGGACGCCCACGTCAGGGAATTCACCGCCCAACCCTCCCGCAACGCGGCCAGCTGTCCAACTTCTGGTCACTCCAGCTCCTTGATTGCTCCGCTGGAGCGGCCGCTTCCTTCTGTCCCACCGAGTGTCGGCCAAACACCCTTCTTGGGGCTCACCTTCCAGCTGCCTGCCTGCCTGCCTGCCAGCGAGCCTTCACTCACTCGCCCCGGTTCTCTCCACACCGCTTCCTCACTCCGCAACCTCTGCCTTTCTTTTCTTTTACTCTCCCTTTTAGCCGCCTCTCACTTCTATTTATGAGGAGAATGTGGCAGCTGTAGCAATTAGGAGTTCCTGGGAACAATTACGGATGCAGACGGTTTCTCACCTGTGCACTTAGGTGAGAAACGCCCACACCACGAATACCCCTGGAACTGCTTCAGCCACTCAACCACCATGCCCCCTCGCTACGCTGCAAGCGTGGCGATTATTTATTTAAAACTGGCCTTTTGATGGGAGCTTTGGACTCGCTATATCACACAGGGTACGAGGGTATTCGTGGGTAACACATGCAGATAGCGGGGAGTGGGTGTCTGACATAAGAATAAGAAAGTCTGTCACGTCACAGAACAGAATATTTCTTTTCATATTATTCATTGTGGACCCGACCCAGACACAGACAGGCAGACATGTTGCTAATCACCACCACACGTTTATTATTTACATTATTTACAATAATTAAGTGCCACACAAACCCCAATACAGTCCTGGCCACACAATGCCTTCTCTTCGGGCCGCCTCCACACTCTCTGCTCCTGCCTCGTCCTGCTTCCACCCGACTCCAGCCCCAAATGAAGGGAGACGGCCCCTTTTATGTCATCCCAGACGAGCTCCAGGTGCGTCCCGGCATTCCTCCCTGGACACGCCCCAGTGTGGCAGAAACGCCGGCTGTTCTCCCGGAAGCTCTCCGGGTGTCCCTCTTCTTCTTCCCCCCAGCACTTCCTGTCCAGGGTCCCCAAGGCATTGGGGCGCCCCCTGGTGGTGACCACGGGTTCCTACAGGGTTGGGCTTCCAAGCCCTCTACCCGTGGCCTCCAAAGCAACCAGGATGGCGGCCCCCACGTGATCCCAGTTGGGGGCACGCCCACTTCCAGTCCCTGAAGGCCGGGTCGTCGCCCCTGGCATCCTTGACATCATATTTTTGGATATTAATTATTTTTACAAAAACAATTTCATATGTAGAACCACAACCATCTAAATATCTCCAAACAATTAACATTTCACCAGCAACCGAGTTTAAAATGAAACCGCAGCATCCGACTGCAACAAATTGTGCAAGAACTTATTAGTTTGGCCGTATATTCGGCATGCAGAAGGAAGTTTCTGTTCCATGCACCAACTATAAGGTAACTTTTGTTTTAGAGAAAATACATTTTTATTATGAATTTTGTTTAATAACAACATGCATTTAATCTGACTTTACACTGGTGTCAGGGACAAATGTGCTTTTTAGTAATATTAAAAGGCAAGTTTACAGGGGGATATTACAGCCATGGGGGACTTTCATTATCCGAATATTAACTGGGATAACCTTGCAGATGGAGGAGCACAAGAGTTTTTAGAAGTAATCAGCGACTGTTTTTTAACACAGCATGTTAAAGCACCAACACGGGGTGACACCTGTCTGGATTTAGTATTCTGTAAAAATCAGGATAGAACTGAGGGTGTAGAGGTGATTGGACCACTAGGGTCACGTGACCAGAATGTAATACAATTCTCAGTATTTTGGAAGAGTGCTGATGCAAAGACTAAAATTGTTAAGTTGAACTTTGGTAGGGCTAATTTTGAGCAGATGCAACAGTCTAAGGAGGATAGACTGGGATAAGACAGTCGAGGAGCAGTGGAACAGGTTTAAAAATGTAATGCAGGACAGGGACAGACCTAAAATTGGAATTAATAGGAAATGTAAACCTTCACTGTTGGTTAATAAAGAGTTAAAAAAATAAGCTGCAAAGGAAAAATCAGACGAATATGACATAAGAGACTAATTACTGCACAGTGAATCGTAGAGCGTATGAGAACATGAGAGCGACCATTAAGAAGGATATCAGGGAGGCTAAAAGACAGCTGGTGAGGAACAGCAGATAAGGAGAAAGACGACCCTCAGAGATTCTTTCAGAATTTTAGTAGTAAATGAACAGTTAAGGAGGAGGTGAAGTGCATCAGGAATAGTAAAGGGGAAATAAAAGATACAGACAGTGAAATAGCGGACGCTCTAAACTCAAATGTTACTGAGGTCTTCACAAGTGAGCAAGTGGATAACCTCAGAGCAGTAACAGGGACTACTAAGGAGGTACTGAGGGATTGTAAAGAGTGAAGAGCTGCTCAGATTAAATAGGCTGAACTCAAACAAATCACCAGGCCCAGATAATATTGACCCTCGAGTTCTTAAGGAGGCCAGCAAGTGCAGATATAAACCCTTGACGCATATTTTTAGGAATATGTCACTGCACACTGGGACTAGAGAATGGCAAATATTATCCTGTTATATAAAAAGGGTGACCAGGCAGATCCAAAAAAATAAGCTTAATGTGCATCACAGGAAAATTAATTGTAAGAATTATTAAGGATTAAGATTGAGCAACACCTGGCCTGTCCAGAAGTTATTAGGAACAGTCGGCGTGGGGTCAGACGAGGAGGTCGTGTTTTACTGACATGCTGGAATTCTGTGAGGAGGCAACAAATGGATATGACCAGAGTGGAGCAGATGAGATTATTGATCAGGACTTTCTGAAAGCATCTGATGAGGTGCCACATGAGAAGGTGGGCATCAGACTAAAAGAAGTGGCAGCTAAGAGTGTGGAGTGTAGAATTGGCTCAGACACAGGAAGCAGAGGGTGATGGTGTGAGGACCTGTCTCAGAATTGGCTGACGTTAAGAGTGGTGCCCGATACCTCAGGACACCTTCACAGGAGTCCATGCATATTTTGGCATTACAAGTGGGGTCGTTACACAATATTAGGCAGATGGTTTTAATGTTGTGGCCTATCGGTGTTAGCTAGGACTGCAGTGTCAAGCTCATGATCTAGCAAGCACTTACCTGGAAGGCAGGTGGCATGACGACCACTCCATCTGCCAGTCTTCAGACACTTGCGCCGGGTGCTGCCAGTCTGATGGTAGAAGGGCGACGCACATTCATATTCCAGCTGTGTGTAGAGGGGATGAAAGCCAGGAGGTAATTCTTCTACCACTGGTGGGCCTTTGGTTGGCGACACCTCGTTCTGCAGTTTAATCGAAGTAGAAGAGGAAGAAGAAGAGTAGAAGGAGTAGAACTTGTGCACCGGGGTCGTCCTGGAAAAGGAATTGGAGCATTTTTGTTTTTACCATATCAGGATGTCATACATTTTACTTTACTTCTAAATTGTGCTTTCCATTCAGTTTGGTGCAATGGCAAAAATTATAAAAAAAAAGGCAGATTTATGTCATTGGCATCACATCGGTCATTTTATCTACATTCAGTTCAATAACTGTGGAACCTGTAAAAGCAAGATGCTGCATGCATTTGGTAGAAGAAAACTTCCAGTTCTGCACAAATCCATTCATCCACTTAATCCACAGTAAGCCAAAGCCAACTTCAGCAGCACTGGACACAAGCAGGAATCATCAGCCCAGGATGGGAGGCCAGTCCTTAGCTGGGCACATTTAAACATCACTCGTTTTGTGCCAATGCAAATTCTTTAATCTCACCAGCATTACGTTCACGTCTCTGGTATGTGGAATAGAAAATGCATGGAAAAGATGTCAGGTGATGCACCTTCAGCCTGAGTTTGGCCAAGCTGAACAGAAGTGAAGTGCATGCTGGGAGAGTTGGGATGTAAAGTTGTATTTCAGAGTGTTCTGCATAGTCGGATACCTTCAGAAAGTCTTTGGATCCCATCACGTTTTACACATTTTGCTATTTTATAGCCTTGTGCTAAGATTTTTGTCTTTAAAAAACTACCAAAAATTCCTAAAATCCTGTTTGTACGGCCCATCTCTCTATTGTCATAACCCTGCTAGTCTGAATAATGGCTTATGTATGTGTGTTACCACAGCTATGCTGATGACACACAACTGTATTTACCAACAGCGCCTGATGACCCCGACTCCCTTGATTCACTGACCCCAATATCTTACTTGTGTTTCTGAGTGGATGAGAAGTCGTTTTCTCCAACTAAATAAGGAGGAATCGCAAAAATGGATTTAATGAGGCTATTAGAAATCAACTTGATCAATTAGGCTTAAAATTCAAGACAAAGGTAAAGAATTTAGGCGTAACTATTGACTCTGACCTGAATTTTAAATCACATATTAATCAGATTCCTATGACAGCATTTTGTCACTTAAGAAACATAACATTTATTTATATAACACATTTTAATACAAATGATGGAGCTCAAAGTGCTTTACATAATGAAAAAAAAAAGACAAAATAAATAAGAATTAAAATAAGGGAACACTAATTAACATAGAATAGGGTCCAATGGCCAGAATGGACACACACATACATACATACATATATATATATATATATATACTGTGGCATGCGGCTTGGGGTGGTACCCAGCCGGGACACCCAAGAGAACCGGAGGAGGGCTTGCGCCTCCTCCAGATCACGAGGGGGTGACCGCAATGGTTGCGTTGGGGACCACGGGTGCGGGGCTTGGAAGCTCAACCCTGTAGGTGCCCGTGGTCACTGCCAGGGGGTGCCCCTGTGCCTGGAGAGCTCTGGACCTCAGCACTTCCGCCACACCCGGAAGTGCTGGGGGGAAGAAGAATTGGGACGGCCAGAGTGCTTCCGAGTGCACAGCCGGCACTTCCGCCACAGAGGGGAGTGTCGGCGGAGGAGTGTCAGGAAGCAGCAGGAGCCCATCCGGGCTTGTATATAAGGGGCGGAGTCGGACGAGGAGCAGACAAAGTCTTGCTGGAGAGGAGTGGAGCGGCCTGAAGAAGGCAGGCACTGGAAAGAGAGGCCTGGACTTTGGGGAATTGGTGCTGGAGCACTGGGTTGTGCACCTGAACTTGTAAATATTAGGACTGATTAAAATGTGTCTGTCTGTGTCCGGGGCTCGTACCACAATACATATATATACACGCACACACACACACACATATATATATATATATATATATATTTATATATTTATATCAAAAGTTAGATCTCTTATAATTCTGCAAGATGCTGAGACATGAGTTCACACTTTTGTTTTTAGTCGACTAGATTACTGTAATGCACTCCTCTCAGGACCACCCAAAAAGACATAAATCAGTTACAATGAGTGCAGAATGGAGCTGACAGAAACTTACCTAGGAAAAGAAAATCCAAGCCCATCACACCAGCCTGAGCGTCACTACACTGGTTACCAGTGCCATTTAGAATTGACTTTAAAATCCTGCTGATGGTTTACAAAGCCTTCAATAATCTGCTCCATCTTATATCTCAGAATGTCTCCCACCTTACACTCCAAATCGTAACCTTAGACCTTCAAATGAGGGTCTGATTAGAATTCAAAAGAGCTAAACTTAAAAGAAGTGGTGAGGCGGGTGGCCTTCTGCTGTTAGGCGCCTAAAATCTGGAATAGCTGACTGATAGAAATTCACCAGGTTAATACAGTGGAGCACTTTAAAACACTGCTGAAAACTCATTACTGTAATATGGCCTTCTCAGAACTTCATTTTAGTGTAACCTTGATATTCTGTATTTGCATTGACTTATCATTTTGTGTCATGGCTCCTCAATCCCAACTAATCTCTACTTTCTCTGCTGTTCTTTTTTTGGTGGCACCACCACTACCTGATCAGGGCACCGTGCAGTCCCTACATAGATGGCCTGAAGGCCAGAGGTCCACATGACCTTCATCATCTAATACTTCCACATGGAGCCTGAAAGCCATGAGGACTAATTGAGATCATTGATGTTAGGGGGGCTGGGTGGTCTCGTGGCCTTGGAACGCCTTTGGATTTTGTTTTTTTTTCCTCCAGGTGTTGTTTTTTCTGTCCCCCCTGGCCATCGAAACTTACTTTTATTCCATGCTAATTAGTATTGCCTAATTTTTAATTCTTATTTATTTTGTCCTTTTTCTCTATCTTCATCAGGTAAAGCACTTTGAGCTCCATCATTTGTATTAAAATGTGCTCTAGAATTGTGCTGTGTTGTCGTTGTTGCTACTCTACTCTCTAACTCTCGCAGTCCACTGCCTTAGAGCCGTATTCCTGAAAGGCCGCTACACCTCCCTGCCTTCATAACCTGTCTGGGCAGAATAGCGGCCTTTGACTCCGCACATAATATCCCACCGTCTAGTCGTGCTCTTATGCTACTTTCACAAGTCATGCTGCTGTAGGTTTAGTTACAGGTCAGTTTTGCTTTTTTTCTTGTAGGTTTTATATACCCACCCATCCAGTATCCAACCCGCTATATCCTAACTACAGGGTCACGGGGGTCTGCTGGAGCCAATCCCAGCCAACACAGGGCACAAGGCGGGAAACAAACCCCGGGCAGAGCGCCAGCCCATCGCAGGAAACACACACACACCAAGCACATACTAGGGACAATTTAGAAATGCCAATGTATCAAACCTGCATGTCTTTGGACTGTGGGAGGAAACCCATGAAGACACGGGGTGAACATGCAAACTCCACACCAGGTCTCCTCACTGCAAGGCAGCAGCGCTATAGATAATAATAATAATAATAATAATAATAATAATAATAATATTAATATTTTATTATTATTATTTTATAAAGAAAACAGAAAATTTTTCAGTTCAGCATAGGAGCAACTACAGATACGAGATAACAATAGATGCACATTGCGTGCCGTAAAGTACAAGCAAGCAAAATGAGTTTTTGTCCTTCTCCTCCATTGGAGGTTTCTTACCTCACTAAGCTCACTTGAGGACATCTGCATTACGGTGTGACAGGTGGACCACCCCAGCGAAACTCCCCCCCTGCCACTGTCCCTGGATTGTACAACACTCGAGGGAGAGTTCAGGCGCATGATGCTAGAATTAAGAGCCCACCATTGGTCAACAGATGGTAAAAATCATATGCATTGCTTGTGGCACCAAAAACCATTTTGGAACCAAATCACTGAAAGGTGCAGTTTTGGTGTAAGGCCCTGTCACACACATGCGATTAGGAGGAAGATGAGTGGACCAAGTGGAGGTAATTACCTGCCATGCCAAGGAGTGGCGGTGAGCACTAAACCTACTACTGTTGTCCCTGCAGGCCAAATGCAGGAAAATCTTCCTGGTTTAACAGTTACGGCACCCAGAGGCACAGCACTTCCTGTTCTGGTGTCCAGAGGCATGTCACTTCCAGTTTCCGGCATGCAGAATAACATCACTCCTTGTTCTGGCCCGCAGAATGACGTCACTTCTGGTCCCGCCGTCCAGAATGATGTCACTTCCAGTTCCTTGATGTCATTTCAAGGCTTGCCCTTTAAAGCCGCCATGTTTGCAACATTTCGGCAGCTCAGCTTTGGAAATCAGAAAGAGTGCATACTTACTTATTTTCATTACCCTTTTCCAGCCAGGAGCAATTTAAGGGTGGCTGGTCCAGACCTTCTTTGTGTGTTGAGACTGATTCTTTAACAGCCCTTATAATTGACAACAGAAAATGATGCAAACTGCGAGACTGAAAGCGATAGATTGGGTTCTGTAGGATCAATCTGTTGTTATACAGTAACATTGTGGCTTTCCATCATATTATCATTATATAATATTTTTTTAATAAATATTTGGTTATCACATTGTAGGGGAGGCTAGGGTTATAGGGTTATAGTGCTGAAACTCTGGGGAGGGCAGGCTAAAAAAAGGTTAAGGGCACAAGGGGTAGTCCTTGTGAAGTCCTCTATTGGTGGTAAACTGAGAAGGTTTGATCGTAAAGAGTAGCCTTCCATAATGGTCAAGGGGGTGAAACGTGGAGAAGAGTGCAGCACGCACAGGGAGATAGGTGAGAGGTTGCCAGTAACAGTTACATAATTGATTTTGACATTTCTTCCAATCTCCCATTTAGAAAAAAACCTAAGAGGTTAGTTGGCACCTTCTGTGTTAGGTACCTGTCACAGGTAATCTAACAAAAAAATGGCATTTTTAGGGTGTATTTAGTTACTGGCTGGCGATGATGGGGAGTGGCTTAAAGCGCAAACACGATTAAACTGCAGAATGAGGTGTCGCCAACCAAAGGCCCACCAAGAATTGTCAATAAATATTCTTGCAATTCTACTTCAGTATACCATATTACTGCGGTGGGCTGGCGCCCTGCCCGCGGTTTGTTTCCTGCCTTGTGCCCTGTGTTGGCTGGGATTGGCTCTGGCAGACCCCCGTGACCCTGTAGTTAGGATATAGCAGGTTAGATAATGGATGGATGAAATTTGACACAAAGATCTAAAAACACTGAAGCAGCACTCTTTTTGAAAACCAACACTTTTGGCCACGACTGTATAAAACCCGGAGGGACTCCGACACTTCCTTGCAGTTCATTGTTTAATAAATGCGCTCTGAAGTCGGTGAGTTAATTGCCTTTTTGCTGTGCTTGCCCCTTTGGTGTATTTTGGATTTTTTGACCTTCATGCTCGGTGTTTGGGACGGCTTAGCTATCAGCTAAACAAATGGGCTGGATGGACTGAATGGCCTCCTCTCATTTGTCAGATTTCTTATTTACTTGACTGGAATACTGCGAACAAGTGAAACAAGCTACAACAATGAAATGCCATCGGAAGAGATCATCGATGGACGGTAATGGGAATTCACACACTCAGAGATATAAGAGTTTCAACTGCAAGCCTACCAACAATACACATCAACAAAGGAAACACATGCACATCATTCAGTAATTTGGACGTGTTAAACGGGGACCCAAATTCTGTTTAAGCCCTCTAGACATGCAGGTCACCCTATAATTTTAAAGACACACTTTATAAAGAAAAAGGCAAACCTCGATGTAACGTGTGGAGGCAAAACCTTCTGCCTCACCATATCTGAGACTTTGGGTTCTCGACAACCTGGGGAGGAAAAAGAAATTAATTGTCAGGGAGCATCTGATGCCAAACACCTTCATCACAACCCCTCTGCAAGCTCTTGATGTATTTCAGAGACCCCCTTAACAGAACTCAGTTGTTACATTTTTATTCAAGGTTATTTTACACGTCACCGTGTTGCTTTTTGGCAAACGGCTGTCCACCGGTGGTCTTCATCCAACCTGATGGAGCTTGAGAGGATCTGCTTAGAAGAATGGCAGAAACATCCCAAAATCCAGGGGCTTCATGCATAACGCCGTGCGTAGAACTCACACTAAAACATGGTGTAAGTGCAAAAGCGTGAATGTGCTTATGCACAGAAAAATCCACATGCATAAATCTGTGCGTTCGCCAACTTCCATGTCATCCTGGTCAGCATGAAAATTAACGCACGTGCACGCGCCTGCTGTCCCGCCCCGACTCCTCCCAGAATTACACTACTTTGAATATGCAAATCAATATAAATAGCCCTTAAGCTCAGCGTTCTGTGAAAAGACAATGGCAAAACCACAGGGGAAAATAGAATAATTTCAGCAAATACCAAGTGGAGGCAAAGAAAAACTTACTATTTGTTGGTTTAAACAGTGGTATCAATAACAAAAGGAAGTTGATCGAGTGACATAGCGTGTCGGAGAAACTCGAAAGCTCACGAAAAGAGCACGAAATGTCAACTTCAATCTCGACATTTCCACTTTAATCACGTAGTTTATTTTGTCATTATAGTAGAACATTATAAACTTCATTTTAAAATCATTTAATTTACTAGTTTCTTCAATCCCATCATAACTAAAGTAGCACGTTAAATGCTTTGTATTTTATGTGATCTTCTATGTGCTCTATGTGTGTGAATCACTATGTGCTTCTTAAACGGGCTTTCTCTTCCTCCGACAGGACACAGAATCCATGACATTTGTGATATTACAGCTCTCTGAATAACTAAAATACTGAGATGTATACTTGATATCATTTTCATGATGATAGGAGTTATTAAACATGGGAACATGGTGTTGCAGTGATTGTTCATGTCTCATGTAAGATGCTTGCTGTGCCGTGCTGACCTTCGATGAAATAATTTATTGTAGCAGTCCTGTCTCTTTCAAACGTACTAACCTCCAATTCCTGTCCTTACTTTTCTTTCTCCAAATACCCAATCGCCACACAATCAGCTCTGTAATGGACGTTAAGCCATCTGTAAACTTACAACGCCGATTTTCCAAAACTTTTAAGGAACATCGAAATATCTTCGTAGTACGTGTTTAATTATTCCATCCATCTATCCTTCCAGTGTCGCGCCAGCACAAACAAGAATACAGCGAGAGGGCAGGAACAATACGTGAGCGGCTCGCTAGCACTGCAGCACCGTGTAGTTAAAGTTTTATCTGTATAATATAATCAACATATTGTGCTGCATTTCATCTTAAAAATGATATTGTCATCATATGTAAATACGCGCTTTATAAAGTGGCGCAGGTTGTGTAATATTATAACTGTAGTGCAAGTTTACAGTGAGGTGATGGTACTAATAAGTATAAACAGCTCTACAAAGAGCAGTTAATGGACTAATTGAGTGCATTTAGAGTTCTTGGGATGAAAGAATCATCCTTGGGATGTTTCTGAACACGAGGTCCGTACAGGAAAGGTTTGAAGTGTTTGTCGTATGGGAGCAGTTCAAATAGACAGCGTGGCTGAGGCAGAGTGTGCTTGATGCTGTATTGTGATAATTCTCTATCTGATCAGCTACTGTAGAGCTGTGATTCCTACTAAAATACAGTGATATAAATACTCCGAGTGGTGCAGTGAGAGTAATATGGAAAAAGATGATCCACTGTGGCAACTCCTAAAAGGAGCAGCTGAAAGAAGAAGAGGAAGGTGCAGTGAGAGTAACAACGCTAAAGTATTTATTGTATTTAGAATAGTTTGGCCATTCTGTGGACCGTTATATTGTTACAGGTTAATTACAATCCGATGCATTAAACTAATAAACAATATGCGGTTAATGTCAGTGTATTTATAAATAATAATAATAATAATAATAACAATCCATTTTATTTATATAGCGCCTTTCCCATGCTCAAGGCACTTAAAGCCGCGTCAGGGATGTGGATCTAAAAAAGAAAAGATAAACACACAGGAACAGTAGCACTGCTTTGATGCAGGGTGCCTCCAGTCTGCAAAACCGAGCGGAGAACTTGCGTAAGACACGGTATGAGCTACGGTAGAAGGGTGCGTGGCTTTACGCCAAGTGTAGGTTTTATACATCGCCTTTTGAACGTGGAAACGTTCTTACGCAACATTTCTGTGCGTACGCACCGTTTATACATGAGGCCCCAGGTGTGCAAAGCTTTGGAACGGCGGCCAAAGGGGCTTCGAGGGTCTGAGTATTTGTGTCAATGTATTTCAGTGGTTGATTTTTAATAAATTTGTAAAACAATTTCGAAAATCCTGTGACATTCTAGTGCCACGTTGCACGGAGTGAGGCAGAACAAATATTATTATTATTATTAACTGAGGTGGTCACAGTGGGTTGTGAGTGGGTTTACTGCACCGACAATCGTGCTTGATCCCCCCAGCAGAGCCGTAGCGTGGGTGGTGTGATCTGTGAACCCGCACCAGGCACCGATCCTCGAAAGGGGGACAACATCAGTATCATTTATAGATATTTCCCTTTATTTTTATGAATTTGTAAACAACTTGCGCATTGAAATGTGTTTATATTGTGTTTTACAATCACATCCGAATTATTGGAAATAAAAGTGCAGTTCTAAGCAGACTAACAAGGCGGAGTGGTGGCCCTGAGGATAGGGATCTGCACTGGCAATTGGAAGGTTGCCGGTTCGAATCCCGTAAATGCCAATAGGGACTCATCTCTGTTGGGCCCTTAACCTGCAATTGCTAAGCGCTTTGCGTAGTGAGAAAAGCGCTATGTAAATGTAAAGAATTATTATTAACAATGATAACGATGCACTGCTAGAAAACCGCCACACGCGCCACTGAGATGTAAACGCACAACTGAGCGCTGCACGCCTTTACTGTCGGATGGCCGATGTACAAGCAGTCATGACGCTCTCATTGTGATCCTCTATCTACTCGCATCTCCAGACGCGCTCGGTGCGTTACTTCCGGTGCAGTATATTAGTTTATATGGTTTTGTAGAGTTGGATAAAAAAAAAAAAAAAAGGAAATATGATCAAATGTTTTTATTTATTCTAATAATGAATGTTGAACTGACATTTAATAATACAGAAAATCTAATTATTTTTTTATTTTGGAACTATCGTACTTATTCCTAGTCAATTCATGACAGAAAACGGATCCTAAAAAGAAGTCGGAAGCACAAAATCTGAAAGGAAAAAAAAGTTCTGAAAGACAACGGGAGTCCTCAAATACTTTAATACAATGGACTTCAACCAGAAGTAAAAATGTAAGTGAAGAAAACAATGAAAATGATGTAAATATTCCTAATGTGAGTGGATACAATACATTTGTTCGATTGAAGAAGGCCGCTTATCTTTCCTTTTCGGTTCGCTACGGCTCTGCCCCCTAAAACCCCCCACCCCATCCCTACACCAAACCATCGCTCTGAGGAATGATTGTGCTCGATTCGCCAACACCAGCGCTCCCAAGTCAGTCATTTGTGAAAAAGTGGATGGCAACAAGAGATAAGAGCTAAGAGCTAAGAGCTTACGAGCCAGGAGGACAGACTGAAGAACGGGAACTTATGCAGGATAAGAGAGCGGAGATTGGGTGGTGACACGATTGAAATGTTAAAAATTATGAAAGGAACAAGTCCAGTAGGTCCAGGTTTTTAAAATACAGTAAAATTCTTCATCACAAACGTGGGATTGGAGTTGGAATCTCCTTCAGGGCATATGTCTGTGCATTAAGAGCTATAGACACGTGGATTACGTTATACCGAGTAGTGTGGCAGGACTTTAAGGACCTTCAGTTCTCACCTCGATGTTATTTTGGATAACCTCAGTGAGTGCGTTGGGCTAAATGGCCCGATATCCTGAAGTTCTGCTGTTAATGACACCTGATGGCCGGCCAGGGCTCTTTACCTTTGACACACACCGGGGTTTTTCCACTCCAGGTGCCATCCTGCCGGCAGGTGCGCTGGGGATTTCCACTCAGAGCAAATGTGTTGTTGCAGAAGAACTGAGCCGCGATGATGGCATCACCAGGACCCCTTGAAAGTATGTAGTAGCCATTCACAGGTGCTTCAGGCTCCTTACAATGCTTCTTTTCAGGTACTGTGCAGAAAAACAGAGGGCATTAGGGTCTTGTTCATCAGTCACTCCTCATCATCACTCGCTGCACTCTGCTCAATTATGCAAACAAGCATTGAGAGGAAGAAGTGATGGCACACACAACTGACTAGGAGTGAAAAGTCTCTAAGTGTCCATGAGTGGTCCAGCCAAAGCCCAAACGTAACCCTCAGGGAACATCTGTGGAGATACCTGAAGACGGCCGCTTACAGACGCTTCCCACTTAATCAAACAGAGCTTGGAAAGATCTGTCAGGAAGAATGGGATCAACTGCCCAGATCCATGTGTGCCAAACTTGTAGAGACTCGCCCATGAGGACCCAAAAGAGGAACTACTGCCACTTATACAACAGAATTAGGGGTCTGAATATGTCTATGAAGGGGAGATGAGATTTGGAATTTTAAAAAAAGTGCAAACTATTTTATTTATGGTTTACTTAGTATATCTTGATGGGCACAATTGACAGTTGTATCCATTTAAATTAAGTGTGTGTGAAAGTGAAGGGTCTGAGTGCCTTCTGAATCCACTGTAACACCCCTACTTGCCCCCTGTATTAACTTCTACAGTTGTTTAAATGCCATGCTGGATTTTGCTTTCTCTGTTTGCCCCTGTAGTCCTCTAGCCTGTGCACTGCAATGTCATCACAGCTAAAATGAAAGACTCACGTTTAACACACTCTGGGATTTGCCCGCTCCAGGTTCCATCAGGCTGGCACATCAGCTCAAATTCACCGTTCAGTTTATATGAACTGTTACAGAAGAACTGCACAATGATTGGAGTGTCATCTGCACCGAGGACAAGCAGGTGATATCCATTCAGGAGAGGCCCGGGGTCAAGGCACCTTTTCTTGTCTGGCACTGAGAAAACAAAAACAACAGCATGAGGTGAATGGGGACACCAAATGAGTCACGACAGGGCCTTGAGTTTAATACCAAATATGAATACCCAATTTGTCTGAAAATCAAAAGTCCACCTTATGAAGAGGATTTAGGAGTCGCAGTGGACACGACACTATCACCTGCCAGACAGTGTTTAGAAGCCAGTAAGAAGGTTAACAGCATGTCAGGTTATATAGCGCCTTGACGTTTGGAGTACAAGTCACAGGAGGTTCTGCTAAAGCTTTATAACACACTGGTGAGGCCTCATCTGGAGTCCTGGGTGCAGTTTGGGTCTCCAGTCTACAAAAAGGACATAACAGCACAAGAGAATTTCCAGAGAAGAGCGACTAAGCCGAGTATAGGAGAGTGGGGTCTCGGTGATGGTGAAAGGCTAAAGGGGTTGACTATGGAGAATAAGAGACAACTTGATAGAAACATTTCAAATTATAGAGGGAACTGGAAAGGTGGACCCCAGTTGTTATTTTCAAATGAACACAAAGGCACAGATGGAAGCATATTAGCTGTAAATTACACATAAATGGGGGGAATGCGTTACTTTTGGACATCACTTACACTTCACAGCTAAAAGTTATGCGGACCCTCCTCCAAATGAATTCGGTCTTTCCCACAGGAGTATAAAATTTAACACAAAGCCCTGCAAATTCGAAAGACAAACAATGGCAGTAGAATGGGGGGTACTGAAGAGCTCAGTGACGTATTTGAAGGTACCACTGGCATAGATGACCAGCACTCACCCACTGGGAGGTCTGAAAATCGAGAGTCCACCTTATGAGAAGGATTTAGGAGTCGTAGTGGACTCTAAGCTATCGACTGGCAGACAGTGTTTAGAAGCCATTAAGTAGGCTAACAGCATGTCAGGTTATATAGCGCCTTGACGTTTGGAGTACAAGTCACAGGAGGTTCTGCTAAAGCTTTATAACACACTGGTGAGGCCTCATCTGGAGTCCTGGGTGCAGTTTGGGTCTCCAGTCTACAAAAAGGACATAACAGCACAAGAGAATTTCCAGAGAAGAGCGACTAAGCCGAGTATAGGAGAGTGGGGTCTCGGTGATGGTGAAAGGCTAAAGGGGTTGACTATGGAGAATAAGAGACAACTTGATAGAAACATTTCAAATTATAGAGGGAACTGGAAAGGTGGACCCCAGTTGTTATTTTCAAATGAACACAAAGGCACAGATGGAAGCATATTAGCTGTAAATTACACATAAATGGGGGGAATGCGTTACTTTTGGACATCACTTACACTTCACAGCTAAAAGTTATGCGGACCCTCCTCCAAATGAATTCGGTCTTTCCCACAGGAGTATAAAATTTAACACAAAGCCCTGCAAATTCGAAAGACAAACAATGGCAGTAGAATGGGGGGTACTGAAGAGCTCAGTGACGTATTTGAAGGTACCACTGGCATAGATGACCAGCACTCACCCACTGGGAGGTCTGAAAATCGAGAGTCCACCTTATGAGAAGGATTTAGGAGTCGTAGTGGACTCTAAGCTATCGACTGGCAGACAGTGTTTAGAAGCCATTAAGTAGGCTAACAGCATGTCAGGTTATATAGCGCCTTGACGTTTGGAGTACAAGTCACAGGAGGTTCTGCTCAAGCTTTATAACACACTGGTGAGGCCTCATCTGGAGTCCTGGGTGCAGTTTGGGTCTCCAGGCTACAAAAAGGACATAGCAGCACTAGAGAAGGTCCAGAGAAGAGTGACTAGGCTGATTCTGGGTTACAGGGGTTGAATTTTAATGTCAGTAAATGTAAAGAATTACACATAGGAAGTAAAAACGTGAGGTCTGAATACACAATGGGTGGCCAGAAAATTGAGAGTCCACCTTATGAGAAGGATTTAGGAGTCAGAGTGGACTCTAAGCTATCAATTTCCAGACAGTGTTTAGAAGCCATTAAGAAGGCTAACCGACTGTCAGGTTATATAGCGCCTTGATGTGTGGAGTACAAGTCACAGGAGGTTCTGCTCAGCTTTATAACACACTGGTGAGGCCTCATCTGGAGTCCTGAGTGCAGTTTTGGGTCCCCATAAAGACATAGCAGCACTAGAAAAGGTCCAGATGAGAGCAACTGGGCTGATTCAGGGGCTACAGGGAATGAGTTAGGAGGAAAGATTAAATGAGCTGAGCCTTAAGGAGATGAAGAGGAGACCTGACTGAAGTGTTTAAAATTTGGAAGGAAATTCCGAATGACTTTAGTTGGTGACTTTAAAAAGAGCTTATCAAAAACATAGGACTCTGCCCATGTTCATTGTGGCCACCAGGGGGCTCTCCAGCTCCTCAAACACCAGACATAAATGGGCTCTGGACACAAAGGTGGTAAATAAAAGTTTATTTGGGAAACTCTTTCCCAGGAAGCGTTTCCCAAAGCACCAACCGACTTACAGTCACAAAGCACAAACGGCACAATATAAATGAAAAGTATTCAGTCAGTCAGTCAGTCTGTCATTCTCCAACCCGCTATATCTTAACACAGGGTCATGGGGGTCTGCTGGAACCAATCCCAGCCAACACAGGGTGTAAGGCAGGAACAAACCCCGGGCAGGGCGCCTTAAAAAGTATTGGGATTAATAAAGTATCTATCTATCTATCTATCTATCTATCTATCTATCTATCTATCTATCTATCTATCTATCTATCTATCTATCTCTAGGTGGTAGTGGCTACCTGCTCAGACGCTGATGCCTTCCACCTTTTGCTGGACCCCTACTGTGCCAAGAAGAGGCGCTATAATGCAGCACATGATATGGCGCTGTCAATTGTGGGGCACAACCAGATACTCTTGGGTGCCAGTGGTGGGGTGTGGACGCGTCAGGTGGGAGGCTGCTCTACCAGCCAATGAAGTTCTGCAGTGTCCTGATTGCATATGCATGAAGTTGATTAACATGATCCATATATGGGCGGTGTTCGAGGCACATTCACTAATGCATATTTACAAGGTGATTGTGATTTACAAAACGGTAAAATGTGTAGAAATGGATGTCTGTCAGGTTTTATAAATGTGATTTTCCTTTGGCGTGGCCATATTTTCATACTGAAATCCATTTAAGGTTAAATAAATGAGGCCCTAGGGGAGGAGGGAAGAACTATACTTAGTGAAGCAGTTCAAATATGTTAAGATCTCGTTCGTGAGTAATGGAAGAAAGGGACGTGAACTCAAAAAGGAGATCGGCGCAGCAGATGTGCCACAGGCATTGCACCAGTCTGTGATGGTAAAGTGGAAGCCGAATCTCAAGAGAAAACTCTTGGTCTACTGGTCGATTTAGGTACATCCGTGTCCTCATCTAAGGTCATGAACTGTGGGGAATGACTGAAAGAGCGAGATCGTAAGTACAAGCAACTGAAATGAGGTTTCTTTGTCGGGTGGCTGGGCTGACACTCCTTGATAGGGTGAGAAGCTCTGCAATTCAGGAGAGCATCAGAGTAGAGTCACCACTTCTCTGGATCGCAAAGAGACAGTTGAGGTGGTTTGGCCCGAGGTCTGTCCCACTGGGCAGAGACCCTGCAGCAGACCTAGGACACGATGGAGAGCTGGTATCTCTCAACTGGCTTGGGAACACCTCAGGAAGAGTTGGATTCCGTGGCTGGGGACAGGAAAGTCTGTGGTGACATGCCGGAGCTGCTGTTTCCATGATCTTCACCCGGGAAAGTGGCTTCTCAAGATGAGAGATGAGATGAGAGGAGTTTTTCCTTCTGACACAGTGGTGCCAGGACAAAAATTGCTCATTTGTAAAAACTAAGGTGCTGGTCATCAATGTGACAAAACAGACCACACTTACTTACTAAAGTTAGAAAAAGTGACATTCTAACATCCTGTGAGCAAACTTTACTTCCTTGAGATGGTCAATTAAACAGACTCGGGCTCCTAATATGGCAGCTATAAGGTGCTGTGCCATTTCCTTCAAGCCGCTTCGATAAACTGAATGTTCAGCTTTCATATGTGCACACAGCCCAGGGTTCAGAGGACACTGCAGGGCCAATGAAATGACTAAGCTGGAAGGAGACTGGCGGCTCTTGGCACACAGAACATTTGACAGACTACAAAATGCAATAAAAATGACATGAAGCATATGAGGGAAAATTTAAAAAATGGAAGTTAAAGATTGTAATAATCAATTCAATTACTGAAGAAAGTCTGTTCATTATTGTGCACAATATCTGCTGCGGCTGTGCCCACTGGCCCTTAATGCAGAAACGACACTGCTAATGTGGAATTAAAACAAACATTTATAATGGATGTTTAGTATATATTGTAAGACCTTTATGTTTTGAGTAATATGTTGAAGTTCTTTTCTTCATACTGCATTTATGCTAATTGTTGAACTAATTAGGTCCCTAAGTAGAGGTGATCTTTCTAAGAATAAATTTAATTTAATTTAGTTGATGTAATTCTCTTCAAGCAAAATTCAAAAAGTAATACCAAGACCTACCACAAGGGGGTGGAAAAGCATTGGTAATGAAAAACAGCAGCAGCTCTTAAAAGGGACACAAGCAACAGGGGGGCTTTAAGTCTTGTTAAGATGAAACAGTCCATGGGTACTGGAACAGCGGGAACTGAGTGGGCACAGCGCACCATCTGAACAAAATGCTCTGTTGTACTTTATGAAAAAAGTAACCCAATTTTGAATTTCCTGACTTATTTATATGTTACCTTTTCAACATATTCAGCATTTCTAACAGTTCACTTGTACATCTAAGGTGTTAAACACAATAACTTTGACATGTATAAGAGCTATTAAAATGAGAATTAAAAATGATTATGAGCTACAAGATAGGAATTATAAATACCAAAATCTTGTTTAATTATACTTATAACTTAGTGTTTCAGTATAATAATAAAGATATAATGATAGAAAAAGGTATGAGAGAATGCCATAGATATTATATTATATTTCTGTTTATTCAATTAGCAAATGATTTTATACAAAATGACTTACAAAAGGGGTCAATATAACAAAGTACAGTAAATGTAACCATATGATCTATCCATTAATTATATAGTGCCTTACATGTCTCTGTCTGTAACATAATGCCTTTCCTATCTGTACATTTTATAGTGTCTTTCATCTATCTATCTATCTATCTATCTATCTATCTATCTTTCTATCTATCTATCTATCTATCTATCTATCTATCTATCTATCTATCTATCTATCTATCTATCTATCTATCTATCTATCTATCTATCTATCTATCTATCTATCTATCTATCTATTATATAGCGCCTTTCATATCTATCTATCTATCTATCTATCTAATCCTGCCAACTACGCTATCTACAGTATCTATTATATAGTGCCTCTCCTATTTAACTGTCTTTAACTGTTTTTTTCCCCACAGTGCACCTTTGGTTCGCTACCATCCCTGCCTTACTGCCCTGTCCGGCCTGCCATTGTACTTTCATTTATTTTAAAAGCTGCTCCTTACCACACCGTGGTGTCTCTGAGCTCCACGTCCCATCCAGCTGGCAGGTGGCCTTGCGGTTTCCTTCGAGGTGAAAGCCAGCTTCACAGTGGAAAGTCACCTGTGCGCCAAAGCGGAAGTCATCGCCGGTCGTCATTCCATGAGGTGGCGCTGCGGGGCTCCTGCACATCACCACTGACAGTTCAGATATTTGAGAAAATCCAGTCTGTTAGAAGAAGAGCTTTCTACTAAAAACACGTTACAGCAGCAACATTAATGTCTGAAACTTTACAAGTGAAGAGAACACCAGAGCCGAGTGCAAAGTTAAGGGGGGTGTCAATCAAGGTGGGACAGGAAGGCTGAGTCACAGAAAGCAATTGAAAGAAGACAGAAGAAGTCCAAGGTGAAGCGGCCCGAGTGCAGCGTTAATGTGGAGGGGCAGGCTGGCCGTAGGAGGAGCAGGCACAAGGTATAGGGGGCCACCTGTGACAAAAGCACGCTTGTGTGACGCTTTGGTCCACACCACTGATAAATGTTGATTTGGTTATTTCATTTTTGAGGACCCCAGAAACACACCCATCCTTGACCTGACAAACACACACACAGACACACACACACGGGGGGACACATGATGCAGTGGCATAATGAACTGATAATAAAGAATATCCTTCATTAAACAAATAAAGAGGGTTGAAACAATTAAGAAACAATGAGTCAACAATATACACCAAAAAATCCCACCTTGATGCTTATTTAACTAACAAAAATACAAATGAGACCCAGCATGACACTGAGCACAAAAACGATTAACGATAAACACTCACGACAACACAGTCCAGTACAACAAGTGCATGATGGTGATGATGGTGAGTGGGATGAGACAAATGAATGAAAGGTGAAGTTTTGTCCTACCAGGTTCCAGTGGTTGGGTGAAGATTTGAAGTGATTTGGATGAAAACACGTCTAATGAACAAGCAGGCACGAGACAGGAAAAAATAACTAATCCAAATGAAGGTGACGCTTTCAAAATACCCAGAAACGCACAACTGGGATTTCTTTCTGACGTCTCTTAGCTCCTTCTTAACCCTCATTCTACCGACTGGGGTCTTTGGGGACCCCAGAGGTTGTGGAGACTGAGACAGACCGACACCAGGATGTCCAAAACACACTTGTTTATTTATATTTTCCACTGCAACCACAATGCCTTCTCTCAGCAACTCTCTTTCCTTTCTTCTTCTTCTTTCTTTCTTTCTTTCTTTCTTTCTCTCTCTCTCGACCTCCTTCCTCCTCCTCACAAGCTTCGTCTCCTTCCTCCCAACTCTGGCTCTCTGTCTGGAAGGAGGCGGCCCCTTTTATCCTGACCCGGATGAGCCCCAGGTGCTCCCCTTGATGTCACTTCCTGGTGTGGCAGAAGTGTCAGGAAAGCACCTGGAAGCACTCCGGATCTTCTTGGAATTATTTCCGGGAGCACTTCCTGGTGTGGCGGAAGTGCTGCCATCCAGGATTCTCCAACTGTCCGAGTGCCCCCTGGCGGTGGCCACGTCCTCTCACGGGCATCCCAGCTCCGTCTTTGTGGCCCCCAAATAGACCCGGGCGGCTGCCCTCTCATGGCCGAGGAGAAGTATTGTCCTAGTTGGGGACTGTCCAGGCGTCCCGGCCGGGCAGTGTCCCCGTACATCTGCGACAAGGTATATATTTTGTCATATCTCAGAGGTGCTTTTTTATCATTGCGATTTTTTTATGACTTTGTCAAGCAGTTGGCTCCTAATAATGTCACATCATTGTTTTCTGTTTCTGCTTTGATGATTGCTTTTGAAAAATACAAAAGGTCAGAAGTGCCCAAAAGCATCCAATCCCGCCTATGCAATTTTAAGAAATTGAACTGTTTGTTCAGTCACTGTTTCTGATTGGTGCTAAGTCAGAGTGTCACACATTAATGATCAAGGGGTGTAGGGACAGGAGACACTTCTGCTCTTCTGTTGTCAACTTGAGATACTGCTGCTCCTAAGGTAAGATAAGTTCCAAGTCTGTTCCTCCCTTAGCTGAAGCTTACTAGAAAATGGACTGACATATGCGGGGTCAGGCTTAGTGTAGGGGATATTTACCTGAAGGCATGCATGGGTACACTGCTCTATTCATTCTTTTTATTTTTAAAGGGACATGCACTCATTCCATAAAATGTTGTGCCAACTATTCATAATCCCATAGACCTTGTCCTCTCTATGGCTACACTCCAGCTTTTAATCTTTCTTACAAATTCCACTCATTTTTACTTAATTTTCTTGATTTGAGTTCCAATATACTGCCTCCTACTGGTCAAGCTCGAAAATTATTCCAAAATTGTAATTTATTAGAAAATCCACATCTATTAATTTTAGCCTTACTTAGGACACTACAGTTAGGTTCTTAGAATATTCAACATTGTTCTACGAAGTATTATTAGTTACAACTACACAATTTTAACATGGCATATTTTTTTCTAAAAACGGGCTCTTTACTACTACACCAGATACTAACAAAAAACACAATACCAACAAATCCCTTAACCTTAGGGACCCAGTCTGGTGGGGTTAAGGTAAGAATAAAGGGAAGGGCAAGACTATCTAGACAACTCAAACACTAGACCACATACAGTGGTGCTTGAAAGTTTGTGAAGCCTTTAGAATTTTCTATATTTCTACATAAATCTGACCTAAAACATCATCAGATTGTCACTCAAGTCCTAAAAGTAGATAAAGAGAAACCAGTTAAACAAATGAGACAAAAATATTATACTTGGTCATTTATTTATTAAGAAAATCGAATATTACATACCTGTGAGTGGCAAAAGTATGTGACCCTTTGCTTTCAGTATCTGCTGTGACCCCCCAATAACTCAACTAAACGTTTCTGGTAACTTCTGATCATTCCTGCACACCGGCTTGTAGGAATCTGAGTCCATTCCTCTGTACAGAACAGCTTCAACTCTGGGATGTTGGTGGGTTTCCTCACATGAACTGCTCACTTCAGGTCCTTCCACAACATTTTGACTGGATTAAGGTCAGGACTTTGACTTGGCCATTCCAGAACATTCACTTTATTCTTCTTTAACCATTCTTTGGTAGAACGACTTGTGTGCTGAGGGTCGTTGTCTTACTGCATGACCCACCTTCTCTGGAGATTCAGTTCATGGACAGATGTCCTGACATTTTCCTTTACAATTCTCTGATATCATTCAGAATTCATTGTTCCATCAATGAAGGCAAGCCGTCCTGGCCCAGATGCAGCACAACAGGCCCAAACCCTGATACTACCACCACCATGTTTCACAGATGAGATAAGGTTCTTCTGCTGGAATGCAGTGTTTTCCTTTCTCCAAACAGAACGCTTTTCATTCAAACCAGAAAGTTCTATTTTGGTCTCATCTGTCCACAAAACATTCTTCCAATAGCCTTCTGGTTTGTCCACGTGATCTTAGCAAACTGCAGATGAGCAGCAATGTTTTTTTTGGAGAGCAGTGACTTTCTCCTTGCAACTCTGCCATGCACACCATTGTTGTTCAGTGTTCTCCTGATGGTGGACTGACTCATGAACATGAACATTAGCCAATGTGAGAGAGGACTTCAGTTGTGGTCCTTTGTGACCTCGCTGACTATTAGATAGATAGATAGATAGATAGATAGATAGATAGATAGATAGATAGATAGATAGATAGATAGATAGATACTTTATTAATCCCAAGGGGAAATTCACATAATCCAGCAGCAGTATACTGATACAAAGAAATAATATTAAATTAAATAGTAATAAAAATGAAAAGAATTAAAATAGAATTAATGTTAGCATTTACTCCCCCGGGTGGAATTGAAGAGTCGCATAGTGTGGGGGAGGAACGATCTCCTCAGTCTGTCAGTGGAACTTGACAGTCACAAAAGTCTGTCACTGAAGCTACTCCTCTGCCTGGAGATGATCCTGTTCAGTGGATGCAGTGGATTCTTCATGATTGACAGGAGTTTGCTTAATGCCCGTCGCTCTGCTACAAGATGTTAAACTGTCCAACTTTATTCCTACAATGGAGCCTGCCTTCTTAACAAGTTTGTCCAGGCGTGAGGCGTCTTTCATCTTTATGCTGCCACCCCACACGTGTGCCTTGCTCTTGGAGTGATCTTTGTTGGTCGACCACTCCTGGGGAGGGTCACAATGGTCTTGAATTTCCTCCATTTGTACACTTGTATCTGTCTGACTGTGGATTGCTGGAGTCCAAACTTTTCAGAGATGGTTTTGTAACCTTTAACAGCCTGATGAGCATCAACAACTCTTTTTGTGAGGTCCTCAGAAATCTCCTTTGTTGGTGCCATGATACACTTCCACAGACATGTGTTGTGAAGAGCAGACTTTGATAGATCCTGGTCTTTAAATCACACAGGGTGCCCACTCACACCTGATTGGCATCCCATTGACTCGAACTTCACCTTCAAACTAACTGATCATCCGTGAGGTTCACATACTTTTGCCCCTCACAGATATGTAATATTCCATCATTTTCCTCAATAAATAAATGACCAAGTATAATATTTGTGTCTCATTTGTTTAACTGGTTTGTCTTTATCTACTTTTAGGACTTGAGTGACAATCTGATGATGTTTTAGGTCATATTTATACAGAAATATAGAAAATTCTAAAGGGTTCACAGACTTTCAAGCACAACTGTAAGTCAGAATACCTTAACATCAGGGACCTGGGTAGTATAATTACTTTAACTTCAGGGCCCCAGCACAGTAGGGTTAAGGTAAGAATAAAGGAGAAGGTAAGACGATCAAAACAACACAAACACCAAAAAAGCACCTTAACATCAGGGACCCGGGTGGTACAATTATTTTAACCTCAGGACCCCAGTACAGTGAGTTTAAGGTTAGGATAAAAGGAAAGGCAAAGGTATCTAAAACACTCTACACTAAACATTTACAATAGAAAAAGAGAAGATCTATTAAGTCTACATCCCCACTTTATTTTATTCATCCAGTAAGCTATAAGAGTCTGTGAAGATGTGAGAGCTAACCGTTCAGGATACTGCTGGTCTCCCATTAAAGGCACCCTTGGGGCCAAGAGCACCGTCAAGAGCACACGTCAACCCTCAGCACCTGCTCATTCAAACTCACTATAGCTTTATTCAAGTCAGTGTCAGAAGTGAAGGGAATCTGTGGGACATAAAAGACTGTTTAAAAAAAAGTAAACAGGTGGGACATCCCGATTTGCGGCTTATTATCCCGCGTTCGGATGATGTCTCAAAAACCTGCTACTACAACTACCTTTGCGATTCCACTATATCTTGTGCCTACCCTCAAATATCTAATTAACTGAGTCTATGTCATATTGTAAATATTAATCAGTTGGACATTATGATAGGAGAGTGAAGTCAAGTTAGCTAGCATGCTATCAGATAATATCACTATTGGATGATGGAACTGAGGACGCCACCCCATCAGATTATCAAAGGAACAAATCGTGGATTATCAGACCTGGCAACATCTTCACTATGAGTGTTTTTAGATGTGCCAGTCATCATTTTATCCCCTTGTGGTGGTAAATGTACCTTTTGTTGTTTGTATTTGTAATAGGTGAATTCACCTTTTAAAGGTTTCAAGTCAAACAAGCCACATATCCCAGAGGAGATGAAGCCCAACAGTGACTGGGACGTCAACAGTTCACATTTTTGCTATTATGGGCCAATTACCCTTGGGTCATGTGTTCCAGCAAAAGGAAAAGAGCTACTGGTGCTGTCCTCCGTGCACCATGACACCTAGATTGAAGGTGAAAAGCAGAAACCAGAGATCATACTACAGTATGATGAAACCAAAAGTGGTTGGATAATCTTGATCATCTGGCCAAAATGTTCACATGCAGTAGAAAATTAAACAGATGGACGATGGCACTGTTTATGAGCATGGTGGATGTCACGGCCATCGCTGCCTTCATCGTCTGGGTGGGGAACTTCCCACACTGGAAGTCATCAGAACGTGGCAGACATCGCCGGATCTTCACGAGGTAGCCTTGGTCATGCCACACATGAAAAGGAGAGCAGAAGCTGCCCAATCAAAGCAGTATTGACCCTTATGGGAGTGAGTGAGTGAGGAAAAATCCTCCTGCAGATGTGACGGTCCAACGCTTGGGTGGAAAATCTATTCGGAAAAAGGGGTCACCTTTGCTCCTCCTGTCACGTGCCAGCATGCACTGAGCATGGCATGAAGCAAATTGTGTGCTATGACTTCCTGTAGTGTCAGTCAGGTCAAGTCAAGTTGGGGAGCCTGCACTGGTACAGTATGTAGCCGCACCCACCATACGACGAAACAGCTCAGGATCCCAGTTGGCAACCCCCCAGACAGAGACGCGGTTCAGTCCCACCCACTTGAAATAACCGTCTATCTGCCACAGCCAGGTGTTACGTAGGCACCCCCTTGGCCTGGTCCATCCACTCGGGCCCCCAACAATGAGGATACTGTGAGCTGGATCACCCTCGGGTAATCGCACCACATGGCCATAGTGCCGTAACTGACGCTTCCTCACCATGCAGGTCATATGCCTCATTTGGGAGTGTGTTTAGTTTAATTTTTTTTATTTACTTTGCACTGAAAGACAAAATAAAATTTTAACGGTGTTGAAAAGTTTAGTTTTTAAAGATAAAAGAGAAGAATCTACTCTCTCTCTCTCTATATATATATATATATATATATTGTGGTCTTTGGCCGGATTGTCATCCCGGCCAATACCCCCAGGCCGCCAGATGGAGCCCTCCCTGCAGTATGGAAGTGCCCCGAAGACCAGCAAGGAATCATGGACGATGAAATTTTTATATACAGCCCTGCTGGATACCACAAGGGCCGCAAGAGGGAGCTGCAGGGAGGACCGAAGAGTCATATGTGCCCTATAACCCGGAAGTGCGTCAGAGGAGGAGCGACGACAGAAGTGACGTACTTCTGGGGTGAAGAAAAGGACTTGTACCTGACCTGGAAGTGATAAAGAATCACATGGACTGGGGATTGGGAACACTTCCGGGTCAGGGAGAATCAAAGGACTGTGGGAGCTGAGCTGGGTGGATGGGTGGCAACGCGTCTGGGAGTGGAGGATTGATTTATTGAGTATTTGTGATTGTGATTTATGAGTATAGTGGAGGAGAGGGTGCTTTGTGCGCTGTGGAAGATTAATAAAGTCAACTTGTGGACTTTTATCTGGTGTCTGGAGTCTTGGACAGGGATTCAAGGGAGCGATAGCGCCCCCTATCTGTCACTATATATATATATATATATATATATCTATACTAATAAAAGGCAAAGCCCTCACTCACTCACTCACTCACTCACTCGTCACTAATTCTCCAACATCCTGTGTAGGTAGAAGGCTGAAATTTGGCAGCTCATTCCTTACAGCTTCCTTACAAAAGTCGGGCAGGTTTCATTTTGAAATTCTATGCCTAATGGTCATAACTGGAACCTATTTTTCTCCATATACTGTAATGGACGTTAGCCCGATGGCCGTGGGGGGGCGGAGCTGCGTGTGACATCATCACGCCTCCCACGTAATCACGTGAACTGACTGTGACCGCAGTACCTAGAAAAGAAGGAAGAGCTCCCAAAGAGTGCTGAAGAAAAACGCTGAATACTTTATTCGCGAGATACAAGTTTAATGAGAAGACACGAGGTATAAACGAGACTTTGGATCACTTTGTAACGGAGTTAAAATTGCTGTAGCGAGAAACTTTTAAGTGCTGGGTCTTAGCTAACATTAAATAACGCCGTGGACATCGCAACATCACACTAGATAGCACAGGCACAGCTCAGAAGCTTCGATGCATGTACTCCGAGCGGCTTACGTGAACTGACTATGAACGCAGTACACAGAGAAAGCAAGACGTCTAAAGAGCGCAGAGAGTTTTGCTCACGTGAACGTGTCTGCAAAAAGTGGCGTTTCCTGCACTGCAAAAATACTACAAAAGTCGGGCAGCCGGCCTTTGAGATGCTGACTGCGCTTCTGCCATAAGTGAAAGTAAACACTTTTCATTTTTTTCTCCCTTCCCATGAGCTTAGTCCAGACAACTGTAAACACGGGATCCCATTTCTAGATCGCGGCAAACTAATATTAAGGCGCTTCGCACTTTCTTTTACACGTATACGATTATGAGGTCGTCAGGTCGGATTATGAAGACACGCACAGGAGTGGAGGACCGACAGTGCCATCCTGGCCAGTAAATGGCAGGGCCGTCTCTCCAGTCTACATGAGACCCACCGCGACGCTCATATCGTCAGCGAAGACATCTCTCTATACTATATAAAAGAAAAAGGCGACTTTCCTTTCTTTACTCCTTTTTTCCTTTTATCCCAAACCAAAGCCTTTCGTTCTTAACACTGCAGAGGACACAAAACTAATTTTCTTTAAATGCCGGTAAGGCACATTACCAGAGGCACAAATTTGAACATTCACATAGAAAATGTAATTTCTATACCACAGCCGTCGTGTAGCGCCTTTCAAAAGGGATCAACTACCGAGAGATGATCCATATACATTTTAGCTGCTGTTAGTTACTTACCTGTTGTGTTACACCGTCTTTAAAATGTAGTTTACCCGCAAACACTCGAGTAGTGCTCAATGTACCTGTACTTCGTAAAACGTTAATTTTTTACTGTTTAATAACTTATAGACTATATTTTATTATTTTTCCCTTGCACTCAGTGACCAAAGCTATACACACACATATATACATACATATATATAGACATACATATACACACATATATATATATTTATATACACACACACACACCTATCTACATTATATATGCACACACACACATATAAATAATTTGTGTGTATGTATGTATGTGTGTGTATATATAATGTAGATAGGTGTGTGTGTGTGTATATAAATATATATATATGTGTGTATATGTATGTCTATATATATGTATGTATATATGTGTGTATATATGTATGTATATATATATATATATATATATATATATATATATATATATATATATATATATATATATGTATATGTACACTAAAACCGATTATAACAGCAGCAATCCAAGCTGTGAGAAAACAGGACGCGTGTCAGACGTCGTGGTACATTTTCTGATGCAGCTACCGAAAACAACTTTGTGACGCTGCCACCAAATACACAAAACACTTACTTTGACAATCATGTTACATTATTTTTAAAATGTTTACTTTTCTTTTTCTTTACTTCTTTAACACACTACTTCTCCGCTGCGAGGCGCGGTATTCTGCTAGTATATATATATATATAATCCTAAGCCTAAAAGTGCAAGGGTTTGTGTAACAATTTTATGAGACATTTTTATTTCCTGCTTTAAATCGGTTTCTTTTAACACCTACATATATATGTTTGGCATCAGTCTTTTCAGAATTTATTGAACTTTAATGTGATGTTGTTAGATTTTCAAATTCTTATTTTGTTTTTAAATTTTATTAACTAAAATATCAAGAAAGTCATGGGGCGCCCTACTAGGCCTCAACCAAAGGTGCCAGGGTGGCTTGTACCAGATCTTTAAAGTTAACAGCTGAGTCTCCTAGTATGTAAATAAAAATTGTTGATGATTGAATGACTGTGTGTTTATTTCAATTATTTAATGTACAAAATATGCAAATTAATTGTAAATTTGCAAAATTAATAATAATAATCTATTTTTTCTTTAGATGATATTATTTACATAACTAATAATGCTTTGATAAGAAATAAGTTTTGCTATTATTATTATTATTATTTTGCTATAATGATTGCTTCTTATATTAAATTACCCTTGGGGTGCCCAAGGATGCACTGGCAGGGATGTCATACAGTGTGACGTCATGCCAGTGGAGACAGAAGGGCAGACAGCGTGTGCCATAGTTGCACTGGATGCTCTGGAAGAGCCACCGGTAGGGGAAACCAAGACATTCTGATAGAAGGGCAACTTGGACAAAAATGGGCAACGTTTACTCAGGGCGCCAGGGGGGCAGGCGATTAACCTGACTTATAGAGACAGGCAGCAGCCATAGATGGCTGGGAGGAGAGTTGGAGATCTCCATGCTGATGCTGCTGCACTTCCACCAGTCTGCCAATCATTGTATCTCTGGTCATCCATTGATTATGAGACCACCCACCATTGTGCCATCTGCAAACCTTAACGACGGTGCCAGAGCTGTCTAATCGTGAGTCAAACCCAACACCCTTCAAAGCTACACCTAAAGGCCCGAGGTCTGACCTTTTGAGCTGTCACCATGTTGGTGTCACACGTCATAACTTACACTACACATAATGGTGGCCATCAAGAAGGCATCATCAAAAGAAAATTGTAAAATGACACCAAATCAACAATGAACAATGGAAGTGGAACTCTAAAAACCCTACTAGTGCCATGGATGGGGTGGAATGACCGGATAGTCCTTTTACATGAAGAAGTAAGGGATGGAAGTCCATCTTGATATAAGAGTTCAACATTCACAGGCAAACCATCCTGATTGCATGATGTTCCCTTGCCTGGCTGGGTGGCCATATTGGACGAGGCTCAACTTCAGGAATGGAGCAGCTTCCTGTCCAGGATGGGTGCTGCTCCCTTTCTGATCGGAGGAGTAGGAATGCTGGATGTACAAAGGGAGATGGCAGATGTTTCTCCCAAATGATAGGTTTGTGATGTGGCTCATCTCTGAATACCCCACCTGTTGTTGTGAAGGGCAGCCTTGCTGGATTCCTTAGAAGCCACCAGGGAGTGCTGCCCAGTTCTCTTATTGTATCGCAGTTCTGCCTTACCCACCAAGAGTGCTTCCTAAATGCAGAGCTCTGCCCCTGGAAGATGGCCTGGGTCAAGCGTGAAAGCAGGGCAGTCTTTGGGTCAGGAGAGGAGGAGGAGGAGGTGGAGGAAGACTGAAGGTACTATGGAAATGAGAATTTGTGCTTGTGAGGTCTTGTAATACGGTATATGGTTACAAATAAATTGAACCCGTGAATCTCTTTGGTCCAGCTGTGTCTGGAGTCTCTGATACGCCCCCTACAGGCATAAGGCCACACTTTAATTTGCAGAATCATAACAATGTTTGCCCATATTCAAAATCATGGAGGACCGAGTACTGAATTATTACATTATATTTCAGAATAAATATTGCATTTAAGTTCAATTACTTTTATTCTTATACAGCACAATTTATTTACAAATAGAGGGCGGTGGCCACATTTATACACATCCAGGGTTATGCAAAAGTGTCTCTGTGTCCTATATTGTCACATTACAATCTGGAATTCAAATGGCTTTTCATTAGGATTTTATATAATAAACTTCACAATATAATCAAATGTGTTAAAGTGGAAGGAATCCAAAAATCGTTTTATATATATAAAAATAAAAACTGAACAGTTGTAAGTGCCTGTGTTGTAATCCCCTTTCCCCTCAATAAGGTCTGGTCCAATTAATGAACTTCACAAGTCCCATCATTAGTCGATTAGGGTCCGATCAAAGGGTCACATGATCAGTCACATGATGTCTGTTCTGAAAGGCCCCACCCCCCAGCTCTGCAACACCACTAAGCAGGGAAGGCCGGCTCCTTCACTTGCTGTCTTTAAATCTTATTTAAAAACACACTTTGACCCCCTGGCCTTTGACCCCGTGTGAGATGTTGACTATCTGGGTCCTTTTCTTTTAAGAATCTCTTCAGCTCTTATGTGTTTCTGTTTCTTGTACAGCACTTTGGTCAACCTTGATGTTGTTTTTAAAGTGCTTTATAAATAGATAAATCCATCCATCATCCAACCCACTATATGCTAACTACAGGGTCACAGGGGTCTGCTGGAGCCAATCCCAGCCAACACTGGGTGCAAGGCAGGAAACAAAGCCCAGGCAGAGTGCCAGCCCCCCACACCAAGCACAATTTAGGATCGGCAATGCACCTAACCTGCATGCCTTTGGACTGTGGGAGGAAACCCATGCAGAAACACGGGGAGAACATGCAAACTCCAAGCAGGGAGGACCTGGGAAGCGAACCCTTAAAGGTCTCCTAATTCCGAGGCAGCAGCGCTACCCACTGCGCCACCGTGCCGCCCAGCTTCAGTCCTTAAAATGCATAAATAAAATAAGACAAAATGTTAGAGAATCACTAGTGAATGAGAACTGTGCATCTCATTCTCAGGTAATGATTCAGTTCTTAAATCAAAGAAACAACATTTAGACTCCTCGTTATCGGGTAATGGTTCAGTTCGCCAATCAAACGAATGAGAATTGTGAGATTTGTTCTTAGGCAATGATTCAATTCATGAATCTTTAGCGGGGCTACATAGTAGTAATAGTGTTGTCAATGTTTGTGTGTTTGCTTCCATCGTCCCGTTTTGCTGTTTATAATGTGTGCGTCAGTGAATGTCGTCCCCGTAAATTCAGGGGGGACGGATGATGGAGAAAGACCGCAGCCCCAAAATTGACACTCAGTCAATTACATCCAGCTCATTACTATATAAACAATCAGGAGGGAGCAGAGGAAGGAGAAAGACGGAGATGACATTTTCACGACAACGAACCAACTTTACCTGCTGTTTTCCACATCACGCTTTTGATACCAGTTTGTTTTTCATTCTATTTCAATTCAATCATCACCAGAGACCCCGGGTTGGACTACATTATCCACCACACACCGAGGATTCACGGTGAGGCCGTCCCATTTTTTTCTGGGAAATTCAAACACATCACTACGTGTTGACCAGCCATCCGTATTCAGGACAGTTGTATACTCGGACTCAAGTTCACTATCATTGGCATTTTCCGTATTCATTCATTGTTATTTGTGTTCTGCGTTTGTTATGTGTTATTGGGACAAGGGAGGCTTTGTTATTGTATGTATTGTATTGTGGTGGTTTATACATATCTATCTATATATATATATATACTTATTTTCTACATGTGGAAGTTGCATCTTTTGTTATTGCTTCATTTAATATATTAATCCACTTATTTTTACATATCTGCTTTTGTGTGCTTATGTTTAAACCGTCGATTGTGAGGAATAGTTTTTTTGTTAGAGGTACGGCTTGGTATTTATAGATTAGCCTCAGTAATTTATCCAGGCCACAGGTCTTGGAAGTGTAGCTGCCGGCTGGGTAAGGGGTCAGCCGTTACAAATCGAACGAACGAGAATCGTGAGACTCTTTCTCGGGTAATGAATTGGTTTGAACTTAAATGAATCACTGAATGATTTGTGGAAGTATGTGTGTCTGTCTGTCCGGCCTGGAAGTGCGAGGCTACAGCATGAGGCTCAAAGACAGCGACTCCATCGCCAAAATGAAACCACAGAGGAGAGAGGAACTCGCTTAGTCACTGATGGACAAGGAGGGGGGCAAGCAAATCGGGAAAATGAAACTGCCGACTCTGCATTTCAATATTTTTTCTGATGATTTCAATAGTTTCTAGGATCCTGCTATAAATAGCCTAGTAAGCCCGGGGTCCTAGAAACGTTTGAAATCATCAGGAAAAAAAACTGAAATGTAATGTGTCAGGTAATTGAAAGGAACTCCTCTGGGCGTCTCTCTCTCTCTCCTAGGAGGTTTCGTTTTGCCGACGTGTTCGCCTCGCTTCTGTATTAGCAGCGGGAGGAAAAGTTAAAGGGATACCGTTTTGCCGATGTTGGCGGCTAAGCGATTTTGTCTTTCTTTGTAAGCTCGCCTCGCTTGTGTTATTAGTGGCTAAGCGAGTTTCTGTTTCCTCGGAGGCCCGACACCTCTCACTTCTGACAAGACACACTTCCACGCATACACGTTTATATATAAGATGTGTATGGTGAACGTTCTCATTCGCTGGCAATGATTTGGTTCAACATCGAAAACCATCATTAGATAAGTGAGCGAGAATCACAAAGTTAGACAGGCGGTACTTGACTCGCAACTCGCAACACTCCTATTGGGCTCTGCTGAACCGTAACATTTGTGCTTACAAATCAATTCATACGGCTCACAGAAAAGTTTTTTTTTTTAAAGAGAACTCATCGATTGCAGATCATCCATCATGGCGAAGACGAAATTTTGGGCTTCTTCAATGCACAAAAGATTCAAAGAATTAAGGTTCAAATCGTGGTGCTTTAAGGGCCAAGCTGAAAATCACATTATCTGTGATGGTTATCACGACATTGGGTTTGGAGATACTTCAGCAGACTTTGGTCAGTCCACACCATTCACTGCTGCAAACACAGAGAGAAGGTAAGGCTTCGCCAGGCCCAGCAGAAGCCATTCATCAAACACACTGTGCAGACACGCTGCCGACATCTTTGGGTTAGGTCTGATCTGAGATGGAACGTAGCACAAGTGGAATTGTGTTTTATGGGTCGTCTTCTTCTTCATCTTCTTCTTTTGGCTGCTCCTGTTAGTGGTCACCACAGCGGATCATCTTCTTCCATATCTTCCTGTCCTCATCCTGTCCTCTTGTTCTGTCACCCCCATCACCTGCATGTCCTCTCCCCTCCACATCCATAAACCTTCTGTTAGGCCTTCCTCTTTTCCTCTTACCTGGCAGCTCTATCCTTAGCATCCTTCTCCCAATATATCCAGCATTTCTCCTCTGCACAGGTCCAAAGCAATGCAATCTCTCCTCACTGACATTGACTCCTAACCATCCAACTTGAGCTGACCCTCCAATGTCCTCATTTCTAATCCTGTCCATCCTCGTCACACTCAATGCCAATCTTAACATCTTTAACTCTGCCACCTGACCACATGACTGGCCAACACTTCCGGGTCCGAAGGAGAATCCTAGTCCTTTAATCAGCCCAAAAGGACTTCAGGGCTTCCATCCTACTACTTCCAGGTTATAAGGGAAGCATGACTCCCCATGTCCTTTCATAGCACCCCCTGGTGGCACCCACAGAACCCAACAGGGCTGAGATTGCGAAATCCAAGTCCCAGGATGCCCCGTGGATATCCGGGGGCACTGCTACTGCGGAAGACGAATGTTCTCTTCATTCCCTTGTACTAATTCATGTCTGAGATGTAAGCTTTGTTTTAGCAAACAGAAAAATATTTGTGCAAAGGACTCAAGGTCTGAGCATTCCACACATGAGTCTGCCGTATCACGTTTTCTCTTAGCTTACATCTGAACGCCATAAATAAAGGAGCCAAGACATTGAAGGGGCTAAAGGTTTGTGTATAATAAACATGTTGACTGTTGCATTTTATAATGATATTAAATCACACATTCTAGGGGTATAAAACTGGACCCCAACCAACAGACGGGGTTCAGAAGAGCCCTGATGCTGTCATGTATATTTGATTGTCTGCTTTTCTGAAACTCTTCTCACCGTGACACTGAAAATAAAGCTGCTTTATAACCGCACCTGCTGTCGGGTCTGAGCCTTCGTCCACACTACACTCCAGTGAGCTGCCATCTAGCATTTTGGGGGAGGCAGTGTCAGCAAATACAGTAGCTGCTTTCCCCCATCCTTTCATTTCAGGGACATCCCGGCCGGGCTGAGCTGCCGGCCATCCGTCACGGCTTGTTTCAATGAGATTACTGCAATCTTGTTTTCGCTTTGTTCTTCTTGTGTATCGAGTGTTGTTTCTTCTACTTCAGAGGGGACTGGTCAGGTGGTCTCATGGTCTGGAATCCCTACAGATTTTAGTTTTTTCTCCAGCCGTCTGGAGTTTTTTTTTTGTTTTTTTTCTGTCCCCCCTGGCCATTGGACCTTACTCTTATTCTATGTTAATTAATGTTGGCTTACTTTGTTTTCTTATTGTGTCTTTTATTTTTCTATTCTTTATTATGTAAAGCACTTTGAGCTACTGTGTGTATGAAAATGTGCTATAGAAATAAATGTTGTTGTTTTGGCTGCTCCTGTCCTCATCATCTTGTTCTGTCACCCCATCACCTGCATGTCCCCTCTCACCACATCCATAAACCTTCTCTTAGGCCTTCATCTTCTCCTCTTGCCTGGCAGGTCTATCCTTAGCATCCTTCTCCCAGTATACCCAGCATCTCTCCTCTGCACATGTCCAAACCAACACCATCTCGCCTCTCTGACTTTGTCTCCCACCCGTCCCACCTGAGCTGACCCTCTAATGCCTTCATTTCTAATCCTGTCCATCCTCGTCACACCCAATGCCAATCTTCACATCTTTAACTCTGCCACCTCCAGCTCCGTCTCCTGCCCATTTAACATAGCTGGTCTCACTACCGTCCTGTAGACCTTCACTGTCACTCTTGCTGGTACTCATCTGTCACCAAGCACTCCTGACACTCTTCTCCACCTGCTCCACCCCTCATCTCTCCTCTGCACACGTCCAAACCAACGCAATCTCGCCTCTCTGACTTTGTCTCCAAACCGTCCAACCTGAGCTGATATGGTTCAGCGAGTCAACATTTTAAATAGTTTTTGGGATAAAAGACAGCCACTGTGTTCTCCAGGCCAAGGAGCAAAAGGACCACACAAGCTGTTATGCTGAAGCCAGGCTCTGTCATGGTTATGGGGTGGTGTGTCTGTGGCCGTGGCATCGGTGAGGGCACCATTAATACAGAAAGTGCCGTTCCAGGGATGTTCCTACATTTTTTATTAGCAGGACAATACCAAACCACACTGTGCCTGAATTCTAAGTGTATGGCTGCGTAAACAGAGAGTGTGGGTGTGAGGTTGGCATTGCTGACCTGTGCGACACATTATGAAGTGCAAAATGACCCTGAACAATTGGGCACCTGAAGACCCCGATAAGAAATGAAAGTGGAATATTCCACATGATAAACTTAATCAATTTCTGTCCTCAGTGCCCAGACGCGTAATAAGTGTCATCTCATGTCAATTTGTAACCCGCTTAATCCAGACCAGGGTAACAGGGGGTGCTGAGGCCTATCCTAGCTAGTGCAGGGTGCAAGGCGGGAACAGGGCACCAGTCCATCACAGGGTGACCACATTTTTACATTTTTCACCAATTTAACGCCACCAATTCATTTCAGCTGTAGGACTTTGGATTTGGGGAGTGTGTCGGGGTGTTTGGACCAGAGCACCCATAGGAAATTCACAAAAATCACACATGGAGGATCTGGGACCTGAACCCTGGTCTCCTTAATATGAGGCAGCAGGGCGCTTGCATCACAAACATTTGTAGTAATAAAATGCATTGTATTATTCATTCCAACAGATGGTGCATCACAAACATTAGACACTGCTTTTGCAAATCCCATACCAAGAGGCATATGGAAATGGAAACGCGGGCAGATATGGGGAGAACATGCAAACTGCACAGAGGGAGGAACCCTGGGCTCCTTTCTGCGAGTCGCCAGCACTACCACTGTGCCACCATGCCATCCTTTCCTACTAAGTGTCACTAAAGAAATGAAGAGGTGGCGCAGTGGGAAACACCCGAGTGCCCCGGCTTTTTAAATCCACACAGTAAAACATCAACGTGCGTGTCGTTGTAGTGTTTTCGAAGCACTAAGAGACCAAAGTGTATTTCCAGATCGCTCCTTTTTGATTTTGTTTAGCACTTTTCCATACCGTTCCCAACTGCCTTGGATTTGGGGTTGTAGTAGCGGGCACTAATTTGAACCGAGTGGTATGTCTGATTTGAAATCTGGGCAGCATGCTTGGAGAAAACCGCATCATTTTTCCAAATGAACATGAACTAAGATGCCACTGTTTACCAGCGAAACATGACTTATGTACGGTATTAGGAATTCTTTGCTCCTAATGGATTCCTCCCAGAATGGCGTCACTCAGTAACGCTCTGTTCGGTCTTCTTCCAAGCTCCGTCATTATTAACATTCTTTCCCCAGTTAATGTGTTTTTTCCTCCAGCTGTCATTCTTTTTCCAAGGTGTGGTGATTTCTACTTTCCAAAGCTCTCTGTAAAAGGACACTGTGACTTCTCCCGTCTGTTTCCAGCTCCATTTCCACAGGCAGCCCGATTCAAGAATGGCCTCCAAGGCCGCAGCCGCCCTTCATTAGTTGTAATGTTTTAATGGCCACCCTGCGTCTCTTCCACTACACCTCGCACACTTGTGGTTAAAAGTTACTGCCTGGGATGCAAAGGCATTAAAGTTTTTAATTAAAAAGTAAACGCCCCATGCTTTGTTGACCACAGACACGTGTCGAGATGACGGATAACCCAAGCTTAGGAAAACTGTCGGCGCTTGCCAAAGGCGGTCCTCGCGCCGACTGCCAAACACAATACAACACGTGAAGATTTTGAATTTCCACTTTCTTCTGCATTCCATTTTGTTGTTCGGTTTTCTCTTTCACATTTCTCAAGGCACTCGTCAAGTTGTCTACACCGGAAAAGTTTCATTCCGGTATGTTTAGCTGCATTAATGCGGGGCAGCGTGCTTACTGCGAGCACGCCGGTTAGCCAGCTTTATGAAATGTTATCAATCGGGTGTCCTGACTGCTGTGGTCTGGGTTCAAAACCTCCATCCACTTGCTGTCCGTGTGTGGACCTGGCATGTTCTCCCTGTGTCTGTGTGAACGTTTTCTGAATCCTCTGAAGACACGCGGGCACCAACTGGTAAATCTAAACAGGATGTGCATTGTACTCAGAAGTTAAATATGGTGTCCTGCAGGGCTCCGCACTCCTTTAGTGTTTTCACGTAACATACCTCCTCCGGTAACTCCCAGTTGAAAACATGACATTCATTTTCCGCTCGCATGGGTACGATACACGCTTCACGATACCCTTCTTTCAAACCAAATGCCACTTCTCAACCCTTACTAAAGTTACTAAACAATTTGACCCTACCATTGTAAAAAAAACCGAATCACTGCTTCTTTTAAACATTGTCATGAATGCTGAGCCCAGTCGAGGTACAAAGATCGCCTTTGGGTCATTTTTGGCCCGTCAGTTGAAAACAAAGTAATTTACAAATTCCACACATTCAGGCTGTGTGGTGTATTGTGTCACGTATGAGCGCATGGGGAGCAGCTTAAGGACCCGATGCGCAATGCGACAAGTCGTGCCAGGGGACAGTGGCGGGATACTAACCTCTCTCTCCCTGTTTCCATAGAAAAGACATCCCGGACATCTCCAAGATCCCTTCCTCTCCTCTGGTCCCCATCTGATGACGTTAACCACCCATCCACCACCACATGTTCCCAGCATCCCACGCATTTAATTTCCGGTCCGGCTCCTTAAATTGTCCGTCTACCTGCCCTTCCTGGCCTGATGATTTCTTTGAAATATTTCACCTTGTTTTGTTACAGAATACGGGGCCACAAACCCCAAACCTTGAGGGGCTTGTGTTTGTCTTCATTACAAATGGTTAAGGGTTTGGATTTTGGATTCAAATCCTGCCACTGAGACTGTGTGACCCTGATCAAGTCACCTGGCCTGCTTGAGAAACCAAAAGAAATGTAATCAATTGTATCATAAATGTTGCAAGTCACCACAAATAAAAGTATCAGCCAAACAAGTAAATTCTCAGGGCTTAAGTACAGATTGCAATACCACTCCGGGACGTGAGAGGGCGCTGTTGTTCACATCTTCTCCTTTTTTATCTACGTGCAACACGACAAATTGTGCCAGGGGACAGTGGCAGGGTACTAACCTCTCTCTCCCTGTTTCCATAGAAAAGACGAAGCGCCGCCACCATAATCCTTCCCGGACAACTCCAAGAAACGCAACACTTCCAGATCCCTTTCTCTCCCGTCTGATGACGTTAACCACCCATCCACCACCACGTGTTCCCAGCATCCCACGCATTTAACTTCCGGTCCGGCTCCTTAAATTGTCCGTCTACCCGCCCTTCCAGGCCTGATGATTTCTTTGAAATATTTCACCTTGTTTTGTTACACAATACGGGGCCACAAACCCCAAACCTTGATAAACTTGTGTTTGTCTTCATTACAAATGGTTAAGGGTTTGGATTTTGGATTCAAATCCTGCCACTGAGACTGTGTGACCCTGAGCAAGTCACCTGGCCTGCTTGTGCTCCAATTGAGAAACCAAAAGAAATGTAATCAATTGTATCATAGATGTTAAATATGGTGTCCTGCAGGGCTCGGCACTCCTTTAGTGTTTTCACTTAACCTACCACCTTTGGTAACATGACATTCATTTTCGATTGCATGGGGACGATACACACCTACACCCTTCTTTCAGACCAAATCCCGCTTCTCAACCCTTGTCTTGTCTTCAGGGTCAAGTCAAGTCAAGTTGGGGAGCCTGCACTGGTACAGCGGGTTGCCGCACCCACTACATGACGAAACAGCTCTGGATTCCAGTTGGCAACCCCCCAGGCAGACACGCGGTCCAGTCCCACCCTCTGAAAATGACCCTCTACCTGCCAGAGCCAAGTATTATGTGGGCGACCCCTTGGCCTGGTCCAGCCACTCGGGTCCCTAACAATGAGGATCCTGTGAGCCGGATCACCCTCGGGTAATGGCGCCACATGGCCGTAGTGCTGTAACTGACACACCGTCACAATGCAGGTCATGTGCCTCATTCGGGACTCCATGAGCAACACAAAGTCAAACCAACGGTACCCAAGGATTCTCCAGAGAGACACAGTAATGAAAGAGTCCAGTCTTCATCTCAGATCACTGGATAGCGTCCATGTTTCGCAACCATGTAGCAAGACAGGAAGCACCAGGACTCTAAAGACTTGGACCTTCGTCCTTTTGCAGGTGGGAGTGGCACACAGCCCTTTGCAGCGACCTCATGACGCCCCGTACTCTCCCAATCCATCTACTGACTTCATAGGAAGAGTCACCAGAGTCACATGAATGTCACCCCCAAGGCCAGTAAACCTCTCAGTGACGTGGTCATCACTCTTTAAGCAGAGAGACACACTGCTGATGACCGTGCCCAAGAGGTCATTAAAGGCCTGGATGTTTGGTTTTTATCAGGACCCTCACAAGCCCAGACACTCAGACCCCTCACTCAGTCTCTCGAGTGTCCTGATCAGAGCCTCCATTGAAGATCACAGCATCGTCACCAAAGTCAAGATCAGTGAATCTTTATTCACCAACAGATGCCCCCCAGCCGCTGGACCCCATGACCCCCCCCCAATCACCCAGTCCATACAAGCATTGAGCAGAGTAGGAGCAGAACAGACCCCAGAATCAACTGGGAACAACACAGAGGTCCTGCCGCCACTCTGCACAGCACTCACAGTCCCAGCGGACAGGCCGGCCATGATATCCAGCAACCTCGAGGGGGTCAAAACAATTTGACCCTAAAAAAAAAAATCAATCCATGCTTTTTTAAACATTGTCATGAATGCTGTGCCCAGTCGAGGTTCAAAGATCGCCTTTGGGTCATTTTTGACCCGTCAGATGAAAATAAAATAATTTACAAATTCCACACATTCAGGCAGTGTGGTGTATTGTGTCCCGTACGAGCGCATGGAGAGCAGCTTAAGGACCCGATGCGCAATGCGACAAGTCGTGCCAGGGGACAGTGGCGGGGTACTAACCTCTCTCTCTCTGTTTCCATAGAAAAGACATCCCGGACATCTCCAAGATCCCTTCCTCTCCTCTGGTCCCCATCTGATGACGTTAACCACCCATCCACCACCACGTGTTCCCAGCATCCCACGCATTTAATTTCCGGTCCGGCTCCTTAAATTGTCCGTCTACCCGCCCTTCCTGGCCTGATGATTTCTTTGAAATATTTCACCTTGTTTTGTTACAGAATACGGGGCCACAAACCCCAAACCTTGATGAGCTTGTGTTTGTCTTCATTACAAATGGTTAAGGATTTGGACTTCAGACGCCGAAGGTGTGGATTGCAATCCTGCCACTGACACTGTGTGACCCTGAGCAAGTCACCTGACCTGCTTGAGAAACCAAAAGAAATGTAATCAATTGTATCATAAATGTTGCAAGTCACCAAAAATAAAAGTATCAGCCAAACAAGTAAATTCTCAGGGCTTAAGTACAGATTGCAATACCACTGCGGGACGTGAGAGGGCGCTGTTGTTCACATCTTCTCCTTTTTTGTCTACAGGCTGTAGGCTCTAATGCTGAAGTCCATTTGAAGTGGGAAGTCGGCCAGTCTGAATTTTCAACTGGAACATCTCCTTAAGTTATATTTTCAACTTGTAAACTCTGGTCCAGTGTGCTAAATCCGAGTCTGTCCAACTTCAGATCATGGTGTCAATCCAAAATGGTGACGTACATCACAAACTTTAGTGAAAGCTGCAGTATTATACTGTTTGTGGGCACTTCAGTCTATTTGTGTCTCATTAAATCAGTCGAATCTGTTCAAATCTCTATTTGTGTTTGGATACGCAACACCTATGTGCTATTTATTCCAATAGAGTAAGCACAACAAAAGTTTTCCTGGATGTGTCTATATTGGTTTTCCAAATGTTTTACTGGAATATGGTCAACGTTCAATGGGCAGAAATGTTTTTTTCCAGAAAAAAAAATCTTTGTTGTGTTCGCACACTGCCATATTTTCCATAAATATTTGGTTGATTTATCATACCCTGATCTATGAAAAAAACAGTTATTATTGAATAACTGGAGAAATACATTGAAAGTATGCGCTACCATGCATGGTATGAAAAAGAAACGATTTTAAATCGGCGAGTATAAAAAAGAAGGCCAGCTCTCTCACGTGCAATGGAAAAAACCTAGTGAGTGCCATTTTTTTTTTTTTCAAAATTGAGTATTTTATAGTTTTTGGTGTTAATTTGTCTTTCCTGATAGGCGGCACGGTGGCGCAGTGGGTAGTGCCGCTGCCTCGCAGTTAGGACACCTGGGAGTTCACTTCCCAGGTCTTCCCTGCATGGAGTTTGCATGTTCTCCCTGTGTCTGTGTGGGTTTCCTCCTACAGTCCAAAGACATGCAGGTGAGGTGGATTGGCGATTCTAAATTGTCCCGTGTGAGTGTGTGTGCCCTGCGGTGGGCTGGCCCAGGGTTTGTTTCCTGTGTTGGCTGGGATTGGCTCTAGCAGATCTCCGTGACCCTGTAGGTAGGATATAGCGGGATGGATGGTCTCTTCCTGATGTTATAAGGTAGTGGTGATGGCCAAGTATGTCTTCATTCACGATGGAAGAAGCTCATATGTACACAGTATTTTAAATAAACCTAGCAACTCCACTGACCAATGAGGAAAGACTGCCTACCAATGGAAACATCGGATTCCGATCACGTGATTTACGAAATTGTCGCTAGTGTGTGTGTGGGCCCGTCGGTGGGCTGGCGCCCTGCCCGGGGTTTGCTTCCTGGCTTGCGTCCTGTGTTGGCTGGGATTGGCTCCGGCAGGACCCCCGTGACCCTGTAGTTAGGATATGGCGGGTCAGATAATGGATGGATGTTACGCGTTTACTACCCAGTAGCCTCCATATGAACGTAATCTCAAATCGCACATCTACTGCCTTAACTTTTTGTTAATGATGTTCATTTTGGAATATCTGATTAACATTCACTGCATTTGTCAAAGTTGCTGCTTATCTATGAGGCGCCCGAAAAGCAATCGTATGGAGTGATTGATGCACGTGGTGTGACATTAGGGGGTTTGCTCGTTAGTCTCACAGGATACTGCTGTTGGTTTCTCAACACCCCTCCATGTTTGGATCGACCCACTCACAAGTAAATCTAAACCTTTTATTTTTCGTTTTCAACTGTTGTACGATCCCGTGTGTTAGGGGCATGTGCCAGGTGCCTGCTAGCCTTGCTGTGATGGATTGGTAATTGTACGAGTTGTTTCATGCCAATTGTGTCACCTTTGTACCTATGTGCGTATATATTTTTATTATTTTCAATGCTAACGTTAACTCTCGACTCCATTATGCTATGAATGAAATTCCCTACTTACTGATAGGAGGTGCCTAGCGTGTCTATCACAGCCTAGCACGCACAATTTCACGAATAATGTGCAGCATTTCCTGTAGTTAGATCAGATCCAGGATCTGCTTGGTGCCACGCCAAAGCCAACCTTTCCCAAAGGGTCTCAGCCTGGTTGTTTTGGTTCTCACCCGAGTGTGATTGGTGTGTTCACATCTAACGAATTTGACTTTCAGGCAAATCCCATCAGAATTCAATAAAGCCATACCAAACAAACAAGGCGTGAAAACGCCTAAACTCACAACTGTAGTCTGGCATACCTCGACTAGAGCTGCTGATTATCAGTGAACACTGCCTCTCTGTTTGATAGTCACTTGTACAAAAATATAAGTAATACAATACTGACAATCCGTTACAAACCATCTTCCATTCTGTCCCTCTTTGCTATATCCCGACTGTTTTTAATCCTCATGCTCACCCTCGACTTCGTCATGTTGTGAATGAAATTCCAAAATTGTTGATAGAAACAGCGTGACTGCCACAAATTATACTTGTGCATAATTTCATCTGTAATGCACAGTATTTTCTGTAGTTAGAAAAGTCTTGTGTCAGATCACATTCATACCTCATACTCCAGGATTTGCTTGGCACTGCATCGAGACCACCCTTTCCAAAGGGTCTTCTTGGTCCGGTTGTTTTGGTTTGCACCCGAGTGTGATCGGTGTGTTCACGTCTATCTAAACGAAGGGGTCTTTCAGGGAAGTCACACCAGATTTTAAAAAAATGTAGCATAGGAACTAGGTATGAAAACACCTACAGAGAAAACCACCTTTGGACTAACCCTAAAGACTCATGACTTTAGTCTGGCATACCCTGACTAGAGCTGCTTATTAGCTCTTCAAACTGCATCTCTGCTTGGTAGTCACTTGTATAAAAATAAAAGCAATACAAAATTGCTAAACAGTTACTAACCCTCTTCCATTCTGGGTTAGTGATGTCATGATAATAGTCATGATATCTTGACTGGTTTTAATGCTCGTGTTCACCCTCCACTTCATCATGTTGTGAATGAAATTCAAAAACTGTTTCTCTTCTTGAAATCTCGATGTGGCACTTGGCACCACTCATTTACTGACAAATCGTTCTCCAGCCCATGAAATAGTCATGCGCCAATAAACAAGATATGAAAATGTCTAATGAGATACCCCTTTAGACTCACTATTTTAGTCTGGCATACCCTGACTAGAGCTGCTGATTAGCTGTGCATACTGCGTCACTCTTTGGTATAAAAATTCAAGCAATCTGATATTTATAGGCTGTTACTAACCCTCTTCAATTCTGTTTGTATTCTTGAAAACTCGATGTGGCACTTGGTGCCACTGCTCTACTGATAAGTCTTTCTCCAGCCCATAAAAAAAGTCACCTTGCATGCTGGGGGTCTTGTAGTCAGGTGTAATATTCCATCCATCCATCCATTTTCCAACCCGCTGAATCCGAACACAGGGTCATGGGGGTCTGCTGGAGCCAATCCCAGCCAACACAGGGCACAAGGCAGGAACCAATCCTGGGCAGGGTGCCAACCCACCGCAGGACACACACAAACACACCCACACACCAAGCACACACTAGTGGCCAATTTAGAATCGCCAGTCCACCTAACCTGTACGTCTTTGGACTGTGGGAGGAAACCCATTCCGCCTGTGTAATATTCCAATTGTTTTTAATGTTCATGTTAACTCTCGACTCCATTATGTTGTGAATTAAATTCCCTAACTACTGACAGCAGACGCTAAGTGTGACTACCACAGCCAAGCATGCATAATTTCACCAATAATGTGCCGTATTTCCTGTAGTTAGATGAATCTCATGTCAGATCACATTTGTACCTCATGCTCCAGTATTCAATTCCAAAGAGCCTTGGTCTGGTTGTTTTGGTTCACACTCGAGTGTTATCGGTGTGTTCACATCCATTTAAACAAACCAAACTTTCAGGGAAATCTCATCAGAGTTAAAGAAAAGGTACCAAATAAACTAGATAATATTTTATTTATTTTTACTAACCCTCTTCTAATTTTTTCCTCTTCTTGATATCTCGATGTGTCACTTGGTGCCACTGCTCTACTGACAAGTCGTTGTCCAGCCCATGAAAAAGTCATCTCACATGCTGGGGGTCTGATGTCTAATGAAATACCCCTTAAGGCTCACTATTTTAGTCTGGCATACCCTGACTAGAGCTGCTGATTAGCTATTAATACTGCATCACTCTTTGGTACTCTCTTGTACAAAAATATAAGTAATCTGATATTTATATTACTAACCCTCTTTTCATTTTTTCCTCTTCTTGAAATCTCAAAGTGTCACTTGGTGCCACTGCTCTACTGACAAGTCATTCTAAAGCCCATGAAAAAGTCATCTCACATGCTGGGGGCCTTGTATTCATTTGTAATTTGTCGATTGTTTTTAATGTTCATGTTAACTCTCGACTCCATTATGTTGTGAATTAAATTCCCTAACTACTGACAGCAGATACTAAGTGTGACTACCACAGACAAGCATGCATGATTTCACCAGTAATGCGCAGTATTTTCTGTAGTTAGTTGAGTCTCATGTCAGATCACATTCACTTCATGCGCCAGGATTCACTTGGTACCACACAGAGACCATCTTTTCCAATGGGTCTTGGTCTGGTTGTTTTGACTCACATATGCATGCTATCGGTGTGTTCATATCCAACGAAACTAACCAGACTTTTAGGGAAATCACACCAGAGTTAAAGGAAATGTACCAAATAAACTAGATATGAAAATGTCTAATGAGATACCCCTTTAGACTCATTATTTTAGTCTGGCATACCCTGACTAGAGCTGCTGATTAGTTGTTCATACTGCATCACTGTTTGCTACTCTCTTGTACAAAACTTTAAGTAATCTGATATTCATATGCTGTTACTAACCTTCTTCTATTCAGTTTGTATTCTTGAAATCTCGATGTGGCATTTGGTGCCACTGCTCTACTGACAAGTCGTTCTCCAACCCATGAAAAATTTGTCTCAAATGCTGGGGGTCTAATGTCTAATAAGATACCCCTTTAGACTCACTATTTTAGTCTGACATACCCTGACCAGAGGTTTGGTTTTTCCAGACATGCTGTTGACTGGAGTGTTTCTTCCCTATCCTCCATAAACTGACTAGATTTTCTTTGGACTTTACGCACTGCTTATTTGACGTGATTTCCGTGTGCTTGTCATGTTACATGTGGCATGTTTCAGAAGTTTATTGGTATTTTGTTTCATGTTGCCTTGTGTGTTTATTGTCATCCATGTCATTGTTCAGTTCACTTCGATTGTTGCCACGTGTGTGAGAGGTATCCATCCAGACAGACACCGGCAAGTTCTTAAAAACACGCACGTTTATTAAGACACGGTCCTCCAACTCAATGTCCCCGCACGCACACACAGAGTGCTCCAGCACCAAACACCCTTTTTATCAGTTCCTTTCACTGGTCCTCTTCGGGCCGCCTTTCCTCCTCACTCCCGAGCGTTACCTTCTTCCACCCAACTCCGGCTCTCCGACTGTAGGAAGGCGGCCCCTTTTATACTCACCCGGATGTGCTCCAGGTGCTCGCTGATGTCCTTCCGGCGGCACTTCCTGGTGTGGCGGATCAACACCCAGAAGCACTCCGGGTGTCCCTGGAATGTCCTCTATCCTCCCGGGCTCTATGAGGCTTGGGGCGCCCCCTGGCGGTAGCTTTGGGCCCCAACGGGTTTGAGCCTCCACGCTTCATCCCCGTGGTTCCCTCACTATCCAGGGCGGTTTCACCCTCGTGGCCCGGGGGACATATCGATTGCCTCCCTGTACTTCCAGGCGTCCCGGCTGGGTCTGACCCCCAGCCTCCTGCCACACATGATAATTATTAACCTCAAACCCTTTAGGACAGTTTACAAATTGTTACATCCTTCAGATTTATGTTAATTAGTGTTCTCTTATTTTAATTCTTACTTTGTCTCTTATTTCTCTTTTCTTCATTATGTAAAGCACTTTGAGCTACATCTTTTGTATGAAAATGTGCTATAGAAGTAAATGTTGTTATTGCTTAATCTTCTCTCGCCTTGATTGCTTCAATTTGCTGTATTCTGGGATTAGCAAATCTCTGATCCGCAGGTTACAGTTGGTCCAGAATGCTGCCGCTCGCTTTCTGGTTGGGGCAAGAAAGTCCGACTCTATTTCTCTGAGCTTCTTTACACGGGCTGCTGCCTGTCAGTTTTCGAAATGAATTTTCAGATCTTATTTCTAGTTTTTAAATCTTTACATGGCCTCGCCACTACCTATTTATCTGAATTGTGTGTTTTACGCCAGCCATCAAGAGTGCCTAGATCTTCTGGTCAGTTGTCTCTTGTTGTCCCTCGTGCCAAACTAAGGGGGACAGACAGGGCTTTGTCAGCTGCTGCTCCTCACCTGTGGAACTCTTCACCTCGACACATAAAGGAGTCCTCAACAATTCAAAACGAGATTAGAGACTCATTTCTATTCACTTGCATTACATGACCTTCAGTAATACTGATGGTTTCCTCATTGTGATTATGTAACATTACTTCTATTCATTATCTCTTATATATATTTCTCTTTCCTCTTGAAACCCGGTCCCTCCCACACGCAGCCCACACGGCATTTCTCGATTCCTATTCGTCCTCTTCCAAACCCTTCCCCACGCTGCCTGCGGCCTCCCATACACCCCCTCACCACTTTTCTCGATTCCTATTCCTCCTTCGGACTACCGCGTTCCCCGCTCCTCTCTCATGACCCCATTGGTGTCACGTCGTCGCCCGATATCTAGCCTGACCTTTCACTTCGGCCACGTCTGTGCCTGGGAGTCTTTTCCGTAGCCTGCTACAGGAAGGTACTCTCCCGACCATTGGCATTGGTTTCGCTCCTCGCTGTTTTCGTTGTACTGCGACGGTTGTTTCCTAAGCCTTTGTTACAAAATGAACGACAGTATCTTCTCTGTCGACGGGTTTTTGTACAACGTCATCTCTATTCCGGGACCCGGCGGCTGCCTGTTCCTATCAGTGGGTTATTTCTTGGCACAAACGGTTGACGAAGGCAATGCACCGTTTTCCGTTCGGCTCTGTAGTTTATTTTATTTATGTTCATGAATTTTATTTCCATTTCTGTTATTTATGTTAATTAAGCATTGTAATGTAAAGCACTTTAGCCACAGCATTTCTATGTTGTTTTAAATGTGCTATAGAAATACATTGGCATTGACAAGGAATGAAGCGTGACGCTGTCCTGTCTTTTTTCTTACTTAAAACCCCTGGAGGACCACTTTTGTGTGAAGCTCCGCCCCTTCTGGTCTCTCTGAAGTCACCCTTCATGTTCAGACCATCTTCTGAGGAGACCGGAGCTCTGCATGTCTGAAGATTCATTAAGAATGGCACCCTCGGACTGTTTTTCCTTGGCACCATTGTGCCCGCTTTTCATTTTATGAGACCCCCAACTCACATTTCTTTGTGTTTGTTTGTTTGTTTGTTTGTTTTATTCATTTACAATACACAGGTCTCACCCAATGTCTTCTATCCTTGAAGGTTTTCTCTGCACATCGACTACATGCAGCTTCAACATGCACCATCCTGCCAGCTGATCCTACTAAGCAGCTCAAATTAGAGCAAAGCGCAGCAGCCCGCCAAAGCCACGAGTGACATTAGTGTGACAGGAGGAAAGCAGTAAAGAGGCACATAACTCACAGTTTTCGCACTGTTTGCCTGTATAGCCAGCCAGGCAGGCACATCTAAAGGAGCGTGTGGCATCCAGGAGGCAAGTTCCATCGTGTAGGCAAGGGGAGGACAAGCAAGCTGGGGACAAATACAAATCAGGTGAGGCTCCAGCAAGTCTGCACTCCTACATCATTTACCTTCTGGTCACAGCAAACACAGACAATTCTCACGTCCACTCCTTCTAGTTACCTTTTCCCCATATCACACTTTTCTATATGCATCTGTTGTTCTGTTGTGTGGTAGACGAGAGCAAGGTGGCGCAGCGGGTGGTATGGCTGCCGCACAGCACTGTGGCACAGGTCCGATTCACAGCTTTATAGAAAATGGGACTCCTGCTGTCTTCATAAATCACTGGGTGGCCTTGCTGCATTGGGACAGATCTCTGTGCTAAAAGAGGGCTATGAGGGTCGGACGTGTCACATTTCTTTATCTTAGGAATGAGGGTTTGCTTTGGATTCTGGGCAGACCGCCATCACTACCATCGTTGCTGTTACTTTATTTTCTTTACCAGTTTCTAAGTCGCCAAAAGTATGCACTCCTATGTTTGACTTTTTTTCATTCCATTCTACTTGAGGTGCTCCCTGTATCCTTGTGAAATAAATGCACCATGCGTTGTCCAAATTAAGGAAATTATTAATACTTAATCACATTTATTTACCGCATTTATGGATTACATAAACCAATCTATGCAAGCTGCCACTAGCCTGTCCGGGAGTTATCTACAGTAGATTTAGAAAGTATTCAGACCCCTTCACATTTTTCTCATTTTGCTGTCACCGTCCAGACTTGGCTAAGGTGTGCAATACCATTCCACGATGAGAGGGGGCGCTGTGGCTAACAGAATCGTCTCGTGCTTCATACACAGTGCCAAGAAGATGCCCAATGAGGGCAGCTGAGCCACTCCCACATCATCATCCAAAGAGGCCCCGCCCCTATAAGGACAGAAGTCCCTGGAGAAGAAGGTGTCTCAGTTTGGATTGGATCCCCAGTAGGTAGGAGCATCCTGATGCAGACCCACTCGTGAGAGCTTGTAATTCAGAGAATTGGGTCTCCTCTGCTCCTTCACATGTTCACACAGCCTTGCACTAAATTCATTTTTCCCCTCATGTTCAGGGTTCAGACCCCTTTGGCAGCCATTCCAGCCCTGAATCTCCTTGGGTCTGATGGAACACCAGGATTATTATTATTTTTCTCATTAGATCCTCTCACGTTCTGTCAAGTTGCATGGAGACCACCAGTAGACAGATGTTTTCTGGTCTCTCAAGTTTTGAAAACTTATTAAAAGCAAACATCTGAAATATCTCCTTGACACAAGTCTCACTAACTATGGAAAAACTTAGTAGGTCAGATCTTTCTTGGCAAATTGAGAAAATGATGTCATCCCTATAATTAACGATATCTAGGTTGAATGTATGAATTTAAAGGATTTTAACACAAACTGGCAATTTACCTGGGGAGTCGAAATGTTTTCTAAATCCACTATATAACTTTGACATTTGGAGTTCAGGAGTGCCCAGCAGGTCACAACATAAAACAATATGAAAAAGTGAAGGAGTCGGAATACTTTCTGAACGTGCTGTGTGTGTCCAAAACTGAGGCTCCTATTCATTCTACTCTTCTAGTTCCTCACTGTTGAAAACCATGCTGTGTGCCTTAATAAACACTTGTTATCGTTAGAAATCTGTGGTTTCTGCCATTTCTTTTTGCATTTGTTTTAGAAACAATAGGTGATTAATATTGTGCTGCTTATATATTTCTTTTATTTAGTTATTAAATTATGATGACGCTAGCTCTGCTAACTATCTGGTTGAAACCTAAGTAATCAAGGTGGTGCACCATCTGTTGGAATGCATTTTGTAATACACGAAGTAATAAAATGCGTGGCATTTGTCATTCCAACAGATGGCACATAAACCAACATTTGTAGCAATAAAATGCACTACATTTGTCTTTCCAGCAGACGGTGCAACTCCAACATATACAGTAATTAAATGCATTGCATTTGTCATTTGAAAGGATCCATCCATCCATTTTCCAACCCACTGAATCTGAACACAGGGGTCTGCTGAAGCCAATTTGTTGGCAGGAACCAATCCTGGGCAGGGTGCCAACCCACTGCAGGACACACACAAACACACCCACACACCAAGCACACACACTAGGGTCAATTTAGTATCGCCAATCCACCTAACCTGCATGTCTGTGGGAGGAAACCCACGCAGACACGGGGAGAACATGCAAACTCCACGCAGGGAGGACCCGGGAAGTGAACCCGGGTCTCCTAACTGCGAGGCAGCAGTGCTACCACTGCGCCACCGTGCCACCTTCATTTTAAAGAAAGGCGCATAAACCAACATTTGTAGTAATAAAATGCATGACATTTGTCTTTCCAGCAGATGGCAGAACTCCAGCATATGTAATAATAAAATGCATCGCATTCTTTGTTCAGATAGAAAACACATCACAAACACTATCGCTGTTTAATGAATCCCATACCAAATGACACATAACAGAGACATAATAACTAGCCAGACACACAGATACACAGACACTTATCCTTTTGTTAAGGTGGATAAGCTGAATTCTGTTTATGCAGCAATTATTCTTTATTGGATGTATTCAGCATTAATGTTTGCAGTGCACCATCTTTTGAAATGTATTTTGTAATGCATGTAATACCAAAATGCATTGCATTTGCCCTTCCTACAGATAACGCATCACAAACATTGAGACTGCTTTAACAAATCTCATACCAAATGGCATATAACACAGACATAACTACCAGCTCTGCACACAGATACACAGACACAGACGCACACAAACATTTGTCCTTTAATTAGGATGGAGACGGAGAAGCTGATTTCTGTCCATCCAGCTGTTCTCTATTGGACATATTCAGAATTAACATTTGCAGTGACCCATCTATTGGAATGTATTTTGCAATGAATGTATTAATCGAACCCATTCACCAGCATAATAAAATAAAATGCATTACAGTTGTCTTTCCAACAGATGGTGCATCACTAACATGTCATGTCATTTTCTAACTCCCTTAATCCAGACCAGGGTCACCCTGGAGCCCATCCCAGCTTGTATGTGGTGCAAGGCAGGAATGAACGATGGTCCATTGCAAAACAAACACACACACACACCCATCCACCCGCCAAACACACACTATAATTTAGCGACACCAATCTGTCCGTCCAGTTGCTACGTCTCTCTTATAAGTCATTTGGTGTGGGACTCGTAAAAGCAGTTCTAATGTTTGTGAAAGCGCCATCTGTTGGAATGAAGCCTGCAACGCATTTTATTACTGCGCATGTCTGTGATGTGCTGCTTATTGAAATGACAGAAAACACAGCAAACCGACGGACATGCAGATACACAGACACACAGACACTTGTCCTTTCTTTGAGGTGGATGTTTACTACTTTTTACTTTTCATGACTTTCTTTTCACTGAAGGGCCAGAAATGACACCACATAATGAAAAGGATTACCAATCAATTGTTTTTCAATCAACTTATGAAGGTGAACGAAAGCATACTTTGCACTCCCTTGTAAAGTGTAAGATTAAGTGAGGCTTTGGGAATCCCACCAAAAAGTAGCTGGTGTGTTAATTGCATCCTTCATAAAACTGCTCATTAACCTCTAAGGCTACGTTCTCACTACTACGTCTTGGTTTTAAAACTTTTCACATTTAAATGATCGCCATCCACACAAGCGTTTTCGCCTCGTTAAAAGAAGTATCTCCGCCCACACTAAAATAGCCGAAAACACAGGTGACGTAGGCATTCGCCTTCACGGGGCTTGTGGCACATCAGCGGAAAAACTCCGGCAGCATTGGCAAGAGATTTATATACGTAAAGTGTAGCGGCTGGCACGTTATTGGCGCTTTATGGATGTATGCAGCATTCAAATTGTATAAAACTCAATAAGGACTCATTCAGGTAAGCAACACAGCAAGCGCCATGGAAAGCAACACCACAATGTCCGCAATGTCGGTACCCGTCCACATTACAATGCCAAGTATACGGCTCTGGAGAGTCGAAACCGGAGCCTAATGTCTGTGCTTTTAAAACGAAAAAGGACTAGTTAGGATGTAGCCTAAGAGTTATCGATGTTTGTGAAACTCGTTCCAGATCTATAATTCCATAGCCGCTCCAGCGTGACACAATACTAGAATTATTGGGTGGTAGCCATTTTTTTGGTATTTGAATGTTGTTTTTATCCCTTCACGTGAGACGTTTTTCCATTACATGCGGATTACTGACTTTGAATTGTCCGCTGGTGGTATTTCTCAGTACTGCCTTTAAGACTTTAAAATGATTTCACACCTGCAACACTTTAGCTCAGTCAGAGTAATCACGGATCCAAGCAATGAATGTAAGAACTCGAGGGGATGCCTAATCACTGCCCAGCTCCACGCCGTCTTCCTGAAGGAGAAGAATGGCGGCTCACAGAGGAGGACCTGATCATTCGTCAGCCCAAAACCAAAGCCCCGAGGCACCTTCTTCATGATCCTTGTAAGATCCCTTACACTGGCAAGACATTTTTCTTCAGTTGTTTGCATGTTTGTGGGCTTAAGATGATGGTGTTTGTCTACTATTGGGACGTCGTCGAAGATCAGACGACATCATTAGAGGGAATTAATATGAAAATCCGGGGCTTTCAAAACTTTCTTTTATTTTTTTGGTCACTTAATATTCACATCAAGGGCATCTGAATTTTGAATGCTTACAGTTTTTAATCTGATTATGGTGCCTATAGACCAGGGGACCCCAACTCCGGTCCTGGAGGTGCCCCAATGGCTGCTGGTTTTCATTCTAACCCTTTTCTTAATGAGTGACCTGTTTTTGCTGCTAATTAACTTCTTTTGAATTCATTTTAATTGTCTTGTTCTTGAAGACTCAGACCCCTCAATTCTTTCTTTTTCCTTAATTAGCAGCCAAACAATAAGGAGATACCAAATGGACCAAAATAATGTGGTATAGCGGGTCCACAGCTCATGTCAAAGGGCCATTTTTAAAATAAACCACACTTGCGGCTTAGCGAGAGGGCAGGGTGATGTGTGGCTGAAGTGGTTCCTGGGGTAATTCGCGGTGCGGGCAGGTGGGTCTCACTTAAGTGCACAGGTGGGAAGTCGTCCACATCTGTAATTGGTCCCGGGAGCCGCTGATTGCCGCAGGTGAATCACGTCCCCATCATAAATAGAAGCGCGAGGCGGCTAGGAGGGGAAAAAAAGAAGGCAAAAGAGAAAGACGGCGGGAAGGTGGAGGAGAAAGCCGGTGCAAGAGAGAGAAAGAGCGAGTGAGGTAGCTGGACTGAAGAGCCCCTCGCAAGCAGTGTATGGCCGACACTAGAGAGGGGGGGGCAGGTGGAAGTGGTCGGTCCAGCAGGAGTGACCGGTAGTATGGATGACTCCCCTGAGGAAGGCAATGGGAGTCGTGGAGTCTTGGGAAGGTGAGCCTCAGCGTGAGCGACATGGCCATTGAGGAATCCAAGTCTCAGTCCGGTAAGGTAGCCGTACAGAGCCAGGGAACGGAAAGCAACTGGACAGTAGTAAGGTCAGTTGCATGAAGGGCGACTCCCCTGTTGAGAAGCCAGATGGGAGAAGCCGGGGAGCCGCCAGATAAAAGAAGACACCGGCTTGTTTTTAAAGGGACTGCTTCCAGCATTGTTTTAACCTCGTTTTAAAGGATTGTTTTGTTTTTTTTTCTATTGGATTTTAACCTCCACTTCACTTCTATTTTAATGGATTATTTATTTAAAGATCTGATACACTTGTTTTTTGTTTGTTGTTTTTAAACATAAGCACTTTGCACTTTTTTGCACCATCACCTTGCTCTATTTGTTGTGCCTCACTGCCGAGCTCATTGGCAACATTACCAACGGCGACGGGTTCAAGGGCTCCCCGAATCGTCACAAATAACTGGTGTCCATCATACAATATCTGAAAATAAAGAAAGATCTTCTCAGGTCCACAAAACATCTTAACAGAATTAGAAAATCCACAATTTTGGACATGTCAGCTGTTACAAAACAACAAGCCATGGAAATAAAGAATGAGTTTAATTAGCAACGCGCCTAATTAAACAACTGGTTGGAGTGAAATGGGTTGGAGTTTGAGGCCCTGACTTAGTTGGTCTTCTGTTGGCTCCCTCACTTCGCATTTCATTTCCGTTTAAGAGGAACGATGAAGAAATTCAGGGGAACAAATCTTAAGAAACAAGTCAATTCAAATGAAAGGAGAAGGAGTTCATTAGCAGCAAAAACAGGTCACTAGTTTAGAAAAGGGTTAGAATGAAAACCTGCAGCCTTCGATGTAAAGCACCAGAACAGGTAAGATATTTTTAAAATTGTTGGAAAACGCTTAACTTTAGAGCACAATTTCACATGGGAAATGCAAACATAGCAGCTTTGTGAAGAAATAATTTTGACTTGAAAATTACCAAACAATTTTTAGTTTCACCAAGCAACATTGTACTGAACATTTTGGCACCGCTATAATTTTTAGGGCCATTTAATGTTCTTTAGCCTCATCATTCCAATGTTTCATTATTCTTTACAGATGGCATTATTTAATTAATGGCACATAACACTTTAGTGTTGTTGTTTGTTTTATCACTTACCGGAACTTTCTGCAAAGCTAAGATGAAACCCATCGAAACTTTTATATCCGTCAGAGACAAAGAGGACGTGCAGAGAGTTCCCAGTGCTTCTGATTGGAGGGGGCCTCTCGTTTCCACAGAAACGGCCGATCACCTGGGCGTCGACATTGTCACCGTCTCGCACCTCGACATAATCGTAGCGGCACGAGTAGTCAAATTCTAGGCTGAGCATGGAAAACCTGAAGAGGAGGAGAGAACAAACATGTCAACAGGCTGAGGAGATGCTAGAGGGACACCAGAGTGGAGCAGAATGGAGCTGCTAGAATCCTAACTAGGAAAAGAAAATCTGAGCAAATCACCCCAGTCTTAGCGTCACTACACTGGTTACCGGTGCCATTTAGAACTGACTTTAAAATCCTGCTGATAGTTTACAAAGCCTTAAATAATCTGCTCCATCTTATATATCGGAATGTCTGACACCTTATATTATAAATTGTAACCTTAGATCTTCAAATGAGGGTCTGCTTAGAATTGCAAAAAAGTGGTGAGGCGGGCAGGCGGCAGTGTGGCGAGGCCCGATGGGCAGAAGGGCCCCGTTGGAGAATTGTACATTTTAGTCCATTTATTACAACATAATTATTCATGTGATCCACCTGAACTTAAGCATGTTTGGATGGCCCGGCCCGTATTTGGATGGGAGACCATTCAGGAAAAGCTGGAAGAGATGTTGGTGAGGCCAGCAGGGCGCTCTTACCCTGTGATCTGTGTGTGAATCCCAATGCCCCAAGGCAGTGACAGGGACACTGCACCATTAAAATGGCGTCGCCCTTCAAATGAGATGTAAAGCTGAGGTCCTCACTCTCTGTCGTCATGAAAGCATCCTTCAAGAAGAACATCGTGTACCCGATGTCCTGGCTAAGTTGACCATCATGACTCTGTCCATTCTGGCCCACTAAACATCCCCTGTCTCTGATCATCTGTATTTATCAATAGCGCCTGATGACCCCGACTCTCTTGTTTCACTAACACAATGTCTTACTTGTGTTCCTGAGTGGATGAGTAGTAATTTTCTCAAACTAAATAAAGAAAAAACTGAAATTTTAGTGTTTGGCAATAATGAAAATAATGAGGTTATTAGAAATAAACTTAATGCATTAGGATTAAAAGTCAAGACGGAGGTAAAAAGTTTAGGGGTAACTGTTGACTCGGACCTGAATTTTAAATTGCATATTAATCAGATCACTAGGACAGCATTTTTTCACTTAAGAAATATAAAAAAAGTTAGACCTCTTATAACATTAAAAGACGCTGAGAAATGAGTTCACGTATTTGTTTTCAGTCGACTAGATTACTATAACACACTCCTCTCAGGACCACCCAAAAAAGATATCAATCCATTACAATGAGAGCAGAATGGAGCTGCTAGAATCCTAACTAGGAAAAGAAAATCTGAGCACATCACCCCAGTCTTAGCGTCACTACACTGGTTACCGGTGCCATTTAGAACTGACTTTAAAATCCTGCTGATGGTTTACAAAGCCTTAAATAATCTCGCTCCATCTTATATATCGGAATGTCTGACACCTTATATTATAAATTGTAACCTTAGATCTTCAAATGAGGGTCTGCTTAGAATTCCAAAAGCTAAACTTAAAAGAAGTGGTGAGGCGGGCAGGCGGCCTTCTGCTGTTATGCACCTCAAATCTGGAATAGCCTGCCAATAGGAATTCACCAGGCTGATACAGTGGAGCAGTTTAAAACACTGCTGAAAACACATTACTGTAACATGGCCGTCTCATAACTTCATTTTAATTTAATCCTGATGCTCTGCATATTCAGTTAAATATAATTACTATTCATGGTGGCTCCATAATCCGTACTAACCCCTACAACAACAACAACAACATTTATTTCTATAGCACATTTTCATACACATAAAATGTAGCTCAAAGTGCTTTACAAAATGAAGAATAGAAAAATAGAAGACACAATAAAAAATAAACATAAGTCAACATTAATTAACGTAGAATAAGAGTAAGGTCCGATGGCCAGGGTGGACAGAAAATAAAAAAAAAACTCCAAAGGCTGGAGAAAAAAAATAAAATCTGTAGGGATTCCAGACCACGAGACCACCCAGTCCCCTCTGGGCAATCTACCTAACATAAGTCAAACAGTCCTCTTTGGATTTAGGGTTCTCATGAAAGGACTTGATGATGGTCACGTAGACTTCTGGCTTTCAGTCCATCAATGTTGGAGCATCCTGATGCTTTGAGTAGGTGGAGGTGGCGCAGGCCACCACCACAAAGAAACCGGAAAAAGAAACAGAAGAGAGAGTTGGGGTCAGTACAGATTTTAGAGCCACCATGAATAGTTATTATGATGAACTGAACATACAGAGTATCAGGATTAAGTTAAAGTGAAGTTATAAGAAGGCCATGTTACAGTAATGTGTTTTCAGCAGTGTTTTAAACTGCTCTACTGTATCAGCCTGGTGAATTCCTATTGGCAGGCTATTCCAGATTTTAGGTGCATAACAGCAGAAGGCCGCCCGCCTCACCACTTCTTTTAAGTTTAGCTTTTGGAATTCTAAGGAGACACTCATTTGAGGATCTGAGATTACGATTTGGAATATAAGGTGTCAGACATTCAGATATATAAGATGGAGCAGATTATTTAAGGCTTTATAAACCATAAGCAGTATTTTAAAGTCAATCCTGAATGACACAGGCAACCAGTGTACTTTCTCTTCTGTTTCTTTTCCCGGTTTTCTGTGATGTTGACCTGAGCCACCACCACCTGATCAAAGCACCGTGATGTCCCTACATTGATGGATTAAAGGCCAGAAGTCCACGTGACCGTCATCATCAAGTCTTTCCATGAGAACCCTGAATACAAAGATGACTGATCATTTATTTTAGGTAGAATGCCCAGAGCGGGCTGGGGGGTCTCATGGCCCCTGCAGATTGTATTTTTTCTCCAGCCGTCTGGAGTTTTTTTTTGTTTTTTCTGTCCTTCCTGGCCATCAGACCTTACTCTTAATCTTTGTTAATGAGTGTTGTCTTTTTAATTCCTACTTTGCCTTTTATTTCTCTTTTCTTCATCATGTAAAGCACTTTGAGCTCCATTATTTGTATGAAAACGTGCTCTAGAAATAAATGCTGTTGTTGTTGTTGTATCTCTCTTTCTCTCTCGCCACTTCACCAACTAACAGCTAATGTGTGACGAGCATACTGGCACAAAAATGGCTGCCGTCACATCACCCTGGTGGGTGCTACACATTGATGGCTCCCCTCTCCCTATGTAAAGCACTTTGAATGCTAGTGCGAGGAGAGGCCTACACAAATGTGAATAATCCATTATTATTATTTATCATTAAAACTGCCAACCAGTTGGTCACTTGACTGCCCAGCACTAGTGATAAAGGAAACCCACTGAACTGGCTTTGCCTTGAGTTCTGCAAAAATAACTGAATCCTGGGGAATTTACACCGAATTTGGAAAAATGCATTGAAGTCAGTTGGGAAGAAGACACTGAACTGGTCGTGGGTGGATTCTAATGGTGCAGCGGTCTTTTAAGGGTCAGCTCCCAAGTGGCGAATGGCCTTGCTCTTAACACTGAGATTGACCAGATTCCTTGAATCTTCGAATTGTATTGTGCCCTGTAGAAGGTGAAGTGCCCAGCATACAACCACATATTTGGGGAATGTGGGATAAATCGCTGCCACAGCTGTTGGACAATTGGCGAGCCTTGACCCATCCATGCTCTTGAAGGACTCTGCCTTTTTTTTTTTTTTTAAGGACATGGACACATTTGTCAGTCCCCTTCTGGCTCATTTGACAAAGTGCTGCATGCAGAACCGTAGCGTGGGTGGTCTGAACTGTGTACCCGCACCAGGCACCGATCCTCGAAAGGGTGGAATACGGTTGTTTCGGGTAAAATAGAAGAAGAGAAAAATAATCAAAACAGTAATATCACTGAAAATTAGTAATAATAATAATACATTTTATTTATACTGCACTTTATAGAAACAATCTCGAAGTGCTACAGAGTAAAATAAAATAATAAAAAAAAAAATACTTCAATCTGTCATATATAATCTTCATTTAGATCTTGATCTTTGTTTGTCCGTGAATTCCACACATGTGTAGACCACCTTCCAGTTTAGTACGTTGTTGTTACTCAGGGATGTCAACAATGTGCCGGAATAACGAAAGGGATAGTGGACAGTGTTACGCTGGTTAGCTCCTGAGGCCTGCTTAGAGAATGAGATTGGCGAAGATAAAAGGTATGTGCCAACGTAACATATGAGTGAAAGAGAGACAGTGGGTAAAATGAATGGTAACGTGACAGCACGTTCTGGAAATTATTACTGTTACGTTGTATCGACGAGTGCTGCGCGTCTCACAGTTGTACCGTGACTTGCTCACATGTCAGTGAAGTGATCCTTATTTATGCTTTAAAGAGCCTGGATACCTGTGTGTCTCCCTTTTATAACCATTGCTCGGTGTATATTGCCGGACTCTTTGGATTGCCACAAAGCAACCTGTGAGATTGAAGAGAGGTTGAGAAGACATAGTGAGAGGAAACGACAGCATCGTGAAAACGAGACGGACTGTGAACGGACGGAAGCAGAAATGCTCCTACACCACCACATAATTACGATTCGGACAGTGATTCTGAGTAGGCCGTTCCTATCGAATCAATGTCCAAGGGTTTTCTTTTGTAAATTTGTTTCCCTTATAAAAAATCATAATGATGTGCGACAAAGGGCCCAGTTCATGACTGGCAGCCGCGTTTAAACAGGGAGCCCGTCACAGACAACTTTAACACGCGCAACTTAGTTGGGCGCACATGGCTAGTAATAAAATATCTTTCTAAAAAGATAAGTTTTTAAATCTCGTTTATAGATTTTTCCCATTACTTTTGATGATTTTGTGACCGACTTGCACATTGAAATGTATTTATATTGTCTTTTGCAATCACAGCCAAATTATTGGAAATAAAATTCTGCTCCGTACTTCTAAAATCTTTATAATTATGCTGTATTAAGGATTTGTTCTGTTCTGTGTATTGTATTGTATTGACCCCCTTCTTTTGACACCCACTGCATGCCCAACCTACCTGGAAAGGGGTCTCTCCTTGAACTGCCTTTCCCGAGGTTTCTTCCATTTTCCCTACAAGGTTTTATTAGGAGTCCAAGCTGGGGGGGGGGCTGTCAAGAGGCAGGGCCTGTTAAAGCCCATTGCGGCCCTTCCTGTGTGATTTTGGGCTATACAACAAATAAACTGTATTGTATTGTATTGTAAAAGTGCAGTTCTAAGCAAAATAACAATGAGAATGATGCCGTGCTTGAAAACCGCCACACGTGCCCCTGACTGGGCAGCATGTGCCCTTATTGTTGGAACCGCGACGCACAACCCGTCATTACGCTCTCATTGTGATCCTCCATCTACTCGTATCTCTACGCTCTCGGTGTGTTTCTGCTGTTATTTAAGGCAGATCTCCATGATACCGTTAGGTCCGATTATCTCGGGGCACAACGTGAGGTACCATAGGTCTGCTGATGACACACAGCTCTACTTATCAGTAGCGCCTGATGACCCCGACTCTCTTGATTCACTGAAACAATGTCTCACTTGCATAGCTGAATGGATAAGTAATAATTTTCTCAAACTAAATAAAGAGAAAACAGAAATTTTAGTGATTGGCAGTAATGGATATAATGAGGTTATTAGAAATAAGCTTGATGCATTAGGATTAAAAGTCAAGACGAAGGTAAAGAATTTAGGGGTAACTGTTGACTGTAACCTAAATTTTAAATCACATATTAATCAGATCACTAGGACAGCATTTTTTCACTTAAGAAATATAACAAAAGTTAGACCTCTTATAACATTACAAGATGTTGAGAAATGAGTTCACGCTTTTGTTTTTAGTCGACTAGATTACCGTAACACCCTCCTCTCAGGACCACCCAAAAAAGACATCAATCGATTACAACGAGTGCAGAATGGAGCTGCTGGAATCCCAACTAGCACTTTTTATCAAGTGTCACACATGTGCGCATGGGAGGCAGCTAAAGGGCTTCAATGAAAGCAATTCCACTCCAGACCAGCGGGTGGCAGAGTGTGCTAATCTTTTCTCTCTTTCCACCGCAGACCAATTCCGGGAAGTTCCACCTGGCCCCGATGACATCACTTCCGGTTCAGACACCAATGACATCACTTCCAGTTCTGTCCCCGACGACATCACATCCTTAGCCTTCCTTTAAAACTGCCATCTTTACCTCAGCCGAGTCAGTTCAGTTTTGGACTCTAATCTGTACACAATTGTGCAATCGATTTAGCATTTTGAAGCCGAGGTCAAGTATACGGCAGGCTGCCCCAAGCCTTTTTGTGGCCCTTTGCCACTAGTTATGCCAATGCACTTAAGATCACGACCCCAGAGACGGTTACACAATATGGCTTCTAATATGGAAAAAGCAATAGCCCTGATTGTGACGCTTCTATTAAAATCTCCATTTTAAAATATCCACGTATTTTCCCTCTTACAGGTGTTAGATGTTGAAGCTTTGAAATTCGATATTTAGATGATTTTAAAAAAGCATATCTCTTAATTCAGGGAAACATAGGAGTCTATTTTATTTAAATTATACTACACCTGTCTCGGTGTGTCAGTGAGTACAGAATTGTTTGTCTTAGTTTTACAGACGCATGAGTGGCGTAGTAGGCAGGATAAACAGAAGAAGACAACACCAATTTTCTGGATTATTGTGGAGGTTATTTGGAATGATATCTGCAGTCATTCAAATATAAATTTGGTTTATAAATATATTTACAAGTTTTAACCCATCTGTGAGTATTTCTTGTAATACTGATAAATGCTGATGGCTATAAAAGTCTTAACAAAGGAAAATATGCACTGCCACCCCGTGCTGCTTCTTATTACAAATAACCTACAATAACACGTCTCAATTCAGGGATGTGGGGGCTACCTTTAACGACTTCCCAAATTCTCTTGTTATGAAGTACAAGACGAGTCATGAATTGCGTTTTGAGCCAAAGACGTTTTCTCTTTTTTATTTTTTTGTTTTTTAGATTAATGAGATTCCGTCCCCGGCAAAGGCGAAATAATGAATCCCAGCTGTGCCTCAACCCCGGGGCAGGCAAGAAAAATCCACTAAATCAAACGTCTTAGAAGATAGCCTGTCTAAAATCAGGGGCTGAAGGAAAACTTTGAGTAAAACGCAGACAGAAAAAAAATCAAATGCTGGCTTAGTTCCCAAATTTATGAACGCTCGACGTTTATCAGCGATGTGCAGCACTCGGAGACCACTCTGGTTAAATGTGCCATGGGGCTGATGTAATAATCCTACTGGGACATTAAGGATGATACACTCTTTAAATGAGAGATCAGGGGATGCATCTACAATGTCAACGTCTCAAAAGGTCCACAAACGCCCGAATAGCAGACCCTGTGTTTAGGACAGCGTTTCTCAACCTTTAAGTATTTGTGACCCGAGTTTTCATAACAGTTTTAATCGCGCGCCCCTAACATATTTTTGAAAGGAGCCCAGAAATATCACTTTGTTCTATTTTAATTAATGATATATCCATCCATCCATCCATTTTCCAACCCGCTGAATCCGAACACAGGGTCACGGGGGTCTGCTGGAGCCAATCCCAGACAACACAGGGCACAAGGCAGGAAACAATCCCGGGCAGAGTGCCAACCCACCGCAGGACACACACAAACACACCAAGCACACACTAGGGCCAATTTAGAATCATACATGCATATTTTATTATACCTACCTATCTTTTATCGACATTTATCTAACTCTATATTTATTTTTCTAGTATCAGAATGTAGTTTAAGTTCATTAGTTTTGGTTTCAATAGATGTATTTTTCATATTTTTGATTCTTATTTATTTATTTTTTTTCACATCTTCACGGTTTGAGTACCACTGGATTAGGACGACTGCGACTGGCACTGCGCTTGAGTCTCCTTTCAACTTTCAGTATTGTAAACTGTTGACCTCATTGTGATTTCCTCTTCCATGAACCGTTACTTTAATCAAACACACAAAAGGTGAAAGATCAGTCCAATCAAAAATGCAATCAATCGCTAAAAACATGACTTGAGTCGCAGGAGGAGTTTTTTCCTGCATTATTCAATGTTTTGTGGCCTCATTCTCCTCGTTCGCGACGTCTCGCTGACAGTCAGAAGCACAATATAAATAGTGACGCTTAATGAAGAACACTCTTCAACAAATACTTTGATGCTTCTTCCGTCTGGAAAAAATGACGATAAAAAACTCCCGATAATTTTTTTTAATATTTTGGCATAAACAACACAGCTACTCTAACTCATGTTTTAGTGATACTCAGTGCCTTCATTTTGTTTCACATTTTGTTCTGTTGCAGCCTTGTGCTAAAATTATTTCACTTCATTTTTTGCCAACATCAAGCAGGGAGAAGGTTAAGGAGACACTGGAGGAGGGGAATAATAATAAAAATAACAATAATAATAATAATAATAATAATAATAATAATAATAACAATAATAATAAAAATAACAATAACAATAATAATAATAATAATAATAATAAAATAAAAATAATAAAAATAAAAATAACAATAACAACAACAATAATAATAATAATAATAATAATAATAATAACAATAACAATAATAATGATAATAATAACAACAATAACAATGACAATAATAATAATAATAAAAATAACAATAATAATAATAATAATAATAATAATAAAAATAAAAATAAAAATAAAAATAATAATTCTTTGCATTTATATAGTGCTTTTCTCACTACTCTCTACTTAAAACATCAGAAAAAACAGAAGATATAAAAATTCAAACCAAACAAAGCCACTGTAATCATAAAGAAAAAGCCATTTTAAACAGATGTGTTTTTAAGTTCACATTTCAAGGATGAATATGATTTGAAATTTCTGAGCTCAGTAGGTAATGAATTCCAGAGCTTGGGAGCTGAACGGCTAAATGGAGGTTAGATGGGCGAGAGGGGCGGTGAGGTGAATGGAGGAAGAGGATCTAAGGTTACAGGAGGGAATGGCAACATGAAGAAGGTCACACAGATATGGAGGGGCGAGGTTATGAATGGCTTTAAATGTTAATAACAGAAATTTAAAATCAATTCGAAACTTAATCGGGAGCCCATGAAGCTGCTGCAAGACCAGAGTAATATGGTAAATAGACGGGGTTTGAGTAATGATCAGGGCTGCAGAATTCTGGACTAACTGAAGCTTATGAAGAGATTTTTTAGAGAGACCAAAAAGGAGTCCAGACGTGAAGTAACAAGACTGTGAACAAGAATGGCAGTGGTATGGGGGGTGACGGAGGGGCAGATACGATTAACATTACGTAGGCAGAAGTAAGCAGACCGGGTGATGTTATTAACATGAGATTGGAAAGATAGAGGACTGTCAAGGATGACACATTAACTCCTAACCTCAGGTGATGGGGAAACAACAGAGTTATCAATCACAAGAGAAAGATTATTGGCTTTGGATAATAATGATCTTGACTCAATGAGGAGAACCTCAGTGTTGTTACTGTTTAATTCAAGAAAATTCAAAGAAAACCAGGATTTAATTTCAGCAATGCAGTCAATAATTGAAGATGGTGGAAAGGAAGAGGTGGATTTACTAATGTGAATTTCCCCTTGGATTAATAATCTATCTATCTATCTATCTATCTATCTATCTATCTATCTATCTATCTATCTATCTATCTATCTATCTATCTATCTATCTATCTATCGATCTATCTATCTATCTATCTATTATATAGTGCCTTTCACATCTGTCTATCTATCTATCTATTATATAGTGACTTTCACATCTATCTATCTATCTATCTATCTATCTACTAGCAAGGTAGCACTGGGGGTCATCAGCATAACAGTGAAAATTAATGTAATGTTTATGAAAGATATTCCCAAGGGGAAGAAGGTAAATAATAAAAAGAAGAGGCCCCAGGGCAGAGTCCACCTGAAGTAACAGCGGTGGGTTGGGATGTGAAGGTTTTAAGCTGAATGAATTGATGGCGGCCTGAGAGGTAGGATCTGAGCCAGTCAAGTGGAGTGTGGGTAATGCCGATCAAAGATAATCTAGTAAGGAGAGAGTGGTGTGACAAATAGTGTCAAAGGCCGCACTCAGATCAAGGAGGATGAGAATAGGAATTAAACTGGAGTCAGCAGCCATAAGAAGGGCGTTGGTAATTTTAACAAGTGCCATTTCTGTACTATGAAGGGGGCGAAAACCAGACTGGAATTTTTCATATAGATTATTATGAGATAAGTGGGAGTGAAGTTGGATAGCTACTATTTTTTCCAGAATTTTGGAGATAAAGGGCAAATTAGAAATAGGTTGAAAATTCTTGAAGTTAGTAGGACCAGCATCAGGTGTTTTCAATATTGGGGATATTGCAGCAGTCTTAAAAGATGAAGGAACAGCACCAGTAGTGAGAGAAGAGTGAATTATAGCAGAAATGAGAGGGACCAGAGAGGGGAGGCAGGCATTGACCAGAACTGTAGGCAGGGGGTCCAGCTGACAAGTAGATGACTTAGATTTACAGATGAGATCTGAGATTCCTGAGGAAATGAGGAGCTGGAAAGAAGAAAAAGAGTGAATAGGTGAGTGTAGCTCAAAAGAAATAGAGAGAGAATCTGGACTGAGGTGCTGATATATCCTCGGGTCATTAGGACCACAATCACAAAATACACGTGTGTGAATGAGAGGGAGGTCAGAGGAATGGTGAGGATGAGGGGAGCAGAGCTGGTGAAGCTGGGTGAGTTTAAATACTTGGGATCAACAGTACAAAGGAATTGAGATTGTGGAAGAGAAGTGAATAAAAGAGTGAAGGCAGGGTGAAGTGGGTGGAGAAGAGTGTCAGGAGTGATTTGTTACAGGCGGGTATCAGCAAGAGTGACAGGGAAGGTCTACAGGATGGTAGTGAGACCAGCTATGTTATATGGGCTGGAGATGGTGGCACAGGAGACACAGCTGGAGGTGGCAGAGTTAAAGATGTTAAGATTGGCATTGGGGGTGATGAGGATGGACAGGATTAGAAATGAGGACATTAGAGGGTCAGCTCAGGTGGGAGACAAAGTCAGAGAGGCGAGATTGTGTTGGTTTGGACATGTGCAGAGTAGAGAGAAGGGTGCTAAGGATAGAGCTGTCAGGTAAGAGGAGAAGAGGAAGGCCAAAGAGAAGGTTTATGGATGTGGTGAGAGAGGACATGAAGGTGATGAGTGTGACAGAGCAAGATGACGAGGACAGAAAGATATGGAAAAAGATGACCGCTGTGGCAACCCCTAATGGGAGCAGCCAAAAGAAGAAGAACCTTCATTTTAGTACAAATCAGTGTTAATCCATTATGACTCCGTTATGAACTCTACTTATCAGCTGATTCTTTAAAAGCAGGCGCAGTGCAGCACGGGCATTGACCTTTGAGACGGCTTTTGATAAAGAGCTGCAGAAACCAGGAATATTAAGAAGGCAAATTCAGCAGCTCCTGTAATCCTGCGTGAGAACGTGTAACGGACTTTGGTAGAATCGTGCCACTGTGGCATCACCTTGGCATCGGGAGATGGTAAAGCAAACAAAAGATAAGCTGCGATGAGATGAGACACATTGGCATCACACCAGAATTCTGCCCAGTGTCTCAATCCTGCGTGCAGAATTCTAAAGAACTCCTGGGTTCTGTGAGTCACATTTTTAAGCCTGCTGTTTTTTTTTGTCCTCACTCTGCCCCTTGTTTACGCGCCACTTCTGAGAACCTGGACGGTGGTGACACCCTTCATGCAAACGACCCAGCTAAATGACGACTCACACGTATAATAATTCACATCCCTGAGCCGTTATTAGAATGTGTGTTAACATGACAAATGTTTGACGCCAAAAAAGTGCTAAATATGATGTATACACGGACTGTAGTTTAGTTCCCTCTCAAGAGGGCCAGAGCTGCATATTTGGAAGGAATAACTTTTTTGGTTTTCATCAGTTGACGTCGGCTACTTGTTGTCACTTCTCAGGTCTCTGCCAACAGATCACGAATATCTCAGCCAAGTTTCACTCCATCAAGGCCCGCTCTGGTGGAAACTATTAACTGACTGGTGAAGCACTACACCCAGTTCTCATATGGTGTGGCTGCTGTGACAGATAGGGGGCGCTGTCGTCCCCTTGAACCCTCAGACCACTCGTCAGACACCAGGTAAAAGTCCAAAGATTCATTTTATTATATTAGCAATGTGCACAAAGCACCCTCCACTCCACAATACTCCACTAAATCAGTACAATAACAACAATACACTCCTCCAACTCCCAGCAGCTCAGTCACACTTCCTCCCAACTCGGCTCACTGCTGGGATCTCCCACAGTCCTTTTATAGTCCATGACCCGGAAGTGCTACTGATCCCCCCAAGTCCATGTGATTCTTAGCACTTCCGGGTCAGATCAAAACTCTTCTTTTATATATATCATCTCTTCCGTTCCCATGACTGGGAAATACTTCCGGGCTATAATTCAAATAGAAGTCCCTGGGCCTCCCCGCAGTGTCCCCTGACGGTCCCCACATTATCCAGCAGGGCTGTGAAGAAAGACTCCATTGTCCATGATTCCCTGCTGGAATTCAGGGCACCTCCATGTTGCCAGGAGGGCTCCATCTGGCAGCGTGGGGGTATTGGCCGGGATGAACGGCTGGCCATATACCAAACTACACATACATCCACCCATCCATTCTCCAACCCTCTGAATCCAAACACAGGGGTCTGCTGGAGCCAATCCTAGCCAACATAGGGCACAAGGCAGGAACCAATCCTGGGCAGGGTGCCAACCCACCGCTGGACACACACAAACCAAGCACACACTTGGGCCAATTTAGAATCGCCAATCCACCTAACCTGCATGTCTTTGGACTGTTGGAGGAAACCGGAGTGCCCGGAGGAAACCCACGCAGAACATGCAAACTTTGACCTAACTGCGAGGCAGCAGCGCTACCACTGTGCCACCGTGCCGCCCACTGCACATACAGTCGTGGCCAAAAGTTTGGATAATGACCCAAGTGTCGGTTTGCTGCTTCAGTGTTTTTAGATCTTTTTGTGGTCTACTGAAGTAGAATTACAAGCATTTCAGAAGTTCCAAAGTCTTTTATTGACAATGACATGACGTTTATGTCAATATTTGCAGTGTTGGCCCTTTCTTTCCTTTTCAAGACCTCTGCAATTCACCCTGGCATGCGGTCTGCCAATCAACTTCTGGGCCCAATCCTGACTGATGGCAGCTGCCCATTCTTGCATCATGAATGCTTGGAGTTTGTCAGAATTGGTGGGTTTTTTGTTTGTCCACCCACCTCTTGACCACAAGTTCTCAGTGTCATTAAGGTCTGGGGAGTTTCCTGGCCAATGTGTTGTTCCCCGAGCCACTTAGTTAACCCTTTTGCCTTATGGCCTGGTGCTCCATCATGTTGGTCACCAAACTATTCTTGGATGGTTGAGAGAAGTTGCTCTCGGTGATGTTTTGGTTCCATTCTTTATTTATGGTTGTGTTCTTAGGCCAAATTGTGAGTGAGCCCTGCACTGCCTTGGCTGACATGAATGGTCTCAGGATGCTTGACTGTTGGCATGACACAGGGCTGATGGTAGCACCGCTCACCTTTTCTTTTGCCACAAGCAAGCAGAAATGGGATTCATCAGAGAACCTGACTATTGCCCCAGCAGTCCAATCCCTGAATATCAGTCTGTCCCTGATGTTTATCTTGGCTTCTTTGCTGCCCTTCTTGATGCCCACCAGGACACCTCCAAAAGTCACCTCACTCACACCTGCTTGCTGATATTCCTGAGCCAGCTTTACCCTGGTGGTGCCCACAGTTGAATCAACTTTAGGAGACGCTCCTGGCACTTGCTGGACTTTCTTGGGCGCCCTGAAGCCTTCTTCACTTTTATGATTCTAACTCAATCAGCCTGACAGAGTGATCTCCAGCCTTGTCCTTGTTTCACCCGCGTTAACGAGAGGATCGCTGAAGTGACGTCAGCAGGTCCTCTTGTGGCAGGGCTGACATGCAGTGGGTTTTTTTGGGATTCATTTCATTTCCATGGCAAAGAGGGACTTTGCTATTCATTGCAATTCATCTGATCGCTCGTCAGAACATTCTGGAGTCGATGCAAAAGTGCCATCATTAAAACTGAGGCAGCAGACTTTGTGAAAAATTAATATTTGTGTACATACAGTGGGATGCAAAAGTTTGGGCAACCTTGTTAATAGTCATTATTTTCCTGTATAAATCGTTGGTTGTTACGATAAAAAATGTCAGTTAAATCTATCATATAGGAGACACACACAGTGATATTTGAGAAGTGAAATGAAGTTTATTGGATTTACAGAAAGTGTGCAAGAATTGTTCAAACAAAATGAGGCAGGTGCATAAATTTGGGCACCACAAAAAAGAAATGAAATCAATATTTAGTAGATCCGCCTTTTGCAGAAATTCCAGCCTCTAAACGCTTCCTGTAGGTTCCAATGAGAGTCTGGATTGTGGTTGAAGGTATTTTGGACCATTCCTCTTTACAAAACATCTCTAGTTCATTCAGGTTTGATGGCTTCCGAGCATGGACAGCTCTCTTTAACTCACACCACAGATTTTCAATTCTATTCAGGTCTGGGGACTGAGATGGCCATTCCAGAACGTTGTACTTGTTCCTCTGCATGAATGCCTTAGTGGATTTTGAGCAGTGTTTGGTCGTTGTCTTGTTGAAAGATCCAGCCCCGGCGCAGCTTCAGCTTTGTCACTGATTCCTGGACATTGGTCTCCAGAATCTGCTGATACTGAGTGGAATCCATGCGCCCCTCAACTTTGACAAGATTCCCAGTCCCTGCACTGGCCACACAGCCCCACAGCATGATGGGACCACCACCATATTTTACTGTAGGTAGCATGTGTTTTTCTAGGAATTCTGTGTTCTTTTTCCTCCATGCATAACGCCCTTGTTATGCCCAAATAACTCCATTTTAGTTTCATCAGTCCACAGCACCTTATTCCAAAATGAAGCTGGCTTGTCCAAATGTGCTTGAGCAGACCTCAAGCGGCTCTGTTTGTGCTTCCTCTGCATCACTCTCACATACAGCATCTCCTTGTGTAAAGTGCGCCGAATGGTTGAACGATGCCCAGTGACTCCATCTGCTGCAAGATGATGTTGTAGGTCTTTGGTGCTGGTCTGTGGGTTGACTCTGACTGTTCTCACCATTCGTCGCTTCTGTCTATCCGAAATCTTTCTTGGTCTGCCTTAACTTGAACTGAGCCTGTGGTCTTCCATTTCCTCAATATGTTCCTAACTGTGGAAACAGGCAGCTTCAATCTCTGGGACAGCTTTCTGTATCCTTCCCCTAAACCATGATGGTGAACAATCTTTGTCTTCATGTCATTTGAGAGTTGTTTTGTGACCCCCATGTTGCTACTCTTCAGAGAAAATTAAAGGAGGAGGGAAACTTACAATGGACCCCCTTAAATACTCGGATTCACCTGTGTGTGTAGGTCAGGGGTCACTGAGCTTACCGAGCCAATTGAGTTCCAATAATTAGTTTGGGAATCAATAAAGTAACAACGGTGCCCAAATTTATACACCTGCCTGATTTTGTTTGAACAATTATTGCACACTTTCTGTAAATCCAATAAACTTCATTTCACTTCTCAAATATCACTGTGTGTGTCTCCTATATGATAGATTTAACTGACATTTTTTATCGTAACAACCAACGATTTATACAGGAAAATAATGACTATTAACAAGGTTGCCCAAACTTTTGCATCCCACTGTAAAACATAACATAACAACATAAAAAGGCGAGTTGCAGCCAAGTCCGGTTCTTCTAACGTAAGCCAAGCCATTGATTGCACTCATATAGTAATATGGGCACCTACTAGTGTGGTGCTGAGGTATCACCCGTTGCATGGCTGCACTCGGGTCCAAATCTGGATCCTGAGTTGGTTTGTCGTGTGGCGGGTGCGGCAATGCGCTGTATCAGTGTGTGCTCCTAACCTCTTTCTCTCTCTATCAAGAATGAAGTGGATTTTGTTAACAATAAGTAGATACGCTCCATTAATTCAGAAGTCATCAGTAATGTTGTGATGTGGCTGACAAATGTCGTGTCTCAGTAGCCTAAGTCAGCCCGTGATTCGTTTATTTTGAGGTAAAGTTGTGTTGACAGATGTGATGGTTCTGGCTGGCTTGTTGGTGAGGTCCCTGACTGAACCCTCATCGTTTCATGTGGCCTGCACTACTCATTTTAACAGCAATCACGTCATGACATGTGGCAGATGACAGTGGCTACCCGCTCAGACGCTGGCACCTTATGCCTTTCTCTGACCCCCAGAGTGCCATAGTTTAGTTGCAGAGAACTGCCAGATACTCTTGAATGCAGGAGGAGGGGTCATGACATGCAAATGGAAGAGGCTGCCAGCCAGTGAGGTTCAACAGCTTTGTGAATGCATATGTATGAGGCTGGTTAGCATGCTCCATATATGGAAATTTAAGGGCGGAGTTTGAGGCATACGCAGGTATGCATTTGTAAAAGGAGACTGTGATTTATAAATAGTACATTTTGTAGAAATGTTTTATTAAGCTAATTTTTTTTGGGCATACACAGTTTCCTGCTTTGTTGAACACGTAATAAAATCCATTTATAAATGAGGCCCCTGAACACTCTGGAGCAGATTTTCTTTAAGGACATGTCTGTATTTTGTCCCATTCATCTGCTGGGCAGCCAATTGGATTGCAGGTTTTTGTCACCTAGTTTACTTGACTGGCATGAGATAATTCCTCCCCCAACCCAAATCTTAACCATAGTGCAGCGGTCCTCAAACTGTGGGGCGTCGAATAAATGAACAAGACATCAAAATTAATTTTTTACATTTTCTTTTCAAATTTAAATTTGCAAGCATATAATCACAACAAATGCATTATAACTAAAATTAAAATAAAACATTTCTAAGGCATAGATCTCATGACTAATATGTGCCTGCTTTAAAGTACACGGCCTGTCCAGGTTTGGTTTGATATTCGAGATATCGATACACTCTGAGCTCCTTTTCTATTTGAACTTTGTTTCTATGACGAGCGGCGCCGCTGCTTTTAAAGTCGCGTATTTTCAATCCAGAAAGTTCAAGACGTATCGGTATCTGTCGCAAACAATTGGGTAGCAGTAGATCATGTGATAATGCAACACGACGGCACCACATTGGCAGCATAGCCAGTACTGCCAAATTGAGTTAAATAATTTACTGCGTATTGAGTTATTTTCATGATACAACGAACAGCGGTATAATATTTGTCAGACAAAAATACGTTCGTCTCGTGCAGATTGACTTCATCAATGTCCTCATTTACGAGATTTTTAAAAATTAAAACATATTTAATCATTTCTTTACATAAAAAAATAATTAAGTAAGAATAAATAATTTATTCTTTGTTTTTGGGATTAGAATTATTATCAAAAAATCACACAAGGCATTTTAACCGTTATTAAAGCACTTAAAAAAAATAAAGTGCAAATATTTCATCGAAGTTAGCCGAACACATGCAAATCTTATGGAAGTAAAAATTAGAGGATACCGCGACACCGCACGAGTATCATACCTGTGTTAGTTGTATCGTGGGTTATTCTCATCTATCTTATATTATGCAGGGGGCGCAGAATTATTCCAGGTAGAAAAGGGGGGGCGCGAAATACGAAAGTTTGAGAATCGCTGCCTTAGTGTAACAAGATGTTGTCACTAACGTATAATATAAAGTGACAACCTCCTCTATAGAGTGCCGCTCTAGAGGTCTGCAGCTATAGTGTCTATTGGAACTGAGGCCAGAGACTACCATCTTGGTTTTATGAGACCACACAATCGTGTTATTTATATTCTGAAAGCTCTTTGGGTGCCTTTTTGCAGACTCCAAGTGGGCTTTCCTATATTGTCTTGGCAACTTTGCCATAAAGGCCAGATTTAACTTCTTTAACAGGTTTGACCACCCTAACCACTCTCACCTCGGAGTACTGAACCCTCCACCCATCCTTCTGCTGATTCCAGCATAGGAGAGACTTCCCAACCACAATTGCAGCAGCCCAGGTGAGCAGAGAGCTGAGGAGACTTTGTGCCAGCAAAGCAGTGGGTCCAGATGGTGTATCACCAAGACTGCTGAAGGCCTGTGTGCTGGAGCTGAGGAGTCCTCTACAGCACATCTTCAACCTGAGCCTGGAACAGAGGAGAGTCCTGAGGCTTTGGAAAACATCTTACATCACCCCAATCGCAAAGGTATCACGTCCTAGTGAGCTGAATGACTTCCGGCCTGTTGCTCTGACATCACATGTGATGAAGACCATGGAGCGCCTGCTGCTTCACCACCTGAGGCCACAGGTCCGCCACACCCTCGACCCACTGCATTTCGCATACCAGGAGAAGGTGGGAGCGGAGGATGCCATCATCTACATCATGCTACACTGATCCCTCTCCCACTTGGACAGAGGCAGTGATGCTGTAAGAATTATGTTTTTGGACTTCTCTAGCGACTTCAACACCATCCAACCTCTGCTCCTTAGAGACAAGCTCACAGAGATGGCAGTAGATTCACACCTGTTGTCATGGATCGTGGGCTATCTTACAAACAGACCTCAGTATGTGTGTCTCGGAAACTGCAGGTCTGACATTGTGGTCAGCAGCACAGGAGCACCGCAGAGGACTGGACTTTCTCCGGTCCGGTTCAGCCAACATACATCGGACTTCCAATACAACTCAGAGTCTTGCCACGTGCAAAAGTCCTCTGATGACACTGCTATGGTGGGCTGCATCAGGAGTGGGCAGGAGGAGGAGTATAGGAACCTAATCAAGAACTTTGTTAAATGTTGCGACTCAAACCACTTACACCTGAACACCAGCAAAACCAAGGAGCTGGTGGTGGATTTTAGGAGGCCCAGGCCCCTCATGGACCCCGTGATCATCAGAGGTGACTGTGCAGAGGGTGCAGACCTATAAATACCTGGGAGTGCAGCTGGATGATAAAGTGGACTGGACTGCCAATACTGATGCTCTGTGTAAGAGAGGACAGAGACGACTATACTTCATTAGAAGACTGGCGTCCTTCAACATCTGCAATAAGATGCTGCAGATGTTCTGTCAGACGGTTGTGGCGAGCGCCCTCTTCTACGCGGTGGTGTGCTGGGGAGGCAGCATAAAGAAGAGGGACACCTCACGCCTGGACAAACTGGTGAGGAAGGCAGGCTCTATTGTAGGCACGGAGCTGGACAGTTTGACATCCGTGGCAGAGCGACGGGCGCTGAGCAGACTCCTGTCAATCATGGAGAATCCACTGCACAGGATCATCTCCAGACAGAGGAGCAGCTTCAGCGACAGACAGACTGCTGTCACCATCCTGCTCCACTGACAGACTGAGGAGACCCCACACTATGCGACTCTTCAGTTCAATTAGGATGAATTTCCTGAAAACAGTTTGAAGGATCCTACAGGGTGACACTTACCGTAATTCAATGGTGAACTGTGGATTCACATTCAACGTCCATTCACAGTGTGCATTAGTCGGGTAGCTTTCAATGGCGATATAACCTCTTTTGGCATTGATCACTCCACCACACTCTAAAAGAAACACAAAAAGCACAACATTTGGTGAGTTAAGATCACAGATTAGTGCCTCTTAGCTGTCCCTTAAATCCCCGTGATGACACCATCTGACGGTTTCTCGTATCTTTGTCTTGTCAGCAACTGACGCTGTAGGATACTGCAACAAACTACTGAGGCATGGAATTGATGAAGAAACACTGACATCCTTTAAGAAGAATCTGGATGATGAGATAGAGTGGTGCTAATGTGTTTTTTTGACAATGACAAAACCATAACATTTTTGGATAGTTTTGCTAGCAGCCATACCACATTCACGTCAGAAGACGTCATCCACATGAGGCTTAGCCTGTTTGGGACTGTCCAGTACTTGGATGGGAGACCACTTAGGAAAATCTTGGTTTGCTGTTGGGGAGGTCAGCGGGGGGCACTTACCTTGTGTTCTGTGTGTGGACCCCAATGCCCTAGTGCAGTGACGGGGACACTGTTTTGTAAAAATGGTGTCGTCCTTTGGATAAGGCATAAAACCGAGGTCCTCACATTCTGTAATCAAAAAAGATCCCTGGGTATCCACAAAGACTCAGTTCATTAGTGCACAAACCCCAACTCTCAGTCCTGGCCACTCAAATGCCTTTCTTTGGGCCGCCTCAACTCTCCTCTCTTGCCTCATCCTCTTCCACCCGACTCTAGCCTCTCGACTGAAGGGAGGCGGCCCCTTAAATAGGAACCCGGATGGGCTCCAGCTGCTCCCCGGCACTCCTCCGCAGACACGCCCCAGTGTGGCGGAAGTGTCGGCTGTGCACCCGGAAGCCGTCCGGGTGTCCCCTGTTCTCTTCCCCCTTCCTGGTGTGGCGGAAGTGCTGGGCTCCAGGGATATTCAGGCACCGGGGCGCCACCTGGCGGTGGCCACGGGTCCCTACAGGGCTGGGCTTCCAAGCCCTTTACCCATGGCCCCCAACATAACCAGGGCGGACGCCCCCTCATGGTCTGGAGGAGGTACACGCCCTCCTCCGGTCCTCCTGGGCGTCCCGGCCAGGGCAGAGTCTCAATCATGAATTAAAGAGAAAGAAAATATTAAAATGCCAAAATAGCATTTTTGCAAGAGACTCACATAATAAGTAAGGACTGGTTTCAGTTGCAAAGGGATTGGATTGGCCAAAATTTTCATTCGAGCTATACAAAGAAAACTAGGGGTGTGGGAATCTTAATACACAGAACTATCCCATTTGTAGTGTCCGACGTAAAATGTGATACTGAAGGGCGATATGTCATTTAATACTAAAGTGATTCTGATAAATGTATATGCACCTGACGTAGATGATAGAGATTTCATCCCAAATGTATTGGCATCTATTCCTAATGTGAACACTGTGAGAGATGGCCATCAGTTGAACCCGGCCGGGATGCTCCTAAAATGAGGGAAGGCAGCTACTTGTCGACACTGCCTCTCCCAAAAAGCTAGGTGGCAGCTCCCATGGGATGGTAGCGGTGCCCCAGATTCCCACAGGGCATCCTGGGACTTGGAGTTTGGTTTCTCAGCCTTGTTGGGTGCCATGGGTACCACCGGGGGAGCTGTTGAAGGACCTGGGGACTCATACTTTCTATAGCCTGGAAGTGCTAGGTAGTCACGAGGACGGAAGCCCCAAAGTACTTCCAGGCTGATTAAAGGACTGGGATTCTCCATCGGACCTGGATGTGCTGGCAAGTCATGTGGGAGTAAGAACAGAAGCACTCCTGGGTCAAGGACTATTTAAAGGAATGCTGTGAACCCAGCAATCAGGCCAGAGTCGGGTGGAGGTGGTTGAAACATCCTGGGAGGTGCTGAGTAGAAGAATAAGAAAGAGAATTGTGATTATAGTCTGTAGCATTGTGGCTGTGGTGCTTTGGGTGCTGTTAATAAGCAGAAAAGAATTTAAAACGCTTCTGATTGCTTTTACTACGTGTCTGTCTGTTGGGGTTAAAGGGGCAACAGCGACCCCAGGTGTCTTACAACACACATAAAATTATAACATCCGGAGACTTTAATTGTGTTTTAAATCCTGACTTGGGCAGGTCTTCAGCCACAGAAGTTATTTAGAACATCTAGAAGGGAGGCATCATCACTGCAGTCGGGTGGTGTGCTCTTAAATTCTAGGATGAGCTGAATTCCCAGTCCCATGCGTGGTGTGTCTCTGGTGTCCTGGAAGTGGCTGTGGACTGTCTTGTCTGACTTTGGCTGAGCTGCTTTGATTTTGTCTTACGTCATCGGGGCAGCTCTGTGAGTTGTGAGAGCTAACAAGCAATGAATGCTCCACCAAAAGTACAATGCATACTGTCATATAAACAAGCATTGGAGTCCCTCTTAATTCTTTGGATATTTTGTTTCTCATTGGCTGAACTTCATTTTAATATCCGACATGCCTTATGGACACAGTAGGATTTCAGCAGTGCCATGAAGTTTATTGGATTAACAGAAAATATGCAATATGCATCATAACAAAATTAGACAGGTGTATAAATGTGGGCACCCAACAGAGATATGACGTCAATACTTAGTTGAGCCTCCTTTTGCTCCTTTGATCCTCTCGACGCTGTCCTCCTGTAGCCTGTGATGAGTGTCTGGATTCTTGATGGAGGTATTTCTGACCATTCTTCATACCAAATCTCTCCAGTTCAGTTCAATCTGATGGACAGCCTGCTTCAAATCATCCCATAGATTGTCGATGAAATTCAAGTCAGCGGACTGTGACGGCCATTCCAGAACATTGTACTTCTCCCTCTGCATGAATGCCTTTGTAGATTTCCAACTGTGTTTTGACTCATTGTCTTGTTGGAATATCCAACCCCTGCTTAAGTAACTTCAACTTTGTGACTGATGCCTGAACATTATCCTGAAGAATGTGTTGATATTGAGTTGAATTCATCCGATCCTCGACTTTAACAAGGGCCCCAGTCCCTGAACTGGCCACACAGCCCACAGCATGATGGGACCTCCACCACATTTGACAGGAGGTAGCAGGTGTTTGTCTTGGAATGCGGTGTTCTTCTTCTGCCATGCAAAGCACTTTTTGTTATTACCAAATACCTCAACTTGTGTCTCATCAGTCCAAAGCACTTTGTTCCCAAATGACTCTGGCTTGTCTAAATGAGCATTTGATACAACAAGCGACTCTGTTTGTGGCGTGAGTGCAGAAAGGGCTTCTCTCTCATCACCCCGCCATACAGATGAGCTGAATTGTAGACCGATGTCCAGACACACCATCTGCAGTGAGATGTTCTTGCAGGTCTTTGGAGGTGATCTGTGGTTGTCTGTCACCATTCTCACAATCCTGCCTCTTCATATGCCGCTCCTGTATTTTTCTTGGCCTGCCAGACCTGCTGGGTTGGTTTAACAGCAACTGTGCCTGTGGCCTTCCATTTCCTGATTCCATTCCTTACAGTTGAAACTGACAGTTTAAACCTCTGAGATGGCTTTTGTAGCCTTCCTCTAAACCAGGAGACTCAACAATCTTTGTTTTCAGATCTTTGGAGAGTTGCTTTGAGGACCCCATGCTGTCTGTCACTCTTCAGAGGAGAGTCAAAGGGAAGGAAGCACAACTTGAAATTGACCACCTTAAATACCTTTGACCACTCATGATTGGACACTCCTGTCTATGAAGTTCAAGGCTTAACGCGCTCATCCAACCAAGTGATCAGCATTGAGCAGTGACAGGCATTCAAATCAGCACAATGACAAGGGGACCCACATTTGTGCACAGCCAGTTTGTCACATTTGATTTCACTTCATAACTAAATACTGCGTCTCTGAAAGTCTTTGTTCGGTAAACACCGCAGTACTCAGATGTTCCTAGAAAATTAAAGACATACCACTGGTATCTTTACTGTTGAAAGAAGAGTCCATTATTATGCAGGCTGAGAGGAGGTCACAAACTTTTTCATATGACTGTATAACGCAGTGATGAGAAATAAAGAAAACAGGTGGTTTGGACCTCAGTAACAGAAGAGAAGCTTATCTGTCCGATGTCTTGTGTTTTATGTACCATGGCAGAATGGAATAAGGAAAAATAATGGATGGAGATGGTGGCTGAATTCTCCGTACGTGTTTACCCTTTCATACAGCACCAAAGCTCTGTCGGGTACTGCGTTATTAGATGTCAGAAAGAAGGGCAAGCATCACTGTGCTGGAAAGTCGTCAAGCAGCTACTACATTTGACATATCCAGAGGGGTCAGTCATATAAATTGACCCGGGCCAGTCAGCATGCCCGCCATTCCCCACAGTTAGAAGTCACAGAATGTGACACGGGTGTAAGTCGAAGCACCAGTAACTTTAACAAAGGAAGGGGGATCATTCGGTGCTTTTGTCCCTCGACAGATCAGCTGATAGTGAAATTCTCCCAACATCTCCCCCAGATCGCCCAGCTTTCCTTTACAACTACATGGCGCCGTAGTTTGTTCACTGTGTGAAGAACTGCTTCTTATTGTCAGGATTTCATTAATATTTTGTTTTGTGCCCTCCCGTAGGAATGAAAGATCAAAAAAAGAGATCTCCTTAATATCTGTTTGGTTTCTCCCAGGCAAAAATGAGTTCAGAATGATACAAAAGGAATGTTTGTTTGTTTTTTTTTGTTTTTTTTTATCTCGTATTTCTCTGATTTTTCTCTTGAGTTAAAAAAAAATAACGCGTTGTCTCCCCAAGAATCTCCTCTTGAGTTTCAGCCGAGAACTCAGCAAAATCACACAAGGCACTCACATTTTCCAAGTAAGTGCCTTGACATTTTGTTTTGCAAATTGAAAGTGTTTGCATTGTGTGCTCAGTAATAAAGGTTGAAATGCATGCACAGCTGTTTGTGGTAATAAAACCCTTTCATACAATTTCAAAATTGTCATCCTTGCTTCTGACTAATACTATAATAGCTGCTCTAATTTATATGGGTATGTTCCAATTAGATCATAGTCATTCCAGAAGATAAGACAGGTGATATGACACAGTGGTTAAGTGGACTTTGGACTTCAAACCCTGAGTTTATGCCTTTAAATCCCACCGCTGACACCATGTAACTATGAGCCTGTGCTGCAATTAGAAAAACAAAAGAAATGAATCCAATCGTACAGTGGAACTTCGGTTTACGAGTAACTTGGTTTACGAGTGTTTTGCAAGACGAGCAAAAATTTTTAATAAATTTTGACTTGATAAACGAGCGATGTCTTGCAATACGAGTAGCATGGATACACTTTGTCTGCTGAGCATCATGTGATCACAACTGAGCTGATGGTTCTTCTCTCGCTCTCGCACAGCGCGTCTCTCTCTCTCTCTCTCCTTATCTCGCTCGCTCGCCCAGCGCGTCTCTCTCTCTCTCTCTCTCTTCTTATTTCGCTCGCTCGCTCACCCGTCTCTCTCTCTCTCTCTCTCTCTCTCTCCTTACCTCGCTCGCTCGCTCACCCGTCTGTCTCTCTCTCCTTATCTCGCTCGTCCGTCTCTCTCTCTCTGGCAATCGTCTCCTATTCTCCGTCTGAGTCTGTGTGCCTCACTCATACAGTCAACATCTGTTTACTACAGCATTGTGACTGTGTGTGTGCACATGTGTGCGCTGTGAAGTGCGAGTCCCCATCTTGCTCCCCAAAACACGAAGCTGAGTCTCAGTACTTTAACACCAGCTTTATTCAGCTTGAAACAGCAACAGTGCTGTTATTTATTGTAGCAGGATCTTTATAATGTTCCATGTATGACCCATTGACAACAGGCGCTTATAGCATGTCTGCGATCTTTTTGGATGTGCTTATACGGCGAACTGCTACAGCGCTGGGAGACTGCGATTGCTTTGGGACGCTCTTCCGCATGTCGTCCCGTTGGGTGGAATCCCACATGAGTTTAGAAACTCACTCACACCAGCCATGATTCTTTTTAAAGGTAAAGTGCAGGTTCATTTGTATTATGTATTTTACTTTATATGTTGTATTAATCATTTTTATGTGAATAGTTTTGGGTTGTGGAACGAATCATCTGATTCGCACAATCCAAACACATGCAGGTTAGGTGGATTGGCGATTCTAAATTGGCCCTAGTGTGTGCTTGGTGTGTGGGTGTGTTTGTGTGTCCTGCAGTAGGTTGGCACCCTGCCCAGGATTGGTTCCCGCCTTGTGCCCTGTGTTGGCTGGGATTGGCTCCAGCAGACCCCCGTGACCCTGTATTCGGATTCAGCGGGTTAGAAAATGGATAGATGGATGGATGGAAATTCGCTTTGATATACGAGTGCTTTGGATTGCGAGCACGTTTCCGGAACGAATTATGTTCGCAAACCGAGGTTCCACCGTATCTCAGATGTTGTAGGTCACCGTGGATATCCACAGGCATCAGTTCAATAATCAATAGACAATATGAAGTCTTGACATTACAACAACATTAGAAGAGATTTCACAAAACATATCAAAGCAAATTCTCAATTTTGACTGCTTTTATGTAAGTTGTGTCTCACGTCTCCTTTTTGTTTAAAGCTATTTCTCCTAAAGAATGTTAAGAAAGCTTCTTAAATGAAACCCATCCATCCATTATCCAACCCACTATATCCTAACTACAGGGTCACAGGGGTCTTCTGGAGCCAATCCCAGAGCGCAAGGAAGGAATCAAACCCCGGGCAGGACGCCAGCGCACCACAAGGCGCGCACACACTAGGGACAATTTAGGATCACCAATGCACCTAACCTGCATGTCTTTGGAAGGAAACCCACGCAGACACAGGGACGACCCGGGTAGCGAACGCGGGTCTCCTAACTGCGAGGCAGCAGCACTACCCACTGTGCCACCGTCTTAAATGAAACATGAATAAAAAATCTCTTTTAAGTCTCGTGAGCCATCTAAGATCGACCTTTGACCAGTAATATTCTCCTATGGGACGTTAATTATATTTCTGATTTATTCTAAAGTAATTTAGTGTTGTCACTTTTAATCATTCATTTCTTTATGTCTTTGGACTGCTACATGTATTTTGTTTGTGGGTTTTCTATTCAGGGCAGCCATTTTGTTCATTGATCTCGGGGCACCACCACATCATTAGCAATGGCCAGCATTGCCAGTCAAGTGAGCCACTGGCAGTGCCACATCATCACACTCTAACTGCCAGCTGCACTTTCGATCTCTCAAACGAAGACACACGATAGGTCAGCGTTTAGGTTAATGTCCACTTCCAACTCAGATGAAGAATTATGCATTGGTTTTTAGAGGAAGATTTTTTACAGTGCTCAGCATAAATTCACGGACTACAAACCCCAGACACACGTGGCCACAGCTACCATGGCTTCAGTTCCAGACGAGTTGAACGTGTTTTTCGCTCGCAGCACCGCAACACTCCAACCTGAAGCTCTCCGAGGATGACGTGAGGGAGACTTTCTCCTGACTCAGCATCCGCAAAGCACCCGGCCCAGACGGAGTCTCAGGTTGCATTTTAAAAACATGTTGTGACCAGCTAGCTGCTGCCTTTATGAATATTTTGAACACATCTCTGAGAGATTCATCTGTCCCCACCTGCTTCAAGCACACTGCCATCATTCCTATCCCAAAGGAAAATAAAGTCGACTGCCCTAATGATTACCACCCAGTAGCACTTTCTCCCATAGCCGTGAAGTGCTTTGAGAGACTGGTGCTAGAAACCATCAAGGACATCATCCCTGACAGTCTGGACCCCCTCCAGTTTGCCTACCATTGCAACAGGTCCACAGAGGATGCCATCTCCATGACACTTCACACCACCCTGTCTCTTCTGGAGAACAAGAACTGTTATGCCAGGCTGCTGTTTGTGGGCTGCAGCTCTGCATTTATCACCGTCATTCAATCCCAGCTCATCGCTAAACTCCTGGATCTGGGGCTTAGCTCTTCACTGTGCCACTGGGTACTGGACTTCCTCACCGGCAGACCTCAGCAAGTGCGTGTTGGTAGAAAAACCTCCTCCATCATCACCATCAACGCTGGCACCCCGCAGGGCAGCATGCTGAGCCCTCTGCTTTACTCTCTCTACGCCCATGACTGCGTAGCTAAGCACAGCACTAACACCATCCTCAAGTTTGCTGATGATACCACTGTAGTAGGTCTGATCAGCGAGGACGATGAGACGGCCTAGAGGGAGGAGGTCAGACTCCTAGCAGAATGGTGTCAGGACAACAACCTCACCCTCAACGTTAGCAAAACTAAGGAGATGATTGTGGATTTCTACAAACAGGCAACAGAGCACAGCTCCATCTACATCGGAGGTGAGTCTGTGGAGCAGGTCAGCAGCTTATAATGGTTTATAAAGCCTTAAATAATCTTCCCCATCTTATATATCGGAATGTCTGACACGTTATATTCCAAATCGTAACCTCAGATCCTCAAATGAGTGTCTCCTTAGAATTCCAAGAACAAAACTTAAAAGAAGTGGTGAGGCGGGCAGGCGGCCTTCTGCTGTTATGTACCCCAAATCTGGAATAGCCTGCCAATAGGAATTCACCAGGCTAATACAGCAGAGCACTTTAAAACACTGCTGAGAACACATTACTGTAACATGGCCTTCTGATAACTTCAATTTAACTTAATCCTGATACTCTGTATGTTCAGTTCATCATAATAACTATTCATGGTGGCTCTAAAATCCGTACTGACCCCAACTCTCTCTTCTGTTTCTTTTTCTGGTTTCTTTGTGGACCTGCGCCACCACCACCTACTCAAAGCTTCATGATGCTCCAACAATGATGGACGGATTAAAAGGCAGAAGTCTACGTGACCATCATCATCATCAAGTCCTTCCGTGAGAACCCTAAATCCAAAGAGGACTGTTTCATTTATGTTAGGTAGATTGCCCAGAGGGGACTGGTCAGGTGGTCTCATGGTCTGGAATCCCTACAGATTTTATTTTTTCTCCAGCCGTCTGGAGTTTTTTTGTTTTTTCTGTCCCCCCTGGCCATTGGACCTTACTCTTATCCGATGTTAATTAATGTTGATTTATTTTATTTTCTTACTGTGTCTTTTATTTTTCTATTCTTTATTATGTAAAGCACTTTGAGCTACTGTGTGTATGAAAATGTGCTATAGAAATAAATGTTGTTGTTTAGGTTCCTCGGAGTCACCAGAGTCACATGAATGTCCCTGCCAAGGTAAGTAAACCTCTTGACGAGGTCGACACTCTCTCCGCAGACAGACACGCTGCTGATGGCCGTGCCCAAGAGGTCATGAACAACAGTCACTGTCTCCTTATAAAAGTGTAGTTAGTGCAAAGCAGTATGGGTGCAGCAAGTTCAGAAGCCACCTGAGGGCACTGTAAATTGGGTTAAATGTCCCGCCCTGACCTTGTAATTAATTGTGAGGAGAGCACAAGAGCAACCCCCAAAAAGTTACCTCCAGTAGTATAAGTTACTTTGTAATCATCTCTCCCAGTGGTGGCCTTAGGTTGTGTGCGGGGCCTACGGCTGACCAACCCCACGTGGGGCCTGTTACGTCAAACACGCTGTTACCAGTATGTGCATGAATTTAAAAAAATAATGTTAACATACAATCGATTTTCTTAGTACAGTATTCACTGAAATTTTTCCTAAATAACATGTGTACTTTATAAAAATATAACAAATTAATCTATTCAAAAAGTGCAATTCATAATTCATGACAATACCACGACGGTGAGAAATGCGATGCGGTGTCATGTGGAAATTAGCCGAGCCTCTTCTAGAAAAAGCCCCCAAATTGCAAGTATACTCCGAGTCTCGATATGCAGGAACCCAGCGACTAATGGGCCAGACATGTTTTAGGAAGGGATTATACTGGCAGGCGGAGTGGCGGCTCTGAGGCTAGGGATCTGCACTGGCAATCGGAAGGTTGACGGTTCAAATCCCGTAAATGCCAAAAGTGACTCTACTTCGTTGGACCCCTGAACAAGGCCCTTAACCTGCAATTGCTCCCTCCTGGGTATGACGTTAATCTGCATTCCAACCTGCAAGGAATAACCTGGGGGTTGGTGGCAGAATTGGCACTCCAGACACCATAAAAAAACTCACACTGGTTCCATTCCATCTGAACTGGTGTGGTGCTGAGGTGTCACCCATCGCATGGCTGCACTCAATCTGGGATCCTGAGGTGGTGTGTGTGTCAATGTGCTGTTTCAGCGCCTGCTCCTAACCTCCCTCTTTCTATACTGGTGACCCTTTTCGGGCGATGAAGGTGGACTATGGAATGTTTTCAAAGATGTGCCAGAACAGAACTTAAACTTGAAGAGCAATTTTAAAAGGGTTTCTCTTAGAAGCATCTCAGATATATACAGGGTGTCCCAAAAGTCCTTTTTTTCTATTAAGACTACCATTACAGGGGAAAATTACCTGGAGGTGCTGTGCCACAACTTCAGACAAGGAGTGACCTTGCGGATGTCTTTTTTCAACAAGATGGAGCCCCTCCTCACTTTGCCAGGTTAGTCAGAGATTTCCTGAACATCAAGTTTCCTGACCGATGGTCCCCCGCGAATGGGCTTTGCGTTCCCCTGATCTTACACCTTGTGACTTTTTTTTGTGGGTCTAATATATCAAAAGCAAGGTCTATGCCACTAAGCCCCGTAACCTGTCACAGCTTGAGGAAAGAAGAGGTCGGGGAACAGATGCTGCCAAAACGTTGGAGAGGCTCGCGTCCAAAGTGTGGCTGAAAATGGAGGCGCTCATGTGATGGTATACAACTAGTCTTCAAGGCGTCGGAACGTGAGGGCAAGCCTGGCAAGTAAAATTGGGAGGACTCCTTTGTTGATGCTAGAAATATTAATAAACTCAGTTTCTTGTGTAATTTTTTGGAATTTATTAAAAGTAATATAGTGACTTTTGGGACACCCTGTATATACTGGAGAATAGAACTTGACAAATCTGCTCGATTGGGATACACAGACCTCAAAAGCAGGACTATTTTAGACACAGGGCCTGGGGAGGTCGCCCCACTTGCCACCATCAAACGCCACTCTTGATCTCTCCCTTATGACGTGGTTTTAAATAAAGCCATGTTTTGATGTTTTTCAGGAATTTAGTCCAGGTTGGAGACACTCATGGGTGGTTTCTACTTTCTGTATACACGTGATGTATTTTAATGGTAGAGTAAGTGTTCATGTGCGGACCATTAGAACATTTGAACAATTTGGACATGAACAGGCCATTCAGCTCAACAAATCTTTTGGGATTTTCATAAAAGCACTTGACACTTTTTGCAGGAGCCCCCTGCTGGATATGCGTGTCCTCATTGGCCTGGCTCGTCCTGGTTCATGAATATTTATGGTTATGGGTGGAAGAGGCTCCAGGATGTGACAAGGGAGCATGGAGGCGACCCAGACCATCACAGATCTGTTGTGGAACAACAACATTGAAGAAGATCACAGTGGTTACCAAGCCTTTGCTGCTGGTTGCGAAAGGGTCCCTATAATAATTCAAGCTTCATTAGGACACTCTAGACGAGAACAGGCCATTCAGCCCAAAAAAGCTCACCAGTCCTCTCCACTTATTTCTTCCATAAAAACATCAAGTCCAGTTTTGAAAGTCCCTAACGTCTTACTGTCTACCACACTACTTGGTCTCTTATTCCAAGTGTCTGTCGTTCTCTGTGTAAAGAAAAAATTCCTAATGTTTGTATGAAATTTCCCCTTCAAACGTCCCCATGTTCTTGATGAACTCATTTTAAAGTCACCGTCTTGATCCACTGCACTGATTGCCTTCATCATTTTAAACACTTCACTCAGGTCTCCTCTTCATCTCCTTAATAATAATAAATAATAATAATTCATTACATTTATATAGCGCTTTTCTCAGTACTCAAAGCGCCTTAAAGCTCAGCTCTTTTAATCTTTCCTCATAACTCATCTCCTGTAGCCTTGAATCAGCCTAGTCGCTCTTCTCTGGAACTTCTGTAGCACTGCTATGTCCTTCTTGTAGCCTAAAGACCAAAATTGCACCCAGTACTCCAGATGACCAGTGTGTTATAAAGCTTAATCGTCAGAACAGCCCAATTTGTTGTAATAGCTAGTGTGGAAATGGTAGAAGTAGAAGTGGTATACTGACTCATGCAGTCTCCTCCAGACCAGCCGGTTCTGCACTCAGAGCAGTACTTTCCCTTGATGAAGAAGTCGTCCTGAATTCCCCACGTTCCATTATTGCAGCGCTTGCAGTTCTCAAATATGCTGCATCCTGTATAGGAAAGAAAGAGAGAAACCTAATTACAAAAAATGATCTGCCGATAGATAGATAGATAGATAGACAGATAGATAGATAGATAGATAGATAGATAGATAGATAGATAGATAGATAGATAGATAGATAGATAGATAGATAGATAGATAGAAAGGCACTATATAATAGATAGATAGATAGATAGATAGATAGATAGATAGATAGATAGATAGATAGATACTTTATTAATCCCAAATTCCCATACTCCAGCAGCAGCATACTGATAAGACCAATATTAAATTACAGAGTGATGATGAGAATGAGAATGCCTTTTATTGTCACTATGCAGAGGTACAATGAGATTATAAGCAGTTCCTTCAGTGCACACATATATGTAGAACACAACAAGCAAATAAACAAATAGACAAATAAAGAAATGGTGCAACAAGTTGCAAAAAAAAACGTTCTGTGACGCTATATACAAATGGAAAGAATAATAACTAAACCAAGTTATTGCACATTACTGAAATACTGGAAAGAATAATAACTATTGCACTATTGGGTTATTGCACATAATTTAAATATTGCACAATAATGATGATCATGTGCAGTGAGTAGTGGATGTGGGACCCTGAGAGTAATGGTAAATGGTAAATGGCCTGTATTTGATATAGCGCCTACTAGAGTTCAAGAACCCCCCAAGGCGCTTCACAACACAACAGTCATTCACCCATTCACACACACATTCACACGCTGGTGATGATAAGCTACTTTGTATTGATATTGTACAGTATACAGGTATTACACAGTTATTATTCAGCACCATTTAGATATTGGATATCGCACAGTTGATGGACAGAAGGAAGTCCAGGGGTTGGCGGGTTAGACTGTGTAGTCATTGCATGTGTGAGTTTAGAATGATTTTGGCTTTTGGGAAAAAACTGTTCTTGAGTCTGTTTGTCCTTGTTGTGATGCACCTGTAGCGCCTCCCTGAGGACAGCAGGTCAAACAGATCAGAGCCAGGGTGGGAGCTGTCCTTGATGAAGTTTTTTGCTCTGCTGAGGCAGCGGGAGGTGTAAATGTCCATTAAGGAGGGGAGAGGGCAGCCGTTGATCTTCTGTGCTGCCTTTACTACTCTCTGAAGCCTCTCCCTGTCTGCCATGGTGCAGCTGCCGTACCATACTGTGATACAATATGTCAGCAGGCTCTCAATGGACGAGCGGTAGAAGGTCAGTAGCAGGTTGGAGTCCAGGTTGTGCTTTCTGAGGACCCTCAGGAAGTGTAACCTCTGCTGAGCCTTTTTGATGACTGCTGTGATGTTGTCTGTCCAGGAGATAAGGACGTCAAGAAACCGGAAGGTATGGACCCTCTCCACGCACTCGCCGTTGATGTAAAGGGGGGCTAAGTCGGTGCTGTGCCTCCTGAAGTCGACAATGATCTCCTTGGTTTTCCTGGCGTTCAGAGCCAGATTGTTCTTTGAACACCAGGCTGCCAACTTTAGGAGCTCCTCTCTGTAAGCTGCCTCGTCTCCCTTTGAGATGAGTCCGACCACTGTGGAGTCGTCAGCAAACTTGACAATGAGGTTGTTGTTGTGGGCCGGACTGCAGTCGTGGGTGTAGAGACAGTATAGAAGGGGGCTCAGCACACAGCCTTGCGGGGTGCCGGTGTTCAATGTGCGAATGGAGGAGTGGTGGGGGCCGAGTCTCACAGTCTGGAGCCGGCTGGTAAGAAAGTCTTTTATCCGGACACATGTGAGAGGGGGGAGGCCAAGAGTGACCAGTTTGGTGATGAGAATGTCAGGAATGATTGTATTAAAAGCTGAGCTGTAATCCACAAACAGCATCCGGACGTAGCTCTGCTGTTGCTCCAGATGGCTCAGCACAGAGTGGAGAGCTACAGCAATGGCGTCTTCTGTGGATCTGTTCATACGATATGCGAATTGGTAGAGATCGAAGTCTTGGGGGAGATAGTCCTTGATGTGCTGGAGAACCAGTCTCTCGAAGCACTTCATGATTACTGGAGTGAGGGCCACAGGGCTGGTGATGGGAGACTTCTTCGGCACTGGAATGATTGTGGCTGATTATAGGCAGGATGGAACGACTGCCTGGGCTAGGGAGAGGATGAAGATTTTGGTAAAGGTAAAGGTGAGCTGGTGGGCACACGCTCTGAGCACCCTACCAGGCACTCCATCTGGGCCGGCAGCCTTCTTGGGGTTCACTGCCAGGAGCACCCGTCTGACATTGTGCCCCTTTACAGTGAATGGAGTGGTGCAGGAACCCGGTGAGGGTGGTAACAGGACTGGTGCAGGTGAGTACTGCTGCTGTTGTGATGATTCAAAGCGAGCAAAGAAGCAGTTTAGCAGTTTAGCTCCTCTGCTAGCGGCGCACTCAGATCTCCTGTTGTTGCATCACAGCCTCTGTAGTTTGTGATGTTTTGTATTCCCTGGCACACCTCCCGTGTATCGTGGCTGGACAGGTGGGACTCTATGCTCCTTTTATGGTCCATCTTGGCTTTTCTAATTCCACTTTTCAGAGCGGCTCGGGCAGCCCCGTACAGAGCTCTGTCACCTGACTTGAAGGCAGCGTCGCGGTCGTAGAGTAGTGTACGGACCTGGCTGATCACCCAGGGTTTCTGGTTTGGGAAAACCCGAATGTTTTTGTCCACAGTCACATTCCCGATGGAGAACCTGATATAGTCCAGTACCGTTCCTGTGAATGTTTCCAGCTGTTGGTGTTCAAATATGTCCCAGTCCGTCTGTTCGAAGCAGTCCTGTAGTATGGAGAGTGCATTTTCAGGCCAGGTTGTAACAGTCTTTATGGTGGGCCTGGCACTGCATCTGAGAGGGGGTGTAGGCTGGGGAGAGCAGGCGAGAAAGATGGTCGGACTGTCCGAGTTCGCGGAGGGGTATGGCTCTGTACGCGTGCTTGATGTTGGAGTAAACATGGTCCAGAGTGTTCTCCCCTCTAGTAGAACACTTAACATGTTGAAAAAATTTCGGGAGTACAGTCTTCAAGTTGGGTGGCACGGTGGCGCAGTGGTAGCGCTGCTGCCTCGCAGTAAGGAGACCTGGATTCGCTTCCCGGGTCCTCCCTGCATGGAGTTTGCATGTTCTCCCCGTGTCTGCGCGGGTTTCCTCTCACAGTCCAAAGACATGCAGGTTAGGTGGATTGGTGATCCTAAACTGGCCCTAGTGTGTGCTTGGTTTGTATTTGTCCTGCGGTGGGTTGGCACCCTGCCTGGGATTGGATTCCTGCCTTGTGCCCTGTGCTGGCTGGGATTGGCTCCAGCAGACCCCCGTGACCCTGTGTTCGGATTCAGCAGGTTGGAAAATGGATGGATGGATGGCCAGTTTTCAAGTTGGCCTTGTTAAAGTCTCCTGCAATTATATGAGCACCGTCACCGGGTGGGCTCACTGCTGTTCATTAATGGTATTCAGCAGGAGAGAGAGTGCCGTGTTTACATTGGCATTGGGTGGAATGTACACAGCCATGACAATCACTACTGTTAGCTCTCTCCCTAGAAAAAATGGCCGGCATCTTACAGACATGTACTCGAGGAGAGGGGAACAGTGTTTGTCTATAATTGTCCCGTTGCTGAACCAGTTCTCGTGCATGTAAATACAGAGCCCCTTTCCCCAGCTCTTACCAGAATCCTTTGTCCTGTCCCAGCGGACCTGCCAGCTGCACACTAGCATCGGGTATCCCCGGGTGAAGCCAGGTTTCAGTTATAATCAAAACACAGCAGATTTCCAGCGAGATGGAATTCCAAGTCATCCGTTTTATGCACCAGGGATCTGGCATTGGTGAGATACAGGCTTGGTAGAGGTGGCTTGTGCGGTTGTTTCTTTAGCCTTAGCATAACACCAGATCTGCGGCCCTGCTTTTTCTTCCTTTCCCTCCTCCGTCTGCGCCATCTCCTAGACTCGACAACAATCCACGGAGAGGCCGCTGGTCTCGCTATGTTGTCTGGGATGTTGTGTGTGTGATGAAAAACACTTGAAACAGATGTCTGGCACTGGACACCGATGTCTGTAAGGTCATGACGGGTGTAACGGATGTTCGCTGAACCGATCATGCACAAACAAGCAAGATAAAAGTACAAAAACAACAAAAAAGTGCACTGAAAAGGAGAGCCGTAAGCCCCTGCGACCATGTGTGCCACCATGCTATGCTATTTTATATAACAATGCAGGTATAACAGACAATAACTTTGTATAATGTTAACGTTTACCCCCCGAGTCTCATAGTGTGGGGTCTCCTCAGTCTGTCAGTGGAGCAGGATGGTGACAGCAGTCTGTCTCTGAAGCTGCTCCTCTGTCTGGAGATGATCCTGTTCAGTAGATTCTCCATGATTGACAGGAGTCTGCTCAGCGCCCGTCGCTCTGCCATGGATGTCAAACTGTCCAGCTCCGTGCCTACAATAGAGCCTGCCTTCCTCACCAGTTTGTCCAGGCGTGAGGCGTCCCTCTTCTTTATGCTGCCTCCCAGCACACCACCGTGTAGAAGAGGGCGCTCGCCACAACCGTCTGGTAGAACATCTGCAGCATCTTATTGCAGATGTTGAAGGACGCCAGCCTTCTAATGAAGTATAGTCGGCTCTGTCCTCTCTTGCACAGATCATCAGTATTGGCAGTCCAGTCCAGTTTATCACCCAGCTGCACCCCCAGGTATTTACAGGTCTGCACCCTCTGCACAGTCACCTCTGATGATCACGGGGTCCACGATGTGCCTGGGCCTCCTAAAATCCACCACCAGCTCCTTGGTTTTGCTGGTGTTCAGTTGTAAGTGGTTTGAGTCGCACCATTTAACAAAGATAGATAGATAAGATACTAAGGAATAATGAAATATTAGAGGAGTGGTTCTTCAACTTTTTCTCCCTTCTGACCCATTTTGGCCTATTTGTGTGTCTTCATGACCCCATCTTTATTCCATTCCACCTTGGATAATCACCGCTAACCTTTGTAACTCATGTAGGGCTTTTGTCTTGGGCAATAGCTTCTGATTGTTATCTGGAGGAGTTTGTTTCAGCCATGCCAGAGGTGACCTATTGCCAGGATTTCCACAAACCATTCGCGACCCTTTCTCATTCAGTACAATAACAATTCATGAATCATTATAGACATTAGGGAAGTCATGATAAGAACAGGCCATTCAGCCCAACAACCTCGCCGATCATATTCACTCAGATTGTCCAAAGTATCATCAGGTTGAGCTTTGAATGTCCCTAATGTCCAACTCTCCAACACACTACTAAATTAACCTTACCAAGTGTGATGCCCCATTCAGTGGCACAGTTTCAGATGCTGGGTGCCCCATGAAATGGCACAGTTCTCTGATCCCAGGCACCTTGAGTCGTAATCAAATAGCCCGAGGATGGGAGAATCGAGACACGGACAATGATGGCTGTTCCAAAAGCAGAATTCTGGTTAATTCCAAAGGTGCCAGTCACTATTTACAGTAATGTCTTGCAAATGTTTACAAAGTTCAATGCACGGAAATTAAGAAGGACAAGAAAAAGAAGTGCAGGTGTAATCTACATCTATGATTATAGTGACTCCGATGCAAAAAGTAAAGAGAACAATCCAACAAAAAGATTAATAAAAAGCCTTTTCTTCTTCCTTCTTCTTCCAGTTCGTGAAGGACAGACAGAAAAAATATCCACAAAGATGATGATGAAAAATATGAGCACCCACAACCACAGGTTACTTCTAATGTCTAAAAATCGGAAATAAACTCTCCTCACTAATAGACTGCTTAATCGTGAAAGTCAAACAAGTTAAAGAAGCTTCAGCGATGTCAGTCTGTCCAGTTATGAAGTAGAAGCGACTGTGAATCATTGTCACCAGCTTTGAAAGTGACAGCAAATGACCTGGGGCCTCATGCATAACAGCATGCATAGAATTCACACTAAAACATGCCGTATGGACAAAAGCAGAAATGTTCGTACGCACAAAAAAATCCATCCATCCATTATCCAACCCGCTATATCCTAACTACAGGGTCACAGAGGTCTGCTAGAGCCAATACCAGCCAACACAGGGCGCAAGGCAGGAAACAAACCCCAGACAGGGCGACAGCCCACCGCAGGGTACACACACACACATACACACCAAGCACACACTAGGGACAATTTAGAATCTCCAATGCATCTAACCTGCATGTCTTTGGACTGTGGGAGGAAACCAGAGTATCTGGTGGAAACTCATGCAGGGAGGACCCGGAAAGCGAACCCGGGTCTCCTAACAGCGAAGCAGCAGCACTCAGAAAAAAAACCCAGATGGATAAATCTGTGCATTCACTAACTTCCATGTTCTTTCGCTCCATAAATCCCGGTCAGCGTGAAAAGTAACACACGTGCACGCACCCGCTGTCCCTCCCCAACTCCTCCCAGAATTACGCCTCTTTGAATATGCAAATCAATATAAATCACCCTTAAGCTCAGCGTTCTGTGAAAAGACAATAGGAAAAGCACGGGGGAAAATTTAAGACTTTCAGCAAATACCAAGTGGAGGCAAAGAAAAACCGTACTATTTGTTGGTTTAAACAGTGGAATAAACATCATAAGGAAGTTGATCGAGTGACAGAGAGTGTTGGAGAAACTCGAAAGCTCACACGGTGCCAAAATAAAAAAGAAGTCACACATCAAAGTCGCCGTGAAAAGGCGAGTTGTAGCCCACTGTCTGAGTGTCATGTGAAAGCTTATTAGGGTACAGAGAAAAAAAAAATAGGGACACAGTGGGAAAAAAGCTTGACTTCAATCTCGAAATTTCCACTTTAATCACGTAGTTTATTTTGTCATTAAAGCAGAACATCATAAACTTCATCTTAAAATCGTTTAATTTACTAGTTTCTCAATCTCATTGTAACTAAAGTAGCACGTTAAATACTTTGGTTTGCATTTGATCTTCTATGTGCTCTATGTGTGTGAATCACTACGTGCTTCTTAAACCGGCTTTCTCTTCCTCCGACTGGTCACAGAATCCATTACATTCGTGACATTACAGCTCTCTGAATAACTAAAATACTGAGATGCATACGTGATGTCATTTTCATGATGATAGGAGTTAAAGCATGCATTAAACGCGGGAACATGGTGGCACAGTGATAATGATGAGCTGGCGCCCAGTCCAGTGATTGTTCATGTCTCACGCAAGATGCTTGCTGCACCGTGCGCAACCTTCGCTGAAATACTTCATTGCAGCAGTGCTGTCTCTTTCAAACGTACTATCCTTCAATTCCTGTCCTTACTTTTCTTTCTCCAAGCACCCAATCACCGCACAATCAGCTCTGTAATAGACGTTAAGCCATCTGTAAGCTGAGGACGCTGATTCTTCAAAGTGTTTATGGAATACTGAAATATCTTCGTAGTGCGTGTTTAATTATTCTATCCATCTATCCTTCCAGTGTTGTGTCAGCACCTGCAAGCAGCGTGAGGCAGGAACAATCCATGAACGGAGTGCCAGCTCCTCATTAGTGCTGCGGCGCTGTTTCCTAACATGTTTAATTATTAAACAATAAAGATTATTTAAATGAAGTTAATGTTTTATCTGTATAATATAATAAATATATTTTGCTGCATTTCATCTTAAAATGATATCATCATCATATGTTAATACACGCTTTATAAAGTGGCACGGGTTGTGTAATATTATAACTGTATCGCAAGTTTACAGTGAGGTGATTGTACTTATAAGTCCTAACAGGTCTACAAGGAGCACTTGATGGACTGATTGACTGCGTTTAGAGTTCTTGGGATGAAACTCTTTCTGAACCGCGAGGTCCCTACAGGAAAGGCTCTGAAGTGTTTGTCGTATGGGAGCACTTCAAATAGACAGCGTGTGCTTAATGCTGTATTCCGATAATTCTCTTTCCGATCAGCTGCTGTAGAGCTGTGATTCACACTCAGATACAGTGATATACAGTGGTGTGAAAAACTATTTTCCCCCTTCCTGATTTCTTATTCTTTTACATGTTTATCACACAAAATGTTTCTGATCATCAAACACATTTAACCATTAGTCAAATATAACACAAGTAAACACAAAATGCAGTTTTTAAATGATGGTTTTTATTATTTAGAGAGAAAAAAAAATCCAAACCTACATGGCCCTGTGTGAAAAAGTAATTGCCCCCTGAACCTAATAACTGGTTGGGCCACCCTTAGCAGCAATAACTGCAATCAAGCGTTTGCGATAACTTGCAATGAGTCTTTTCCAGCGCTCTGGAGGAATTTTGTCCCACTCATCTTTGCAGAATTGTTGTAATTCAGCTTTATTTGAGGGTTTTCCAGCATGAACCACCTTTTTAAGGTCATGCCATAGCATCTCAATTGGATTCAGGTCAGGACTTTGACTAGGCCACTCCAAAGTCTTCATTTTGTTTTTCTTCAGCCATTTAGAGGTGGATTTGCTGGTGTGTTTTGGGTCATTGTCCTGTTGCAGCACCCAAGATCGCTTCAGCTTGAGTTGACGAACAGATGGCCGGACATTCTCCTTCAGGATTGTTTGGTAGACAGTAGAATTCATGGTTCCATCTATCACAGCAAGCCTTCCAGGTCCTGAAGCAGCAAAACAACCCCAGACCATCACACTACCACCACCATATTTTACTGTTGGTATGATGTTCTTTTTCTGAGTGCTGTGTTCCTTTTACGCCAGATGTAACGGGACATTTGCCTTCCAAAAAGTTCAACTTTTGTCTCATCAGTCCACAAGGTAAAAAGACAAAAGTCTTGGCAATCATTGAGATGTTTCTTAGCAAAATTGAGACGAGCCCTAATGTTCTTTTTGCTTAACAGTGGTTTGCGTCTTGGAAATCTGCCATGCAGGCCGTTTTTGCCCAGTCTCTTTCTTATGGTGGAGTCGTGAACACTGACCTTAATTGAGGCAAGTGAGGCCTGCAGTTCTTTAGACGTTGTCCTGGGGTCTTTTGTGACCTCTCGGATGAGTCGTCTCTGCGCTCTTGGGGTAATTTTGGTCGGCCGGCCACTCCTGGGAAGGTTCACCACTGTTCCATGTTTTTGCCATTTGTGGATAATGGCCTTCACTGTGGACATTAATATATATTTATTACCGTATATACTCTCGTTTAAGTTCTCCCACGTATAAGTCGGGGCTTGATTTTACCGTATAATTTCTGGTATTTTATAATGTTGGTCATATAAGTCGAGTGTGGAAAACTCCCACTATTGGTCCAAGAGATTACGATATGCTAACGCCCACCTGAGAGAGTAACCACGGAGCACACGGCCTTTTGTTTCTAAGTGTTGTGCCAATGTGCCCACGCAGTGATACCCAAACTACTCCGAAGCGACGTTTGCACCGTTTTGTGTTTTTTGTATCTCACACTCTCATACACTTTTATCGTAAGGGCATTCCTTATCTACGATCAGATGAAAATATGAAGCTGGTTTTAAATTAAGTCATTGAAGTGGCGAAAGAAATTGGTAACTGCACTGCTGCAACAAAATTTGATGCGTCTGAGAAACTCGTGTGATATTAGAGGAAGCAAGAAAATATAAAAAATACAAAATAATGAAGTGTCGTATTTTTGAATGGGTGTATAAGTCGGGGTCTGATTTTATGATCGATTTTTCAGGTTTCAAGACCCCGACTTATACGCAAAGCATATACAGTACATAGTGTGCAAAAGTTGCGACGCAAAAACTGCTTTCAACAATAATGCCATGAATAGTTTTAGAAACCTCTTCGGTGTCATAGCGGACGGCTATTTGTTTCTCGTCACCTCTGTATGTGTTTTCTTTTTTTGAAATGCGGTTAACTGCTGAAGGCTGTGAGCCTGGATTGACTGGTAATTGTGCGAGCCGCTTTATGTGTATAAATGTGTGCCTATTTTATTCATTATTTTATCTTTCCATTGCTTTTTATGCTGTGTCCCTTGACTCATTACACTGTGAACGAGATTCTCTCATTATCGACAGTGACTGCCACAGCAAAGCACACAGCGTTTCATGAACATATTTCGTGGACGTTTCTTGATTTGTTTTTAACTGTTAGTTTATTTACTTGGATAGACACCCCTGATATCTTTCGTTTTTATGAAAATATTTATTTATTATTTAAGTGTTAGTATAGTAAGTATTTATTATTTATTGAATTACTTATTATGGGTTTTTCTCGTTGCACATTTGCACAATTGGTTCATAAACCTATGCACAGTTTTGTACACTTTAATCCTGTTGTCATCTCCTCACTTCTTCTTGTCCATCCTCAAGATACCCAACCAGTGGCCAAGGCACCGGGCATTGGTTGGATAGATTCAGTTCACTTGGCCGATTTGGTCTTTGATGCCGTATTCTTTTCTATAAAGCTGCTGCTTTCCTGAGTAAGATGTGATTCATAGACCCATTGGGTTTTCTGCCTAGTATATTTCATTAACATGGTCGTGTGAAGAAAAACTCCTTCAAAGAAGCCATGAAGGATGAAGAGGAAAAGGTAGAATAAGACAGCAGTCAAATCTTCATCTTACCTGAATGAGTAATACAAGTGCCACACTCATTTCACAAACTCTAACACCTTGCACAGCATCGCCAATAAGGTCCCCCTGGTTCGGACCCTTGAAGCGGATTTAATCGCACTCACAGCACCCTCTCGATTATGAAATTCCAATGCACAAAAAGAAGTTCCGCTATTCTTCAAATCAAAAATACCCAATCAAAGTGGAATATGCCATCAAACACTGGCTAGATATAAGGGCGAACACAGGACCTTTATAATATAAAAAGATATATTACTTCAAAAATGTTTTCAATAAATTTCCATGGAGCACAAAGGTAAAAGGAGTTGCCCAAAGCAATATGACAATCCAATGCAATCTAAGTCCCAATACAGTAATCCAGAGAAACAAAAATCGTGGTATTTCCCTCTACTTACTCTTTACCTGTTTTCCCTCAAAGGTAAGTGTTCTCGTCAAGTTTATTATTGGGTTGGTCTACTGTTTTACTTTAAGATGAACACACACATACATAGACACACGCATACACACAGATCCTAACCACAACACTGCTCTATGAATGACACACACGCACTGATTAACCCTTAGCACTTTAAACCACCCAAGTGCTTTAGGAATAACACAGCCTGTCACTCAGCTCTTCAACAGACTTACTTATTATTGGCACAAACAACATACAATGTTTTAGTGATATCTCAGACCTTATATTACTTTTGGTCTACAAGAATACATTTAAACATACAAAGACTCAGCACTCTTGACTATAGGCCATTTATCAGCCAAGAATACCTTCTTCACGTACTGTTCCAGCTATTGAGTGGAGCTCTCACCCTCAGCCTTAATAAACCTTGCAGCACAGAAGTAATGGCAAAAAATCGGGCTGCACTAGGTGCTCAAACAAATCTAACTTATTACTTCAATCGCTATAGACATTAAGACAAAGTATAGAAAGTTTAAAGCAGCATGGTATTTATTACAAGAATAATAATAATAATAATAATAATAATACCACTGGAACAAAGAATAATAGAAAATAGGTACTGATAGGAAAGTGTGAATATATGTAGTCTTTAGGAAAGCTTACGAAAAAAGGTAGAGATGACAAGGATGAATGTCCCAGGGAGGTGTTTGATTTAGCAATTTATGTTCATAACGCTTTTCTGACGACCAGTGCAGTCTTCGTCCGTTCCTCTTCTTCTTCCTCTCCTCTCCTACTTTCTCCTCCTTTGCTTTCTTCTTCTCTGTCCGACGTTGCTTTCAAAATGAGGCATATTTATTTTGAAATGTCATGCCGTGGTTTCACAACACATGCACCTGATTCGCTGGCTGTCAATGTGATTGATGAATTTTGATTGCTGACTCTTTCCAAGATAATAAAGTTCTTTGATATTGCCTCATGTCCATCTTTCCCAGGCTGTAAACCAAATTGTTGTCCCAGATGTCCATCCATAAACCAATCAGTAGCCTGAGGCATGGCTCACTCTTCCTTTCCCAGGTTATAAAGTAATCGAGCCACCAGCATGTCTTTCTTTCAATGTTGAAACAGCTGTTTTAAAAGTGAGGTGTAAGAAAACCTGCTTTGATTTGTCTTAAATGTAGTTCATTTGTTGTTTTATCTTGACCAAAATATAATGGAAAATTAAACCAAAATGTACAGATTTTATACACCATAACAACTCACCAACTCCCCAGCACATTCATATAAACCACAAGGTACTGTGGGAAACCCTCACCTTTGTAGGGCAGAGAGAAACATGTGGTCTAGCCGCTTGTGAAACCACCCACAGAACACAAGGCTCATAACAAAGGCTTCGAGACAAAATCAAAAACCTGAAACTGGGATTGGAACCCTAGCTATGGGAGCAACACTAACAGAGGTATCATGCTGTCTCCACAAGTAAGACGTGGTTATGCAGAATCAATCAATCAATCAACATTTATTTATATAGCACATATTCATACAAAAAAAATGTAGCTCAAAGTGCTTTACAAAATGAATAGAGAAATAGAAGACACAATAAAAGATAAACATAAGTCAACATTAATTAACATAGAATAAGAGTAAGGTCCGATGGCCAGGGTGGACAGAAAAACAAAAAACTCCAAAGGCTGGAGAAAAAAAAAAAATCTGTAGGGGTTCCAGACCAAGAGACCGCCCAGTCCCCTCTGGGCATTCTACCTAACATAAATCATAGAATCAGAGACCCATTGGCTCTTCAGCCCATTATACTTCATTAACACGGTGGTGTGAAGATCAACACCTTCAAGGAGACCAGGAAAGATGAAGAGGAACATGCTGAGTAAGACATCATCTTTATCATGTCAGGATAAACAATGTAAGAGTCTCACTCAATCCACAAATCCTAAAGCGTGACACAGCATCGTCAATAAGGTGCCTCTGGTTCGGACCCATGAAGCAGATTGGATCGCACTCACAGCACCCTCTGTGTTATGAAATTGGAGTTCCAAAGCACAAAGAGAGTTCCAATATACCAGTCACATCTTCATCATTATAAAATAATAAAGGATTTATTTTTCAAAAATGTTTTTTCAAAGACAGCGCAGCTCCATGAAGCACAAAAGCAAAAGAAGTTGTCCATAAATTATAAGGCTACAAGAACAGTTTTATAGAGAAGAAGGTCAATATATCCAGTGATATCACAAAAGCCTGAGGACCATAAGTAAACTCACCAACTTCCTAGTGCATTTCAATGGACCACCACAAACTGTGGGAACCCCTCACCTTTTAAAAGGCTGGGGACAGTCCCGGGCACAGATGAGTGGGTGGTCTTACCTCTTGGGGAACCACCCACAGAACATAAGGCACATATCAACGGTTAAGAGACAAAATAAGGAGTAATACAAATGATTAACCAAAGTAACATGAACATAAATAACTCTTGAAGGACATGAAGCAAGGGGAGGAAGCCTGGCTGAAATACAATGTTGTCTCCATGAGAAAGATGAGGTTATGCAGAATTAGAGACCCATTGGCACTTCAGCACATTATATTTCATTAACTAGACAGTGTGTAGAAAACCACTTTCAAAGAAACCATGAAAGACGAAGAGGGAAGCGCCAAATAAGACCCTCGGTCAAATCTTACCTGGATGAATAATGCAAGGGTCGCACTCATTCGCCTCATTCCTACAGCACGGCACAGCATAGCCAATGACGTCCCCCTGGTTCGGACACTTGCAGCGGATCTGATCGTACTCGCAGCACCCTCGGCACATGATGTTCCACTCGGCCCCAGGACAGTTTTCGTTGATGACGGTGTATTCTGTTAGACACGGACACAAAGACTCTGTTGAGACCACCGATTGTCACCTGACATTTCACAGTAAATAGCTTGTTCTTGGAATAAGACATTTGACGGCTCACAGACTGGCTAATCGTTTACCTCGGATAACTCCACAGATAAATGACTCAGTAGCACACTGGTTGATGCTGCTGTTTCTCCACACTTTGAATCCTCTCCTTGGTGGTTCAGTGTGGAGTGTATCTTTTTGATCTGTGTCTGCATGAGTTTTCCTTCGAGTGCTAAGATTCCAGCTTTGCGCTATCTTCTCTGATGTTTTCATTCTCTTTAGGGATTTTTTTATACCAATCCCTTTGCTCTTGTTTAGTTTTTGTTTTGTTTGTAATGAAGACTCACAACTTCACTTTAGGTCACCCTGACTAGAGCTGCTGATTAACTGTACAGACTGCATCTCTGTTGTCAGTCATTAGCACAAGAACATAATATGTAATATGATTGTTATTATCATGACTTGCAAACCAGAGTGCGCATTAAGATCTCAAGATGCCAGTCTGCTTCTGATTCCAAAGATTACTAAAATAACAGTGGGAGGTCGAGCTTTTAGTTACAGGACCCCTAAACTGTGGACTGGTCTGCCTGCTACTATAAGAGATGCCCCTTCACTCTCAGGCTGAAGACTCACAACTTCACTTTAGCACACCCTGACTAGAGCTGCTGATTAACTGTACAGACTGCATCTCTGTTGTCAGTCATTAGCACAAGAACATAATATGTAATATGATTGTTATTATCATGACTTACAAACCAGAGCACACATTAACTATTTGAGGGCTGAATATTTTTTCCAAAAAAATGATGGTTTCACACAGAAATCAACATAAAACGTCTGTTGCTGCATGCTGTGGCTGCCAGTTTGCCAAGAATGAGTAACAGGCTTGTTGCCAGGCTGTCTTCACATTGGCTGGGACAGCGGCAGTGGCGGTCAAGGTCGCAGTGCAATACAATCTGGTATCTACCTCTTATCATGGTTAAGTGGCAGTCCTCCCTGGTGAACACTGTCAGTACCACGACTAGTAGGGGACCGCTCAGATGAAGCTGGAACCTCACATTCGTTTTGATCCCTTCCATTAAAATCTGAGTCCAACAAGTCATAGTCCAGTTCAGAGATAATAGGCAAGACGTCGTCCACGGAGTATTTTGCTTTTCACATTCGGTTTGATCTCTCGCCAGATGTCAGTGCCACTTTTGCCGTTGTGTGTACCTTGCTACTCAGGTGAGTGCAGTGAATCTCGGTCAAACCAATGAATCTAACTTTCCTTCTAGCAATGAGAGTCCAACGAAATGGTTGGTTATGTCACAGTTAATGGTTGATTACCATTGTCAACTCCTCCTTTTGACAAGAGTCGACATCAGCACTGAAAAAGTTAAAATCTCAAGATGTTGGTCTGCTTAGGATTCCAAGGATTAATAAAATAACAGTGGGAGGTCGAGCTTTTAGTTACAGGACCTCCTAAACTGTGGAGTGGTATGCCTGCTACTATAAGAGATGCCCCTTCGGTCTCAGGCTGAAGACTCACTACTTCAGTTTAGCACACCCTGACTAGAGCTGCTGATTAACTGTACAGACTGCATCTCTGTTGTTAGTCATTTCATTAAAACAGAAGCAACATGATAGTTAGAATTTGTCACTAACCCTCCTCTATTCTGTGTCTCTTCTCGATACTCAAATGTGGCATTTGGTGCCAACTGCCCACCTGCCAAGTTGTTTTGCCTGCCTAAAGTAAAGTCGACTCTGATGGAGGATCGTAGGAATCATGGGAAAGAGGGGTCCTTTCATTGGATTGGCTAGCCCAGCACTAACTCAGCTGTGAAATGGCCAATAGTGGGAGGCAGCTTGATGGTCGAGGTCTCCAGGACTCTAAACAAATCCAAATACTATTATGGGATATCATCTACTGTTGAATTCTGCTCCATATTTGTATTATTTCTATTGTACTATTGCATTGTATTGAGGATTACTTGGGTTCTGTTCTGTGTATTTGATTGTATTGACCCCCTTTTTTGTGACACCCACTGCGCGCTCAACCTACCTGGTAAGGGGTCTCTCTTTGAACTGCCTTTCCTAAGGTTTCTTCCATTTTTTTTTCCCTCCCGCATAAGATAACAAGCATTAAAGCAATGAAAGGAAAAAAAGAAGGGATGTTTTCATATTAACAGACAAGACGGTTTGCGTAATCCCCAATCAAAAAGTACACAACAAGGATTGAATACAAGTTTTCCCAGATTAGGGTGCGAGATGCTCTCACCTGAGATAACCCAGTTCCCCTCCAATCATCCCAAATTAGATCACTGCCCTTACAGTTCGTGAGCACGGTGAAATGCTGGAAGCCCCACGGAGTACGCCGTCAGCCGATGCCAATAACCAAAATGTTCTGTCCTACCAATCTCAAAGGTCGATCACTTTGGAGACACCAAAAAAAAAGTTTGTCTTCAGAGACGCGTCTCCCTTGTATCCCTGAGTAAAATGAAACCTCCTTTCCAGCAGGTGGCACGCAGGTGGATTCTTGGCGCTAACTCGCTGCTTGTCCTTGCCCCACCACCCGAAGGTCTTTCCCGCTCTCTCTCTCTCCTTTCCTTTCCAGGTTAGATTGCCTTCAGTCCAACCATCCTGTCTGCGCCGAGTCTTCCCCATTTTCGGAGAACTCACATCAAACCCATTTCCTGATGTACACCCTAAGGGGACTCAGACTGTCAAAGGGACCATAATACATGTGGCACTCACTACATGGTTGCGAGACATCCAGTGACCTGAGACAAAGACTGCACTCCTTCATGTGTTTCTCTCCGGAGAATCCTTGGGGGCCGCTGGTTTGACTTGGTGTTGCTCACCAAGTCCTGAATGAGGCACATGACCTGCATTGTGAGGCCATGTGACGCGATTACCTGAGGATGCCCACGTAACACCCACATGTCTGCCTGTGGGGTTGCCAACTAGGATCCCAAGCTGTTTCATAATGTGGGTGCTGCATCACGCTGTACGAGGGTGTCCTCCCCAAGCTGACCTGACCTGGCTTCTGCCCAACTCAAGTTAAGCTGCCCTTGGTCATTTGGACCTTACATGAAGTTACAGGGCAGGGTTGGCCTAATAACAATCTGCGCCATTGCTTGAGCAGTCATTTCTGTATGCCTTCAGCCTCTGACTCTGAGATAGATAGATAGATAGATAGATAGATAGATAGATAGATAGATAGATAGATAGATAGATAGATAGATAGATTATGTGAAAGGCACTAGATAGATAGATAGATAGATAGATAGATAGATAGATAGATAGATAGATAGATAGATAGATAGATAGATAGATAGATAGATAGATAGATAGATAGATAGATAGATAGATAGATTATGTGAAAGGCACTAGATAGATAGATAGATAGATAGATAGATAGATTATGTGAAAGGCACTAGATAGATAGATAGATAGATAGATAGATAGATAGATAGATAGATAGATAGATACTTTATTAATCCCAAGGGGAAATCCACATAATCCAGCAGCAGTATACTGATACAAAGAAACAATATTAAATTAAATAGTAATAAAAATGAAAAAAATGAAAATAAATTTAATGTTAGCATTTACTCCCCCGGGTGGAATTGAAGAGTCGCATAGTGTGGGATCTCCTCAGTCTGTCAGTGGAGCAGGACGGTGACAAAAGTCTGCCACTTAAGCTTCTTCTACTGAGTTCTCCTGCGTTGTCTTTATCTCATTGGAGACGTTTAGGGGTTTTGCCTTTTCCTTCTTATTTATGTCCTCTACTTACATTTAAGCTGATGCACTGAAGTGCGGAGTTCATTTTTCATTTCTGTAATGGCAGGGGTTTCTTTCCCTTTTCAATTTTTTAGATTTACAGGATCTCTTTGATTGCATTAACATGTAGCTATCCCACCCTGTTTTGGCTTCTTTCCTTTTCCTTCCCTTCATTCTAATCCTGGTAATAAATTTGAGGATTTGTGTCATTTCGAGCCATTTGTTTCACCTTAGTTAAATTGAATAGTAGCATTTTATATCCTTCTGGAACATTGCTAGAGCTTTCTTTTTTGAATAAACCAATTATTCCCTTAGTGCTGAACCTATTACCTCTCTTCTCATTGTCAGCCCACTAAATGCCAGTCAGAGTCGCAGGGGGCCCAATGTCTATCCTGGCAGCATCAGGAAAACATCCTGATAGAAGGTACCAGTCTATCACAGGGGCCTACTTGGAGTCACCCAGAAAGCTAATCTGTAGATCTTTGGGATCTCATGTATGGAGGCAACCAGTGGTAGACCTGAAGCTTGAACTCCTATGGGGACCCTTTCACAACCAGCAGCAAATTCTTGGTAACAGCTGTGATCTTCTTCAATGTTGTTGTTCCACAACAGATCTGTGATGTTCCGGGTCACCTCCACGCTCCCTTGTCATGTCTCTTCCACCTGGAACCATCAATATTCATGGACCAGGATGAGCCTGGCCAATGAGGACACACACATCTAGCAAGGGGCTGCTGCAAAAAGTGTCCAGTGCTTTTATGAAAATCCCAAAAGGAACAAGGTGCAAACAGTGTTCAGTTCAATCAAAGTCTCCAATAAAGAAATAATCCCTAAACACAATGCAAATCATGGACGTTAAAAAATCCATTAAATGAGCCATAAATAATCCATAAAATCGAGGTTAAAATCACAGGCAGTAGGCTGTTCCTTAAAAGCTTACTTCTAAAACACGGTGTTGCATGGGATCCTGCAGCCAGAGGAGATGTTCTTCTGACAGGTGCAGGCAGTCAACCCTAAATACCTGGCACAGGTCCCCATTGGCAGTCCTCTGATATCCAAGGGGTGCACACTTACACGTCACCCACCGCCAGTCCTTAGGTGTCTGTGTGAGACACCACATAACAGGGCTGCTCCTACTCCACAGTACCGCTCAATAGGAGCGCCGCTCCTTCAGTCCCTGAGGCTCAGGCCAGACCACCTGCCTCCAATCCTCTGTTGCATGGGCTCTCCCAATCCCGCCTCTCGCTCTCTCTTTCTTATAATTTAACCTCCCTTCTCAAGTTTTCCATACTGTCTGCCTTTCTGCTCTTTCTCGGCCCTGCAGTCTCCTCCTCCCTTGGCTTGATTGGGCACAGAGGTGACACTCCGCCCACTCCGAGGTGGACTCAGGTTGGCTGACTGATCCGCTCGCCTTTGCATGTGAGTGCGTGATTAGGCAAACAGAACAACCAACCCCTGAGCAGTGCCATCCAGTGCACACCTGCACCCTCTCGGGATGTGATTATTTATTTAAAAACCTGTACAGGATCACGAACCACTTCTCACAAGATCACCGCAAATTTTGAAAAATGTAATTGCTATATTTATTTCACCTTTAATACTTATACTACTTTTCCAAATGGAACATTTATCTTTGAGTAGTGGAGAGAAGAGAGAGAAGGTAAAATTAATATATCATATCCTTATGAAAATAAAATGCTTGAGTAGATCACTACCGTGAGTGCCATGCTGAAAAGGCAATTACAGGGCTATCGTGACTCATGTTACTTTGCTACCAGTTTACGTCATTCTGGCGATTGCCTTTTCAGCAGCTCCCCTTTCTTGTTACGATGCGCCACCTGCTGGATGAACTTTATGAGCTTTCAACACTCGACTTGATGTTACTTTAGAAGAAATTAGGGTTATGAATGACAAGCTTTGTGGGGCTGAATGGCCTGTTCTTGTCCAGATTGTTCTAATGCTTGGCTCTACTGTCACACACGTGTGCTCGGAGGACAGTGTCGAAGCGCAAGGTGCACCAGAGATTCTCAACTTGAAAGAAGGCTCTAGGAGACAAAGGATAGGCCAACAAAGTAATTAACTTTTACTGCAATAAACAATAGGATGGACTCGACCCAATCAAGTTGAGCCCCGAACAAGCCAACAGTTACAGTATATATCACCATTTCTTATCACATGTGCCTTACTTGAAGCTGCTCATTCGCTGCTTACCCTGACTTCCAATTCCAGCTGTCCTGCCACAGGCCCTTCTTTTCACCAATATTTCTTGCATCTTGTCATTCTGCATTATTCCCCTGCTACCCTTATTTCCTAACCTGCATGTACTCCCCTTCCCCTGGCCTCGGGATGATCCCTATTCATCTTTCTCCCGTTCTCTGGCCCTTTGATCTATTAAACACTGATCTTTGTCTAAAAAGAAATATGACATATGCCTTTATTGATTAACTGCTTAGCATACTTGATTCTCATTAAAGTTCCTATTCCCATAGAGGTTTATATCAACTTGTACTCATACATGACCTTTTATTTTCCATAACAGCTTAAGAGCTCTGGTAATGGTATGTTACCCGCACAACCAGGGGTTGGCGCTGTTTCCTAATGCCTCCTCTCTTCCTCCTTCTGCAGAATGGAAGATTCCGATGTCACTTCCTCTGTCTGCCCTTCTGGACCCGCCCATTTTTGCCTGGAAGCCTTATGACCAGCAGTTCAGCCATCTTGAGACTGTTCTATTATTTATTGTGTGCTTTGTTTGTTTGCTTTTTGTTTTATCACTAAGTATAAGTGGTCACCTGGTGTTGGAACAACACTTTCATTTTACACTACCAAAGAAGATATTTTTATTACCCTTTCATTTTTACTATTATTTATAGTCTTTTTATGGGGCGGCACAGTGGGTAGCGGTGCTGCCTTGCAGTTAGGAGACCCGGGTTCACTTCCCGGGTCCTCCCTGTGTGGAGTTTGCATTTTCTCCCCGTGCCTGCGTGGGTTTCCTCCCACAGTCCAAAGACATGCAGGTTAGGTCCATTGGCAATTCTAAATTATCCTTAGTGTGTGGGCATGTTTGTGTGCCCTACATTGGGCTGGCACCCTGCTTGGGATTTGTTTCCTACCTTGTGCCCAGTGTTGGCTGGGATTGGCTCCAGCAGACCCCCGTGACCCTGTAGTTAGGGTATAGTGGGTTGGATAATGGATGGATGGGTGGCTATTATATTATATTATATTATATTATATTATATTATATTATATTATATTATATTATATTATGTTGGCAATTCTAAATTATCCTTAGTGTGTGGGCATTTGTGTGTGCCCTGCGGTGGGCTGGCAACCTGCTTGGGGTTTGTTTCCTACCTTGTGCCCAGTGTTGGCTGGGATTGGCTCCAGCAGACCCCCGTGACCCTGTGTTAGGATATAGCGGGTTGGATGATAACTGACTGACTGACAGACTGACTTTCAGTTATGCGCGCTCACCAGACTGGTTTCCCAACCATTTCACGTTGCCGTGTCTCCTTTTTCACAGACTTATTCCACTGTAATAATTATAAACAACTGTGTCACGTCATAATCTCTGTTTCCTTAACTCCTCTAGGGTGGATGACGACTTTTGTCGACACGGGGATTTGAGGACGGATGTAAAGTCGACATCCAGGGGCAAAGCTGTAAATGTCGATGAAACTCACCGTTACGTTAAAGGCAGACCCTCTTTGCCAGGAGGACCGTTAGACTCATCGACTTGATGTCGAATCCCTGTGTGTGTGTGAGTAGCGCGAGTAGCGCAAACAACGTCTAGAATGGCAGCGACATCGGGCGAGAGAGAGCGAAGTGAATGTGCAAAGCAAAATACTCTGTGCGTTTTATTTATTTATTTATTTACTAATTGCGTATCATTGATGAATCGGACCCTGACTTACCGAACTCTGATTGTGATGCAAGTGATCTGGAGATTGAAAATGAAAATCCAGTACCTGCATTTGCTGATTGGTCTCCAGCTGATTGTGTAGCGGACACACTGTACTCAGAATATAAGTTTAATATGTCACTGTGCTCTGTGCAAATATTTTAAATGTGCTTTTCTTTTCTTTTCACATGTATAGCTAACACAAAGCCAGATTTAGTATGGGGGGGGCCCAGCATTTAGAATCGCTAGACAAACATCTTAAGACAAGACAAGTTAGGGACCACGTGCACAATGTCTGCATGACATTGGATCTTCTTTTCCTTGTTTGGAATGGCATGATTTACCTAAGTGGGGGCCTGCACATGGAGAAAGGGTATAAAGCCTTGGCACATTGCCCGGCACACCTTTGAAACTGACGGACAGATGGGAGATACTGTCAGCCCATCCTGAAAATCCTTCCAATGCAGCTATGAAAATGGCAGACTCTACACATCGGGCTCCCACTTCGGTTTGTTATGCCACGTAAACTGTCATTAAAGAAAGCTAAGTTATTTCTTCTATGTGATTTCTTACTGCCATATCACTAAGGAAAGGGTATCGCCTTTTAATATCATATCTATATAGTTTCGGTTATGTAACATGCCGCAATTAAAAAAGAACTTATTCCAATCGGGCAGCTAGCACCCCCTGCTGGATAGACACACCTCAGGCCTGGTTTATACTTCACACGACGCGATGTCTGCTCCAGTGGACGCTCCTGCTGTGCAAGCATTTTACTGTTTATACTTGCGCGCGTACTTAATGGAAATCTGGAAGAATCCACCAGGTGGCAGTACGAGATATTATCACGGTGAGAACAGGTTTGGCTTTGCTGTGTTATGAACTGTCTAAAACATCTATTAAATTCTGATGACACCGTACCACAATATCTCTGAAAAGAATGTTTAATTCGGTGGAGTGGTGGCTCTGAGGCTAAGGATCTACACTGGTATCCTGAAGGTTGCCGGTTCAAATGAAGGCCCTTAACCTTCAATTGCTCCAGGGGTGCTGTACAATGGCTGACCCTGCACTCCGACCCCAAGAGGTATGCGAAAACCAAGTAATTTCCTTTGGGATTTATAAAGTATAATAAAAAAATTTAAAAATCCAGCAATTCAAGGATGTGTCCATTCCAGAAAGCTTTGGGCACGAGGCAGAAACAATCCCTAGACGGGGCTTCAGCTCATCGCAAGGTGAATACAAGCACTCACATAGACACTGGCGTCATTTTAGTGTCACCAAATCTGCTTCTGCATTTGGAAGGAAACCGAAACACATGATGGAAACCCAGCAGGAAAACACGGAATCCAAATCACGGAATCTCCAAACAGGGAATACCAGCAACGTGACTCCCTGCGAGACAGCAGTGCTACTGCTCTGCCACCGTGCCACCCCCATGTGTGAAATTATTAACAGTATTCATTACTTAAACAAATTAACGATTTATCTGTAAAATGTAACATGCTTACTTTATTGCATTTCGTCATGAAAGTGATATCAAGTATAAATCTAAGGATTCTAAATGTGTAGAGAGCTGGAATATCAGAAATGTGACGTGTTCTGTGTGGTGATCTATTGCTGTCAGGTCAGGAGGAAGCTCCAGAAAAAGAAGACGGAATGTGAGACTTTTAAAACGTATCGTGTCATTACAAATATGCGACGCCTGAATATAAAAGCACCACAAATGCATTTGTATGTCGGCATTTTGCTTCACCATATCGAACTGTTCATCAAAGATCGAATCACGCACAGCGTTCCTGTAGGATCTGCATAGCGGCTTTCTGTCACATGTGGATAGTAAACAGAGGCTCTGATGTCACATTCCGACTTTTATCACACTGAGCCCTAAAAGTTTTGCTGGTACTGCAACTCGAGCATGCGTCGCATTAACCTGCTCAGAGGACGCGTCAAGTGAACACTGGGAACGCGCGGCAGCCATGATGGATGTGCGTAAGCGTTCTGAGCGTTAAGTATAAACGAGCCCTAAGGCAACGTCCGCCTATGAGGATTACACAGACAATTACATTGATGCAAGCGATCTAGAAATTGAAGACGAATGACGAGTACCTGCATCAGACGATCATAGTGCTAAACGCACTCGTGTAGCTGACGTACCTGTGGTGACATTCATCCTGGGCTACACAGAATTACACAGAATTACAAAGAAACAGATCTGTAGGAGGCAAGCCGGCTACTGCACTTCATCAAATGACTACTTTAAGCCGTTTCGTTTCCAGAAAGTGCCTTTCAGATTTATGAGTGATGAGTGATGAGACAAACAGGTAGGTAATGAGTATGTGAATTTACACACTGTAGAGGCTTGTGGAACATAAAACAGAATGTCCTTTTGTCATCAATAAGTATTTTATGTTGATTTATGTGTGATACCATTGCTGTGAGTGCATTTTAGAAAACTGAGTCTTCTGGAAAAATATTTAGCCTTGGGACAAAAAGGAAAAAAATAATTAGCCCTAAAAGAGTTCAACTCCTTCCATCTCCCCTCATAGCTCGGCTTAGATGGTATTCTCTGGACTTTTTCAAGGTCTGCTATGCCTTTTTTTTGTTGTAATAAGGAGACCAAAAACTGCGCACAGATCTCCAGATGAGGCTTCACTTGTCCATTCTCTAACTTAAGCCTAAGCTCTCTTGGCTTGTACTCCATATATCAGGGCGCTATATAATCTAACTTCTTCTTCTTTTGGCCGTTCCTGTTAGGGGTCACCCTTCTTCCATATCGTCCTGTCCTTGTCATCTTGTTCTGTCACACCCGTCACCTGCATGTCCTCTCTCACCACATCCATAAACCTTCTCTTAAACCTTCCTCTTCTCCTCTTGCCTATCAGCTCTATCCTTAGCACCCTTCTCCCAATATACTCAGCATCTCTCCAAACCAACGCAATCTCGCCTCTCTGACTTTGTCTCCCAACTTGAGCTGACCCTCTTATGTCCTAATTTCTAATCCTGTTCATCCTCGTCACACCCAATGCAAATCTTAGCATCTTTAACTCTGCCACCTCCAGCTCTGTCTCCTGTGCCACCGTCACCAGCCCATTTAACATAGCTGGTCTCACTACCGTCCTGTAGACCTTCCCTTTCACTTTTGCTGATACCCATCTGTCACAAATCACTCCTGACACTCTTCTCTACCCACTCCACCCTGCCTGCACTCTCTTCTTCACCTCTCTTCCACACTCCCCATTACTCCCAAGTATTTAAACTCATCCACCTTCGCCAACTCTACTCCCTCATCCTCACCATTCCACTGACCTCCCTCTCATTCACACACATGTATTCTGTCTTGGTGGTCCTACTGACCTTCATTCCTCTCCTCTCCTCTCATATCTCCACCTCTCCAGGGTCTCCTCAACCTGCTCCATACACTCACTACAGATCACAATGTCATCAGCAAACATCACAGTCCACAGGGACTCCTGTCTAATCTCATCTGTCAACCAGTCCATCACCATTGCAAATAAGAAAGGACTCAGAGCCGATCCCTGATGTAATCCCACCTCCACCTTGAATGTAACAAGCCTTCTTAATGGCTTCTGAACCCTGTCCTGAGGTAGACAATGATGAGTCTGCAGCTTCTTCTCACGAGGTGTGCTTTCAACTTTCATATCAATTCTTTCTACTTCCTACATCTTGGCCCTTACATCGATTTCACTCAAGCTGGGATTCAAAATGCAGTGGCACGTCTTGTGTCCAACCAGCTGAGATGGGCACAAGTCATTTCTCTTAATAAGACAGCAAATGTTGTCTAATGGCTGTAGAGTAGTCAGTGGTCAGCTACTGTGTAAATGGAGACACTTGTGAGGTCCTGGGCTCCTTCTCGTCCACTCAGATACCTTTCTATGTGGCATCAAATCTCATCCCAGACTCTTTTCACATGCAGCTCCTAACTGGTGGAACAAGCTGCCAACCTGCATTCAAAATATGAACTCCAGCAATGTGTTGAACCCTGAACTCCTCGCACCATTTTTCATCTCATGAGTATTTGCATGTGTTAAAATGGCTATTTATATGCATGCTATGAGGTTGTAATATAAGATATCACAATAATTTTAAATGGTACATGTTTTTAATGTAATTTAATAACATATTACTAAATAGTATGACAGGCGTGATGGACGGCCAGCAGCTCAACCCAGCCGATACACCCAGGACGCTAGGTGGTGACTTCCCTGCAGCTTACAGGTGCCCCGGATTCACACATGACGCCATGTGAGATGGAGTTCAGCTTCACAGCCCTGCTGGGTACCGTGGGTGCCGCCGTGTGACGCTGCAGGGAGACGCGGGTATTTTTGTTTCCCATATAGCCCGAAAGTCACGGGGACGGAAGAACAGAAGTACTTCTGGGTTGAAGAAAATGTAATTCTCCATCTGACCTGGAAGTGCTGACAAGTCACGTGAACAGAAGAGGAGAAGAACTTCCTGGTCAAGGACTATATAAAGGACCAGTGGAGACCAAGCAAGGGAGCCGGAGTTGGGAGGGAGAGTGCTGGGAGGAGAAGAATTATTGTGTGATTATGCATTGTGTGTTTATTGTTGGTGTGGTGCTTTAGAGGCACTAGTTAAGAAGAAAATTAAAATACTTCTTAGTGCTTTTAAACCTGTGTTTGGAGCGTCTGTCTGTTGGGGAAAAGGTGTGCCACCTAGCATCCACTTACTTACACAGGACTATCTGAAAATAAACCTGATCCACTTTCTCCAGTGCTCATTCGTCACCAGTCACCCTTTCATCCACGCGTATCACAATTCCCTTCAGTTGCTAACTGTTAGGTGTTAGCGTACATATAGTACGTACGTACTCACGCAGTGTACCAAACACACCATATGGAACTTGCAATTATGCATCCACTCATAAAACCCGCTGTGGGCACACTGGAGGGAAACCACTGCGACACCAGACGTGTAGTGAATCCAGCTGAGGAGAGATGGCGGATGCTGCGGTAGGTTCAAGTCAAAGGACGTTGGACAAAAATGAGCTGAGATTGGTGTACAAAATACACCAGCGTGGGTAGTGAAGAGCTAAGAAGCGTTTGTCAGTTTCCATCTGATGATGTTGGCTTTGATGGCTTCTCGTAATCTAGGAATTGTAACTCGCTTGTATTTTTGTTCGGAGCTCTTCACTTGTGCTGAACAATTTTGCCACCTTGTCCTGTCACACTTGGTCCCAAACAGACCCCCAGACTGATGTTTACTTGGTTATGTTTTGGAGGCATTTAAATGTAAATGTTGAAAGGAACTTAACTAAATGGCTCCTCAATGTTCATTTCATTAGAAAAACCAAACATTTTTAAGTAATAAAAATAGCCAAAAGTCTCAATCATAAAAACATAACACTCAATCTATAAAAATCTCCCATTACTCTCAAGAAGGAATATCTGACATAAAAACGAGGGGACGAGAACAAAGAAGAGAAGTCAATGGCATGGCCATGAGGCTGGCGGTGGGAGCTCCATTAGAATATAGGGGGCAGCTTGAGATGTCCAGAGGGGGGCTTCAGTTAACGAAAGGAAATGAAGGCCAACACGGGCAGATAATAACAAATAAATAATAATCCCAGTTAAACCAATTAACAGATCTTCAGGGAAGATAATTAACAACATTTGGAGAGAAATAATTAACAACAACATCAACTTTGATAGCGCATCTCCACACATCAATAGCTCAGCGTGCTTTAAAATTTTAACAGAGACATCAAAAAAAAGCTAAAAACATGAAAAGTCAAAACTAAAGAAAAAGACACCAATTGGAAAAATAAAGCAAGAAAGAAATTAAGGCTGGAGCCCTAATGTGATCCTAATCCTAATATGGCGGGCATGGGGTTAATGAAACAGAACATCAAGATGAAGACTGACGTAGGCACAGGGGGCACATGGAGATTCCATAGGGAAGATGTCTGGGCCTGGAATTCAAAGTGAAGATGCCAATCCATGAAACTGAGGTCCAGATCTTTGGATATTAAATATTTCTTGTATGGCTCCTAATGGAGTTTCTAGTTATGTATATATTGAATTTGTGGTGTTGACACATGGACAACCTGAATTTAAACCCCATTTTGTTGTAACTTAGTTAAAAACTTTATCATTTGATTACATTTTATCATGATGGACACCATCTTGTTTTTAGGCTACTGTTACAAATGTGGACAAATATGTTGGCACCCCTCCATGAAGAAATGAAGAACTCACAATTCTCTCTGAAATCACTTGAAACTGACAAGTACACCCATCAGTGTTCATTCTGTTCTTCTTCTTTTGTCGGCTGCTCCCGTTAGGGGTTGCCACAGCGGATCATCTTCTTCCATATCTTTCTGTCCTCTGCGTCTTGTTCTGTTACACCCATCACTTGCATATTCCCTCTCACCACATCCATAAACCTTCGCTTAGGCCTTCCTCTTCTCACCTTGCCTGGCAGCTCTATCCTTAGCACCTTCATCTCTCTTCTGCACATGTCCACACCAACACCATCTCACCACTCTGACTTTGTCTCTCAACCGTCCCACCTGAGCTGACCCTCTAATGTCCTCATTTCTAATCATCTCGATCCTCGTCACACCCAATGCCAATCTTAGCACCTGCCACCTCCAGCTCTGTCGCCTGTGCCACCGTCTCCAGCCCATATAACATGGCCGGTCTCACTACCGTCCTGTACACCTTCCCTGTCACTCTTGTTGATACCCGTCTTTATCGTGTTCATTCTGTATTTGACAAAAATCCAACTTTGCTTTAGAGTTTGGATTCAACAGAATATTTCACATAATAACACAAACAAAAATGCCATCCACAAAAATGATGGAACCCTTCACCTCATATTTTGCTGCACAGCCTTTAGAGTTTGCAATCCCTGCACACAAGCGATTCCTGGGGCTCTCCATGAGTCGTCTGCTCCTGTCCACAGGTCGTTTGGCCCACTCGTCCTGAGTAAACTGTTCCAGCGGTGTCAGATTTGAAGGGGGTCTTCTCCAGACGCCATGTTTCTGTTCTCTCCATTGATGTTGCATTGGATTCAAATCAGAGCTCATAGACGGCCACTTCAGAAGAGTCCAATGATTTGGCCATTCTTGGGGGCTTTTCGCTGTGTGTTTTGCCTCCTTATCCTTTCGAAGGATTCATGACCTGTGACTGAGACAGAGCTCCCTGACACTGGGCAGGAGGTTTGGCGCCAGAATGTCTCGATAGCCTTGAGATTTCTTTGTTCCCTACTCAGACTCACTCAAGGCAGCCCCAAAACATAAGCGAGCCTCGTCCGTGTTTCACAGTCCCTATGGTGTTCTTTGCTCTGAAAGCTTCATGTTTTTCATCTGTGGACACAGAGCTGATGTGACTTGCCACAAAGCTCCAGTTTTGTCTCCCAGAAACATTGTGACTTGTCGATATGCATTTCATCAAATTCCTATCTGTCTTTTTTTGTTTTTCTTTCACAGTAGAGTCCTCCTGGGTCTTCTTCCATTGAGCCCACTGTCACTCAGAAAGTGACGATAGATGGTGCAGTCAGAGGCTGATGGAGTTCAGCTTGTGTCTCTTTGGAAGCTGTTCTTGACGTTTTGTCTGCCATTCTCACTATCCTTCTGCCCATTCATCCAGGGAGGTTGGCTACAGTCCTTTGGACCTTCAACTTCTTCATAATATTTGCAGCTGTTGTCACAGGAGCATCAAGCTGCCTTGGACTTTAACACATTTGTCTGTCATTTCTTTTATGATCTCCCCAGACGACTCTCTCCTTTGCTTTTTCTGGTCCGTGTTCTGTGTAGGACACACGATGGCCCCAAACAACAGAGTTTTCTTCATTTAAATCGGCTGAATGACTGATTGGAGACATGTGTGTGTGTGTGATATGAATTCAAGAAGACGGCTATTTTGGAAAATCACTCAAATCCAATTATCAATGATCTTTTCCAGGGGTCCCAACAAATGTGTTCAGGCCATTTTAAGATATCTTTGTACGGTAAGCAGTACTTGATCTCTTGTCACACTTGCTTTGCTTAACTCAATGAAATATCAAAGACATGCAGGGACACAGAATTACAAGAACAAGAAAATATGAACACATAACCCCAGTTCTTAAATCTTTACACTGGCTCCCAGTTAAGTTTAGGGCAGATTTCAAAATCCTCCTTTTAACATATAAAGCATTAAATGGCCGAGGTCCGGCTTACTTGTCTGAACTTATCATGACTTACAAACCTGAGCGCACATTAAGATCTCAAGATGCCGGTCTGCTTAGGATTCCAAGGATTAATAAAATAACAGTGGGAGGTCGAGCTTTTAGTTACAGGACCCCTAAACTGTGGAGTGGTCTGCCTGCTACTATAAGAGATGCCCCTTCAGTCTCAGCCTTTAAATCCCGGCTGAAGACTCACTACTTCAGTTTAGCATATCCTGACTAGAGCTGCTGATTAACTGTACAGACTGCATCTCTGTTGTCAGTCATTAGCACTAAAACATAAGTAACATGATAATTATATTTGAATACTAACCCTCACCTATTCTGTTTCTTTTCTCGGTACCCAAATGTGGCCATTGGTGCCACGGCCCACTTGCCAAGTTGTTTGCCTGCCTATGGTAAAGTCATCCCTGATGGAGGATCACAGGAATCATGGGAAAGAGGGATCCTTTCATCGGAGCAGCGTTTCAGCCGTGGCATGGCCAAATGGGGAGGCAGCTAGATGGATGAGGTCTCCAGGACACCTAATTATGTCATATCATCTACTGTTAAACCGTAATTCTAAAATTTTTATTATTATGCTGTCTTAAGGAATTGTTCTGTTCTGTGTATTGTATTGTATTGACCCCCTACTTTTGACACCCACTGCACGCCCAACCTACCTGGAAAGGGGTTTCTCTTTGAACTGCCTTTCCTGAGGTTTCTCCCATTTTTCCCTACAAGGTTTTTATTGGGAGTTTTTCCTTGTCTTCTCACAGAGTCAAGGCTGGGGGGCTGTCAAAAGGCAGGGCCTGTTAAAGCCCATTGCGGCACTTCTTGTGTGATTTTGGGCTATACAACAAATAAACTGTTCTGTATTATATTGTACAGGGTGACAATTGCTTTTCCTCTCATCACTTTTCAAAAGGCCAACAGCACTTGTTCAATGAGCTGTAAGGGGACAGGCAGATTTGTTCACATCGCTGTGGAGATCCTGTCCAGAATTTTCCGGGGTGCTCTTGTTTGTGGTGTCATACGAGTGACGTGTCCTCGGCTGTTCCAGGGTACCTGAGTGTGGAGGATTACTCTGAGATCTCGATTGATAAAACATTTACCTTGTTGGCATTCTGGCTAATGAAGCACTTTCTCTTGTTTTTTTGATTGTGTTATTGACTTTGACAAAAGATCTACTTGATCCTCTGGGCATTTGAGTGCTTTAATGGTTTCATTTATTCAATGGTTTTAACACTTAAACTGCCACATAGTTGGGGGGATTAATGCACCAAGGACGCCAAATACTTTTTTGCTGTACTTTTTAAGGAAACGTCACAATTCAACAAACTAAAGTGAAATTATTATTATTATTTTTTTTTTTATGCAGAGAGCATCACAATTACTGCAACGCTGATCATTTTACACACTGCAAATGAACTGTAAAAACTAATTACTAGAACAATATGTAGAAGGTGCAACTGACGCCATTGATGAAATTCAGTGAATCACTGAGCCAACTGCGCTTGAACTGGCTGATGCTGGCCGGCTCGTCTAGTGCAGCGGCTCAATCTCAGGGATAGTGATGCTGATTCACTAGGGGGCGCCAGTGGTCGTGAGCTGGCTGCTCAACAAATGGACGGCACAGACTGATCAGCTACACCCTGCTGGCAAATTGTACTGGGAACCGAATGGAGTCGGTTGCAACGGTTTAAGGGGTAATGTTTTTTTTTTTTTGCACTGCCTGATACCTTACCTTGCACTCTCATATTTAATATACAGTGATCCCCTACTATATCGCAGAACATATCTAATTTTCAGTTTTATAGTGATTGTTTTTAAGGGTTTTTGACAACTTTTTATATTGAAATAAGCATTTTTCTTTGCTAAACTAGTAATAACAATGTATTACTGTAATTAAAACATATATACACTGTACTGTATATAAATAAAAATGGAGTAAAAATTCCACAAATACATCCTACCTGTAGTGTACTTTGCAGCCAATTCATAACAAAGCATACACGTCTTATTTGTCACTACGTGTGCTAGACAAGAGTTCATTAGAACAATACGGATTATAATTTATAATAACTATAACATAACTGTAAATATTGACTAAAATGCAGTTAAAAGTCAATATGTATACAAAATAATGAACATTTAAGCAATACAGTATAGTAAATCATTAAATATACGTACATTGTACAGTATGGTTTCTTACAAGGCCCGTTATTGGCTGAAAGAGGAGACTCAACCAATCAGAGCAGTATTTTCATTGTCTTCAGCTGTGATTGGCTGCTGCTAACGTGGTGTAGTCTCAGAAGAACGGTGAGCATGGGTCCCTGACGCATCTCAGTTCTCTGTGTATCGTGTACCTTGCTTGTGGTCTGATTGTTGTGAACTTTTCATTTTCTTTAAAGCCCTACGATGGCTCCCAAGCATCGTGCATCTTCTAAGCCGTCTGGTAGTAGTGAGCCTAAGCACCAGAGGAAGACCTTGACCATTCAGGAGAAAGTGAAACTCCTGGATATGCTTTGGGAAGGAAAGCGTTGTCGGACACGGATGTCGCTCGTCATTACATGTGTTTAAAGCATGTGGGAGAGGTATGTTAAGGCTTAAACTATAAAAAAATGTTTGTTCATGGAAGGGCTATTTTCCTACTTCTATAAAATTCATGACTATTTTACTAGATGATAATGCATAATCAATGGGAGATTCCTATAACCCCCGTGAACAGAATTGTATTGGTATTTTCCTGTCATTTCCTAACAGCTTTGAGTGAACAATATTCTCCAGTTAGTGTCTAGCCTTGCCTTGTGTAAGGTACAGAGGCATACGGTGTTTAACCGTGTTCGTGCTTGCGCATGTGACCGTGCCTGGGCACATGTCTATGTGCCAACCGGCCTACGGGCCTTTTGGGTGTGAAGTAACTCGTAAAACAGCACTTTTATTTAAGTGTTGAACCGTATGATTAAGACATACAGAAGAAGAAATTAAGAGCCTTTAAGTATAGAAAGAAGAAGTAAAGAACGTCTAAGTATAGAAATAACTAAAGTTTCTCAAGAAAAGCTACGTTTATAGAAGATATATTTTTCCTTTTTTTTTGCCTTTATTTTACGTCTGTAACTATTTTTCCTTTTATTCTTGTGTGGATTATTTGCTTTTAACTTTCATTATATATTTTAAAACAAACTTTTGGACCTTGAGATTTCTTTGACACGCGTTTTACCCGTGCCTGACTTCGCCTTATGCATTGGCGGCTACAGTTCATATGGTCTTTCTATATTGCGGATTTTCACCTATCACTGATGGGTCTGGGACGTGACTTCCACGATAGGCGGGCGATCACTGTAGCGGTTACCGGTGAAGTAGCGGCACAGTAATTAGTGGTTACCAGCTGGACGCAAGACTAATTTAATGGAGCGAGTTAGTGCTGGGTTGAGGATCATCTCCTCCAAGTCTGAGGTCATGGTTCTTAGTCAGAAATGGGTGGAGGGCCCTCTTCAGTTTGGGGGTGAGGTGCTGCAAATGGAGGAATTTAAGAATCTCAGGGTCTTGTTCATGAAGAAGACAGTCAGAGACTACTGGGGGATCAGGGTGGTGTCTGCAGTCATGCAGATGTGATGCTGGTCAGTCGCAGTGAAGACAGAGCTGAGCGGAAAGGCAAAACTCTCGATTTACTGCTCGATCTACATATCTGCCCTCACCTCTGGCCATGGGCTCCTGGTAGTGACCAAAAGTGCTCAATCACAGACACAGGCAGAAGAAATGAGCTTCCTTCACGGGGTGTCTGGGCTCCCACTTAGGGTAGAGGGAGGAGCGCAGACATTCTGGGGGTAACTCAGAGTATCACCGCTGCTCCTCCACATCAAAAAGGGACCAGTTGAGATGGTTCAGGCATTTGATCAGAGTGCCTCCATGATGTTTCCCTGGGGAGGTAAATTTATTTTTGAGAAATTAGTTCATGTATTTATCTCTAGTAGGATTGACGACTGTAATGCGGTGTTCACTGGATGTTCAAACTGTTCTTTATTCAGCCTCCTGTTAATACAAAATGCTGCTGCAAGAATTATTACAAGAACTAGAAAATGCGAACACATCACTCAAGTCCTTAAGTCCTTACACTGGCGCCAGGTTAAGATTTCCAAATCCTCCTTTTAACATATAAAGCCTTAAATGGCCAAGGAGAGACCCTGTAGGGGCAATTTTTACAAACTTATTTATTTTCATGCACTGTTGCACTTTTTAACATTTGAATTAAAAGTCGTTTTTATAAACTTCTGCTCGTTTTTGATTAAAAGTCTTGCCCATCTCCTCACTTGTGCTCTGGTCCGTAGTGAAGGCAGAATTCCACATCCCTGATTCAACGGACATGATGGCGCCTGTGGTGTGATGGGGAGCCAACACAGAAAGCACGGAGCACTCAATAATGCATATGCCTACATTTACACGTTAAAACATCGGCTTCATGGACTTTCAAGAATTTCCAACAACATTAAAAGCACACACATTACTCCAAGACAGCCGAAAGGATGTTCATGAAATTTTACAATTGCATACACGTCAGAGGATCACCTTCCAGGTTTATTGGAGGAAACAATACCACCCTAAGGTCCAAGAGGGGGAGCAGTCGCTAACATCGTCATGTCTTTTGTCACCCACAGTGGCGAGGAAGACGCCCATTGATGGCAATTGGATTCTAAAATGGTTCATGACCACTAATGTCCCAGTACAGGTCGGCGCACATGGCTGCAGGAACAGCACCTTCCAGACTCCTGGTTTTGACTTTTCGGCTCGTTCCTTGACTTTGCGTCTTTTCATCATGTTTTCATTGTTTCTGTTCCCGTCTCTTGTGAGTCAATATATTAGCAGGAATAACGTTCGCCAGGCTGAGCTGCTCCTAATTAATGTTCAATTATTCAAATTTCCTCGAATGTATTCTTCTTGTTAAAGCTCTTTTGATTTCATTTATTAATTTATGAAAGTATATCATTTGATTTAACGAACTGCTTGCTCTCAATCATTTAGTAATTATCGAATTAATTAGGTGCTGAAGTGCCGTGAAGAACAAAAGGCAAGCGACCAGAAGAAAAGACGCGAGGCGGAACTGCCGATCGGCCTCTCAATACAACACAACGCTAATGAGGTGAAATTAGGCGTGAAACTGACATTTTAATAAAGCGCAAGTTGTTGATAATTAAACCCACTAAACCTGACTAAATAATGAGTGTTATGTTTATTTACATCTACGAGTCACTTTCATTTTTCAGAATGAAGACAAATTAACCTCATCATTCAAGTGAGAGCGTGCGTATTGTGAGCCATATTGTCCAATGCTTTTTACAAATCAACTTCCCAAAGTAAAACGAGAAGGAGACCCCTGCGCATTCCTTCAAAAGTGATTGATGTACTGGGGTGTTGTACCGTGTCAGCCATTATTGAATGTAGCGAGACGTCCTCCTTCTATTGGCTGACTAGAAAGATTACAATATGCAGGCTTTCGAGGCGACTCAGGCCCCTTCTTCAGGTGAGATGTCATACAGAGACCGGAGTCCCCTGTGTTTATATGGACACCAGGGCAGAGATGCCATTGGAACACCTTTAAGTGAGACATCTTAAAACGTGATTAATGAAATGTTGCTTGGAAAGCATAGCTGAGCCAACATAAAATCGGCGTTTCAAAAATGTAATCGGGAAGGGCAAAGAAAATGCCTGACTTCAAAATGGCTGAAGATGAAGTTCTTGAAATTCTACATACACAGTGGCCTCCGTATTGTTTGAGTCAAGGACACGCTTTACTTTAGTTTGCCGCTCAGCATTATGGTTTGCAGTTACAAATCAAACAATTCAGACATTGTGATTAAACTGCACATGGCAGACTTTCATTTAAAGGGATTTGCAGACATTTTGGTCACATGACACTTTGTCAGTAAGGTTGCTCTCCCCATTTCAGGGCACTGTAATGTTTGTGATAATTGGCGTCACCTGCGTTTGTGACTCCTCAAGTGGGTTTCATGGCTTCCTAAGATACCTCAGCTTGCTTCTATCCTTTGGTGTCTGCAGTTGCGATTGTTCAACAAGAAGACAAGAGCTGTGCCAAAGTCAAAGAGGTCATCATGAGGCTGAAACACAAGAATGAAACCATGGGTAGCATCGGTGACACCTTAGGATGACCACAATCAACTGTCAGGAGTATCATGAAGAAGAAAGAACACACGGGTGGACTCAGGAATCAAAAAGGGACTGGTAGGCCAAGGAAGACCTCCACTGCTGATGACAGAAGAATCCTCACTTTGGTCAAGAAAAAGCCCCCAAACGTTTGTCTGACAGACCAGAAACAGTCTTCAAGGGGCCGATGTGTGTGTGTCAGAGACGACTATCAGCAGAAGACTTCATGAACAGACACACAGAAGAGGACACACTGCAAGATGGACACCACATAAACAGGATGGCCAGATTACAGTTTGTGAACAAAGGACTTCAAAGAGCCTAAAGAATTCTGGGACAGACGAGACAAAGATGAACCTCATCAGAGTGATGTTGAGGGCAAAGTGTGGAGATGTGCGGTATTGAGAGTCCACAGCTCCCGCCAAAGGGCCATTTTTAAAATAAATAATCACCGCACTCGCAGCTTAGTGAGGGGCCATGGTGGGTTGTGGCCGAAGTGGTTCCTGAGGAGTTTGTGATGTGGGCTTTTCTCACCTAACTGCACAGGTGAGAAACCATCCGCATCCGTAATTGTTCCTGGGGGCTGCTGATTGCCACAGCTGCCACGTCCTGATCATAACTAGAAGTGTGAGGCGGCTACTGGGGGAGACAAAGTAAAAGAAAAGAAAGACGGAGGTTGCTGAGTGAGGAAGAAAGCAGGAAGCAGTGTGGAGAGAGCCGGGGCGAGCCAGCGAGCCAAGGTTCACAGGCAGACAGCTGGAAGGTGAGCCCCGAGAAGGGTGTTTGGCCGACCCTCGGTGGGGCGGAAGGAAGCAGTTGATCCAGCTGAGCGTTGTGGGTCAGTGGGGGGAGTACTTCGAAGACCTCCTCAATCCCACTAACATGCCTTCCAATGAGGAAGCAGAACCTGGGGACTCGGAGGTGGCTCCCCCATCTCTGGGACTGAGGTCACCGAGGTGGTCAGAAAACTCCTTGGTGGCAGGGTCCCGGGGGTGGATGAGATACGCCCGGAGTTCCTCAAGGCTCTGGATGTTGTAGGACTGTCGCATGGACATCGGGGACAGTGCCTCTGGATTGGCAGACCGGAGTGGTGGTCCCCCTCTTTAAGAAAGGGGACCAGAGGGTGTGTTTCAACTACAGAGGGATCACACTCCTCAGCCTCCCTGGAAAAGTCTATTCGAGAGACCCTAGAGAGGAGATAGTCGAACCTCAGATTCAGGAGGAACAGTGTGGTTTTCGTCCTGGTCGCGGAACAGTGGACCAGCTCTACACCCTCAGCAGAGTCCTGGATGGTGCATGGGAGTTTGCCCAACCAGTCTACATGTGTTTTGTGGCCTTGGAAAAGGCATTCGACCGTGTCCCTCGGGGAATCCTGTGGGGGGTGCTCTGGGAGTATGGGGTACCGGACCCCCTGATAAGAGCTGTTCGGTCGCTGCACAACCGGTGTCAGAGCTTGGTCAGCATTGCCGGCAGTAAGTCGAACCCATTTCCGGTTAGAGTTGGACTCCGCCAGGGCTGCCCTTTGTCACCGATAACTTTTATGGACAGAATTTCTAGGCGCAGCCAGGGTGTTGACAGGGTCCGGTTTGGTGGGCTCTGGATTGGGTCGCTGCTTTTTGCAGATGATGTTGTCCTGTTTGCTTCATCAGGCCGTGATCTTCAGCTCTCTCTGGATCGGTTCACAGCTGAGTGTGAAGTGGCTGGGATGGGAATCAGCACCCCTAAATCCGAGACCATGGTCCTCAACTGGAAAAGAGTGGAGTGCCCTCTCAGGGTTGGGGGAGAGATCCTGTCCCAAGTGGAGGAGTTCAAGTATCTCGGGGTCTTATTCACGAGGGAGGGAAGAATGGAGCGTGAGATCGACAGGCAGATCGGTGCGGCATCCACAGTGATGCGGGCTCTGCATCGGTCTGTCGTAATGAAAAAGGAGCTGAACCGTAAGGCAAGGCTCTCAATTTACCAGTCGATCTACGATCCTACCCTCACCTATGGGCATAAGCTGTGGGTAGTGACCGAAGGAACGAGATCGCGAATACAAGCGGCTGAAATGAGTTTCCTCCGCAGGGTGTCTGTGCTTTCACACAAATATAGGGTCATCCGGGAGGAGCTTAGAGTAGAGCCGCTGCTGCTCCGCATCGAGAGGAGTCAGATGAGGTGGCTCGGGCATCTGATCAGGATGCCTCCTGGACGCCTCCCTGGTGAGGTGTTCCGGGCACATCTAACCAGGAGTAGGCCCCGGGGAAGACCCAGGACATGTTGGAAGGACTACATCTCTCAGCTGGCCTGGGAATGCCTCGGGATTCCCCCGGAAGAGCTGGAAGAAGCGGCCGGGGAGAGGGAAGTCTGGGCACCTCTGCACAAGCTGCTGCCCTGTGACTCAACCTCGGGTAAGTGGAAGAGGATGGATGATTGGATGGAGTAATTGAGACTATTTTTAGTGAGAGGGGGACCATGCCTGTAGTTAACTATAGTAATTATCATGGTAGAAATATGTGACAGACAGGACTTAACAAAGCTTGGAGGTATTGGATCTAATTGGCATGTGGAAGAATGAGATTTTGTTATAAGCTCAGTGACATCATTTTCAGCTGGTAAACTGAAATCTGAGAATTGGGCGGCTGGTGAGGGAATATAATATGGGGGATAGTGGAGAGGATGTCATTTTCTGCAGAGACAGAGGAAGCAAGTTGCTGGTGGATTTTTTCCATTTTTGAGTTGAAGAAATCTAAAAAAGTGCAGCAGTATGGCATGCAGAGAGGTTATGGTGAGCAACATTTTCTGGTGGTGTAATTAGCCTTTTCATTGTAGAAAAAAAACCTCTAGTATTATTCCCTTATTGATAATGTTAGAATAGTAGCAAAGACAGCATTTTTGTATTTTCACATATGATCTGCTTTTTAAATCAATCGTCCAGCTCCTTCATGTTGCTACACATGTTGTTCGGAATGCGCAGAACACCACATAATACGCTGCTATCAACTTGTTCAGCAATTGTCTGTATTGGTTTAACAAATTGTGACCACAAGGGGGCAACAGAGAGCCCCAAATCACAGATCCAGCAATATATCACATGTTAATAGAATAAAATAAAGGATATTTATTCATTCCAAAGGGCACCTTCCACAAATCAGCTGCAATAGACAATAATAAATCAATCATTTCTCCTCTCTACCTCCTGCTGAATGTTGCCCACTACCTCCCAACTCTGACTTCCTTGATGTGAGATAGCGGACTCCCTTTTAAGCCGGACCCAGGAATGCTTCAGGGTGCTATGCCGTTCCTTTTGGGCTGTAAAAAAAAGTAGGGAGGTCCTCCTACCCCAATGGTGCCCTCTATTGACACCCAGGGACCCAGACAGGGCTGTACCTCCGGACTCCAACTCCCAAGCACCCCTGTGAGTGTCCTGACTGTTCTGCCACACAAGTACCACTGCCACCTGTCATTTGGGGGTTGGAATTGCTCCTAACTTCTGGATTCCGCTGGTCCAACCATTATTTTATACTGGCTGGGCACAAAGATTTTTTTTTTTCCCCAGCCAATCTGCCTGCATCATCGTGCTGGCCTCCTGTCCAGGTAATGAATTACTTTCCTTTCCAGTAAGGATGCCTATTCTCCTCTGTGGTGCATTGGCCAGGATGCCTCCATGCTGGAAAGACCTGGGGAGGGAGAGTATCCAGAGCTAGGTGGCAGCCCCCCTGGGTTGCAGCAATGCCTCTGACTCCTGCAAGGATCCATGGGAGCTGGAGTTTGATGCAGTCCTGTTGGGTTCCGTGGGCACCACCAAGGGGTGCTGCTGCTGCTGCTGAGCCCTGGAATGCAGCTCTTCTACCACACCTGGAAGTGCTGATGGAAGTAAGTCAACAAACACCTGGAGCACTTCTGGGTGCCTTGTAATTCTTTCTTAGTTGTGGTGATTATCCTTCAAAGACATATGATATTCTATAAGGTGGTCCGCTGCTCTTTTTGATTTACATGCTCCTCCGTTAGGTCAGATTATCTCGGGGCATAATGTGGTCTACCACATGAAGCTGTATTTATCAGTAGCACCTGATGACCCCGACTCTCTTGATTCACTGACACAGTGTCTTACTTGTGTTTATAATTGGATGAGTAGTCATTTTCTCAAGCTAAATAAAGAGAAAACTGAAATTTTAGTGATTGGCAATAATGGATATAATGAGGGTATTAGAAATAAAATAAACTTGATGCATTAGGATTAAATGTCAAGAGGGAGGTAAAGAATTTAGGGGTAACTATTGACTCTGACCTCAATTTTAAATCACATATTAATCAGATTACTAGGGCAGCATTTTTTCACTTAAGAAATATAACAAAAGTTAGACCTCTTATATCATTGCAAGATGCTGAGAAATGAGTTCATGCGTTTGTTTTCAGTCGACTAGATTACTGTAACGCACTCCTCTCAGGACCACCCAAAAAAGACATAAATCGATTACAACGAGTGCAGAATGGAGCTGCTAGAATCCTAACTAGGAAAAGAAAATCTGAGCGCATCACCCCAGTCTGAGCGTCACTACACTGGTTACCGGTGCCATTTAGAACTGACTTTTAAAATCCTGCTTATGGTTTACAAAGCTTTCAATAATCTGCCCCGTCTTATATTTCAGAATGTCTGACATTTTACACTCCAAATTGTAACCTTAGATCTTCAAATGAGAGTCTGCTTAGAATTCAAAAGAGCTAAACTTAAAATAAGTGGTGAGGCGGGCGGGGCCTTCTGCTGTTATGCGCCTAAAATCTGGAATAGCCTGATACGGTGGAGCACTTTAAAAAACTGCTGAAAACACCTTACTGCAATATGGCCTTCTCTTTGCTTCATCTTAGTTTAATCCTGATGCTCTGCACATTCAATTAATTATCATGATTATTCATGGTGGCTCCACAATCCAGACTAACCCCTACTCTCTTTTCTGTTTCTTTTCCCGATTTTCTGTGGTGGCGATCTGCGTCAACACCACCTGATCAAAGCACCGTGATGTCCCTACATTGATGGATTAAAGGCCAGAAGTCCACATGACCGCCATCATCAAGTCCTTCCATGAGAACCCTGAATACAAAGAGGACTGATCATTGATGTTAGGTAGAATGCCTAGAGGGGACTGGGTGGTCTCGTGGCCTCGGGACCCCCTGCAGATTTTATTTTTTCTCCAGCCGTCTGGTGTTTATATTGTTTTTTCTATTCTCCCTGGCCATCGGACCTTTCTTTTATTCTTACTTTGTCTTTTTTCTTTTTCTTCATCATGTAAAGCACTTTGAGCTCCATTATTTGTATGAAAATGTGCGACAGAAATAAAGGTTGTTGTTATTATAAAACATACACTACTCGGGGAGCCAAAGTCGGGTGGGAGAAGACGAAGCTCGCCAAGAGGAGTGGAAGAAGAGAGGAAAGAAGAAAAGGTTTTGTGCTGACCCGTGCTTTGTGCAAGTGACTGTGCTGTACCGGTGGGAAACGGGTGAAAGCGTTTCCCGCAGGGGAAGAAAGGAAAAATGAACGTGTGTGTACTTGTACTTGTGTCCTGCCTGTCTGTGTCGGTGGTTAGGGTGGCTGTACGTACCCGGGCATCACACCTCCTACAAAATGTTTTGTTGAAACGCCGTCAACACAGACTTGAAGTCATTCCCAGCGCTGGCATCTGACTTCCAAGGTAAGTGGGACACAGCCTAAGACCGCCAGTGTATTATGGTCTATGGGCACCAATGTGATCAGCACTTCTTCGAACAACTGTTTTTATTTCCCATATTTTAAAATGTCCTTCATTTGATTACTAGCTTGTAGCGGGGCTACATGGGTAGTGTTGTCAAATGGCAGTACTGAGCGCATCTCATTTCATTGTCCCGTTTGCTGTTTATGTGTGTGTATCAGTAAATGCCTTTATAACAGAAGAAGACCACAGCCTCAAACCTGGAAAACTCATGTTCACTATTAATCAATTACAGCCGTCACAGGACTATTTAAGCCATCAGGAAGGAGAGGAGAAGAGAGAAGAGAAGAGAAGAGAAGGAGACTTTTTCATTTCACGACCACGAGCCATCTACACCTGCCGTATTCCACCTCGCGCATTTCATCCAGTGTGTTTTTCAATTCGCCGGACTGACTTCAATATCCTCATCACGAGGGATCCCGGGGTCGGACTTCATCATCCACCACGCACCGAGGATCCACGGTGAGTCTGTTCTATTTTGTTCCGGGAAAATCAAACGACTCATTTACCATTCGTTCAGTCAACCGTATTCAGGACAGTTTTTATAAGCGGACTCAAGTTCACGATCATTTCCGTGTCTCATTCGTTTTTTGTTATTTACGTCGTTTGTTAAATGTTACAGGGGCAAGGGAGGGTTTTGTTGGATTTATATATGGTGGCGTCTCGTTGTTGATGTGCTGGAGGGATATTTATATTTAAGTTTCTTTCTATTTTTGCATTTGTCTTGTTGTTTCGTTTAATACATTTAATCAGTATAATTTTACATATCTGCTTTTGTGAGTTTATATTTACACCGTCGATTGTGGGGAAAAGTGTACTTTGTTAGAGGTACGCCTTGATAGTTAGATTCATCTCAGTAAAGATGTGGAGGTGTAGCTGCCGGCTGGTAAGGGGTCGGCCATTACAAGCTGTGTGTGGTCTTCGGGACAATAAACAAGCCAAAGACTCCATAACAGTTTTATGATATTGGTGGCGAGGACGGAGGATGTGGACCCTCCTGTGCTTGCTGTCCCGCCGGCTCTCATAAGAAGACACTGGCCATGCCAACTCTTGGCCGTATCGCTGGCATATGAGTCCATTTAATCTTTAACACTTCCAGACAGATAATGTTTTTAGTGAACACTTCAAGCCTTGCCCTCTGTTTCACTCACACGTTGTTGAGCTGCGGCGTTTGCTTCGTTTCGACGTTGTGTCTCGTCATCGACGTCGTTGTTTGCTGCACGCCGGTCTTTCGTAGTGAGAAGTGAGGTGCATGCGAGTGCCGCTAAAATGTAAAAGTGCCAGCGTGCGCCATCTGGTGGCTGTGGCTGAGGGCAACTGCTCCACACACACACACACACACACAGGTCTTTCATTTCTATATGTCTAATGTGCTGCGCTCGGGTGCTCTTGGACTATTCTGAGCTCCGCAGTTGTGATGTTTTACCTTCCCACATGCAGTTCTGCTCCCACTATTTGGTAAAATGCGAGATCGCTGTTCATTTGTTAAAAATGGAATATCGATTGAAAATAAAATTCATTTTTTGGTGGAAATAAAGAGCAAAATAAACATAACGAGTATCACTTCATTCCAAAGGCATTTCAACCAAACAAATGGCATTTTAAACTGATCAGATTATATGGTTTACTGTAAACATGGTAGTTCAAGATCAGCGTTGTGTCACAATTCGGGTAACTTTGTTTTGTCTGAATTGCCCGACTTGTAATTCTGAGTTTATTGAGCGCTCCAACTCAATAAGCTGAAATTACCAGAAGGAAATGAATGCAGCAGTAGTGTAGGTAGCATACACCATCTGTTGGATTGCAAAATGCAATGCGTTTTATACAAACGCCTTGGAATGGATGTCTGGAGAGTGACGTCCTCAAGCTAGTGTGTCACCAGTGACGTCACAGGTATGGCGGACTGCAGTTCTACTCAGATGGAGGATTCTTCTGTGCTTTGATTTAACCACTGGACCATTTATTGATTGCGATCTGCTCCAGTTAGTATTAAAAAATCTCGTATTTTAAATAGTCATTGCATTGAACAAACGGTGCTAAATGTCCCGACCACCCAACCAAACTTTCTTGCAGATGCTTTATTAAGCGAGCAAATGACTGCCATTGGGCAAAACTCAGTCAGGAACACCAATGACCCCCCAGACCAACATTCCACATGAGTTGCCTTGTAACAGCCCACCCACGTCTCTAATGCCCCCTCCATCATTTACCACAAACCTGGAATGCCTTCACTTGCATTTCTCCACTTGATTATAGTTTGTTTTTTTTTTAAGTGTACAGTACGTGTTAAAACAAAATGATTATTTGAATAAATTCCTGTTCTGACGGTCCACAAGTTCACTTTGCATACCCATGTTGGCACAACTTCACGTTTATGTCATCGTCTTCTGTCTCAGGGGCACACAGCAGGGAGAGGGACACACTCCTGATATTCACCCGATGCTCAAATTCTTACTTAAATGTGCTGATGAACACGTCACATGTCACCTCTGGTGCCATGAATGTCTTTTGATGCCACACCATAAATAGGCATTGATGCCTAACCACAAGTATCCCAGGGCTGGTCAAAGCCTCCCTGTTTTTCAAACAGATAACTTACTACAACACTAAGAATATCTCATCTGAAGATGAACATGACATGAAGTTCAGTAACGTCCAATGGCTTCCACAGTCCAACAGATCACCTTTGGCATGAGGTGGAATAGGAGGATTGCAGACAAAAGGGACCATGTGACACTACAGACCCAGGATGACCCTAATCCTTAAGGAATGTCCCAGCAGTTTGTTGGACCCTTACCTCAAACAGGTGGGAGGTGAAAAGAAGTTTCTAAGAGCTACTCGATAACAGTAGGCAGACCTCTTTAAGTGCACCACTATGGCATCATCCGTCTAAACCTGAACACAACAGACACAGGAATGAGCGCAGTATTTCAATCACAAACACTTTAACTAAGGAAGAACACCTAGGATCAAAGTGGCAAGCTGAAGCCTAGCAGACTAAATTAGCGTTGACCAAACTGTCTGGCAGGGCGGCTGCCTCACTTTTATTTCATCTAATATGGCTGATGGGTAGTCGCCCGCTGCTCTCCTTTCATTCCTTTTTACCTACTTCTTAAAGTCACATTACTTGACATTACGTTCAGACGCAGACTTCCTTTACATACGTTGGAGGCACTTGCAGCCCATGCCTGTGAGTCTGGTCGTGTAGTCTGACATCCCCAGAGATTCAGTTCATACAGTCTGCAACTCGACCCCACAAACACAACTTTTAGAGACTGCGTGTGCCTTTCATCTATCTATCTATCTATCTATCTATCTATCTATCTATCTATCTATCTATCTATCTATCTATCTATCTATCTATCTATCTATCTATCTATCTATCTATCTATCTATCTGACTCTCCTTTCAACAGTAAAGATAAAGGTGGTATGTCTTTCATTTCCTAGGAGTACCGGGGTGTTTAACAAACAAAGATTTTTAGTGACGCAGTATTTAGTTATGAAATGGAATCAAATGTGAAAAACTGGTTGTGCACAAATGTGGGTCCCCTTGTCATTGTGCTGATTTGAATGCCTATCACTGCTCAATGCTGATTACTTGGTTGGATGAGCTCATTAAGCCTTGAACTTCATAGACAGGAGTGTCCAATCATGAGTGGTCAAAGGTATTTAAGGTGGTCAATTACAAGGATCCTCACAGCAACACATCAAAGTTCTGAAAACAAAGATTGTTGAGTCTCCTGGTTTAGGGGAAGGCTACAAAAAGCCATCTCAGAGGTTTAAACTGTCAGGTTCAACTGTAAGGAATGGAATCAGGAAATGGAAGGCCACAGGCACAGTTGCTGTTAAACCAACCCAGCAGGTCTGGCAGGCCAATAGAAATCCAGGAGCGGCATATGGAGAGGCAGGATTGTGAGAATGGTGACAGACAACCACAGATCACCTCAAAGAGCTGCAAGAACATCTCGCTGCAGATGGTGTATCTGGACATCGTTCTACAATTCAGCTCATCTGTAAGGCAGGGTGATGAGAGAGAAGCCCTTTCTGCACTCCCACCACAAACAGAGTCGCTTGTTGTATCAAATGCTCATTTAGACAAGTCAGATTCATTTGGGAACAAAGTGCTTTGGACTGATGAGACAAAAATTGAGTTGTTTGGTCAGAACAAAAAGCGCTTTGCATGACAGAAGAAGAACACCGCATTCCAAGACAAACACCTGCTACCTCCTGTCACATTTGGTGGAGGTCCCATTATGCTGTGGGGCTGTGTGGCCAGTTCAGGGACTGGGGCCCTTGTTAAAGTCGAAGGTCGCATGAATTCAACCCAATATCAACAAATTCTTCAGGATAATGTTCAAGCATCAGTCACAAAGTTGAAGTTACTTAAGCAGGGGTTGGATATTCCAACAAGACAATGAGCCAAAACACAGTTGGAAATCTACAAAGGCATTCATGCAGAGGGAGAAGTCCAATGTTCTGGAATGGCCGTCACAGTCCGCTGACTTGAATATCATCGACAATCTATGGGATGATTTGAAGCAGGCTGTCCATCAAATTGAACTGAACTGGAGAGATTTTGTATGAAGAATGGTCAGAAATACCTCCATCAGAGTCCAGATACTCATCACAGGCTATAGGAGGACAGCGTCGAGAGGCTCAAAGGAGCAAAAGGAGGCTCAGCTAAGTATTGATGTCATATCTCTGTTGGGTGATCACATTTACACACCTGTCTAATTTTGTTATGATGCATATTGCATATTTTCTGTTAATCCAATAAACTTCATGTCACTGCTGAAATCCTACTGTGTCCATAAGGCATGTCAGATATTAAAATGAAGTTCAGCCAATGAGAAACAAAAATTCAAAGAATTAAGAGGGGTTTCCAAACTTTTTCATATGACTCTATCTATCTATCTATCTATCTATCTATCTATCTATCTATCTATCTATCTATCTATTATATAGTGCCTTTCACATCTATCTATCTATCTATCTATCTATCTATCTATCTATCTATCTATCTATCTATCTATCTGTTAATATTTTTGAAGTCTGACTTTCCACTTTACTTCATCATTTCCATTAAGACGGGCATCTTGCAGATGATGAAAGGACTAATTTTTTGAGGGAATCACTCAGTTGTCTGCTCATCCATTTATTTCCCAGTCCCTCTAAGTCCAGGTTCAAAGAGATCAGGGCTGTTAGGTGCAGGGCACTTCCTGGATGGGCTGTTTAGAGTGTGAATTTAAATCCAGGTCTCCAGAATTGGTAATCCCTGTGCTTACCGACTCACAAGTTTGGCATTAGTGTGAATTTTTGACATTATCATTGATGCACAATGAGTCACTTTTCCTCCTGGAATGTTCTTATTTTTCCAAAAGTTAAACTTTGCCCTCAAAGGAAAATCCACTTTAACTGCCGTCTGGCTGATCATGCGGGTAAACCTGGCATGCACTTTAGTTTCCAACTGTTACTTCGAAGAATTTCAATTTACAGAGAAGACAGGTCTGGGCACTGCTAGACGGCAATAAATCACGGCTTTAATTAAATGAGACACGTAGGGATTTGTGGTCTCGTACTGACGCCCTCACAGGACCCCCTCGTCATCATGGTGGGCCATGGTACTCGCTTTACTTCACCAAAGTGTTTTATCACTCTGTCTCTTCAATGCAAATCAGCACCTGAGACGGCAGCTGTCAACTGCCCGGACATGTCAGCCATCCTTGGGTATGAAAATTAGAGCTGGGTTAAAGTTTCAGTCAGCTCTTTGGCTTTTTCTTCTTTCAATTACATTTGTATGCTATGCCATCCATCCAGCTTCTTAAAGATAAATGGAGACACCGCAGAGTGGCGGCTGCGGGAGGAAATGACACCCCGTACAGCTAAATGGAACTCAGCTACCACATGGCAGTCAGCAGAGGCTGAGAAAACCTCAGGGCCAACCATCAGGTGAGGGCACTGAAAATCAAATCCATACAGCACACCTGAGTGGGCCGCACTCTCTGGTAAATGTCTGCCTGTGCCTGTTTGGTTACAATTCCACCAATTGGCTGGGCTGTTGCTATGTTGTGGTGACCCGTTGCTAGGAGGTGTGGTTATGGAAGTTACACACACACACACACACACACACATATATATATATATATATATCACATAGTGCCTTTCACTTCTATCTATCTATCTATCTATTATATAGTGCCTTTCACTTCTATCTATCTATCTATTATATAGTGCCTTTCACTTCTATCTATCTATCTATCTATTATATAGTGCCTTTCACTTCTATCTATCTATCTGTCTATCTATCTAGTGCCTTTCACTTCTATCTATCTATCTATCTATCTATCTATTATATAGTGCCTTTCACATCAATCTATCTATCTATCTATTATATAGTGCCTTTCACTTCTATCTATCTATCTATCTATTATATAGTGCCTTTCACTTCTATCTATCTATCTATCTATCTATCTATCTATCTAGTGTCTTTCACTTCTATCTATCTATCTATCTGTCTATCTATATAGTGCCTTTCACTTCTATCTATCTATCTATCTATCTATCTATCTATCTATCTATCTATCTATCTATCTATCATATCTATCTATCTATCTATCTATCTATCTATCTGCTATCTATCTATCTATCTATCTATCTATCTATCTATCTATCTATCTATCTATCTATCTATCTATCTATCTATCTATCTATCTATTATATAGTGTCTATCTATCTATCTATCTATCTATCTATCTATCTATCTATCTATCTATCTATCTATCTATCTATTATATAGTGCCTTTCACATCTATCTATCTATCTATCTATCTATCTATCTATCTATCTATCTATCTATCTATCTATCTATATTACTAATACAAAGGGTAATATGATTCTGTAGTTCTTGGAAAACATTTTCAAGCTGATTTTCAGTAATACCAGCAGTCACATCAGTTATCTTCGCTCACAAAGATGTTTTGACCATTTAAAACAGATTTTGAAGTATCATCGAAAACCTAAAGTATGCAGTTATCACTGCAATTCTCCATTAACAATGCCCAGACCATGGGACATCTGTTACAAAGTTGTAGTTACACACCCTGGTGTTTTTATTACATTTTGAAAGTACAGATACATCAACGTAACTATGTAAGTACTCTTGTTTTTGGATCAGTGATAAATTGTTACATTGTAATTATATTAACTGTGGAATAACAATGACAACTGAGTAATTAACTATAGCGTTACTTTGTATTACACGGTAAGTACGGAGTAATAACTCATAGTTACACTGTACTTACATAGATAATTACATAGTAGTTACAGTGTAATTATGGACACTTAATATAAAGCGTTACCAGCAAAACTATATCCATATGAGCAGAATCAACTTTCTAGAATTTCCTTACCTGGATTATTGAGCCTGCATCGAGACAACACTTGGCTGTATACTGTATATAAATCCTTTTGTATCAGTTTTCTCTCATCTGATTGTTACTGAAGAGGTAAATGTACAGGTTCAAGTATGTCCTGCATTTCTTAAGGAGGTTAGGTTTAGGTTTATTTGTCATATATAGGTTAACACCGGGTCAACATACAATGAAATGTGTATGACGAGAACAACAAGCCCTTTGTCCAAGGCGCTCAGATCCTTACAACACCCATCAACTTGAAGAACTGCCTGGTCACTTGCTGCCTAATTGGCATGTGACGAGACCATCCATGTTCTTCACTTTATCTGGCAGTGCTCGGTCGGTGTATGTGCTACGCCAGTTTCAGGATTGTTACTCTTATTGCTGTTGTTATTATTCTTCTTATTGTTGGATTACATTGTGTAGCCTACATTACCCCCCCCCCCAGTTTTCATGATGCGTTGGTGTTTTATAAAATGAATGCAGAATGGCGGGGGGACAAAAACAAGTCCTGCCTACCCCCTCAAAACATCCCGTTACGCCCTTGGCCTGCAGTTGCGTGCCAGCAGCACAAAGCAAAGATACCACCATGCCCACCCATGGCTAAAGATGGAAAGCAGAGGACTTTGGGGACAAGTGATTCTCATTATTTTCTCTTTTGTAATTTCATTTGTTACAGAAACAAGGAGAGGCAAAGATTTTGAAATATAGAGGAGCTTTGGTCTCATTTATGATGAAAGTTTGATTTCTTTTGAAGGATTCACTGAAGCTCAGTGAAGTGATGATGGCTTCGACGAGAGTCTGGCTTTCATTTTCACAATTCAATTATTCGCCTTTAATAAACAACGGCCAGGCAGGCTGGCATCAAGAGTTGAGCTTCAAGCAGAGCTTCAGAAGTGCAGGGCAGAAGTGGCCTCGGCTGTGGAGGTGACACCCCAATGAACGGGAACCTCGACACCCTGGAACAGCAGCCGGGTGAGCGTGGGCACCACAAGGCCATTAGAACTCAAGTCCTGTGACGAGAGGGAGGCATGGAGCAGATGATGATGCCAGCTCACAGGGTCTGGAGGGGGACCACTTAATTCAGTCTGTTGAGAGAAATTGCCATCTTTTCTTTTTATCCCATTGTATTCATATAAGGGGGTGGGGGGTCCTGAACACTTCCCTGATGTCCACCTCGGTGAGGCCACACTTTAAAAGACCAAACAGTTCATTTGGATTCTTTGCAGATTGATATGACTCCCTCACAAATGTCATGTTGGGGTCCAGTTATGCCATCCAGTGGCCACCAAAAATTGCTAACCAGCCACTCCTCCGTAATTCTTCATTATATGACTCGGCACAGTTTGTGCCTTTCTATCAATCCAGGGCTTGCCCTGAATGTCTCTTTGTCTGTCCTTCCTGTGTTTAGTCAGCCATCTTTTCATGTCCCAATGACACGGTGGGCTCAATCGTGTCCCCCAGCTCTCCAAAGCACTGTGGCATTTTTGGGGTCTTTTTGATTTCTCTTGAACTGGCAATTCTGTTCCAACTGCCCTTTTAAGTGCCAGCAGGTGTGATGATCTGTGATGGCCTGGCATCCTGGCCAGAATTGGTTCCTGCTGCAGTGATCCAGTTTTAGAAACAAAAGCCTTGGAGCAGGGTGAGTGTACTGAATGTGAAAGGCGCTATATAACAGCAGGTTTATTGTTGAAGGACAGCAAGTTCTAATTTTCCATTCTATTTTATTATTATTATTATTATTATTATTATTATTATTATTATTATTATTATTATTATTATTTGCCTTTAAAGGAATAGACTAATCGACATTAAACCGAAGCTTTGCTTTGAAATGATTACAAAAATTTGAAAGGCACCACAAGTGTTTCATATCCTCAAGATAAGAGGATTCACTATGGCAACCTGGGACAAGCGTAAGCTGATCGAATGAAAGGAACGAAAAGCCCACGGCATCCTCCATCCCACAGCAAGGCGAAAACAAAGCAGAAATGCCAAGCAGAATGTGGGGGCATCCACAAAGGGCTGGTCACCCCCCATCACTCTGCCATCCACTGCCCTTCAGGGGTGTCTCCTTCTTGTAGCTGATGACCTCTTGGTTGACTTGGTAACCGGTAACCTAGTAACTGACCTTTTGTTCACCTGGGAATTATTAGTGGCTCTCAGCCGTGGCCAGTAGGTGGCAGTCAGCTGTCACACTGTCACATTCTCATGAATGTCCCACTGAATGTGCGCAGATTGTCCTGTCTGACTCGATGTCTCCTCCATTTGTCCTCTTCAGTTGTTGGTTACTTCAGTCTGAAATTGAAAACTCGTGTGCTTACCGTTCATCTGGGGTTGCAGATTAGAACATTAGGACACTCTGGACAAGAGCAGGCCATTCAGCCCAACAAAGCTCGCCAGTCCTGTTCACTTATTTCTTCCAAAAATACATCAAGTCGAGTTTTGAAAGTCCCTAACGTCTTACTGTCTACCACACAACTTGGTCGCTTATTCTAAGTGTCTCTGTGTAAAGATAAACTTCCTAATGTCTTTGTGAAATTCATCCTTCACAAGTTTACAACTGTGTCCCCGTGTTCTTGATGAGCTCATTTTAAAGTCACCGTCTCGATCCACTGGACTGATTCCCTTCATCATTTTAAACACTTCACTCAGGTCTCCTCTTCATCTCCTGTAAAGGCTCAGCTCTTTTAATCTTTCCTCATAACTCATCCCCTGTAGCCCTCAATCAGCCTAGTCGCTCTTCTCTGGACCTTCTCTTGTGCTGTTATGTCCTTCCTTTTGTAGACCAAAACTGCACCCAGTACTCCAGATGAGGCCTCACCAGTGTGTTATAAAGACTTGAGCAGAACCTCCTGTGACTTGTACTCCACACATCAAGGTGCTATATAACCTGACAGCCTGTTAGACTTCTTAATGGCTTCTCAACACTGTCTGTTAATAGCTTAGAGTCCACTGTGACTCCTAAATCCTTCTCATAAGGTGGACTCTCGATTTTCCGACCACCCATTGTGTATTCAGACCTCACATTTTTACTTTCTACATGTAATTCTTTACATTTACTGACATTAAATTTCATCTGCCACAAGTCTGCCCAAGCCTGTCTGCTGTCCAAGTCCTTCCGTGATGATATAACGGATTCTAAATTACCTGCTAATCCACCTATCTTGGTATCATCTGCAAACTTAACCAGCTTGTTCCTTATATTCATATCTAAATCATTTATAAATTTTAACAATAGCAGCGGCCCCTGCACTGCCCCCTGCTGGTCACCACTCTTAACATCACCTAATTCCAATGAGGTTCCTCTCACCCTCATCACCCTCTGCTTCCTGTGTCTGAGCCAATTCTGCACCCATCTACACCCTGAACTGCCACTTCTTTTAGTTTGATGCCCACCCTCTCATGTGGCACCTCATCAAATGCTTGCTGAAAGTCCAGATAATCAATAATCTCATCTGCTCCACTCTGGTCATATCCTTTTGAATTCCTTCTTATTATGGCTCCCTCTACATAAAATATAATAGTCGACTGATTCATTTATTGATCTGTACATTTCCTAAAGTCCATTTTAAGGACTAAAGATGCCACAGCCAATCACAGCAGCACGTGACTGGGACCACCCCAGCTTGGGATGCCAATCCATTAAAAGGCAGAGCCTCGCATTCCAAGGTGACCATTGTACTCAATAGCTTTTTTTCTCAATAGCACCTGCCATACAATGTGCCCCTGGGGACCCCCTTTTTGGGCTCTAATGATACCACTCCAGGACAAGAAGAGGTGCCCACGCTGAATATATCCCCTCTTGCCCCTGTAGTTTCAAGAAGATGCCCAAGGAGGATGACCCTTCCAGCCCAGATGCCATAAAAGGGGATGGTCCCCAGAAAGTGGCACTTCATATTGGCCAAGCGTTCATTGTGGACAGACTGGTGCCACGCATTTATACATCGAGAGCCCCTGCTAGACCAGGTCTTTTTTTTTTTTAATGTGTGTGTGTCAATTAAATGTCCCTTCTGGTCATACGTAGCTGTGACGTTGGCCATCGTTTAGCCATCACTCACTATGGTTTTTGACTGGTTGACTGAAAAAGGGAGCCAAAAATGGCTCCTCGTGGTTTATTGAGTTAGTCCATCTGTGACATTAACAGTTAGATCAAAATGAATAAAATAATAACCTATTGTGTCAAAGAATATCCACGTGGTACTCATCAAGCAGGACTGACGGATTTGGTTGGTTGATTGACTGACTGATGGATCGATTTGAAAAAGTGCTGCTTAAAATGGTTTTTTTCTCGCTTCCCAGTTTTGCCTTTCTTGTGTCTTCCAGACCCAGAATCCCCCCCGATCGTCATCCTGGACCACTTGAAGAATCGTCATCCCCGTCGCCCACCTTGCAGTTTCATAGAGCAAGGGTCATAGCAGCTTGGGCATCCCATCAAAAAAAAAAAAATGTGCGCAGCCCTATAGCTACTGAGCTCTATTGTGATTCACGCCTCTGTGCCACCCAAAATGGGTCGAGACCCCAAGTTTGAGGACCTTAGCCCATTCTCAGTGGTCTTGTCCAATATCAGGTGTCTCTTCAACGCCTTTGTTCTTAGCCGTTCTCAATGGCTCCTCCTACTCTCATTTACATAAAGCTGCTTTAACACTTTAGGCCTGTCCATTCTCAATGGCGCCCACTGCCATAATCTCCCCCAAGACCCTTTATACTTTACTTCTGTTTATTTTTAATTTTGACCTCTCATAATGTGTTCACTGCCATTGTAATCTTGAGTCTTCCTTCACAATGCCAACTCCTACTATACTGTGCTTAAAGTGTCTTTAATCTTTAGGCTGGCACATTCTTTCTGGTGCCCCTTACCACAATGTGTTTAATGTCACTTACCCTTGGGTACCCCCTTTTCAGAATCTGTTCATTGACGCCGTATTCTTCAGTCCTGTCCATTTACAAGGTTTCTACTCTTAATGAGCTTAAAGCTGCTGTCATCTTTAGCTGTGTCCATTCTCTCCGGCGCCCCTATCATCATTGGTCAACAACTGCATTTAATCTTTATCTTTCTTCATTCTCAATGACGTCTCCTACTGTTGTGTATATAAATCTCATTTAAGATTTATTTGTGCACATTCTCTCTAGCACCCCCCCGCCCCATTCAAGATGTGCTTAATGCCATTCTTGCACATTCTCTCTGGCACCCTACTAATCTGCTCAATGCCCCTTTAAACATTCATTTAGTTCACGCTCAGTGCTGCCCCCTACCATAAGCTGTTCAAAGCTCGTTTTCTTTGTTCCTAGCCGTGATCTCTGGCGCCCCCTATCTGAATCAGTTCATTGACGCCATGTTCTCCAGTCTTGTCCAATCAGAAGGCTTCTACTATAATGAGCTAGAAGCTGCTGTCATCTTTAGCCGTGTCCATTCTCTCTATCATCATTTGTCAACAACCGCTTGTAATGAAAAGTCAAGCAAAATGACCCCTTTGATTGGCTAACTAAAAAGATTACTTCTCATTACATTCATCATGGCTAAAACAGTACAACACCTGTGGTCCCCGGCCGGGACGCCCAGGAGGACCAGAGGAGGGCTTGTGCCTCTTCCAGACCGTGAGGGGGTGTCCGCCCTGGTTATGTGGGGGGCCTCAGGTAAAGGGCTTGGAAGCCCAACCCTGTAGGGACCCGTGGCCACCGCCAGGCAGTGCCCCGGTGCCTGAGGAACCCTGGAGCCCAGCACTTCCGCCACACCAGGAAGTGCTGGGGGGAAGAAGACAGGAAACACGCGGATGGCTTTCGGGTGCACAGCCAGCACTTCCGCCACACAGGGGTGTGTCCAAGGGGGAGTGCCGGGAAGCAGCTGGAGCCCATCCGGGTTCCCATATAAGGGGACGCCTCCCTTCAGTCGATAGTGGATGTCGGGTGGAAGAGGACAGAGCTGGAGAGAGGACGAGAGGCGGCCAAGAGAAAGGCACTGAAAGAGTGAGGCCTGGACATTGGGGGGACCGGTGCTGGAGGCACTGGGGTGTGTGAGTGCACAAAAGATTTGTAAATATATTGTAAATAAACAGTGTGTGGTGGAACTATGTTGTCCGTCTGCCTGTGTCCGGGTCCCAGTCCACACACCCTAGAATTACAAACTGCCACTTTAATCTTTATCTTTCTTCATTCTCAATGGCGCCTCCTACTGTTGTGTACATAAATCTCATTTATTTTTTATTCTTGCACATTCTCTCTGGTGCCCTCCAATAAAATGTGCTTAATGCCATTCTTGATCATTCTCTCTGGCACCCTAATCATCATCTGCTCAATGCCCCTTTAAACGTTCATTTAGTTCACGCTCAGTGCTGCCCCCTACCATAAGCTGTTCAAAGCTCGTTTTCTTTGTTCCTATCTGTGATCTCTGGCGCCCCCTATCTGAATCAGTTCATTGACGCCATATTCTTCAGACTTCTCCATTTAGAAGGCTTCTACTGTAATGAGCTTAAAGCTGCTGTCATCTTTAGCCGTGTTCATCCTCTCTGGCGCCCCCTGTCATCATTTGCTTACTGTTATTTTAATCTTTACCTTTCTCCATTCTCAGTAGCAACTATGACTGTCGTGTGCATAAACCTCCTTTATTTTTATCCTATATTTCCCTGTGGCTCGTCCTAACAAAATGAGCTCAAAGCTGCTGTCATCTTTCGCTGTATCCATTCTCTCTGGCGCCCCCTATCATCATTTGCCAACAACTGCTAATTAATTACATTACAATAAAGGGGCTTGAGTTGTCTCAAAAGCCAACATATTGTAATCTTTTTAGTTAGCAAATCAAAGGGGTCATTTTGCTTGACTTCTCATTACATCCATCATGGCTAACAGAGTACAATACCCTAGAATTATCAACATCCACTTTAATCTTTATCTTTCTTCATTCTCAATGGCACCTCCTATCAGAATCAGTTCATTGACGCCATGTTCTCCAGTCTTGTCCAATCAGAAGGCTTCTACTGTAATGAGCTAAAAGCTGCTGTCATCTTTCGCTGTATCCATTCTCTCTGGCGCCCCCTATCATCATTTGTCAACTTTTACTTCAATCTTTACCTTTCTTCAATCTCAATGGCTCTTCCTGCTGTTGTGTGCATAAACCTCATTTAAGGTTTATTCTTGCACATTCTCTCTAGCACCCTAATCATAATCTGCTCAATGCCCCTTTAAACTTCAGCTTTGTTCATTCTCAGTGCTGCCCCCTACCACAAGCTGTTCAAAGCTCGTTTTCTTTGTTCCTATCTGTGATCTCTGGCGCCCCTATCAGAATCAGTTCATTGACGCCATGTTCTCCAGTCTTGTCCAATCAGAAGGCTTCTACTGTAATGAGCTTAAAGCTGCTGTCATCTTTCGCTGCGTCCATTCTCTCTGGCGCCCCCTATCATCATTTCTCAACAACTGCCAACCAATTACATTACAATAAAGGGGCTTGAGTTGCCTCAGTAGCCTACATATTGCAATCTTTTTAGTTAGCAAATCAAAGGAGTCATTTTGCTTGACTTCTCATTACATCCGTCATGGCTAACACGGCACAACACCCCTAGTGTTATCAACAGCCACTTTAATCTTTATCTTTCTTCATTCTCAATGGCGCCTCCTATCAGAATCAGTTAATTGACGCCATGTTCTTCAGTCTTGTCCAATCAGAAGGCTTCTACTGTAATGAGCTTAAAGCTGTGTCCATTCTCTCTGGCGCCCCCTGTCATCATTTGTCAACAACTGCATTTAATCTTTATCTTTCTTCATTCTCAATGGCAACTTTGACTGTCATGTGCATAAACCTCTTTTATTTTTATATGCTCCCTGTGGCTTCCCTAACTAAATGTACTCACTACCACGTTATTCTTTCTTCTTGCTCATGCTCTCTGGTAACCCCTTATCATAGCGGCATTTACTCTTTATCCTTCCTTATTCTCAATGGCGCCTCCTACTGTTGTGTACATAAAAATCAGTCAGTCAGTCAGTCAGTCAGTCATTTTCCAACCCGCTGTATCCTAACACAGGATAAAGGGGGTCTGCTGGAGCCAATCCCAGTCAGCACAGGGCGCAAGGCAGGCACAAACCCCAGGCAGCCCACCGCAGGGCAACATAAAGATCATTTAAGTTTTATTCTTGCACATTCTCTCTAGTGCCTCCTATCAAAATGTGCTTAATGCCATTCTTTGCTAACTCCCTCTTATCATAATCTGCCCAGTGCCCCTTTAAACTTGAACTTAATTCATTCTCAGTGCTGCCCCCTACAACAAGCTGTTTTTCTTTGTTAATATCCATTCCCTCTGGTCCCCCCCAGCAGAATGTGTTCATTGACGCTGTAATCTTTCATCTTGTCCATTCTCGAGGCTTCTACTGTAATGAGCTTAAAGCCATTTTGATCTATAGCGTTGTTCATCCTTCTCTGGAGTGCCCTGCCAAAATGCATTTAACGCCATTTTATTCTTTATTCTTCTACATTCCCTTTTCCGCCACCTACCAAGAAAGCATTCATTCTTTATTCTTGCCCACTCTCTCTGGCGCCCCCTATCATAATTTGTTAACTGCCACTTTAATCTTTATCTTTCTCCTCCCAGTTTTGTGTACATAAACCTCCTTTAAGTTTTATTCTTGCACATTCTCTGTAGCACCCCCCCATTCAAAATGTGCTTAATGCCATTCTTGATCATTCTCTCCGGCACCCTACTCATAATCTGCTCAATGCCCCTTTAAACGTTCATTTAGTTCACTCTCAGTGCTGCCCCTACCATAAGCTGTTCAAAGCTCTTTTTCTTTGTTCCTATCTGTGATCTCTGGCGCCACCCCATCAGAATTTGTTCATTGATGCCATATTCTTTATTGATGCTTTAATCTTTATTCTTGTCCATTTCTCTGGTGCCCCCTCATCCTAATTCACTTAATGCCACTTTGATCTTCAGCCTGGTCCATTCCCTTTGGCACTCCCTACCTGAATGTGTTTAATGTCACTTTATTCTTCACTGGCTGTGGCACCCATCTAAGTGTGTTTGAAATCTAAGTAATGAACTCAGACCTCAGCGATAGCGATTACAGTACAACATTTGTTGGAATGTATTTTGCAATACACACAGTAATAACATGCCTTGCATTGTTTTATTCCAAAAGATGGTGCATCAAAATTTGCAGTAACAAAATGCATTCATTACATTTGTCGTTCCAACAGATGGCACCTCATAAACATCAGCATTACTTTTATGAGTCCCATACCAAATGGCATATAAGAGAGACATAGCAACTGGATGGATACACAGACACACACACGCACACACACACACAGTCAATTGTCATTTTATCAACGTGGATTCTAATTCATTCTTTCCGGCTCCCCTACAATCATTTGCTCCCTAACATTTTATTTTTCTTTAGCTTTCGTTCATTCTCAGAGCTTAAAGCTGCATTAATCTTCAGCTGTGTCCAATTTCTCCGGTGCTCCCATCTGAATTGGTTAACTGCCACTTTAATCTTTATATCTCTTTATTCTCAATGGTGCCTCCAACGATAGTGTGTTTAAAGCTTCTTTAATCTTTACGCTTGCCCATTTTCTCCAGCACCCCAATCAATCATTATTTCCTTTGGTACCTCCTAACAAAATGTCTCCAGTGTCTTCTTTACTAACAGTTCCACCTATCTAAGATGAGTTTGAAAAGACCTCAGCATTAACGTTTGCATTGCACCATCTACTGGAATGCATTTTCTAATGCATGCAGCAATAAAATACATTGCATTTGTCATTCCAACAGATGGCACATCACAATTTTTTCAGTAATAAAATGCATTCCGTTTGTCATTCCAACATGTAGGGTATCATAAAGCAATTTTTGTAATAAAACGCATTGCATTTGTCCTTCCAACAGATGGTGCATCACAAACATTTGTAGTAATGAAATGTATTGCATATGTCATTCAAACAGATGGCACAACCCAGATATTTGTAGTAATTAAATGGATTGTATTTGCAGGTACCCAACGGGGATGAGACCACATGACAAAGAGAAGAACACACAGCAGGTCCACTCATATAGGTTCCCAACGGGGACTCAAAATGTATTGCATTAGCTGCTCCAATAGATGGCGCATTACAAACATTTGTAGTAATAAAATGTATTGAATTTTTCATTCCAACAGATGGTGTATCACAAACATTTGTAGTAATAAAATGTATTGAATTTTCCATTCCAACAGATGGTGCACCACAAAGTAGTAATAAAAGGCATTGTATTTGCAGGTACCCAGTGGGGACAAGGTATACAAAACCACACGAAAGACAGAACAACACACAGCAGGTCCACTCATGCCATTTCCCAACTGGAGACTCAAAATGTATTCATTAGCTGCTCCAATAGCTGGAGAATCACAGTCATTTGTAGTAATAAAATTGATTGAATTTTTTGTTCTAACAGATGGCGCATCACAAACATTTGTAGTAATAAAATGTATTGAATTTTTCATTCCAACAGATGGTGTATCACAAACATTTGTAGTAATAAAATGTACAGCATTTGCCCTTGCAACAGAAGGCACATCAAAAGCGTTGTATTTGCAGGTACCCAACGGGGACAGGGTATACAAAACCACACGACAGACAGAAGAACACACGTCAGGTCCATTCATGCCATTTCCCAATGGGGACTCAAAATGTATTGCATTAGTTGTTCCAACAGCTGGAGCATCGCAGACATTTGTGGTAATAAAATGCATTGGATTTCTCATTCCAACAGATGGTGCAACACAGACATTAGCAATGCTTTTATGAATCTCATTAAAGGTGGCCTATCCCAGACACATAGCAACCAAACGGACACACGGATACACACACACACACCCACACACACACACACAGTTGTCCTTTTTAAGATGGATTCTGGCTCATTCTCTCTGGCGCCCCCTATCATAATTTGTTCACTCCCATATTCATTTTTAGCTTTTTTTTCATTCTCAATGGTGCCTCCTACCATAGTGTGCTTAAAGTTACGTAAATCTTTAGGACTGTCCATTCCCTCTGATGTCCCCTGCCATAATGAGTTCAATGCCACTTTATTCTTTATTCTCGCCCATTTTGCCCCTCTGTCGCTCTCTATCAGAATTTGTTCAGTTTCACTTTCATCTTGAGTCGAGTCTACTCACAAGGCTTCTACTGGATCGAGCCTACAGCTGCGTTATTCTTTATTTTTGTCCTTCTTTCTGGCGCCGCCTACTATCACCTACAAAAGGCCATTTTATTCTTTAGATTACATTAGTTTAGATAAACTTTATTTGTCCGCAAGGGGAAATAAAAACTTTCCAGAAGCTCAAGAGAAGATAGTCATGCTCATTCTCTCATTCTCTCTCACTCTCTGGTGCCACAACCCTAAGCCATTCAAAACCACTTCATTCACCACTGGTGCCCATTCTTGCCCATGTCTTGTGACTGGTGCTGCCAAGATACGACTTCAGGCCTTGTGATCCTGAACTGAACTATGATAACAGATGGATGGACCTGACTTGCTTGCCCTGTGAATTGAACAGAGATGCACACACACAAACACACACACACCCCCACACACACATCTTCATATCTCCATTTCTTGGCATTTAGCAGGAGTACATCAGAAAGGGGAGACTCAGTGTCTTATAATTTAATTATTATACTCTAAGCGTAAAAACATCTGGTGACACAACAAAGTAAACTGACTGACAGTGTCAGAGATGAGCACTTTGGGGTCACCTTCAGGAATTGCAGTACCACTCCACACCAACAGGGGGCACAGGTGCTAACTACTTCCAGTTTTTTCTTCACAGTCTCAAGGATTGCCATGAACTGACTGATGCCACTCTGCTCACCTCCCTCAAAGCCCCTGTCCTTCCCCTAAGCCCTCTATGTGACACGGCCATTGACCACAAGGGGCTGATCATTTCTGAACCCTCCTACTTATTTCTTCAGTTACTGACACTACCGGATTGTGGCAGTGGGCATTTTGGACTTGATTTGTGCTTTTCTCTGTTTTCTTTTCATTTTCACTAATTAAAAGGGGTCCCATCAAGGAGATACCCCAACTTGTATTCATTGTCGTGTTTGCTGGATTCATTCATTCATTAATCCTCATGCCAGCTTAATCCAATTTAGTGTTCTGTGACTGAAGTCTAACCCCCGCTGCACTGGGTTTAAGTCAAAAGCCCACCCTGGCCGGGATGCCAGCCCACCTTAGTGCACAGTAATGTTACCACCCTTTGGAGTTGCAAGTTCAACTAACTGTCATCTCCTTGGCATGGAGTGATTAGAGTAAAACCCACTCAAGTATGGGGAGAACATGCCAACTCCACACAGCCAATGACAAGAGGCCAGTGGATTGAAAGCCTTGTCTTCCATTGCCTGCCCAGCGCTATAACAGTGACATTAAGAGTTAGGGGTGGCACAGCGGCGCAGAGGTTAGCATGGCTGCCTCATGAATCTCACATCCTGGTTTGAATAACTGCCTATGTGGACTCTGAATGTTCTACCCACATCTGCTGGAATTGTCCTCCCATATCCCGAGGATGTGAGTGTTAAATTAACTGGAAATTCAAAATTTGCGACTGGGAAAATCTGCCTCCTCCAGCAACCCTGAACTGGATAAGCAGAATTAAAAAATTATATGATGGAACAATGCAGTTTATGGAGCACATAACACTTGAGAAAGGTAGAGAGTAGCTGCAAGTAAATTTAAATGTTTCTAGAGTGCCTGGACATAATGAAATGTCTGCCATCAAGGTGTGTACGTCGTGTCTGATTTGATCATCCAAGGGGCCCTGAACAGAAAAGAGGACCTGGGGAACCTCGTCGAGGCCCAAAGAATCTTCAAAGGCATCAGTCAAGTTCATCCAATGGAATTCCTTCAGTTAAAAAGTGAGACAGAGACACCTGGTGGAGACTAAGGGAAGTGCACTCATGAAGACACTAACAAGTTTGATTTTATTGTTACCCTTATCAATATTGGAGTTGGATGCAATTCTACAAAAGCATAAATTATAATTAAAAAAAGGGGGAAGATTTCCAATGAGGAAGAATGAGCAGAGAAATGGAAGGAGACTATTGTGATTTTGTAGCAAGAGTAAACATAGCAAACAGGGAATGGCTGAGGGGTCCAGTAAAAGAAAGAAGGAAGGGAGTATTTAAAGAGAGGCTAAAGTTCAGAACTTTGGATACCATCAACCAGAAAGCTGATTCAATGTGGCAATCTGGAAACTGGGGGCATTCACCAGGCTAAAATGGCAGTAGGGACCCTGGGGTAGGACCAAGGCACATCGTCTACCAGGAGTAATGTATCCACTGTGTGCTACTTGACATATGGGACTTCTGTAGACCAAGGGAACTCTAAACCCCGGAAGAAATGACATTGTGGGGACATTTCATTATATAGCGCCATTACAGGCAAGTGTAACAAGATGCTTTACAAAAAACGTTATATGAGGTGTCCAGTGGGAACAATAGAACCATGCTATGGTACCAACAAGTGAAGCAGAGATCCTGGTAGCATTTAAAAAGCTGAAGAAGAATTTACCTGGCATATGCCAGGTCAAGTTTCTTATCATGTTTCCACAATACAGTGAGAGTCTTACTTGCACGTTTGCCACAGACTGGTGACAATAAGACAAGGAATGAAAGACCACATGACAATGAGAAGAACGCACATCAGGCCCACCCATGCAGGTTCCCAATGGGGTATCAAAATGTATTGCATTAGTCGTTCCAACAGCCAGATCACCACAGACATTTGTAGTAATAAAATGTATTACATTTTCCATTCCAACAGATGGTGCACGTCAAACATTTGTAGTAATAAAACACATTACATTTTCCATTTCAACAAATGGTGCACGTGAAAAACATTTGTAGTAATAAAATGCATTGCATTGGTCATTTCAACAGATAGCGCACCACAGATATTTGTAGTAATAAAATGCATTGATTTTGCAGGTACCCAAAAGGGACAAGGTATGCAAAACCACACGACAGCAGAAGAACACACGTCAGGTCCATTCATGCCATTTCCGAATGGAGACTCAAAATGTATTGCATTAGTTGTTCCAACAGCTGGAGCATCACGGACATTTGTAGTAATAAAATGCATTGCATATGCCATTCCAACAAATGGCGCACCACAGATATTTGTAGTAATAAAACACATTACATTTTCCATTCCAACAAATGGTGCACGTGAAAAACATTTGTAGTAATAAAATGCATTGCATTGGTCATTTCAACAGATGGCACAACTGAGATATTTGTAGTAATAAAATGCTTTGTATTTGCAGGTACCCAATGGGACAGGGTATAGAAATCCGCACGACAGATAGAAGAACACACGTCAGGTCCATTTATGTCATTTTCCCAATGGAGACTCAAAATGTATTGCATTAGTTGTTCCAACAACTGGAACATCACAGACTTTTGCAGTAATAAAATGCATTGTATTTGTCATTCCAACAGATGGTGCACCACAAACGTTTGTAGTTTTAAAATGCATTGCATTTTCAGGTAGCAACAGCGACAAGGAATGACAGACAGAAGATCACATGTCAAGTCCACTCATGCTGTTGTCCAATGAGCTCCAAGGACTGAACAATCTTGTCTCGTTGTTAAACGTTACTTAAGTATCTAAGGAAGACAGACAGTAAAGGAGCACGAAGACAGCTGGAAGTGCCCAAGTGTCTAGAGAACAAGCCTTAGAGCAAATCAGTGGAGAACCAAAAGGGTCTGAGGTGTCTGACATGGAAATTGAGTCCAGTTCAATTCAGTTTATAGACCTGTGATGAAGTGGCATCCTCAGTATGTCAGGTAGGCTACAAACCCCAACAGCCTTGAACTGGAAAACTAGATGGATATAACCACAGAGTGCTGTGTGCAGTGATGGGACAATTGGAAGAAGGTAACAGAAGTACTGAGTGATTGGAGAATTAAGGTGAAGGTTAATGGTCAGGTGTTTAAGACAGTGGTAAGACCAGCAATGATGTATGGAGCTGAGACACGGGCAGTGAGGGAGAGCAGGAGAAGAAGCTGAATGTGGTCAGAATGAGAACGTGGAGGTGGATGTGTGGATTTACAAAAAATGGAAGAATGAGAAATGAGACAATCAGATGAACAAAAAAGTGGGAGAGAAGTGGTATAAACACATGATGAGAAGAGACAATGAAGATGTGGGAAAAAAAAAGAGTGATGGGAATGGAAGTTCAGAAGAAGAGAAAGTGAGGGTGGGCAAAGAGGAGGCAGATGAATAAAGTAGAAGAAGATCTGAAGGAAAAGTGCCTGACTGGGAAGGAGGTGCAGGACCGAGCTGCATGGAGAAGGTTGGTCAAATATGTCAACCCCACAAAGAGGTGAGAAAAGATGAAGAGAAAGAAGAACAAGACCAGGAACAAGAAGAAGGGATTGATAAAGGAATGGTGTAACATGATTTGTCCTACAACGCACTGGCATCTTGTCCCTGGTAGTTTCTTCATTTCCACTGCTTTTACAATTTCAAATGTAAATTAATTTAAGTAGGTTCATAATATAATACCCATCCACCCATCATACTATATCCTAACTACTAGGTCACGGGGTCTGCTGGAGGCAATTCCAGCCAACACAGGGCGGGAAACAAACCCCAGACAGGGCGCCAGCCCACCGCAGGGTACACACACCGCAGGAACAATTTAGAATCGCCAATCCACCTAACCTTCATGTCTTTGGACTGTGGGAGGAAATCCATGCAGACACGGGGAGAACATGCAAACTCCACACAGGGAGGACCGGGGAAGCGAACCCTGGTCTCCTAACTGTGAGGCAGCAGTGCTACCCACTGCGCCACCATGCCAACCACATAATATAATATAATATAATATAATATAATATAATATAATATAATATAATATAATATAATATAATATAATATAATATAATATAATATAATGCCTGGGTTTCCTCCGGGCGCTCCGGTTTCCTCACACAGTCCAAAGACATGCAGGTTAGGTGGATTGGCGATTCTAAATTGGCCCGGGTGTGTTTGTGTGTGTCCTGCGGTGGGTTGGCACCCTGCCCAGGATTGGTTCCTGCCTTGTGCCCTGTGTTGGCTGGGATTGGCTCCAGCAGACCCCCGTGACCCTGTATTCGGATTCAGTGGGTTAGCAAATGGATGGATGGATAATATAATATAATATAATATCTCAGTGCCTAGGTTTCCTGCGGGTACTCCGGTTTACTCACACAGTCCAAAGACATGCAGGTTAGGTGCATTGACAGTCCTAAATTGTCCCTAATGTGTGCTTAGTGTGCATGTGTGTGCATGTCTTGTGGTAGGCTGGCACCCTGCCCAGGGTTTGTATACTGCCTTGCACTCTGTGTTGGCTGGGATTGGCTCTAGCAGATCCTCGTGACCCTGTAGTTAGGATATAGCGGGTTGGATAATGGATGGATGGATAATATCTCAGTTGCCTAGAAATGTAAGGATTGATCAAGGAATCTTGTAACATCATTCGCCCTATGATGGACCAGATCTCCAGTCAGGGCAGTTATAACCTACTGTGACGATACAATACAATACAGAACAGCACACTGGCACAGTGGTACCCCTGCTGCCTCTTAACAAGGTCACCAGGGTTCATGGCCCAGGTGCTCACTGCATGGGGTTTGCATGTTCTCCCTTTGTCCATGTTGGTTTGCTCCAGGTGCTCCAGTTTACCCTATGATGGACTGAAAGCTCATCTGGGGATTTCTCCTGCCTTGTGCCCAATGCTTGTTGGGATGAGCTCCAGCCTCCCCACAAGTTTGCTCTGGATAAATGGGAATAAAAGATGGATGGATGGGTAATATACTGTAATAAAATACAATACAGTACATGGCAGCATGATGGTGCAGTAGTAGCATTGCTAACTCCAATCAAGGAGTCTGGAGGTCAAGTCACAGGTTCCCCTCTGTGACATCTCCATGTTCTCCTCATGTCCACATGGATTTCCTTGAACAGTCTAAAATTATGCAAGTTAGATGAATTGGCGATGATTAATTGACTTCTGACGTGTGTGTGCGCTTGTGTTCAACAAGTAATATGATGGACTGGCGCTCCGTCCAGGGATTGTCCCAGCCTTGTGCCCAGTGCTTGCTGGGATTGGTGGATTTGGAACATGGAAGGATGGATAGTATAATAAAAGATAGTAGTAGATTACTCTTAGTGCCCCCTGGCAAACATAGACTCGTCACAGCGTTGCTTACGCACACTACCAGAGTGCCATGTCATACAAAATAATAAGGTAGTAAAGATCGTTATATTATACGTTATAATATTTAAAGAGATTATATTTCCTTTAATCACAGTACAGTACCCGCTTTAAAATGTAATGATGACAAAGAGTAATCCCTCTGCCTGAGCTGTTCAGAACCCCCAGCGCTTCAGTGGACTTTTCTTGCAGGCACTCGTTCAGTTCTGGTCAGTCTCATATAGCGCCTTTCATTTCCCCCACAGCTGCAGTCTCTCGCAATCCGACGGTGCGGTGCGGCGATCTGCAGATTAGCGCAAGACGGCGGCGCTCCTTACTGACAAACGGAGGTGAACTGAGAATCCCTGCCATTGATTCCTGTCGCTCGGCTTTCCGTGACATACCGTATCACACACCGGACAGCCCGATGAGGACCACCAGGCACACAGCGGAGCGGCTGCCCCCTCTGGCGCTTTGTCGTGTTCATCTTTAAAGCAGTTACTCCTGCCCAAAGAGTACAGACACCGCTGATGCTCCTCAAGCGGAATTTCCATAAACGTGACGGACAGAACGAGCGGAAAGTTTCCTTACCGTACGGTAGACCGGACACCTGGACGAGCAGCAGCAGCAACAGCAGCAGGGCGATCCTGCCCTGGACTCCCGGTGGCGCTGGCAGCGGCATAGTGCGGCCCTGAGTTCAGTTCACTGGCAGAGCTGGCGACTCGCGCTCTGTTTATGTGACATGACCTGAACTTGAAGTGGCTTCATGTTACAGCCAACCTCAAAGGATTCTTCGGGCATTTCCAAAAGTCTGCGAAAGCGCATCGGGGGTGACGTCACCGGGCCGCTCGGCCGGCCTCCCAGAGCTTTTAACTCTTTCCTCACCTGGACGCTGGAAACCTGGAGGTCGTCTTTAGTGTTTGGCCACCTCAGTGGACGGGACAGCGGTCAGCGCTGAGAAATCCGGCAAGTTATCCAACTAAACAATGTGCATTGTGTTGAGTGAATACAACCCTGAAGTGCTTGATCAATTCTGGACTTCTTCTTCTTATCCATCCATCCATTTTCCAACCCCTATATCCTAACTACAGGGTCACGGTGGTCTGCTGGAGTCAATCCCAGCCAACACAGGGCACAAGGCAGGAACCAATCCTGGGCAGGGTGCCAACCCACCGCAGGACACACACAAACACGCACGAGGAAACCGGAGCGCCCGGAGGAAACCCACGCAAACACGGGGAGAACATGCAAACTCCACTTAGGGAGGACCCGGGAAGCGAACCCGGGACTCCTAACTGCGCAGCAGCAGCGCTACCACTGCCCATCATCATCATCATTATTATTATTATTATTATTATTATTATGCAAAATGGATCGAGAGAAGGTTAAACATGTGTGATAGTTAATTTATTTGCATTTGCATACATTTGCTTAGCAGGATGTGTTTAAACAAAAGAGGTGAACATAATCGACTAACATCAGTCTGGGGTGAGGCAGGGCAAGGATACAAAATCAATTTCCACAAAAGAAGAGCCCAGAACAAAATACAGGCGAGTCACAATTTCCTAAACCTCAGATAGAAATTTCCCAAACAAGGGGGTCTTCAGACACGTCTTGTAGATATGGCAGGAAGGAATCCGAGTTTTGAATGAAGGAGGGCAGCTCGTGAAAAGAGTCTGGACTGAGATTTGGTACCATACAGAGGTGGCATCGGCAGGCGCCGTTCACCAGCAGACTTAAGTGGTCGAGAAGGAGCACAGGACCTCACTAGTTTCTCCATAAAAGGAGGTTCAGACCCTCTGATTACATTGTAGGCAAACATCAGGGAGCCTAACGGTCAGAAGAGATGAGTGACATGTGCCCGCCTCGGCTAGTTGAACACCAGACATGCCACTGCATTTTGAATGAGTAGTTATAAGTAGTGAGTAGTAATATAGTAAAAGAGTCCTGCCAAAAAGGGAGATAAGAATGATTGATTGACAGCTTCAAGACCCGCCCCAAAATATGAATTATAAAATACGATTTATAAAATAGGAAAGTAGTACCATAATCCCCGCCCCAAAATATGAATTATGAAATACATTTTATGAATTTTTTTTTAAAGTAGTGACATCCGACAGAAACTGTCAAAAAGGAAGATAAGAAAGATTGATTGACAGCTTTAAGCACCACCCCAAAACATGATTTATAAAATATGAAAGTAGTACCTCAAGCCCTCTCTCAAAATATGAATTATGAAATATGATTTACTAGTAACATCAGACAGAAGGAGCTTTGTTGCTAATTTTAACCAGAAGTTCCTTACAATTTTTGTCTATTGGGCGAATTAATTGCAGCTCTGCATGTTTTATTGAGAATCCTTATGTGTTTATTTATTTTTCATATCAGTTTTTGAATCTGGTTAGAAAAAGTAAATTAATAACAGGTCTCCTTAATTTAAAAAAGATATACACTTGCTTGGCTCGGTACTTCAAGCAAGAGAAATGGGTACTTTAATAAGTCTCCTATTATTTGTATATTATTAATTAAAAAAAAAACACACACACACTTGGCTTGGCTGTGTATTACATTTCGTAACTCATTTATCATAATCCATATTTTCACAAATGATATTTCATAATTCATATTTTGGGGCAGGGCTTGAATCTGTCAATCAATCATTCTTATCTGTCTTTTTGACAGTTTCTGTCTGATATGCCGCTGCTCATTATTCACCACCTCAGGGTTGTGTATACACCTTGCAGGTGTCTGTCTGTTCAGCACTCGGACTTCACTTTTCTTAATGAGTGACCCGCTAATTAATTTCCTTTTGAATGAATTGTAAAACAAATCACTCGTTAAGAAAAGCATTAGAATGAAAACCTGCAGCCTCTGTGGTCCTCCAGGATCGGAGTTGGGGACCCCTGACCTGGAGTTCAGCAAGAGGGACCAAAAAAAGATAAATGGAAATGTCTCAGTCTTGCCTGTTGGGGGCACTCCACCCAAGCTTTGGACTTCAAGTTCAGGACTGAGAGTGACGTCCCCGTCACCAAACTTAGAACACCAGCCAATGACAAAGTCTTTTGTAAATCCATTAAAAAGCTCCTAACAAATGGCTGCAGAGCTCAGTGGTGCAGACGTGTTTCATTACTGTGCTGAAGTACGTTATGAGAAGATTTCTGCTTTAGTTCAATATAAATATTTGCACTATATTTTCAAATACAAAAGGCTACTTATACTCTGACATATTTGGCTAAACACGTTTATTATTGCATGAAGCCAGCCATGCCGATACACACAATATCTTACTGTTATATACCCCGTCTGTCAAATGGGCGCTAATTGGCGATGACTTATGCATATCTTTGCTGTCATTCCAAGAATATCTTGCTGCTCGTCCCAGAACAAGGTGGGACTGGACGTTGGTGACATGTGATCCCAGTCACTGTCATTCTTATTGCTGTAGCTGAGTTCCGACAAGCTTTCAACAGGTAAGGCGGGATGTTAAGGGGGCTCTGGACCCTGGTGACCTGTGATCTCAGTCTCCTGATGCTGAGTTCAGACAGACTTAAAATGGGGTGGGGCTGGACGTTGGTGACATGTGATCCCAGTCACTGTCATTCTTATTGCTGTAGCAGAGTTCAGACAGCCTTCACAGCAGCCTTCAAATGGGATGGACTAGATGTTGAGGGTGGGGTTGGACCTTAGTCACCTGTGATCTCAGTCTCTGGTCATTTTCATATTTGATTCTGAGTTCAGACAAGCTTTCAACAGGTCAGGGCAGGATGTTAAGGGGGCTCTGGACCTTGGTGACATGTGATCCCAGTCACTGTCATTCTTATTGCTGTAGCTGAGTTCAGACAAGCTTAAAATGGGGCGGGGCTGGATGTTGGTGACATGTGATTCCAGTCACTGTCATTCTTATTGCTGTAGCTGAGTTCAGACAAGCTTTCAACAGGTCAGGGCAGGATGTTAAGGGGGCTCTGGACCTTGGTTATCTGTATGGAAGAGGAAAAAAATTATATATTAGCATAAATAGCCATAAAAGTAATTAAAACCTTCTGAAACATTAGATTAAGCATAAATTGGAATGTCAAGCAAACGGTTAACTAAAAAAATCAGTTATATTGCATTATTTTTTAAAACCTGAGGCAGAATTGCTAGTGTGGGAAAGAAGGACAGGACAGGAGTGACACATAGAAACTGCCCGTGCACCTGTGGTCGACAAGATAGGAAGCTAAGAAAAAGGTGGCCTTGGTAGACGTGTGAGAAACCAGCTGGAGTGGTGAATCAGCAGAAAGACAGCAAAAGGCTTTGCTATAAACAAGGTCAAAATGATGTAATGCATGAAAAACAAAATTAGTGTATTCAGGCACTAGCAAAAATACTGTAAATATAGAAAAATATTTTGAAATTAGCGCAGAGATTAAGCCAAATCTAGCATGCCAAAAAATGATTAAATAAAGGCATACGCCGCATTTCTTTTAGTTAAAATCTTAGCTTTGGATACCAAATAAATAGCATGAAAGGCTTAGGAAAGGAAATGACACAAGAAAGCCCAAAGATGGAAAAAGGAAGCATCTGCCCCACCAAAGACCAATCAAAACTAAGCAAAACAGAAACTAGAGATGAACAATGGACGGTGAGGACAGGTGCAGAATGAGCTAATTGAACGAGGTCAGAGTGATAAGGAATTACTATATCAGTTTTGAGTTTTGAACTGTTCGGGGCTCAACTCACTTTGGCCGTATTGGGTTGAGTCCGTGTTGCTATTATTGTTGTTTTATTGCAATAAAGCTTTAAAACTTTGTTTGCCTATCCTGAGTCCTAATTGCCTTCATTTTCAGGTAAAAATCCTTCTGGTGACAACACCTGTGATCTCAGTCTCCTGATGCTGAGTTCAGACAGACTTCAAATGGGGCGGGGCTGGATGTTGGTGACATGTGATCCCAGTCCCCATCATTCATACAGCTGTAGCAGAGTTCAGACAGCCTTCACAGCAGCCTTCAAATGGGATGGGCTAGATGTTGAGGGTGGAGTTGGACCTTGGTCACCTGTGATCTCAGTCTCTGGTCATTCTCATATTTGATTCTGAGTTCAGACAGACTTAAAATGGGGCGGGGCTGGATGTTAGTGACATGTGATCCCAGTCACCATCATTCTTGTAGCTGAAGCTGGTCAAGCAGACTTGAAATGAGGTGGGGCTGGACATGGATGACATGTGATTCCAGTTCCCATCATTTTCAAATCCAATGCTGAGTTCAGACAGCCTACTGACAGGGCAGGGCAGGATGTTAAGGGGGCATTAAACCTTGGTGACCTGTGATCTTGGTCTCCCGTGGCTGATGCTGAGTTCAGACAGACTTAAAAAATGGGGCGGGGCTAGATGTTGGTGACATGTGATCCCAGTCACTGTATTTCTTGTAGCTGAAGCTGAAATTAGACAGACTTCAAATGGGACGGAGCTGGACATTGGTGACATGTGATCCCAGACCCTGTCATTCTCATAGTTGATGCCTTCCAGTAGGATGAACCTGATGGTAAAGGGCTGGACTGAGCATTTATGATTCATTGTCTCAGTCTCCATAACTCTTTTAGCTGTATACTGAGTTCAGGCAGACTTAAAATGAGGCAGGGTCTGACATTGGTGACATGTGATCCCAGTCCCCATCATTCTCATACAGTATATAAATGCCTTCAAACTGGTTGGGACTGATGGTTACATGCCAGGCTGGTCATTTATGATGGATGACCTCAGTCTCCAGAATTCTTGTAGCTGATGCTGAGTTCAGACGGGGCAAATGGGGCAGGGATGGATGTTAACGGGGATGCCGGACCTTGGTGACCCATGATCTCAGCCTCCGTAATTCTTACAACTGAAGCTAAGTTCAGACAGCCTTAAAGTGGGGCAGGGCTTAATGTTTGGGGTGGGGTTGGATGTTGGAGACATGTGAGCCTAGCCTCCTTAACAGTAGCCTTCAAATGGGGATGAGGCTGGATGTTAAGTTTAGGGCTGGACTTTGTGACACCTGATCTCAATCTCTGTCATTCTCATACAGTAGCTGATGTCAAGTTCAGCCAGCTTTCTAATGGGGTGGGGATGGACATTAGTGAAGTGATCCCAGTTTCCGTCATTCCCATAGCTGATGCTGATTTTAGACAGTCTTTACAGTAGCTTTAAAAAGGGGCGGGGCTGCATGTTAAGGTCAGAGAAGGACAATGGTGACACGCGATCTCAGTCTCCATCATCCTTACTGCTGATGCTGAGTTCAGACAGATTTCAAAGGAGGCAGGGCTGGATGTTTAGGGTAGGGATGGGTGTTGGTGACATGCCATCCTGTCATTCTCTGTCATTCTCATTGCTGATGTTGAGTTTGGACAGCCTCCACAGCAGCCTTTAAAAGGGGGAGGGGCTGGACGTTTGGGACAGGGCTGGACGTTGGAGACACTCAGCCCCGAGTCTCCTTTATTATGATCACTGCCAGTTGTGTGTGTGTCACATGCAGTGGACCAGTCACTTTGTGTTACTCACATTAACTCGCGTCATCCTGGGCATCATGACTTCAAAACTGATCACGAGCTTCTGCAGTTGGAAAAGCACAGGGAGAACTCAAAGACCATTCCACTGAACATGAAACTAGAAGTGCAAGTCCAGGTAAATATTATACAATGAAGGGTGAGGCCTGGCAATGTTGTTAAACCACCCCTGCCAGCGTTCATGGAGTCTGGTGGCATTTAAACCAGGGATGACGTCATTGGTTGGGTCCAGGGAATGCCTGCAAATGGTTTCCATTTAAATTCATTGTTATTAGCTGTTCAGGTCATGAAAATTCACTTTACAAAGCGGTTTTAGGGAACATATTAGCGATTTTGTGAAGAGAGGAAGCCTGCACACCCCTCACATCAGTGCGCCTATCCCACAGAATTAGGACACAATTGGGAAGATGTCCGCTCAGGCCGAATGTCCCTGCTTCAACTTGAGGGTCCTTGACAGGCAAAAGGAAGGCAGTCCCGATTATTGTAAGTGCGTTAGAATATTTTTTTCAGCTATATATTGTATACATACAGAATATCTATAAACTGCTCAAAAAAATGAAAGGCACACTTTGGAAACACATCAGATCTCAATGGAAAACAAATCCTGCTGGCTCTCTCTACCGCTGTGGACTGATATGGTGATGTGTGAGGAACAAAAGGATGGAAATGAAAATGATGAGCCAACAGAGAGGGGGCTGAACTCAAAGACACCCCAAAAATCAAAGGGACAAAATGAGACAGCGGCAGGCAGGCAGGCAGGCAGGCAGGTGAGTCCTTTTGGCCAAAACTTCAATGCAGCAACTCACAATCGTACTCAGTAATTTGTATGCCCCCCACCAGCCTGACCACGTCCCAATAAGATGACAGATGGTGCCCTGGGGGATCTCCTCCCATATCTGGGCCAGGGCATCACTGAGCTCCTGGACAGTCTGAGGTGTTGGATGGACCCAAACATGATGTCCCACCCAGAGGTGTTCTATTGGATTGAGGTCAGGCGTTTGAGCGGTGGGGGTAATTGCATTCAATGGTATGAATTCCTTCATCCTCTCGCCACATGAGGCTGGGCATGTCGTGCACCAGGAGGAACCAGCATAGGGTCTGACAATGGGTCCAAGGATTTCATCCCGATACCTGATGGCAGTCAAGGTGCCCACCGTTGTATGGCTTGTAGACGTCTGTGCGTTCCTCCATGGATATGCCCCCGCCCCAGACCATCACTGACCCACCACCAAACTGGTCATGTCGAACGATGTTACAAGCAGCATAACGTTCTCCACGGCTTCTCCAGACCCTTTCACGTCTGTCACGTGTGCTCAGGGTGAACCTGCTCTCATCTGTGAAAAGCACAGGATGCCCGCCAGTGGTGGGCCTGCCAATTCTGTTATTCAATGGCAAATGCCAATCGAGCTCCACGGTGCCCACTAGAGGACATTGTCGGGCCCTCAGGCCACCCTCATGAATGTTTCTGATTGTTTGCTCAGAGAATTTCACACCAGTGGACTGCCTGCCTGCCTGCCTGCTGGAGGTCATTTTGTTGGCTCTGCCAGTGCTCATCCTGTTCCTCTTAGATACCAGTGGGTCCTGCTGATGGGGTAAGGACCTTCTACGAGGGGCCCTGTCCAGCTCTCCTAGAGGAACTGCCTGTCTGTCAACTGGAATCTCCTCCATACCCTTGAGACTGTGCTGGGAGACACAGCAAACTTTCTGGCAATGACACGTATTGATGTGCCTGCCATCCTGGAGGAGTTGGACTACCTGTGCCACCTCTGTAAGGTCCAGGTATGGCCTCATGCTGCCAGTAGTGACGCTGACTGTAGACAAATGCAAAACGAGTGAAAAAACAGATTGAGGAGGGGAAAATGTCAGTGGCCTCCCTCCAGCTGTTAAAACATTCATTCCTGTTTTGGGGGGTCTTCTCATTGTTGCCCCCCTCCCCCAGTGCACCAAAGCAGCTGAAACTGATGAACAAGACCCTCGGCTACTTCACTGAGCAGATCAACAGCCTACAAGTGTCATTGACTTGATGCTATACTCTCATTAAAAATGGTTCCTTTCATTTTTTTGAGCAATATATATATATATATATAGTATATATCACACACGTGCAGATGTTCTCCTAAATGAGGGTAATTCCATGCCAGACCAGAGGGTGGCGGAGTGCGCTATTCCTTTCTTTCTTTCCACTGCAGGCCAGCTACGGGAAATTCTGCCTGGCCCAGATGATGTCACTTCCAGTCTCAGCCTGATGACATCACTTCCTCTGCCTTGCTTTTAACAGTATTATCTATTTATCAACTTTTCGCAGCTGGGGTGAAGAATATGGGAGGCTGCCCTAAACTCAAAAACAAAGAACAATAAATAATAATTAGAAAAAGTAAAGAATCAAGAATGAAGAAAAAAGATAGAACACAATCATTTGAACCCCAGTCAGGTCCTGGCTGAAACGTAACACGTTCAGTTGGTAACCCGTCATGGCGTAGATGGGCATGCACTTTGGTGTCCCGTCTGGGGTCGGTCCCTGCCATCTGCTCCTGCTCACCTTCACCTCAGGACTGCATGGACGTTTAGTCTTTACTTTCAAGGGAATGCAGGCCTTCAAAGGAATTTTCCAGATTTTATCAATTTGTAACAAAACCCTGGGCTGCTTATTTGGTATTGTTTTGAAGTAAATACAGCGTCATTAAATCATTAAAGCAGTAAGCGACGACTGAGTGTGGCATGTGTGCCGTGTATGCTGTTTCCGTTGAGAATTTTGGGATCAAAGGAGCTGCAGCTGAGCCAGCGGGTGTGAGTCACCGTCATGCCATGTCTCGGGTCCTGAGCCAAGGCGTCCGCGAATGCAACGGAGGGAGAGAAAGGAGAGAGCCGGCAGACACACGTGTGGACGGACACAGGGCCACCTGTTTGATTGTTGGTGTTTACGGAACGCTGCGTGTTTTAGCTAAAGTTGGAAAATGTGTGAAGATGGGAAGTGAGCTGGACAACAACTACACTGAAGTGACAAAAATCGAGGAGCTGGGATAGGCACAGACTCTGGAAATTAGACTAAAGGGTTCGGGATGTGTGAAATGGAAGAACAGAGCATGGCTGTCATTTCTGTGAAATTGAAACTGTCAGGGGTTTTATTCTCCTGTCCTGCAATTTTAATGTCTCTACACACTTACATCGTAACAGAGATCAGGCAATGATGGAGACACAAAATAGACCAGTGATGAATCTGTGGACCATGAGACAGACAGACAGACAGACAGACAGATAGATAGATAGATAGATAGATAGATAGATAGATAGATAGATAGATAGATAGATAGATAGAGATGAAAGGCATTATATAATAGATAGATAGATAGATAGATAGATAGATAGATAGATAGATAGATAGATAGATAGATAGATAGATAGATGTGAAAGGCATTATATGATAGATAGATAGATAGATAGATAGATAGATATGAAAGGCACTATATAATAGATAGATAGATAGATAGATAGATAGATAGATAGATAGATAGATAGATAGATAGATAGATAGATAGATAGATAGATAGATAGATAGATATGAAAGGCACTATATGATAGATGTGACGGTGAGATACGAAGAAGGCCGATTCGCCAGCGTTTGTGTTGTCAGCTTTAATCCCTCCAGATCAGAGAATGTCCAGTTCCTTTGCCTCAAAACACCACTCACATCTTCAGTTATTCGTAGTTTCAAATCAAAACTAACAGCGTCAGATCCCTGGGTGGGGGGGCAGTAGTATGTATCGTGATCGTGACTGAGAGAATAAAAGTGAAAAAAAGGTAACTTTTACAAGTCCTATAAATGTACAACAGCTGTTACAGACGCAAACCAAGTGCATGTGTGTACTGTATAATATTAACAAATAGCAGGAGTACCCGGCGTTGCCCGGGAATGTATAACTGGTGAATTTCCCAAATGAAAGAAACAGAACATAGAAATAGAACAAACAGTTTTCTGATTTAACATTTTATTGCTAGTTCCTCCACTCTGGATTGTGACTGCTGTGGCATTTCAGACGCCCTTGAAATAGACTTTCTTGTGCCATCTGAAGTGGATCTTCTAATTCTACGTCTTTTTTCGGTGGCATGGGTATATTAGCGAAAAGCAGGACAATTATAATGTGTTACATGGTATTACATACGGAATAAGCACCGCAGTGAGATGAATTTATGTTATTTACAATTCGTTGGAAAGCGGACAAATAGCACCAGTCAGTGAGAAAGAGCAACACTGAAAGCGTACTGTCAGTTGGAAAATGAGGAAATAGCGCCACAAATACGGAAAGCCAGTGAGAAAGAGTAGCACTGAAACCATACTGGGAAAAATGGCGGGGAGGGGTGCTGTGTTTGTAAGGAGTGCTGCTATCTAACGGACGTTGGCGAATGAAATTCAGCACTATCAGTTTGTGTAGGAGTGTGACATGTGGAAACATGGTTGCGCTGCCTGAGTCGTTTACGTTTTATATTTATATGGCAGTTCGTCTTCACCCAATCAAAGCAGTCGGCCTTCTCATACTTGGACACTTCCACCATCTCTTGGCAATTTAAAGAAACATGGGTGAAGAGCGATGCACAGAGACCAAAGCCGCCACTAGATGGCGCCGCTGTGACCGTCTGTTGCAAAGTGCAGCCATCTTAATTACGGGGATGTGCCGAACGTTGTGTCGCTGAAAAGGTGCCCTGCGGGTCACCACAAACATTTTTCCCAACCAAACATACCCCATGACCTTCTCCTGGTCACAAAGGAACCCCATCCCCAGTTTGGTGGCGATCGGACGCCCAGTGCAGATTTGTATGTCGGACAAACAAACAAGCATACATACATCGACTCTGCTTTATATACTAGATAAGAGCAGCTCACTACTGAAAACAGTACATATAGGGGTGAGTTGTGATCGAACCGGGGACGCTTAATCACACATCAGCAAATCTTACTGCTACGCCACGGAAGCTGTTGTCTTATCCTTGAACCTTTTGTGAAAGTGTTTATTTGACCTTTGAACTTCAGGTTTCACGCATTCTATAGTTTATGCCTACATTTTGTCATTTATTACTGACATATGAACAATGTTTCTGTTTTAACAATGTGTTTACACAGATTACTGTAGAAATGGAACACACATGAAATGCATTTGTTCCAAATAACGATCTTTTATTTCCACTTTAAAACTCCAGCACTTCACTCCTAGATAATCGAGGCTGGAGCTGGGAGAACTTTGTGAACGCGGTGAGGGATGAAATAGCAGGCTACTTACTACTTGTCTTTATCGGCACATTTACAAGACAAAAGACGCTGACAGAGAGGTGCGAACAGATTTAAGGTGGGCCGGATCTATGCGTTTTTTAGTTGGCTCTGGTAATTCGAGTGTTAAAGGCCAGTATAGGAAGTGACTTCATCCAAGGGGCCGAAACCGGAAGTGACGTCATCAGTGCTGGGCGGTATTTCTCGTGACTGGTCTGCAGAGAAGTGAGATAAAGAGTCAGTGTACTCCGCCACTCCACGGTCTGGCGTGGAATTACTCTCATTCAGGCCCTTTAGCCGACCCCATGCTCACGTGTGTGACACACTATATAGTAGATAGATAGAAAGCAGAATCTGGAAACTCTTATGAAGGTTGGTCTGAAGAACTGAGTGAACCTTCAGGAACCTTCAAGAAGAGGACAAACAAAAAGCAGAAGTTGGAGCAATCAGTATGGAAGCCTGGAATTCTTTATTCATTTTCTCTTACAGAAGTGTGAGATGTCTTTGCTTAGAGGTCTCCAAGTGTGGAGAAGGGGCTTCTTAAGACGAATTCACACAATGTCAGTCAGTCAGTCATTCTGCGACCCACTATAACCTAACACAGGGTCACGGGGGTCTGCTGGAGCCAATCCCTGCCAGCACAGGGCGCAAGACAGGAACAAACCCTGGGCAGGGTGCCAGCCCACCGCAGGGCACACACACACACAACACACTAGGGACAATTTAGGATGTCTTTGGACTGTGAGAGGAAATCCACGCAGACACGGGGAGAACAAGCAAACTCCACACAGGGACGCAAACCCAGACAGGTCTCCTAACTGAGCGGTATCAGCGCTACCCACTGCGCCACCGTGCGGCCCTTTCACACAATGTGACTTTTCCAAAGTCATTTCTACCAGATTATTTCATTCTGCATACAGGCTGGGAGCACACAGTACGTTGATAAAGCGCCCTGATGAACCACCAGGAATGGCCTTCCACATTATAAACCCAAAGGGTCTCCCAGAGTTGGGGGTGGTTCATTGTGAACGTGCTGTGGAGTCGGTGAGTTACTTGTGTTTTGCTTCTGCCTTTTGTAACTTTTGGACTTTTGACCCTCTTGCTCTTTTTCGACCACTCTGTTCAGAATCTGTTGAGTCTTAGACATCATGAAGGTTTGGGGCAGCCACCCATATTTTGTTCAAGGGCTGCAAAAACGAGGTTAAAATTGAACAGAGGTGTTCACAGATTGTGACTCCATGCTCCCATCGCTGTTCGGGAGCCCTTGAACCCAACACCGTCGATAATGTCACCGAGATGAGCTAGACAGTAGAGGCAACAACTGAGCAAGGGGATGGTACAAAGGTGCAAAAGTGCTTTTATTTAAAACAGTCAACAAATTGAAAACAAAAAGTGCAGTGCATCAAAATTGTTCAATAAATAATCCATTAAAAGAAAAACGTGGAGGTTAAAAAATACACAAAAACAATCCTTTTAAAACGAGGTTAAAACGTTCCTTAGGAGGCAATTTTTAAAACAAATGACAATGCCAAGCTCGATGCTTCTTTTTGGTTGGCGTCTCACCTGCTTCTCCCGCTTGGGCTTAGCAGCAGGCCAGACGCTCTCTCCAGCTGCCCTTTTCTACTCAAACACAGGTCTGGAGACCTCCCGATCCTGTCCGGTCTGGCACTCATCCCAGGCCTGAAACTTGGACTCCTTGGTCTCCAGGACGCCCACACCAAGTCTCGCGAATCCCGCTGTCTTTTGGGTCTTCTACGGCCAGTCGTCTTTCCCTGGTCACTCAGCGGGAGCGACTTTAACTCCAACTCCTGGGTTTCGGCCTAACACCCGGCTTCCTCGCAGCTGCCCACAAGTTCCTTGTGTCTCTCTCTTGCACCGACTTGCTCCCTGTAACCTCCGTCCTCTCTTTTCCTTTTTTCTCTCATCTTTCTGTCCTCCCAACCGACTCACGCTTCTTTTTATATTGCGAGGGGGCGTTAGCAGCTGCAGGACATTAGCCACGGGAACAATCACGGATGTGGGCAGTCCCTCACCTGTGCATTTGGTTAAAAACGCCCCAAACTGCAGATCGCCCCGTAGCTTGCTACGGCCACTACGTCCCCTCACTAAGCCGCTGCGAGTGCGGTGATTATTTATTTAAAAAAACGGCCTTTGCTAAGCGAGCTGTGGACCCATAACACCACACAGATGCAAGTCCAAAACAGAACTGCAGCTATTGAGACAAGATGGTGGCTTTAAAGGGCGGTCATCAGGGAAGAACCAGAAGTGACGTCATCATCAGGGTCGGAAAGCGGAAGTGATGTCATGAGTGGCGCTGGTACCCTGCGGGATTTCCTAAGAATGGTCTTTAAGAGATTGAGAGAGACAGTCGGCGCACCCTGTCGCCCCCTGGTCTGGCGTGGAATCGCTCTCATTTAGGCCCTTCAGCTGTGTCCTAATCGCACGTCTGTGACACTGTATTAGGATTTTGATCGACTTCGGTTATCTTTGTTTCAGGCCTTTCTGAAATTTGCCTTTGTGCTCCAAGGAGCGTCATTGTGATTTGTGAAGAATAAAATCTTTTATTTTGTAAAGATTCGGCACTCACCCTTGAAACTAACTGGAGTTTGATGGTGATACCCAGTGTGCATTACTAGAAGTGTTTGGGTCTAGGTGCTTTGGAGCTCGTTAGTGCTCGGGACTTCTAGATCAGGAGACGGGTTTTGCCTGTTCCTCCTGGCCACTTCTCTTCTCTGTGCCCTCACCAATGAAGAATTCCACTTCAGAACACCAGTAACAGCTGAGGCTCCCGCTGAACTGGGGAGTGGGACTCGTCTGGGCTGCCCAGTGAACTTTCTGGAATGCTTTATAGTAACTTTGGAGACCTCAGGTCCTAAGAAGGGACATTTGAATGGGCGGCCATTAAGAAAACAAATCCTGGATGTTATTTTTTTTGTGTTTTCTGTTGTTAGCTTATTAGTGGCTGGGTTTATATTTTCACTTTTTGGAAGTTTACAGTTGTGGTCGGTCCCACATTCATTTTTCGCAATATGCATATTCCAACGCAGAGGTCACGGGGATATTTTGTGCTGACTTCATTGCTTTAGTTTGTTTTGATTTTGAACCGCATTGGCAGAGACCTTTAAAGCTGACACTCCAAGTAATTCCGCGCTCAGAGCACGTTGGATAGTAAACATGGGACTAATCACGCGCTCCCACAACATGGCTTAGGCTTGCTTGTCAAAGTCTTTCTGAGGAAGCGGGCCTGACCCTCCGCGCAATTTCTGGCCGAACATCGAAAGGAAAACATTTTAAGGAGGATGGTGGAGGGAAGCGGACTCCAAATGTTTAATGTTTTCTAGAAGCTCTTTGCCGGGGAATTTGCTCAGCTGTCAAAGGCTCTTCCGCTCTTGCCAATTTATTTCTGGCGGCAGTTACTGTTTTGATACAATGTTGTTACTGCTGCACTTATTGGATTTGTATTTCCTAGTATGATACGCAATTAGCCCTGATGGCAAAACAAGTCTGAGGGGAAGGTGAAAATCACACAGCCGAGTGGCTCTCCCAAAGGCACTTAGGGAAGGAGACGCCAAGACAGGAAAAGACCACTCAAGACTTTGAATAGATAGATAGATAGATAGATATGAAAGGCACTATATAATAGATAGATAGATAGATAGATAGATAGATAGATAGATAGATAGATAGATATGAAAGGCACTATATAATAGATAGATAGATAGATAGATAGATAGATAGATAGATAGATAGATAGATAGATATGAAAGGCACTATATAATAGATAGATAGTGTAAAAGACCGAGAGAGACAGTAGCAAGGGTTGGGGTTTTCCGGCCCCGTATATTGTACAGAAAAATAAACAGGTCAAAATCATAAACCAAACAGTTCATAATGCGCGACCGACTCCTGGCGCCGCCATTTTATTGGGGAGGAGCCGGAAGTGGAGGAATGTCGGGAAGGACCGCAAGGGAGGATGGGAAGGATGACGTCAGGGCAAGATGGCGGAGGAAGGGCGGAAGTATCGCCCGCGGTCATCCATGCCTATGGTGCAGGACGGTCTTTTTTCCTATGAGGAAGCAGAGGGAGAAAGTTAATACCCCACCATTCCCTGGCGGCGAGTGGTTTCCCAGGTGCTGTCGAATCAATCCGCTGCCTCCTACTCGCGCGTGCGTGACACGATCCCCCCCTTAGCCCAGGACCGTCAGGTCGGGCGGACCTAACCGAGAGGTCGTGAATACGAGAGAGGGCATCGGCATTGGCCTGAAGGGTGCCCCGCCGATAAGTGACAGTGAACTTATACGGCTGTAAGTCCAGGAACCACCTGGTGACCCGCGGATTCACTCTTTGTGCAGGGACATCCACTGAAGTGCAGCGTGATCAGTCACCAGAGCGAACTCGCACCCAGCAGGTAGTACCGGAGGTGGGTCACTGCCCACTTAATGGCCAAGGCCTCCCTCTCCACTGCCGCACGGGTCTCCCGGTCCATCAGTTTCCGGCTAAGGTACATCACAGGGTGCTCGACACCATCGACGCTTTGGCTCAGCACGGCACCCAGGCCTGTGTCCGCGCCGGTCTGGAGAATAAACGGAGCCCAAAATCGGGCGTCCGTAACACAGGTGCCGACGTTAGGGCCTTCTTTAGGTCACTGAACGCTGTTCTGCTTTGTCGGTCCACACCACGTATAGGGAGCCCCTTTTGTCAGGTCAGTCAAGGGTGCTGCTCTTCGAGAAACGGGAACAAACCGGCGGTAGTAACCCGCAAGCCCCAAGAAAGCCTGCACCTGTTTCTTGGTACTCGGACGGGGCCATTCTAAGATGTCTTTCACTTTGGAGCTCTGTGGCCGCACCTGTCCTTGTCCCACGAGGTAGCCTAAATATTTGGCCTCCTTTAATCCAAAAAAACACTTCCGGGGGTTTATGCGGAGGCCGGCTTTAGCCAGTGTTCGGAGGACAGCTGCGACCTGCAGTAGATGCTCCTCCCAGGTGCCGGAATAGATGACAACGCCATCCAGGTAGGCGGCGCTATAGGACTGGTGGGGCTTCAGCACTCTATCTACCAGACGTTGGAAGGTCGCCGGAGCCCCGTGCAGCCCAAATGGGAGGACCTTGTACTGCCAGTGCCCGCTAGGGGTGCTAAAGGCCGCTTTCTCCTTTGCGGATGCCGTTAAAGGAATTTGCCAATACCCTTTGTCATGTCAAGGGTAGTCAGATATCGAGCCGCACTCCAGCCGCCAAGGAGGTCGCCAATGCGGGCATGGGGTAGGCATCGAACTTGGAGATCTGATTCAGACGCCTAAAGTCATTACAGAACCTCCAGGAGCCGCCTGGCTTGGAGACGAGGACAATAGGGCTGGACCAGGGACTATGGCTCTCTTCAATTATGTCCATGTCCAACATACGCTTCACCTCCAGTTCGACCTCTGCGCGCTTTGCCTCCGGAGTCGGTAGGGCCTCTCCCGGACGATTACCCCGGCCCGTGACTATATCGGCTCAATCAGCGGTCCGCCGGGTGACTCGCCACTACCTCGGGATGGCTCGGAGTGTTTGGGCTAACTCCTGCCGCTGCTTGGGGTCAGCTCTTCGCGAGGTTAAGGGCAGTTGTGCTTGTAAAAGGGAGAGTGACCTACGGAGCTGGGAGCTCCTCTCTATCTTTCCAGGGCTTTAACAGGTTGACATGATAGATCCTCTCACTCGGTCGACGGTTGGGCTGTTTTACCAAATAGTCGACGAGTCCTTTTCTCTCCTTAACCTCGTAAGGCCCTTGCCAGTGAGCGAGCAGCTTCGAAAGTGGGAGGTCGGGACGAGCACCATAACTCGTCCCCGGGCGGAACTCCCTGAGGACGGAGTTGCGGTTGTAACACCGGCCTGCGCTGCTTGCGCACGAGTCACGTGCTCTTTAGGAGGGGCCTGATCTTTGTGAGTCGGTCGCGCAGTTGCGCCACGCACTCAAAATATTAGAGGAGGGAAGAGCCTCGCCTCCCAGCCTTCTTTAGGATGTCGAGGATTCCCCGGGTTGTCGCCCGTATAGTAATTCAAAAGGGGAGAAGCCCGTAGAGGCCTGGGGTACCTCCCGGTAGGCAAAAAGCACGAGCGGGAGGAGCTGGTCCCAGTTCCTGCCGTCCGCTGACTACCTTGCGGAGCATCTGCTTAAGCGCCTGATTAAATCGCTCACCAACCCGCCAGTTTGCGGGTGATAGACTGACGCTTTCAGGTGCTTTATCTGCAGTAATTTGGCCACCTCCTTGAACGTATCCGAAGTGAAGGGCGACCCTGGTCCGTGAGGACCTCCTTGGGTATGCCCACGCGAAAAACAAGTTAACCAGTTCCCGTGCGATGCTTTTAGTATTAGCGGGCGCAGGGGAACCGCCTCTGGGTACCGGGTGGCATAGTCCACCATGACTAGGATATACTTGTGGCCACGGGTTGAGGGCTCCAGGGGTCCCACCAAATCGACCCCTATCCTTTCAAAGGGGATGTCCACGAGGGGAATAGGGACTAGAGGAGCACGGTCCCTCCTAGGAATCTGGCGGGTCTGGCACTCGACAGGATTGACAGAACCGCCGGACCTCCTCATTGATCCCAGGCCAGTAAAAGCGGAGCTTAATCCTCTCCAGTGTTTTTCGCCCCGAGGTGGGCCTAGGAGGTGAGCATGTGCCAACTCGCATATCTCCCGCCGGAAGGTACGCTGAATTAGCAACAACTTCCGACCTCGCCTCATGGGTAGCCACTTTCGGTACAACAGATCATTTCAAGGACAAAGAAGGGTTCCCGCGTGTGGATCCGTCCGCTGTCGAGCTGTTAGGCAGAACAATCGCGTTCCGGGCAAAGCGCAGGGAGTCATCATTCCACTGCTCCCTCTTAAAGGAGGCCGGCGTGGACCGAAATTGATGGTCCAGGCCGAGAGGGTCTTGGGGCCTGGGCCCGGGAAGAGTTCCTGGCTAGTCCCTTCTCCGCGGAATCTTCCGGTCAAGGTCCGTAGCCACGAAAGGTCCCCGAGACACCAGCCCCATAGGGCCTGCCCTTGTGCACGGCGTGGAGGCCGCTGGAGGGTGCCTTTTCCCCTCATGACAAGATCCAACGAGGCCCCGGAGCGCGTAATGGCTTACCGCTGATTTTTTAGACCAGTCTTGTCCCAGAATCACTGGGAAGGGGGTCAGGTAACACAGCGACCGCCATTTGATTGGTTCCCCCTTCCAGGTAAGATAGCAGTGAGCGGAACGATATGACCTAGTCCCCCCATGTACACAGGTAACCAACAAATGTTGCTTTAACCACTGTTGCGGTAAGACAAACGGCGAGCAACAATGGTAATGTTGCTGCCGGAATCAAACAAAGCCACCACGGCGTGCCCATTTAGCAACACCACTCCCGTGATTCGACTCGCCAAGGGATGCGGCGGGTACAATACCTCTCCGCGATGTCCAGCTGCAGTCCATAGGCTCCGGGCGATGTGATGGGGCAGTTTGGCAGCAGGTGGCCGGTCTCGCCACACTTGAAACAGCGCGCGGACCCGCCTCTCTTTGGCTCTGGCTGGCGCTTCTGCAGCGTCCGAGGGGCTCGGGGTGGCCGCCCGTCCCTGCCGGTTCCCGCGAGCAGGCTTTTCTGACCCCCAAGTCGGAGGACCGCCAACTGACGCTCCAGGACGTCGAGGAGGCCCGACATGTTTTGATAGGCGTGCCCCGGCCCTGCTGGGCGAGGGAACTGGGCATTGCGCTGACCAGGCCTTCACAGGCCACCCGCCGACGACTTTCCGCCCGCCGGGCTCTCTGGCCGTAGCCAGCGCCCATCTTGCCCCAGAACTCAACGCCTGGGCGCGAAGGGCTTTTCGGGTCAAAGACCCAGTTCCGCCATTCGCCGCCTGCTGGCCCGGCTAATGCCGTAGCGGGCCAATATTTCGGGCTTGAGGAGGTCGTAATTAGCGCCTCCTCCTCAGGGAGGTCATAATAGGCCGCAGCGCTGGTCCTTTAGGTATGGCGCCAAGATGGACGCCCACTGACCGCTGCCACTCGCTCCGGTGGCCGTCCTCTCAAACATGCCCAGGTAGGCATCGACCCTCCGGGCCCCATCGGTACCATAGGAGGGCGGCTGCCTGGGCGGGTCTGGTCTCGCCCGTTGGGCTTCCACTAACCTGGCCTCGTGGCCTCCAGCTCCCGGTTGGTAGCGGCTTGCGCTTGCTGCAGGGCCTGGAGCTGGGCGCTCATTCCCTGCAGCACGGTGTTCAGGTCCTGTCCCTCCGTCATTCCGGGATCTCTGTATCCTGCCGGCTACGCCACTTGTAAAAGACCGAGAGAGACAGTAGCAAGGGTTGGGGTTTTCCGGCCCCGTATATTGTACAGAAAAATTAAACAGGTCAAAATCATAAACAAACAGTTCATATCGCGCGACCCGACTCCTGGCGCCGCGCCATTTTATTGGGGAGGAGCCGGAAGTGGAGGAATGTCGGGAAGGACCGCAAGGGAGGATGGGAAGGATGACGTCAGGGCAAGATGGCGGAGGAAGGGCGGAAGTATCGCACCGCGGTCATCCATGCCTATGGTGCAGGACGGTCTTTTTCCTATGAGGAAGCAGAGGGAGAAAGTTAATACCCCACCATTCCCTGGCGAGTGGTTTCCCAGGTGCTGTCGAATCAATCCATGCCTCTACTGCATGCGTGACAATAGATAGATAGATAGATAGATAGATAGATAGATAGATAGATAGATAGATAGATAGATAGATAGATAGATAGATAGATATGAAAGGCACTATATAATAGATAGATAGATAGATAGATAGATAGATAGATAGATAGATAGATAGATAGATAGATAGATAGATATTTTTATTTTTTAAAATTACCTTTATTATGAACATTAACAATATATACAGTCATAAGACAAACAATCCCAATATTCAAGATAAAACAAAACGTTATATATCAGACCCCACCACTACCCTCCCTTTCCACTCCTCCTACTCCGCACATTAATAAGAACATGCTGTTGATGCCCACCACTACTTTTCATTCCCAGTTGAGCACCAATTTGCCCCCCACCACCGCACACAGTACCTGTCGTGTCCCCCACATGTCACTGAACATTTGTAAATTGTTCGTCAGTTTATGATACATGAATTCGAGTTTCAGTCTTTTTATTAAAACTTTGAAGAGCAGCAGAGCGTTGGTCCCCATGAGGTTTCTCTCTTTATTTCTCCTCGATTTTAAGATTGTCATCTTGGCCTGTCCTAAGAGGAAATTCCCAAGAACACATTTATTCCTGTTTTTTTATTATAAGTAATACCAAAGACAAAACAAATTTTTGAGAACTTAAACCCAACCCCACTAAGAAGACCTGCTAAGAACATGAACAACAGCCTCAGCCGTTCACAGTGAATGAAGAAGTGAAAGATGGTCTTCCTCGTGTCACAGAACGGGCACTGGTCAGTCTCTGAAGCTTTAATTGTATTCAGAAATGAGTTTGTGGCTAAGGCTGAGTGTGTTACCCTCCACTGCAGATTCCCAAGTCTTTTCTGCAATGGGAGTTTATAAAAAGCCCTCCATGATGGTGTGACGTTCTCTCAGACCTGCAGTTCTTTCTTCCACCGTGTATCTGGCAACTCTTTCAACTGATTATAAAATGTAGATAAGAAAGGCACTATATGATAGATAGATAGATAGATAGATAGATAGATAGATAGATAGATAGATAGATAGATAGATAGATAGATAGATAGATAGATAGATAGATAGATAGATAGATAGATAGATAGATAGGAAAGGCAGCATATGCTAGGTAGATAGATAGTGTGATGGACAGCTGGGGATCTTGCCCGGACGGGATACCCTTTTTAGGAGAAGACCGGGGGAATGGGCATACTGCCAGTAATACCTCCCCAGGACATGAGAGGGCAGCCCCCTTGGTTTACACTGGGGCCACCAGGGGGCACCTGGACAGCTCCAGAGTCTGGACATTCAGCACTTCCACCACACCTGGAAGTGCTGCCAGAAGAGGAAAGGGGTTCTGGTGCAACACTTCTGCCACACCATGAAGTGTTGCCAGATGTTAATCAAGGGGCACCTGGAATATTTCCGGGTGCACTATAAAGGAGGGCATCTCACTCCACTCATGAGCCAGAGTCGGGAGGAGCAGGACAAAGCTTGGGAAGAAAGGAGTAGAGGAGAGCCGGAAAGGAAGAGAAGGTCTGAGTAGAAGGACTGAGTACTGTTGGAGCACTATGTTGTGTGCAGGACTATTGAATAAAACGTCTGTGTTTAGGACATACGGTGTCGGTCTGTCTGTGCTGGGGGCCCGTTTTCTACATTAGATAGATAGATAGATAGATAGATAGATAGATAGATAGATAGAAAAGGCGCTATATGACTAGCACAGCATCTGGAAACTCTACAGGCCCCACAGTAGGCGTCTTCAGCACGAATCATCAAGGGGACTTGAAGCTGTGCAGGCCTCATCAACCACAAACCTCTTAATGAGATACGAGGGGTCAAAGTTACTCCTTTTCAGAAAACTTTGAGAACATATGGATTGGTAACATATGCACGTGGCGTGTCGCTTTTTGCTATTTCGAGGTTGCTGATAATGACTATGGTCTCATTTTTAAGATGTGATTCTTTCCTGATGGTCCTAAGCCCACTAAGAGCCACACTCAGAAAGGTAAAAATGACCAGTGTCAAACACAAGCATGTGAGGTATCGTTTTAGACTATGTCTAGGTCAGAGATGATGAATTTGAATTCATTTTTTAATTCAAATATTTTAATTTACTAGCCTTCTATGGTGCCCCATCAGAGTGTGAAAAATGACACATTTCAGTTACAATATCGAATATGTAGACTTAAAGCATTTAAATTTTAATAACTCAAATATCTGATACAACTCAGTCATTGTCTAACCTGCTTTGTTCTGACCAGGGTCACAGGGGGTGCTGGAGCCCAACCCAGCCAGCAGGGGGCACAAGACAGGCCCAAAGCCCAAGACAGGGTGCCCAGTATTTGACAGAACTCTTCTTGTTTGTTATGTTCTTGCACTTCATGACATTCGTTTTTCATTACATTTCTTTTGGATGCCCTGAATTAGGACGGCTTATGCTATGCTCGTCTGTCCCTAAAGTGACCATCCCAACCACGGTGAGCGACTCCTCTCTGGCACAGGGGTCTCATTCATTTCTGCACGACTGCACGGTAACGCCAGTCAGTGGTACAACACATCTCCAGTTGAAGCACTCTTCAGTGAAGAAACACTGCAAAATGTTCCAAAACATGATGTGAGGAGATCTATAAGGAAAGTGAAATGCAGGAAAGCAGTATAGATAACTAAAAATTAATATAATGTCAATCAAAGTAAAGTAAATCAACTTGTAATAGCTCGTCTCTGGTTATGAGAGAGTTAACTATTAAAGGTTTATTCTTACTGTTTATTAGCCCAAATTTAGGAATGCGAGGAGTGAGTTAATAAAAATAAAGAAGGTGAAGAGGTGACAGTCACCCCCCGGGGCCAGATGATAATAACGGTTTGGTCTAAAAGTAATGGTGATAGGGTAAGGGGGACAGAAAGTGGTCATTGGTGGCACAAGTGAGGCTTGGAAAAGACTGATTGGTATTTTTGGTGTCAGACAACAAATGAAAAATGAGCACCAAGCAGGACTGAGTTGATAAGAACTGTCATAAAAGCAGAGCTGGCCTAACAAGCGGGCTCACTTTGTTGAACTGAGATGGACTTTGTGTGTCCTTCTGCCTGTTCACCCTGCGACTCAGGGTGTGTCTTCTTTGGAGTGAGAGTGAGTTTCTCTCTATGACTGCAGTAGCTTCCGATGGAATTCCAGGATGTGTTATTAAGCTCCAATATTACGCTAGTTGTGTTCTGTTCTGTTTCTTTCCTTGGCATCCTCTTGTGCTACTTGGTGCCACTGCTCTACTGCCAAGTTGATTGCCTGCCTATGGAGTAAGTCATCTTAGATAAAGGAGCACTGGAATCATGGGGTAGAAAGGTCCTTTCATCTGATTGGCCGGCCCAGCACTGACTCAGCTGCTGAGTCGGCCAATTGGGGAGGCGGCTTGTTGGCCGAGGTCTCCAGGACCCTGACGGTGTCTGGCTTGTCACTGACTCCTTCTCTACAATCTGGCTGTGGTTTTACAATTAACTGATGGACAGATGTTGTTGTGATTCATTTACGCTCATTACTTTCTACTTTGCTTGTTATGTATTTGAACAAATCGTTTCCTCAAATGTGACGGTTCTGTATTTAGTGAATGGTATCGTCCATCCTTGTGTTTTGCTTTGAGACTTGTCACGACACTCTGTGACTGCACTTGGTGAGGGAGGCTGTGAAAGACCAAAGACATTTATTCCTGTTGTGTTGTTTGCTTGTCTATGAAAACGTCGTCACCGTCATCTATACTAATGAAAGGCAAAGCCCTCACTCACTGACTCACTCACTCATCACTAATTCTCCAACATCCTGTGTAGGTAGAAGGCTAAAGTTTGGCAGGCTCATTCCTTACAACTTACTTACAAAGGTTAGGCAGGTTTCATTTTGAAATTCTACATGTAATGGTCATAACTGGAACCTGCTTTCGTCCATCTATACGGCCATAGCCTGCAGCTCGGTCGCCGTCTGAGGCGGAGTTGCGTCCCTCATCGTTACACCTCCCCCGTAATTTAGTGCCTGCCCATATAAGGCCGTCCATCAGTGGCAATCCAATAGAAACACTGCCGCTAAATATTCCCGGGTGAAGGACTGTGCTTATGGAAACGAAGATGAGATGGTCAGGGTGGTGTTTGGCACAAACTCAGCGAAACTGCGAGAGAAACTTATAAGTGCCGGGTCTTAGCTAACATTAAATAAAGCCGTGGACATCGCATGAGATGGCACCAGCACAGCTGAGAACCTTCGATGCATGTACACCGAGCGGCTCACGTGAACTGACTGAACAAAGCACACGGTGGAAAAAGTCAACGTCCAGCTAAAGGAAGACAGTGTAAAAACCCGTGCATGCAGTGTGTCACGTCTCAGATAAAGAAGAAGACGAGCTGTTTATTGATGCAGTAAGAAACGAATCGATGAATGAAACCTGTCATCTTTACAACGATTGACAAACACGGAATGTAACTTGAACACAACACGTCCTACAAATACGAACCTGATTGAAAGAAATAATGAGAATCAAATCCTTGATGACCGCCACACTCATAACACTCACAAAACAAATACTGTATATTGACAGTCATGTTACGTTATTTTTAAAATGTTCCCTTTTCTTTTTCATAACTTCTTTAACACACTACTTCTCAGCTGCAAAGTGCGGGTATTTTGATATATATATATATATATATATATATATTCCGATCTACATACTGTCAAATAAACGAACCACACAACGTGGTGCATATGTGGATGTATGTGTATATATGTATGTATATTATATATATGTTTATATATGTCTGTGTATGTATATATATATATATATATAATATGTGTGTGGATGTATGTGTGTATATATTGTAAAAGAAAGACACACAAATCATCAAGGTTTGGGGTTTCCGGCCCCGTATACTGTAAGAAATATTTCAAAACAAGTGAAATCGTCAGTGCATTATTGGATTGCTCCATACAGCCGACAGTCAAAATGGCATTTACGAAGAGGGACCAGAAGTAGAGATAGGTTTGCTGGGAAGGAGCCGAGATGGATGCTGGGAATGCTGACGTCATCAGGAGTTGACAGAGGAAGGGCGTAAGTAGCGATGAGTGGTTAGCGAGTCGGGAAGAGTCATGGCGGCGGTGCGTCTTTTCTTTCTGCAGGAAATAAAGAGAGAGAGGTTAGTACCCCGCCATTCCCTTCTGGCATACGACTTCACGATACTGTTTAGGTCTGTACGCGGTCCCCTAATCGCATGTGCGTGACAATATGTAGATATGTATGTATATATATATGTATATATGTGGATGTATGCGTATATATATGTATGTATATATGTATGTGTATATACAGGTATATATAAGTATATATGTATATGTATAAGTGTATATGTATATATATGTTTATGTGTGTGTGTATATATACTGTATATATATGACAGCAACACTCATAACAGTGACAAAACAATTACATTGTCAATCATGTTAACGTTATTTTTAAAATGTTTCCTTTTCTTTTTCATTACTTCTTTAACACACTACTTCTCCGCTGCGAGGCGCGGGTATTTTGCTAGTCACTGATAGTCGAGCACTGGGTCCTTTCATCTGATTAGCCAGCCCAGGACTGAATCAGCTGTAGAATGGCCAGTGTTGTTGGCTGAGGTCTCCAGGACTCTGCACAAATCAGAATCCTCTTATATGTTATCATCTACTGTTGCATTTTCCTCTGTTGCTTGTACTATTACTATTGTATTATTGTATTTTATTGTATTACTGAGTGACAGAGTGACCATCGGGTTTTTGGTCACATCACTGACTAAGGTCCTTCTCCCCCGATCGCTCAGTTTAGATGGCTGGCCAGCTCTAGGAAGAGTCCTGGTGGTTTCGATCTTCTTCCACTTACGGATGATGGAGGCCACTGTGCTCATTGGGAACTTCAAAGCAGCAGACATTTTTCTGTAACCTTCCCCAGATCCTGTCTCGGAGGTCTACAGACAATTCCTTTGACTTCATGCTTGGTTTGTGCTCTGACATGAACTGTCAACTGTGGGACCTTCTATAGACAGGTGTGTGTCTTTCCAAATCATGTCCAGTCAACTGAATTGACCACAGGTGGACTCCAATGAAACATCTCAAGGATGATCAGGAGAAACAGGATGCAACTGAGCTCAATTTGGAGCTTCATGGCAAAGCCTGTGAATACTTATGGACATGGGATTTGTCAGTTTTTTTATTTTTAATAAATTTGCAAAAACCTCAAGTAAACTTTTATCATGTTGTCATTATGGGGTGTTGTGTGTAGAACTCTGAGGAAAAAAATGAATTTAATCCATTTTGGAATAAGGCTGTAACATAAAATGTGGAAAAAGTGATGAAGCGCGGTGAAGACTTTCCGGATGCACTGTATCATAGGTGAGCCATGCTGTCAGCATAATTGAGTTCTATTGAGTTATGAACACATAACTCCATTTATTAACACTAGAATTCTTGAAGTCTACGGAAAAACTTGTAATCCCGGCCCACCTTAAATTCCTTAAAAACCTACCCATCAGCGTCTTTTATTTTGTAACTGCGTCGATCAGCACAAGTACCAAGCAGCCTGCTGTCCCGTCCCCTGCCTTGACGGAGCTCAGCTCAGGCAAAAAGTTCTCCCAGCTCAAGTCTGAAAGTGTCCCAAAAAGAAGCAGCCTTTGATTTGAGTCTGTAACAGCCAGTGTAAAGTTTGGGTGCTTACACCATCAGCACGGCGCTGTCAATACAATACAATACAATACAGTTTATTTTTGTATAGCCCAAAATCACACAGGAAGTGCCGCAATGGGCTTTAACAGACCCTGCCTCTTGACAGCCCCCCAGCCTTGACTCTCTGAGAAGACAAGGAAAAACTCCCAATAAAAACCTTGTAGGAAAATGGAAGAAACCTCGGAAAGGCAGTTCAAAGAGAGACCCCTTTCCAGGTAGGTTGGGCGTGCAGTGGGTGTCAAAAGAAGGGGGTCAATACAATACAACACACAGAACAGAACAATTCCTTAAGACAGCATAATAATAAAAATTTTAGAAGTACGGTTTAACAGTAGATGATATGACATAATTAGGTTTGGATATTTTTAGAGTCCTGGAGACCTCATCCATCTAGCTGCCTCCCATTTGGCCATGCCACGACTGAAACGTTGCTCCGATGAAAGGACCCCTCTTTCCCATGATTCCTGTGAGCCTCCATCAGGGATGACTTTACCACAGGCAGGCAAACAACTTGGCAAGTGGGCCGTGGCACCAATTGCCACATTTGGGTACCGAGAAAAGAAACAGAATAGGTGAGGGTTAGTATTCAAATATAATTATCATGTTACTTATGTTATAGTGCTAATGACTGACAACAGAGATGCAGTCTGTACAGTTAATCAGCAGCTCTAGTCAGGATATGCTAAACTGAAGTGGTGAGTCTTCAGCCGGGATTTAAAGGCTGAGACCGAAGGGGCATCTCTTATAGTAGCAGGCAGACCACTCCACAGTTTAGGGGCCCTGTAACTAAAAGCTCGACCTCCCCCTGTTATTTTATTAATCCTTGGAATCCTAAGCAGACCGGCATCTTGAGATCTTAATGTGCGCTCAGGTTTGTAAGTCATGATAAGTTCAGACAAGTAAGCCGGACCTCGGCCATTTAATGCTTTATGTGTTAAAAGGAGGATTTTGAAATCTGCTCTGAACTTAACTGGGAGCCAGTATAAAGATTTAAGAACTGGAGTTATGTGTTCGTATTTTCTTGTTCTTGTAATAATTCTTGCAGCGGCATTTTGGATTAACTGGAGGCTGAATAAAGAACAGTTTGAACAGCCAGTGAACACCGCATTGCAGTAGTCAATCTAAAACACTAGCGTGGCGAATCGCTCGCGTACTTAAGTGACTTTAGCTGCAGGCGGAAGTCCCATTTTACTTTATGGTGCCAAGCAGAGCACAGAAGTCTATTAGTTGGTGGAAGCGCTGTGAAGAAGCTGTCTGTTGTTACGGTCTTGCCTTTGTCCAGTCTGATAGCGGTCAGTGGTCATTGTATCTTTGATTGCCAGTACAACAAATATTACAAGCAGGTATCGACCACAGCGCTGCTCTTGTGAAAAGAATGGAGATAAACAACAACAACAACAACAACAACAACAAGAGGAGGTGGAACTGTAGTTGTTAGTGCTCGAGTAATGTCACTGATCTCCTTCTGGACTATTCTACAGGTGTATCAGAACACAAGCCTGTGCCCGGCCAGCCCCTGCATCTTTGAAATCGTCCCCCTGTATGAGAAACATGTATGTGACAAATCCTATACGGTACACACACATCTGCGTAATCTGCAAGTCGATACAAAGCCTGTATACATTCAAGGCTTCTGTGAAGCAGATGAAGCCAAAGCTATTTATACATTTACATGTTTAATGGAGAATTTTGAAGAACATGAACTTAACTGTTTGATAGCTGAGAGACTAATCTGTCGTCCAAACACCCCCCAATATCCCTCATCTTCGGCTGTCAATAAAATGTTTCTCAGCGGGTCTAATGGCTGTTCGTGTTATTTCACTAAAATGCTCCTGGCAGACACTACTGTTTTCAGAACTCAAGTGACGTTTTCAGGAATCTGCTTTTCATTAAATGGCACCTCTTTCCAATTTACGGGCTGGAAATAACTCGTGTCTTGGCAGAGGAACTACAAAGGTGAGTCCAGCTCAATGTTTTTTTGTCTGTGAAAAATCCCTTGCACTTGGTGTTTAAATCATCTGGAAATTTGTAAAAGTGAGGGCAAGTCCAAAAGTGTCTGCGAAATACGCGTAAAAACATAAAAACAAACACAATACAGAGTGTTCTTGAAAAACATGTTATTCGACATTGGCCCCTTGATTGTTCATACGCTGAGTCCATCATGGCTTCAGAAAGTCTTTGTAACCCTGCACTCTCTGCACACTTTCTTGTGTTTTAGGTTTCATTTTAAAGGCATAAACGATCATCCATCAACACTCAATGACCCGTCATGACACACGTGACAGCACAAAACTGACTGCAAATCTGTTCAAACTCCAAATCTCTCATTCCTAGAAGTTTTTGAAGCCTCTTTGTTAACAGTTCCATGTTCGAGTCTTCTCTACAAGTTTTGCACACCTGTTACTTGATCCCATTCTTCCTGGCAGATCCTCTCAGACTCGATTAGACCGACTGGAGCGCGTCTGTAAACTTCCATCTTCAGGTCTCGCTCTCCACAGATGATCTATGAGATTCAAGTCTGACGTTTGGCTGGGCCACTCAGGGACGGTCACAGACTTGACCCAAAGCCACAGCGGCATGTAGTCGTGCTGAAAGGTGACCCGTCACCTCCACCTGAGGCGACGTGCACTCTGGGCCAGGTTTCCTTCAAGGACCTTTCAGCATTCATCCTTCAGTCATTTCTGACCTGTCCCTCTGTCCCCATAGCATGATGCTGCCACCACCACCACCACCATATTTCACCTTAGAGGTGGCTTTAGGCGGGTGCCTGATCTTTACCAGACATTATTGCATCAATGCAAAATATGGATCAACATACATCCACAGTGAAAAGACGCAGGGAATTAAAAAATTGCTGGGCGACTGGTTTGGGATTTGCACATCAGTTTCTTCTTTCCTTCAGAGCTTCTTGAAGGTATCTGAACGAGTGTCCCCCAGATCTGATAGGAGGTCTCTCACAGTATGTGTGACTCTGCTGTTCCTTTTTTGTATTCTTTATTGTGTAGCCTTTCCCAAAATTTCTCAAATCTCACAGACTTGCCACTCTTTCTAAGATGTTGTACTTTATAACTTCTCCCCACCTTCACTTCCACATCTATGACCTCAGGCCATTACATAGAGTAAAAGACAAGCAGGAGTTAAGTTACACTTTAAATCACGTATTATTGATGATACTACTACTACTAATAATAATCCATCCATCCATCCATTTTCCAACCCGCTGAATCCGAATACAGGGTCACGGGGGTCTGCTGGAGCCAATCACAGCCAACACAGGGCACAAGGCAGGAACCAATCCTGGGTAGGGTGCCAACCCACCGCAGATGCAATGCATTTTATTTGTATAAATGTTGGTGATGCGCCATCTGTTAGAATGATAAATGCAATGGATTTTATTAGTATAAATGTTGGTGATGAACCATCTGTTAGAATGATAAATGCAATGCATCCATCCATTTTCTAACCCACTGAATCCAAATACAGGGTCACGGGGGTCTGCTGGAGCCAATCCCAGCCTACACAGGGCACAAGGCAGGAACCAATCCTGGGCAGGGTGCCAACCCACTGCAGGACACACACAAACACACCCACACACCAAGCACACACTAGGGCCAATTTAGAATCGCCAATCCACCTAACCTGCATGTCTTTGGACTGTGGGAAGAAACCAGAGCGCCCGGAGGAAACCCACGCAGACACGGAGAGAACATGCAAACTCCACGAGGGAGGACCCGGAAGCTTAACCCGGTCTCCTAACTCTGCAGGCAGCAGCACTACCACTGCCCACCGTGCACTAATAATAATAATAATAATAATAATAATAATAATAATAATAATAATAATAATAATAATAATAATAATAATAATAATAATAATAATAATAATAATAATAATAATACATTTTATTTATTCCTAGGCGCCTTTCTAAACAGTCAAGGACACCGAACAATAGATAAAACACACATGATAAACAAAACTTAAATTCATCCATTATCCAACCTGCTGTAACCTAACTGCAGGGTAATGGGGGTCTGCTGGAGCCAACACAGGGAACAAACCCAAGCCCACTGCAGGGCACAGACACACACACACCAAGCACACACTAGGGACAATTTAGGACCCCCAATCCATCTAACCTGCATGTCTTTGGACTGTGGGAGGAAACCCACGCAGACACGGGGAGAACATGCAAACTCCACGCAGGGAGGACCCGGGAGCAAACCCACAGGTCTCCTAACTATGAGGCAGCAGCGCTACCCACTGCGCCACCATACTGGCCACAAAAAAAAATTTAAATCAGACAGAGCAATTGTAGTCAAAGAGATAAAGCAGTCTCAAACAAATGAGTTTTAAGTTTAGATTTGAAAAGTGAGAATGATTCAGTATTTCTAAGCTCAGATGGTAGTGAGTTCCAGAGTGCCTGAATGCTGTGCCCCCCAAATGGTGGTAAGACGGACGAAGGGGACAATCAAGTGGATGGAGGAAGAGGATCTAAGGATACGGCAGGGAGTGGCAACATGGAGGAGGTCAGACAGATATGGTGGGCGAGGGTGTGGAGAGCCTTACAAGTTAACAGAAGGATTTTGAATTGAATGCGGAAGCCAATGAAGCTGCTGCAAGACGGGAGTGACATGGTGAATAGAGGGGGTTCAAGTAATAATATGGGTGGGCAGCTGAATTCTGGACCAGTTGAAGCTTAGAAAGAGATTTGTGAGAAAGATCAAAGAAAAGACGAGAAGTGACGAGACTATGAACGAGGATAGTGTTACCGACCTCAGGCCTAGGGGAACCTGGGCCAGGTACAAGCCACTGTTACTACAGGGTGCAGTCACAGTGATATGGTGTGAAGCATCAAAGAAACAGGCAGCAGTCCCGGGTTTCAGACCATACTTCTCTCTCTCTCTCTTTTTTTATTCTCCTTTTCCCAGAAATATATATATATGCTTCAATTTCTCCATAGATCAACATGGCAATCAGTGAAAACAATGGTGCCAGCCAATTTCCTCTGCATAACAAATATTGTAAACACATTTACTTTGAATCCTTGATTAGAAATCAATTTCCCCAGAACTTGTTAATTTTCCAAGGAAGCAGACAGTTCTGTATCCACATTGTGTGTAGATGAGATACTAAATCAAAGCAGTCTGACTATTCAAAGCAGGTGACTCTTTAGCAAGACAGGTAAATATTTATGTTCTGTAGATAGCCATCAGCAATAACCTGTAGCAGAATTTTCCAGAAATTCTGCCTTTTCTTTAAAACACTGGTTTATAGCCCATTACACTAAGCAACACACAGAAATGTCATTTTCTTTACAATACTGAATTGTAGCCCATTACACTAGCAGTGGTGTGGGGAGTGAGGGACGGGGGGAGAATGCGATTAACGTTACGCAGGCCAGGAGATGTTATTGATATGGGACTGAAAAGATAAAGTACTGTCAAGGATGACACCTGTGGGGAAGGGGAGACAGAGGAATCATCAATAGCAAAGGAAAAGTGATCAGGTTTGGGAAATGTTAATTTTAGATAGATAGATAGATAGATAGATAGATAGATAGATAGATAGATAGATAGATAGATAGATAGATAGATAGATAGATAGATAGATAGATAGATAGATAGATAGATACTTTATTAATCCCAAGAGGATATTCCCATACTCCAGCAGCAGCATACTGATAAAGAACAATATTAAATATCAGAGTGATAACAATGCAGGTGTAAAAGACAATAACTTTGTATAATGTTAACGTTTACCCCCCGAGTCGCATAGTGTGGGGTCTCCTCAGTCTGTCCGTGGAGCAGGATGGTGACAGCAGTCTGTCGCTGAAGCTGCTCCTCTGTCTGGAGATGATCCTGTTCAATGGATGCAGTGGAGTCTCCATGATTGACAGGAGTCTGCTCAGCGTGCCGCTCTGCCATGGATGTCAAACTGTCCAGCTCTGTGCCTACAATAGAGCCTGCCTTCCTCACCAGTTTCTCCAGGCGTGAGGTGTCCCTCTTCTTTATGCTGCCTCCCCAGGACACCACCGCGTAGAAGAGGGCGCTTGCCACAACCGTCTGATAGAACATCTGCAGCATCTTATTACAGATGTTGAAGGACGCCAGTCTTCTAATGAAGTATAGTCGGCTCTGTCCTCTCTTACACAGAGCATCAGTATTGGCAGTCCAGTCCAGTTTGTCATCCAGCTGTACTCCCAGGTATTTATAGGTCTGCACCCTCTGCACAGTCACCTCTGATGATCACAGGGTCCATGAGGGCCTGGTCCTCCTAAAATCCACCACCAACTCCTTGGTTTTGCTGGTGTTCAGTTGTAGGTGGTTTGAGTCGCACCATTTAACAAAGTCCTTGATTAGGTTCCTGTACTCCTCCTCCTGCCCACTTCTGATGCAGCCCACCATAGCAGTGTCGTCAGCGGACTTTTGCACGTGGCAGGACTCCGAGTTGTATTTGAAGTCCGATGTATGTTGGCTGAACAGGACCGGAAAAAGTCCATTCCCCTGTGGCGCTCCTGAGCTGCTGACCACAATGTCAGACCTGCAGTTCCCAAGACGCACATACTGAGGTCTGTCTGTAAGATAGTCTACGATCCATGACACCAGGTATGAATCTACTCCCATCTCTGTCAGCTTGTCCCAAAGGAGCAGAGGTTGAAGGTGCTAGAGAAGTCCAGAAACATAATTCTTACAGCACCACTGCCTCTGTCCAAGTGGGAGAGGGATTGGTGTAGCATGTAGATGATGGCATCCTCCGCTCCCACCTTCTCCTGGTATGCGAACTGCAGAGGGTCGAGGGCGTGATGGACCTGTGGCCTCAGGTGGTGAAGCAGCAGCCTCTCCATGGTCTTCATCACATGTGACGTCAGAGCGACAGGCCGGAAGTCATTCAGCTCACTAGGACGTGATACCTTTGGGACTGGGGTGATTTTGTACCAATGAGAAGAACCTCAGGTTTGTTACTTGTTATTTAACTTAAGAAAGTTTGATGAAAACCAGGATTTGATTTCTGCTATGCAATCAATAAGTGAGGAGGTGGAAAGGAAGCAGCAGGTTTCCTAGTGAGATAGAGCTGGAGGCCATCAGCACAACAGTGGAAGCTAACGTTATACAGTCATATGAAAAAGTTTGTGACCCCCTCTCAGCCTGCATAATAATTGACTCTTCTGTCAACAGTAAAGATAACAGTGGTGTGTCTTTCATTTCCTAGGAACATCTGAGTACTGCGGTGTTTTCTGAACAAAGATTTTTAGTGACGCAGTATTTAGTTTATGAAATGAAATCAAATGTGAAGAACTGGCTGTGCACAAATGTGTGTCCCCTTGTCATTGTGCTGATTTGAATGCCTGTCACTGCTCAATGCTGATCACTTGGCTGGATGAGCGCGTTAAGCCTTGAACTTCATAGACAGGAGTGTCCAATCAGGAGTGGTCAAAGGTATTTAAGGTGGTCAATTACAAGTTGTGCTTCCTTCACTTTGACTCTCCTCTGAAGAGTGACAGGCAGCATGGGATCCTCAAAGCAACTCTCCAAAGATCTGAAAACAAAGATTGTTGAGTCTCCTGGTTTAGGGGAAGGCTACAAAAAGACATCTCAGAGGTTTAAACTGTCAGGTTCAACTGTAAGGAATGGAATCAGGAAATGGAAGGCCACAGGCACAGTTGCTGTTAAACCAACTCAGCAGGTCTGGCAGACCAATAGAAATACAGGAGCGGCATATGCAGAGGCAGGATTGTGAGAATGGTGACAGACAACCACAGATCACCTCCAAAGACCTGCAAGAACATCTCGCTGCAGATGGTGTATCTGGACATCGTTCTACAATTCAGCTCATCTGTATGGCAGGGTGATGAGAGAGAAGCCCTTTCTGCACTCCCACCACAAACAGAGTCGCTTGTTGTATCAAATGCTCATTTAGAGAAGCCAGAGTCATTTGGGAACAAAGTGCTTTGAACTGATGAGACAAAAATTGAGTTATTTGGTCAGAACAAAAAGCGCTTTGCATGGCAGAAGAAGAACACCGCATTCCAAGACAAACACCTGCTACCTACTGTCAAATGTGGTGGAGGTCCCATCATGCTGTGGGCTGTGTGGCCAGTTCAGGGACTGGGGCCCTTGTTAAAGTCGAGGGTCGGATGAATTCAACCCAATATCAACAAATTCTTCAGGATAATGTTCAAGCATCAGTCACAAAGTTGAAGTTACTTAAGCAGGGGTTGGATATTCCAACAAGACGATGACCCAAAACACAGTTGGAAATCTACAAAGGCATTCATGCAGAGGGAGAAGTCCAATGTTCTGGAATGGCCGTCACAGTCCCCTGACTTGAATATCATCGACAATCTATGAATGATTTGAAGCAGGCTGTCCATCAAATTGAACTGAACTGGAGAGATTTGGTATGAAGAATGGTCAGAAATACCTCCATCCAGAATCCAGACACTCATCACAGGCTATAGGAGGACAGCGTCGAGAGGCTTAAAGGAGCAAAAGGAGGCTCAACTAAGTATTGATGTCATATCTCTGTTGTGGTGCCCACATTTATACACCTCTCTAATTTTGTTATGATGCATATTGCATATTTTCTGTTAATCCAATAAACTTTATGTCACTGCTGAAGTCCTACTGTGTCCATAAGGCATGTCGGATATTAAAAGGAAGTTCAGCCAATGAGAAACAAAAATCCAAAGAATTAAGAGGAATTCCCTAACTTTTTCATATGACTGTATTTACAAAAGATATTTCCAAGGGGAAGGAGGTAAATAATGAAGAGGAGGGGCCCCAGGACAGAGCCCACCTGATGGGTTGGGATGTGGAAGTTTTAAGCTGAACAAACTGAGTGCGGCCCGAGAGGGAGGATCTGAACCAGTCTAGTGGAGTGTTGGTAATGCCAATCGAAGATAATGTATTGAGAAGAGTTGTGTCACAAATGGCGTCAAAGGCCGCACTCAAATCACAGAGGATGAGAATAAGAATGAAACCAGAATCAGCTGCCATAAGGAGGTCGTTAGTCATTTTTATAAGTGCTGTTTCTGTTCTGTGGAAGGGATGAAAACCAGAGTGGAACTGTTCATACAGATTATCTGGAAATAAATGACAATGAATTTGAATAGCCACTATTTTTTCAAGAATAAATAATTACCATAATTATACTTATACCTCTATTGCAAAAAAACTTTTGGTCTGTTTTTCAGTCCCTCAGAGCAATCTGATTGGTGATGGAGCTCCAAGAAAGGACCCTCCCCTTAACTCTTTCAGGGTGGATGTCTACTTTTGTCAAAATTCAGGGTTAGAGGACGGTAATCACCCATAAACTGCAACAAAACTCGCCGTTAGGTTTTAGTTCAACTCTCTTTGCTAGAAGGAAAGTTAACTTCATTGATTTGACCTCAATTACCTGCGTATGCATGAGAAGCAAAGAGCAAAGAACCTCTAAAATGGCATCAACATCTGGCAAGAGACCAAAGCGAATACACAAAGCAAAATACTCCGTGGACAACATTTTGCGTATTATCACTGAATCGGACTCTGACTTGTTGAAAGCTGATTTTGATGCAAGTGATCTGGAGGTGGAGATTGAAAACCAAAGTGAGGGACTGGCTTCAGATGATCGGTCCCCAGCTGATTGTGGTGCTGAGCGTGCTTGTGTAGCTCGCCTGGGAGGGCCGCCACTTACGATGACCAGATTGCATGGCACTGCCCTCCACACATTCATACCTGCCATCGAGCTGTCCCCTCACAGCCACCAGAGACGCTGAACAGGTACCGACAGCAGCCACAGCAACTGACGTTTTACATTGATTTACACGTGAAACCTTTGCTTTGTGTGCTTTTCACAAAACGGAATTGTCTGCAAAAAATATTCTGCCCTCAAAGAGTTAAAGCCGAAAAGGTTTACCTCTTTGTTTTTTTTGTGCCCTTTTTTCCTAATAATTTTATTGATTTTATTAAAATCAAATAACATTCGATACACATAACTCAGGTTTTACAAGAAAAAAAAAGAAGCTTCGAAACAAATCAACTCCCACCCCTGAAAAGGAGAGCTAGTCCAGCAGTGTAAGTAAAGATAAGTCAATAGATACATGAATAAATGATAAATGAAGTAAAAGAGGGGAGAGATCCTGTTTCCTCAATTTAAATGCTTATTCTAACATATTATTGATCAGATCCTGCCAGGTTTTGAAAAAGTTCTGCACAGATCCTCTAAGTGTGAATTAGATTTTTCCCAACTTTAGATAATCTATAACAGATAACAGATAGAAGAGGTGAGTTAGGATTCTTCCAGTTGAGCGAGACAAGTCTACGTGCTAATAGTCAAGTAAAGACCATCACAGTTTGTTTGTCCTTCTCTACTTTAAGCCCCTCTGTGAACCCACCAGACAAAGCTGTTAGTGGATTAGGAGCGATTGGGACACACAAGCTGTCTGAAAGACATATAAAGATTTTGGTTCAGAATGATGTTAATTTGGTGCAGGCGCCAAAAACATGTGGCCCAGTGAGGCTGGAGCTCGATTGCAACGTTCACAGATCTCGCCCAGGAAACATTTTGGACAATTTTAAATGAGACAGATGTTCTCAATAGATGATATTAAGTTGAATACTTGTATGCTTTGTGGATAATGAGTGAATTCTCTGCATGGCTGCCTTCCACTCCTCTTCAGAGATGTTGATCCTTTTCCCAGTGTCCTCTTGGATCTTTCAAAGGGAGGAACTGTAAAATGCTTTTTATATCTTACAGAAATGCTCTCTGAACCCTTAAGAGGTAGGTGGGAGGTGAGGAGAATTGGAAAGGTTCTGTTTAACAAAGTTTCTAATTTGAAAGATAGTGAAAGAAATGTGTTGCTGGAAAGTTCAATTTAGAATGTAATTGTTCGTAGGATGTGAAGACGTTGTCTATGTACTGATCTCTAAGTGATTTAATCCCAAATGTTTTCCAGATATTAAAAACTGCGTACGTTTGAGAAGGGTTGGAAAAGGTGGCTATCATGTAGAGGTGCAACAGATCAAAGCTTCTTTATCTTAAAATGCTTCCTACATTGGTTCCATATTCTGAGTGAGTGAAGCACTATTGGGTTATTAGTATATTGCCGATAACTTGCATTTATTGGGGTGCAAAGCAGGGAATATAAAGAAGTGCTGCAGGATTTTATTTCTATTGCAGACCAAGCCTGTGTATGTTCATCTATTTGTGTCCATGCCCAGGTTTTTATAGCTTCCGCCAAGTAATAAAATTGAAAGTTAGGTAGTGCCATGCCACCTTCTGCCTTAGGCCTTTGTAGGGTCGCCCTTTGGATACGAGGATGTTTTGAATTCCAAATAAATGAGGTTATGGTTGAATCTAATCTCTCTATTATAAAAAAAAAAATCTTAGGAGGTAAACTAAGGAGAAGAGACGTGATCTCCTCGGAAGACAATTTGATGTCCCGCGAGACAAAGTAGTGAGACAACATTTAGAACAAGTTCACGGACATCTGACCTAGCAGTTGTTGGATTGCTGTTGGCAGACGCGCTTCATGTGCTCCCAGCTCTAAAAACAACGACAAGCGACAAGCAGAACACACAGCTCGCCAGCAGCAAGCTAGCAGATGATCTGACCGCTTCTCCTTAGTGTGTGTTCAGGTCCCCCGACCCCTCGAGCGGCAGAGACACAAAGTTCCAAAAGGACAGCTAGTGTACAGGCTTTGAAATGATCGACGCGCAGCGCGACAAGCAGAATACGCAGCTCGCCAGCAGCAACAAGCTAGCAGATGATCCGACCGCATCTCCTTAGCGTGCGTTCAGCCAGTCCCCCTTCACGACACGAGCAGCGTTATACATCCCGCAAGAGAAAGATGTAACCACGCCTGAGAAATAAAGGACAAGTATTGTAGTAAAAGTGAAAATAATGCATATGTAACAATTCCCATGAAAATAACAATCTCTTTAAATTGTATATCTGGGTAACCAAACCCGGGGGCAGGCGAGTGAAGTGAGCAGGGGGCGGAGCCCCGTAGTTTCTTTAAAAAATGATCTATTGATATATATTGGAATGTTTTGAAATAAAAAGAGAAGCTGTTTTTGTTTGGAACGTTAGCATGAAACGGGACGACGTGGGCGCATCCCAACTTTACACTGTCCTGTCATTCCTGCACCTGGCCACAATACGCTTAGGCTCTATGCAAGACTACTGCATGATTTTGGGGAGGTCATGAAGGGGGTGGGTGGGGTGCCAATACTGAGCAAGGACAGCCAAATGAACTATTTGTGACTTCGGTGGCCTGTAGAAAGAACTTTGTCTTATAGTTGCCTATTTTGGCGTAGTTTTGTCTATAACGCCTGGCAGATGGCAGAAGTTCAAAAAGGTTGTGGCCTTGGGTGTGTGGGGCCGGTGATGGTTTTCCCATTCCTGCTTCATGACTCTGGAATGGTACAGGTCAGGTAAGGTGGCAGTGATCTTTTTAGCAGGACCTTGCCTGTTCTTGTCTTATTTAATTGCTGTAATGGATGAGCTGAGAACAGAGTCGATGATTGTTGTCGTCAAACATGTGCGACTAGGAGTGAGCTGTGATTACCCGCCAGCCCAGACTGATGCCACTTCCTGTTCCGGCACTCAGGCTGATGTCACTTCCTGTTCCGGGAACCAGGCTGACATCACTTCCTGTTCTGGAAACCAGACTGACCTAATTTCCTGTTCCGGCACCCAGATTGATGTCACTTCCTGTTCCGGCACCCAGACTGTTCAGCTTGAGGAAGTTCTTGGACATCCAGACCTCAATCTCATCCAAGTAGCAAGAAAGAGTTAATGGAGGTGTAAGAGAAGTCGAATCCAGTCTCACATAGAGCTGCGTATCATTGGCATAGCAATGGAATGAAACTCCATGCTTGTGGATGACGTGACCCGGGGTAGCATATAGATATTAAAGAGGGTCGGCCCAAGGACTGATCCTTGTGGGACTCCACAGGTGACAGTGTGGGTGTGAGATTTAGCGTCCACAAAGGCCACATACTCAGTCCTGTCTGAAAGATAGGACTTGAACCATTTGAAAGCAATGCCAGAAAGCCCAAATTTATAGTGAAGATGATGAAGGAGAAAATTATCGTATTGTACTACTATATCAAATGGAGTGATGGAGAGCCATGGTCAGCAGCCATCAGGAGGTCATTGGTGACTCTAATCAGGGCTGTCTCTGTGCAGTGAGAAGTTTGGAAACCAGTGAGGACTATGGCTAGCCAGTCATCCCGGCCAATACCCCCATGCTGCCAGGTGGAGCTCTCCCTGCAGCATGGAGGTGCCCCGAATACCAGCAGGGAGTCATAGACAATGGAGCTTTCCTTTACAGCCCTGCTGGATACCACAGGGGCCAAAAACAGAGGATGCTGCAGGGAGGCCCAGAGACTCGTTTGTGCCCTATAACCCGGAAGTACGCCTTAGTCACAGCGACAGGAGGAATGACGTACTTCCGGGATGAAGAAGAGGACTTTTTGATCTGACCCGGAAGTGATAGGAGGTCACGTGGACTGAGGGATTTAAACATTTCCGGGTCAGGGAATATAAAAGGATTGTGGGAGATCCGAGACATTGAGCTGAGCTGGGTGGAAGGGTGGCAACGTGTCTGGGAGTAGGAGGGTTGTTTATTGTATTGGAGAATTGATTATTGTATGAGCATTGTGGAGAGGAGGGTTCTTTGTGCACTGTTTATTAATAAAAAGTCAGATTACTGGACTTTTACCTGGTGTCTGGTGTTTGGTCTGAGGGTTCAAAGGGACAACAGCGCCCCCTATCTGTCACACCAGACTGAAATTTTTCAAACAGATTGAATTTTTTGAGGTGATCCTGAAGATGAACCAAAGCAACCTTTTCCAAAACCTTAGACAAAAATGGAGGGTTGGAGATCGGACGATAGTTTGCTAACACTTTAGGATCCAAAGAGGATTTTTTTTAAATGAGGTCTGATTTTTTGAGATTTTCAAGGCCAGTGGGACTGAGCCGCTCTGGAGAGAATGAATAATGATGTCAGCAATTAGAGGGCTTATGTCTGATAGATTAGCTTTTACCAGAGGAGTAGGAAAAGGGTCCAATGAACACGGTGAAGGGCGCATCCTCTGTATGATGTCCTCAACTTCTTTAACTGTGGTACAGAGGAACTGGGAGAGGCAGCCCATTGGTTTTGATGTGGAAACATCCAGCGATGGAGGGCTGGAGGCAGGCAATGAGGAGCGGACGCTGTCCACTTTAGAGGTGAAATATTCAATAAAATTGTTGCCCTGCTCTTCTGTGAAATTATTACAGGCATAGGTGTGAGGACTGAGTAAATGGTTTGTCACAGAAAACAGTTGCTTGGAATTTCTAGGACTGTTGTTGATTAAATTTGAAAAGTATTGAGATCTAGCAGTGGTCAGTGCCCTGGAGTAGTTCTTTTGATGTTCCCGATAAGCTAATTTGTGGACTGCTGAACTGGTTGCAACAAAACGGCGCTCGAGGGCTCGCCCAGCTGTCGAAGCTAACTTGTAAACCACGGGGCAGATTTTACAAAAGAGACCACTCGTGATTTAAGTGGGGCATGGGTCTCAAGGATGATGTGGAGACCATTGAAGTAGTAATCGACTAATTCAAGAATCGTAATAAGACACACAAATCCAAATTCAGGGACCGGGCAAATCTAAAATTTCCCCGTCTACACACAACGCACATGAAGGGTTTTTGTTTTAGAGCATCCGGAAACTCGGACGTGGCTGCATCTAATGGGGCAATCTTCACAGCGGTGCTCCCGTGATGTCAGTTGTATCATTTTTGGTGCTGCGTTCTGTTGCTGGTCTTGTCACATCATCACGATGGTGACAAATAATCACGATTGCTCAGGAGGAATAAAATAACAACGAAAATGATCCACAAAACATTCTCAATGAGTGAACACAAAATCCAAACCGCAAATAAATGCCACAGGTAAACCCATAATGAGAATTCATAATGAAGAAGGGGGCTAAAAAACACCATTTAAACGCACAGATTCATTAATTTTCGACCTACAGGCCTGCTTGACTGTACATGCCATTTTTATTTTTTTATTATTTCAACTCTTGAGTTTAAAAACATCAGCAAGCGCCATCTTTATGATCGAACAAAAGACGCTCGTTGTGCTTGAGGTTTTCCTGATTTATTGTCGGCTACGCCCCTCGTCCAAAGTTGGCACCAAGGAGCCACCACACTGACCAAAAATGAGCACTCCGATGACTTATATGAAGATACGCTCAGACACTTCCGGGAGAGCCAAGAGGTCGTTATTGTGTGCCATCTTCGTTTCTGAGGCCTAAACAAAGGTTCAAGTGAGAGCAGCAGACGGTTATGTAATCTTTACTGAATGCCCCCTGTGTCTTTTGTTCGTGTTTTCGTGAGAATGCGGTGGACTGTGTGCTGCACTTCCATGATCTGGCAGTCTGACAGACCATCTGAGGATGTTTCCCCTGCCCACCGCGATCGTTATCACTTTTGAAATACACGCCGGGCTCTTCCGTGCGGCTTATTCTATTTGAGGATTAAGTGGAGGTGGCGCAACAATAAAAACTCCTCTGTAAGAACTTCAAATAAAAACGTCAACAGAATGCTGTGGTAGAAACAAAAAAAAAAAAAAAGAAAATGAAGACGAGGAAAACTTCACTGCGGGAGGAATCTCAGCACGGGGATATTCGTGCTGTCGAAGAATGGATTAGGGTTGCTGTTGTTTCTGTTTAGTGCTTTGTGTTTTCTGGACATCTGGTTAAAATCGAACACGCAGCTGGAGTAACGTGATGTGTCCCCAGGCTGGCCTGATTGACTGAGCCGGGATATTTATGGGCTCCTTTAAAGCCAGTGGTTATATCATTAGTGCTCATCTAAATAAAGTGGGCAGAGGAGGGAAACAAACGTCCAGTGGAGCGCAGACTGAGCGGCTTTATCAGGGATGAGCGTACAGAGGTGCTTGAAAGTTTGTGAAGCCTTTAGAATTTTCTATATTTCTGTATAAATATGACCTAAAATATCATCAGATTTTCACTCAAGTCCTAAAAGTAGATAAAGAAAAACCAATTAAACAAATGAGACAAAAATATTATACTTGGTCATTTATTTATTGAGGAAAATGATCGAATATTACATATTGGTGAGTGGCAAAAGTATGTGAACCTCACGGATGATCAGTTAGTTTGAAGGTGAAATTCGAGTCAATGGGATGCCAATCAGGTGTGAGTGGGCACCCTGTGTGATTTAAAGACCAGGATCTATCAAAGTCTGCTCTTCACAACACATGTCTGTGGAAGTGTATCATGGCACGAACAAAGGAGATTTCTGAGGACCTCACAAAAAGAGTTGTTGATGCTCATCAGGCTGGAAAAGGTTACCAAACCATCTCTGAAGAGTTTGGACTCCACCAATCACAGTCAGACAGATTGTGTACAAATGGAGGAAATTCAAGACCATCATGACCCTCCCCAGGAGTGGTCGACCAACAAAGATCACTCCAAGAGCAAGGCACACGTGTAATAGTCAGCAAGGTCACAAAGGACCCCAACTGAAGGCCTCTCTCACATTGGCTAATGTTCATGTTCATGAGTCCACCATCAGGAGAACACTGAACAATAATGGTGTGCATGGCAGGGTTGCAAGGAGAAAGCCACTGCTCTCCAAAACAAACATTGCTGCTCATCTGCAGTTTGCTAAGATCACGTGGACAAACCAGAAGGCTATTGGAAGAAAGTTTTGTGGACGGACTAAAATAGAACTTTATGGTTTAAATGAAAAGCGTTCTGTTTGGAGAAAGGAAAACACTGCATTCCAGCAGAAGAACCTTATCTCATCTGTGAAACATGGTGGTGGGAGTATCAGGGTTTGGGCCTGTTGTGCTGCATCTGGGCCAGGACGGCTTGCCTTCATTGATGAAACAATGACTTCTGAATTATATCAGAGAATTCTAAAGGAAAATGTCAGGACATCTGACCATGAACTGAATCTCAAGAGATGGTGGGTCACGCAGCAAGACAACGACCCTCAGCACACAAGTCGTTCTACCAAAGAATGGTTCAAGAAGAATAAAGTGAATGTTCTGGAATGGCCAAGTCAAAGTCCTGACCTTAATCCAGTCAAAATGTTGTGGAAGGACCTGAAGAGAGCAGTTCATGTGAGGAAACCCACCAACATCCCAGAGTTGAAGCTGTTCTTTATGGAGGAATGGCAGTATGCAGGAATGATCAGAAGTTACCGGAAACGTTTAGTTGCAGTTATTGGGGGGTCACACCAGATACTGAAAGCAAAGGTTCACATTCTTTTGCCACCCACAAATATGTAATATTCCATCATTTTCCTCAATAAATAAATGACCAAGTATAATATTTTTGTCTCATTTGTTTAACTGGTTTCTCTTTATCTACTTTTAGGACTTGAGTGACAATCTGATGATGTTTTAGGTCATATTTATGCAGAAATATAGAAAATTCTAAAGGGTTCACAAACTTTCAAGCACAACTGTACATCACCACCACGACAAGATGTATATTGGAATGAAACTTACAGAGCCAGGCGATTATTCATTACAGGCCGTGCGGTGTACTGAGGTTTGTGTTCAGATCCCACTACTGACACCACTGTCACATGACCTGCCTGTGCTCATGAAGCTGACTGCATCAGGAATGTCATATAAAGGCATCAGTCAAACAAGTCAATGCAATTAGAACTGGACCCCTTTAGAGTGGGAGGTTGAATTCGGTTTTCTTGATTTCCTTTTTCAACTTTCATGTATTTTTTTCTTTTCATTTTTGTTTTCTCAGCTTTATGAAGTCATTTGTAGTATAAGTTCAAATTGATCACATGCCATGTTAATTTCTTCAAATAAAATAAACTAATTCAAAAAAAGAAGAAGAAGAAGAAGAAGAACTGGACCCCTTTTAAAACTATAAAAATACACACACATCTTTTTGGGTTTTGTTGCTTTACTTTTTTAACTTCCTGCTATTTTTTTTCCTTTCAATTTTGTTTTCTTAGTTTAATAAAATAATAATAATAAAAAAAACACACAAGTGGACCGACGGGGGGCTTCTTGGGTGGGAGTTGAGTTTGGTGTCGTTGTTTCCTTTTTCAACTTTCTGATATTTTTGTCTTTTTCTTTCTTGTTTTCCCAGTTTTATGAAGTCATTGGTTCTATAAGTTCAAATTGATTGAATGCAATGTGAATTTCTTTAAATAAAATAAAATAATTAAAAAAAGAATAAGAACTGGACCCTCTTTTAACCCCCCCTCATATATACACACATTTTTTTGAGTAGAATTCAGTTTTGTTGCTTTACTTTTTTAACTTTCTGGTATGCTTTTTCTCTTTTTATTTTTTTAGTTTATCAAAATTATTTTAAAAAACACAAAAGTGCCTTCATCCCCTTCTTGGGTGGAGGTTGAGTAGTTGCTTTGCTTTTTTAACTTTCTGATTTTTTTTTCTTTTCCTTTTGTTTTCCTAGTTTTATGAAATCATTTATTTAGTCAATCAACCCACTACACCCTAACTACAGGGTCATGGGTGTCCACTGGAGCCAATCCCAGCCACCACAGGGCACAAGGCAGGAAACAAACCCTGGGCAGGGCGCCAGCCTACCACAGGATGTGCACACCCACACACGGGACAATTTAGGATCACCAATGCACCTAACCTGCATGTCTTTGGACTGTGGGAGGAAACCCACACAGACACGGGGAGAACATGCAGACTCCACGCAGGGAGGACCTGGGAAACGAACCCTAACTGCGAGGCAGCAGCACTACCCACTGCGCCACCGTGCCGCCCATCATTTATTTATGAAGTTATAAATTCAGTTATAAATTATACAGTTCAAATTGATCATATGCAATGTTAATTTCTTTCAATAAAGTAATTAAAAAAGAAGAAGAACTGGACTCCTTTTAAAACCCCCACATATACACACATCTTTTTGGGTAAAATTCTATTTTGCTGCTTTACTTTTTGAACTTTCTGGTTTGTTTTTTCTTTTCATTTTCGTTTACCTAGACTCTCTATTATAAAAAGAATGCTTGGAAGGCGACGAGATGTGATCTTCTCGGAAGACACTTTAACGTCAAGGCAGTGAGACGAAAGGACAGCTGCTGTACAGGCTTTTAAATGATTGACCGACACACAGCTCGGTGGCGGCAGCAGCACAGCAACAAGCTAGCAGCTGATCAGACCGCATCTCCTTAGCGTGTGTTGTTTTCAGCGCCCTTCACAACGCGAGCGGGAGAGACCCCAAGTGGCAGGAGCTAGCGCACACAGGGAGGGGATGGGATGGGGGGGCTAGCCTCCTAGTTTAATAAAATTATTTAAAAAAAACACACACACAAATGGACCCCCCCTTCTTTCTTAGGTTGTGTTTGGTTTTCTTGATTTCCTTTTTTTAGTTTTCTGATCTTTCTTTTCCTTTTTCTTTCCCCAGTTTTAAGATGTCATTTGCTGTATAGGTTTGAGTTGATTGTATGCAACGTAAAGTTATCTAAATAAGATAAAATGATTGAAAAAAGAAGAAGAGCTGGACCCCCTTAGAACGGGATACTCATGTGGGGATTGAATTCTGTTTTTGTGACTTTCCTTTTTTAATCTCCTTTTTTTCTTTTTTCTTTCCATTTTTTCTTTTCTAGTTTGTCTATGAAGTCGTTTGTTGTATAAGTTTTACTTGATTGCATGCAATGTTTGTTTCTTCAAATGAAATGAAATAATAAAAAAGCAAAGAACTGGACCCCCTTTTTGACATTGTCCTTCTGTTGTGGCCCTCTCCTAAAATAATCTTTTAAATTCTTTTGTTTTCCCTCATCAAAGAGCACTCAGTACTCCAGAATGGAAAAACGAAAACAGAAGTATAGAAATATTTGCAAATTTATTAAAACTGAAAAAACAAACTCTTGGGCAGCACGGTGGCGCAGTGGGTAGCGCTGCTGCCTCGCAGTTAGGACGCCTGGGTTCGTTTCCCGGGTCCTCCCTGCGTGGAGTTTCCATGTTCTCCCCTTGTCTGTGTGGGTTTCCTCCCACAGTCCAAAGACATGCAGGTTAGGCACATTGGCGATATTAAATTGTCCTGTGGTGCCCGGGGTTTGTTTCCTGCCTTGCAACCCTGTGTTGGCTGGGATTGGCTCCAGCAGACCTCCGTGACCCTGTAGTTAGGATATAGCAGGATGGATAATGGATGGATGGATGGAAAACAAACTCTGAAATCTCAGACGGACCCAAATATTCAGAAACTCTACTATGACGCTTGTGGCTCAGGTGTCTCTCGATCATCGTTGAGATTTTTCTGCACCTCTGTGGTTCAATCAGGCGATTGTCTGTCTACTGTCTACAGAAGATCCCACTGGTGACATCATCCAAGCCCTGAGGTTGAAGGGGCTGCCTGTAGAGCTTGGAGACGGGACTGTGTTGGAGAGCAAATCAGGGGAAGACCTGCAAAGAAAAAAAAATATCCTGCATCATTGAAGGTTCTCAAGAGCACAGGGGTCTCCATTATTTGATAAGGTGCCACATTAGAGGGTGGGCATCAAACTAAAAGAAGTGGCAGTTCAGGGTGTGGGGCGTAGATGGGTGCAGAATTGGCTCAGACACAGGTAGTAGAGGGTGACGGTGCTAGGAACTTTATCAGAATTAAGTGAGGTTAAGAGTGGTGACCAGGAGGGGGCAGTGCTGAGGCTGCTGCTATGTTTAATATAAATAAATGATTTATAGGGTGGTCCAGATCGAATTATGCAATTTTCATTACGCTATAACTTATTAAGTTTATTACATAGAAAATCATCCGAAAAATCCCAGCCCATCGACAAATGTGCGAACTGACGACATGAAGAATCGTCTTCGTGCCAAACTGGAATTGTCCCCGCATAAATCAAAGTCATCCAGACGACCTGGATCTGCATAATTAGATCTGGACAACCCTGAAGATAGGAATATAACTAACAAGCTGGTTAAGTTTACAGATGATACCAAGATAGGTGGATTAGCAGATAATTTGGAATCCATTATATCATCACAGAAGGACTTGCACAGCAGACAGGCTTGGGCAGATTTGTGGCAGCAGATGAATTTTAATGTCAGTAAATGTAAAGAATTACACATAGGAAGTAAAAATGTGAGGTTTGAATACATAATGAGGGGTCTGAAAATTGAGAGTCCACCTTATGAGAAGGATTTAGGAGTCATAGTGGACTCTAAGCTATCAACTTCCAGACAGTGTTCAGAAGCCATTAAGAAGGCTAACAGAATGTCAGGTTATATAGCGCCTTGACGTGTGGCGTACAAGTCACAGGAGGTTCTGCTCAAGCTTTATAACACACTGGTGAGGCCTCATCTGGAGTCCTGGGTGTAGTTTGGGTCTCCAGGCTACAAAAAGGACAACACAGCACAAGAGAAGGTCCAGAGAAAAGCGACTAGGCTGATTCAGGGCTACAGGGGCTGAAATTTAATGTCAGTAAATGTAAAAATTACACAAAGGAGGTAAAAATGTGAGGTTTGAATACACAATGGAGGTCAGAAAATCGAGAGTCCACCTCATAAGAAGAATTTAGGAGTCGTAGTGGACTCTAAGCCATCAACTTCCCGACAGTGATCAGAAACCATTAAGAAGGCTTCTTTTTCACATGTTTCCTTAGCTCCTACTATCCCATATCATCATGGAGATCTCAGTTCAAATTAACTGTGTGTGCAGATCTTTGCTATGATGGATGTCACTTAATTTGTCATGTTTCTTCTCATTTGTATTTTTAAAAGTAAATATGCACACAAGCAACATTTTTTCCTATTGCTTGCTACACATTCTAATGACATTTTAAACCCAGTTTTAAGCCACCAACTTCAAACTGTGGGAAAACCAGCTCCCCAATTGTAGCTAGGATGTCGATTACCCAGCCCCGGGTGGCCAACCGAAATCTGAAGCATTGAAAAGAATTTGTTCATGGTTAGTAATTGTGTTAAAATTCTGCTTGCAACGCCAATTGTATCCATCAGGGGGAACATGCTCTGTAGGAAGAAATTCATTCGAGATTGCAGCCTTTACTACACCATTAAGATACATAATAATATAGAAAATAAAGTAATATTGTTCCCTATTGGTACGGCGGTGATTCTAAAAGGAAGAAAGAGTCAGTAGCACTAAAGAAAGGTAGTATTTTAGTTTTAGTTTAATATCAGCTGTGATAGACGGCCGAGACATCCCAGAACAAGAAGAATGGAGGAAGGCAGCCTTTTCTGGATACTGCCTTCCCCGGGATGCTTTTTAAGCTCCCCGTGGCAGCACTCACTGCACCCAACAGGGCTGAGAAAACAAACTCCATGTCCCAGGATGCACTGAGGGAATCCGGGGAACCATTGCCATCCAGGGAAGCTGCCACCTAGCGTCCACAATTGGCGTGGTCGGCAGGATTATTGATCCAGAAGATGGCAGAAGGGCAAGACTTAAATACCATGCTGTCCACCATTGTGAGTGAACTGCACACTTTGAAGATACAGATGGGTGAAACAAGAACCCAACTCACCAAGTCCGAGGCTCGCTGCGGCAGCCGTACGGACAAAGACCACTCGGTCATTGCCAACCCAATTAACATATTTAACAGAAGGCAATGACATCGAGACTTATTTCTTGGAGATTGAGCAAACCACACAGCGGAACGCATGGCCGAGGTCAGAATGGGCATACCTACTGGCTCCCTACCTGAAGGGAATAGCGCAGAGAGCCTATTATGATTTAACCGAGGAGCAGGCTGCCAACTATGACGTTCTCAAAACAGAGGTGTTCAAGCGCTACGGTATATCTCCGGAGCAGCAAGTGAGAGAATGGAGGGAGTGGAAGTTTGATCCCGAACGTCCTCTAAGAACCCAGGTATTTGAGGTTCCCACAAAATGGCCAGGTTGCTTGCCTGTGATACGTTTCTTCATGCCCTCCCTGACGACATCGCCCAGCAGATCCGGAAACAAAACTTTGACAGTATGGACACCCTAATCAAGATCACAGTGTGTCACTGGACAGCTTGTAAATTGGGGCGATCAGAACGGTTCTCTTGCCGTACCCAACAGCCACGTGGGGCAGCGCCTGAGTCCTCCCGACAGCCTCCCGAGCCTGACATCCGAAAAAGGGACAGACAGTTGAACCTACCCCTCTGTTTCAAGTGTGGAGAGGTTGGACATCTGTCCCCAAACTGTGTACACGAGCCCATGGATTGCTCACTAGGGAATGGGGAAAGGTACTGTGCCACTGTGATTAACCCTTTATCTCTTCCTTATACAGGTGCAGTTATTATAAATGGCCGGAATGTAAGGGCAATGCTCGATTCCAGGAGTAACATCTTCATTGTTGCTTCCCGATTCGTTTTACCGCGACAGTGGCTTAAAATAAAAACTAGCCTGAAATGTATTCATGGGGACCTCCAGTATTATAAAACCACTAACTGTGTGGTAACAGTAGATCAAGTCATGATCAAAATGACAATGGCAGTATTACCGGATCCCCCATTTCCAGTCATATTAGGGAAAGATTGGAAAGAAATTAACATCGGTAAAAATGTAGCTGCTCCTGAAAAGAATTTGGGCTTAATAATGGAGAGTTCGCCTACTCCAACTGCCTCCTTGGCATATACTACGGTCGCTAGGACCCATGCAAGTACTCAGTATGAGGGAGTCGATGTCCCATCGTCCTCTGCGGGAGCTAGTATGGTTAACGTAGAGGACGTGGTGGCAGAAGCCCCTCCGACAGAGGTCGATAGAGACCCTATTCAAAATTTAATAATAACAATTCTTTGAATTTATATAGCGCCTTTCTCACTACTCTAAGTGCTCAGCAAATGCAGGTTAAGGGCCTTACTCAAGGGCCCAACAGAGCAGAGTCCCTATTGGCGTTCACGGGATTCAAACCGGCAACCTTCCGATTGCCAGTGCAGATCCCTAGCCATAGAGCCACCATTTATTATCACAATTTCGAATTACCCCTTCTTCATTTAAAAGAGAACAATGGAACGATGATTCCTTAAAATTTGCTAGGAATGCAGTATTATCTACCGAGGGTCATACAACCCTAGATCCCGATACCTTTCTTTGTAATAAAAAATGAATTATTATATCGAGTAACAGAACACGGGGGTGAAGTGAGAGCATTGCTGTTAGTACCACGCACTTTTTGGTGACAAGTGTGTGAGCTGGCACATGCTCACCTTCTAGGAGCCCATTTAGGCTCTGAAAAAACGTTGGAGAGAATAAAACTCCAATTTTATTGGCCTGGAATTAATGAGGAGGTATGACGATTTTGCGCCTCGTACCCCGAGTGCCAACTTCGTCAGATTCCTAGGAGGGACCGAGCTCCTCTCATTCCCCTTCCCCTGATTAATGTACCATTTAAACGAGTCGGTATGGACCTCGTAGGACCATTAGAACCCTCATTAAAAGGCTTCAAATACATTTTAGTTCTAGTAGACTATGCTATTCGATTTCCTGAAGCTGTTCCTTTGCGCTGAGCCAATACGAAAAACATCGCACGGGAACTATAGGGATATTCACACGTGTTGGGATCCCCAAAGAGGTGCTAACGGACCAAGGGACTCCTTTCACTTTGGAGAGCCGGAGTGTTGGGAAGTTGGGTGACTAAGCTGCTGGGAGTGGAGGACTGATTGATTTATTGTATTGATTATTGTTGTGATTATGATTACTATTGGAGAATTGTGGAGTGTGCAGTGCTTTGTGCACTTTATTTGAAGAAAATAATTAAAGAATTCTTCTTGGTGCTTTTAAATGTGTGTCCTGGACGTCTGTCTGGTGGGTTTAAAGGGGCAAGAGCGCCTCTAGTGCCCACACAGCCTACCACTCTTGGCCAACGCTTTGAGGCACTAGAGGTTTGCTGCAATTGGCACTTGTCCAGTCTTCGAGAGAGTGCACGGGAAAGCATTGTGTCCCTGGCACGGGCAGGAATGACGTCTTCTTTCTGTCCATAGGTAAGCTCACGCAGTTGTCTGATTTTTATACCTTCTCTTTGAACATGCAATCTCCAAACATGGCTACAGTTAGTTTACTGACAAGCATGATTTCAAGCATTAGAACACTCTAGATGAGAACAGGCCATTCAGTCCAATGAAGCTCGTCAGTCCTATCCACTTATTTCTTCCAAAAAAACATCAAGATGAGTTTTGGACGTCCCTAACGTCTTATTGTCCACCACACTACTTGGTCGCTTATTCCAAGTGTCTATCATTCTTTGTGTGAAGAAAAACTTCCTAATGTTTGTGTGAAATTTCCCCTTCACAAGTTTCCAGCTGTGTTCCCGTGTTCTTGATGAGCTCATTTTAAGGTCACCGTCTCGATCCACTGGACTGATGCCCTTCATCATTTTAAACACTTCACTCAGGTCTCTTCTTCATCACAGTAAAGGCTCAGCTTTTTTAATCTTTCCTCATAACTCATCCCCTGTAGCCCTGAATGAGCCTAGTCGCTCTTCTCTGGACCTTCTCTTGTGCTGCTATATATACCCAGGACTCCAGATGAGGCCTCACCAGTGCGTTATAAAGCTTGAGCAGAACATCCTGTGACTTGTACTCCACACATCAAGGCGCTATATAACCTGACATTCTGTTAGCCTTCTTAATGGCTTCTCAACACTGTCTGGCAGTTAAAAGCTTAGAGTCCACTATGACTCCTAAATCCTTCTCATGAGGTGTACAAAAGGTGGAGACAGCGAATGGTGGTGTGGCAGCAGCTTGCAGCGGCCTCTCTGGACCGAAATAGCGTTTTTATGTAGTATTTGTTATTTTATTTTTTCCCCCTTTTTCAGTATTACATGGACATCAGAACAATTAGAGTCCATGTATATCAATGTGAGACGCTTCTCTGCTACCGATATCCATATAAAAACATAAAGAATGATCTGCGGGATAAAATGTGCGACCTCGGCCTGCTACGAGAACCGGACCTTCGGCCCTCGGCGTTGCCTGATGCCAACGGCTGAGGGAGAGACACACGTAAGCGGTGTGCGAGGAGGCGGAGACGTGGGAAGCGAGCGGGAGTCCGTGCTAGGCTAAAAGCTAACCCCAGCCGGCCGGCGCTCCCGTCCATATTACTATGTAATGTCTGCTCCCTGGACAATAAATTGGACTTCATTCGACTTCCCGGCGTGAGTTTAAAAACTGTTGAGTCTTTGTTTTCACAGAGACGTGGCTCAGCAACAGAGTTCCGGACGCCGCCATTCTGCTAAATGGGCTAGCCGCGTTTTGAGCCGACAGAAATGCTACTCTGTGCGGAAAGACTCGCGGTTGTGGACCGTGTGTTTATATCAACACGGGATGCAGTAACTCTGTGCTAGTTTCTAGCTACTGCTCACCGCTAGTGGAGTTTGTGATTGTTCAATGTAGACCTTTTTATTTGCCTCAGGAATTCACCACCATCCACATTATCTGAGTTTACATACCTCCCTGTGCTAATGCTAAGGAGGCGCTCTGGGAACTGTGCGGCGCCATCACAGACATACAGAACACACACCTGGATGGACTGGTTATTGTCACAATGATTTCAATCATGCAAACCTCAAGTCAGTGCTCCCTAAATTCCATCTGTTTTTAGACTTTGCAATGAGAGGAACGAACACGCTGGAATTTATTTATACGAACATCTCAGTTGCATACTGGGTGGAGACCCGCCCCTACTTTGGAAACTCAGATCACATCTTCCACATCTTCTTCTTCTTCTTCTTCTTGCTCCCGTTAGGGGTCTCCATAGTGGATCATCTTCTTCCATAATTTCTTCTCCTCGTCATCTTGCTCTGTCACACTTGTCACCTGCATGTCCCCTATCACCACATCCATTAACCTTCTCTTAGGCCTTCCTCTTTTCCTCTTCCCTGGCAGCTCTATCCTTAGCAACCTTCTCTCAATATACTCAGCATCTCTCCTTTGCACATGTCCAAACCAGCGCAATCTCGCCTCTCTGACTTTGTTTTCCAACCGTCCAACTTGAGCTGACCCTCTAATGTCTTCATTTCTAATCCTGTCCATCCTCATCACACCCAATCTAAATCTTTACCTCTGCCACCTGCTGCTTTCTGGTCAGTGCCACCATCTCGAGCCCATATAACATAGCTGGTCTCATTACCATCCTGTAGACCTTCCATTTCACTCTTACTGATACCCATCTGTCACAAATCACTCCTGACACTCTTCTCCACCCACTCCACCCTGCCAGCACTCTCTTTTCCACTTCTCTACCACAATCCCCATTAGTCTGTACTGTTGATCCCAAGTATTTAAACTCATCCACCTTTGCCAACTCTACTCTCTCATTTACACACATGTATTCTGCCTTGATGGTCTTACTGACCTTTATTCCTCTACTCTCATATCTCCACCTCTCCAGGGTCTCATCATCTCTGTCATGTTAATTCCAGCATACAGACCGCTCATCAGACGCATCAAACCGGTTCTGAAGCAGGTGAGAACCTGGCCAGCAGAAGCCATCTCTGCTCTTCAGGACTGTTTTCAGTGCACATGTTTAGAGAGACTGCAACCAACAGTGACTGAATCAACTTGGAGGAGTACATGGACCCTGTGATCATCAGAGGTGACTGTGCAGAGGGTGCAGACATAAAAAATACCTGGGTGATAAACTGGACTGGACTGCCAATACTGATACTCTGTGTAAGAGAGGACAGAGCCGACTATACTTCATTAGAAGGCTGGTGTCCTTCAACATCTGCAATAAGATGCTGCAGATGTTCTATCGGACGGTTGTGGCGAGCGCCCTCTTCTACGCGGTGGTGTGCTGGCGAGGCAGCATAAAGAAGAGGGACAAACTGGTGAGGAAGGCAGGCTCTATTGTAGGCACGGAGCTGGACAGTTTGACATCCATGGCAGAGCGATGGGCGCTGAGCAGACTCCTGTCAATCATGGAGAATCCACTGCATCCACTGAACAGGATCATCTCCAGACAGAGGAGCAGCTTCAGAGACAGACTGCTGTCACCATCCTGCTACACTGACAGACTGAGGAGACTCCACACTATGCGACTCTTCAGTTCCACCCGGGGGGTAAACGTTAACATTATACAAAGTTATTGTCTGTTATACCTTATCTATCTATCTATCTATCTATCTATCTATCTATCTATCTATCTATCTATCTATCTATCTATCTATCTATCTATCTATCTATCTATCTATCTATCTATCTACATGTCATCAGTGACCAGCTACATCTATAAGTGCATTGATGACGTCACTGTCTCCAAGTACATCACTGCACGCCCCAACCAGAAACTGTGGATCACAGAGGAAGAGCATGTGCTACTGAAGACCCGGGACTCTACCTTCAAGAAAGGTGATGAAATGGACTTGAGAACAGTGAGGGCCAAACTATTCCGCACCATCAGAGTGGCAAAGTGCACACACGCACAGAGAATCCAGGGACTTTTTCTATATGACAAAGACACACGGAGCATGTGGAAAGACATCCAGGCTATCACCAATTACAGGACAACACCACCCTCTTGTGACAGTGACGCCTCCCTTCCAGATGTGCTGAATAACTTCTATGCACGGTTTGAAGCACAGAACAACGTGGTGATGAGGAAGACCACCTCTCCTCCTAGCGACCAAGCATTAAATCTGACAGTGGCCGATGTGAGAGATACTCTACGAAGAGTCAAACCACAGAAGGCTGTAGGACCAGACAATATTCCTGGCAGGGTACTAAGTGAATGTGCAGACCACCTGGCAGACGTTTTTACTGACATCTTTAACATCTCCCTGAGCACCGTCATTATCCCAACCTGCTTCAAAACCACCACCATAGTTCCCGTGTCAATAAAGTCACAAGTGTCGTACACAAGTTCTCAGCTTGGTTTTGCAGAGTGGCAGCACCCAGCGTCAAAGCAGTGCTACTGTTCCTGTGTGGCTATCCTTTCTTTTCCTGACGCGGCTTTATAAATACACTGAAACTAACTGCATATTGTTTATTAGTTTAATGCATCTGATTGTAATTAACCAGTAACAATATAATGGTCCAGGGAATGGCGAAACTATGCTAAATACCATAACTGCTTTAGCGTTGTTACTCTCACTACACTTTCTTTTACTTCTTTCAGCTGCTCCCATTACTGGTTGCCACAGTGGATCATCTTTTTCCATATTACTCTCACTGCACCACTCGGAGAAGCTGATCGGAAAGAGAATTATTGGTATACAGCATCAAGCAAATGCTGCCTCAGCCATGGTGTCTATTTGAACTGCTCCCATACGACAAACGCCTCAGAGGCTTTCCTGTACGGACCTCGCGGTTCACAAACAGTTTCATCCCAAGAACTCTAAACGCACTCAATCAGCCCATCAAGTGCTCCTCGTAGAACTGTTAGGACTTATAAGTACAATCGCCTCACTGTAAACTTGAAATACAGTTATAATATTACATAACCTGAGCCACTTTATAAAGCGCATATTTACATATGATGACAATATCATTTTTAAGATGAAATACAGCAAAATATGTTTATTACATTATACAGGTAAAACTTTAACTTCATTTAAATAATCTGTATTGTTAATAATTAAAGGACGCTACGCTAGCAAGGATCTGCCGCTCCGCTCACGATTGTTCCTGCCCCGCACTGCATGCTTCACTAGGACTGGCGTGAATGATAGAATAATTAAACACGTACTACGACAATATTTCAATATTTCATATTTTCATAAAGTTTTGAAGAATTGACGATATAAGCTTACAGATGGCTTAACGTCTATTACAGAGCTGATTGTGTGGCGAAAGAATAGGTAGGACAGGAATTGAAGGTTAGTACATTTGAAAGAGACAGCACTGCAGGGGCGGTGTTCTGACATTTGAGCATACTTTGTCAGAATAGCATACCGGTAGTGCAAACTGATAGCTACATCAAGAAACAACTTCAGAAAACTATAATAAAACTTCACTTTCAAACAGTACAACTACGTTTTTTATGAGTGAACTGCTCTCAAACTGTAGCTATATAACAAATAGACAGTAAAAATTATACTAATAATGCACAATCACTTCCCTTTAGTCGATGGTATCCTGAAATGATAGACAAGAGCAAAACAAAGTTTAGCGCATGCGCAAATAGCGTGCTAACGTTCTGCGCATGCACATTAGCCCACAGTATGCCATTCTGAAAGGTATGCTGAAATGTCAAAACAGCGGCCTTAGGCATGTGCAAACTGTACACCTGCACAGGGCCGCCACGCCAATATATATTGAATATAAAACTGAATGAGAAAATAACGACACTGCTAAAAACGCAGCGGCAAATTTAGGCAAAAGTTAAACGCTTGTGTCATGAGCACGAGGCAGCTATGCAGTGTCCGCAATGGACGTGGCCATCCGCCGTGTATAAGATACCTTACTGACATTGGCAGGCGAAGGAGCCACCGATTCTTTCTCTGCCCAGGGCCGCCACGAGCCTAGAGCCGCCTATGAGTACAGATGCAATAAATTATTTCATCGAAGGTCGCGCACAATCACTGCGCCACCGTGTTCTCATGTTTAATAACATGCTTTAACTCCTATCATGAAAATAATATCACGTATACATCTCAGTATTTTAGTTATTCAGAGAGCTGTAATATCACGAATGTAATGGATTTGGTGTCCAGTTGGAGGAAGAGAGCCGGTTTAAGAAGCACGTAGTGATTCACACACACAGAGAGCACATAGAAGATCAAATACAAAACAAAGCATTTAACGTGCTACTTTAATTACGATGTGATTTTAGAAACTGGTTAATTAAACAATTAATGACAAAATAAACTACGTGATTAAAGTGGAAATGTCGAGATTGAAGTTGACATTTCGTGCTTTTTCCCCACTGTGTGCCTTTTTTTTTCTCTGTACCCTAATAAGCTGTCATATGATACTCAGACGGTGGGCTACGACTCGCCTTTTCACGGCGACTTTGATATGTGACTTCTTTTTTATTTCGGCACTGTGCGATTTTGTGAACGTGAGCTTTCAAGTTTCTCCAATACGCTATGTCACTCGATCAGCTTCCTTTTGTTGATTATACCACGGCTTATTTGAACAAATAGTATATTTTTTCCTTTGCCTCCACTTGGTGTTCGCTGAAATTCTTCTATTTTCCCCCGTGCTTTTCCCATTGTCTTTTCACAGAAGGCTGGGCTTAAGGGCGATTTATATTGATTTGCATATTCAAAGAGGCGTGATTCTGGGAGGAGTTGGGGCGGGACAGCAGGTGCGTGCACGTGAGTTACTTTTCATGCTGAATGGGATATATGGAGCGGAAGAACGTGGAAGTTGAAGTACGCACAGATTCCTGCATCTGGATTTTTCTGTTCGTAAGCACATTTCGGCTTTTGTGCTTACGTCATGTTAGAGTGCGAATTCTACGCACGGTGTTATGCATGAGGCCCCAGCTCTTTAGCCAAGAAAGCCCAGCGGCGGCTCTACTTCCTACGTAGGCTGAGGAAAGCCCATCTTCCACCAGCTACTCTTACAACATTCTACAGAAGAACCATAGAGAGCATCCTGAGCAACTGCATCACTGTCTGGATTGGAAATTGCACGGTCAGGGATCATAAAGCCGTATAACAGAGAGTGAAGACAGCTGAGAAGATCATCAGTGTCTCTCTTCCTTCCATCATGGACATTTACACCACACACTGCATCAGCAAAGCCACCAGCATTGTTGAATGACCCAACACACCCTTCACACTCACTGTTTACACTCCTGCCATTGGTGAAAAAAGGTACTGAAGCATTCGGACCCTCACCACCAAAATGTCGAACAGTTTCTTCCCCCAAGCAGTCAGATTCCTGAACACTCGTGGACCGAAGGGTCTGATATCTGATAGATGTGTTCTGCTCTGCAGTGTTGCACATGTTTGCACATTTGACTCACACACACACCTTGTTATATGTTATGTGTCATGGATTCTTCGTTGTCCTGTGTTCTATGCAGCACCGCGGTCCTGGAGGAACGTTGTTTCGTTTCACTGTATGCTGTACTACTGTATATGGATGAAATGACAATACATACTCTTGAATCTTGACTCTCGATTTTCTGACCTCCATTGTGTATTCAGACCTCACATTTTTACTTCCTATGTGTAATTCTTTACATTTACTGACATTAAATTTCATCTGCCCAAGCCTGTCTGCTGTCCAAGTCCTTCTGTGATGATATAATGTATTCCAAATGATCTACTAATCCACCTATCTTGGTATCATCTGTAAACTTAAAACGTTTTGTTTGATTTACTGACACGTGCCATCCAGAGGTTTGAAGATATTTATGTTTTTATTAAAAGGGGTGACCCAGCTGGCACTTCTTTGACGTTTTGAGTGTCCATCCAGTCGCCCACGGGATATTAGACATACTCTACTCTTCAATTAGCCCATTTCAGAGCCTTCATTATGCCATTAAAATGAATTCATTACACAGAAACAAAACTACTGAGAGGCGAGGAGAGGAGCGCCGCCAAAACTGAAAGCAAAGCTTTTCCACTGGGGTGTCCCATTTGCTCTCGCTGTTGACAGGACAGGCTTTATCTTCTGGCAGGCGTGAACTGGAAGAAGTGGTATGAAACACAGATAGAGAATTGTTTCCTTTGATAAATATTTGTTAAAAAGAGACGCTCTGTGGAAACATTTTTGCCTCATGACACATTTATCCTCGACTCCAGTTTCATTCTCGTGGTTTACAGATTGACAGGCACTGATGGGATTATCATCACCCATGTAATGTACTGGTGCCTGCAGCAGAACATCACAGAAACAACCTCTGTGCAGTCCTCCATCAAGCAGAGGGGCTTTCACTGCGTGTGGGGTTGGGACTGCTGCCTCCCTGACACAGGGACCCCAATTCTATGCCCAGCCCAGTCACTATTTGTAGTTTGACCGCCTTCCCCTTTGGTAACGAGGATTAAAGGAGCAGGGTTAGTAAGTCGGTCTGCTGATTATATGTTATACTAGCCAAAGTGCCCAGCATTGCCCAGGTATATCTGCAAAATGGGTTAAGGAAAAAAAAGGAAAGCTTTATACAATACAATTTATTTTTGTGTCGCCCAAAATCACACAAGGAGTGCCGCAATGGGCTTTAACAGGCCCTGCCTCTTGGCAGCCAGCCCCCCAGCCTTGACTCTCTAAGAAGACAATAAAAAAGAAACCTTGAAGGGAGAAAAAATGGAAGAAACCTCAAGAAAGGCAATTCAAATAGAGACCCCTTACAGGTAGGTTGGGCATGCAGTGGGTGTCAAAAAGAAGGGGGTCAATACAATACAACACAATACACAGAACAGAACAAATCCTCAATACAGTATAAAAATATAAACTTTAGAAGTACGGAGCAGAATTTAACAGTAGATGATATCCCATAATATGATTTGGATTTGTTTAGAGTCCTGGAGACCTCATCCATCAAGCTGCCTCCCCCCTATTGGCCTTTTCACAGCTGAAATAGCGGTAATCCGATGGAGGACCCCTCTACCCGATGATTCCTCCGATCCGCCATCAGAGATGACTTTACCTTAGGCAGGCAAAACAACTTGGTGGGCCGTGGCACCGAGTGGCACATTTGAGTACCGAGAAGAGAAGCAGAATAGGTGAGAGTGAGTAACAAATTCTAACTAGCATGTTACTTATGTTTAAATGCTGATGACTAACAACAGAGATGCAGTCTTTGATGCCTTCCTTTGATTCTTGTATGTCTAAACATTATCCTCTGATGAAGGCCCCTGGCAGGGCCTGAAAGCTCAGGAATAAACATTTTCTCCTTTTGTGGAACTCCAGCTGCAAACATGCAAACCGTATCACAGACCTTCTCTTCCATATATATATATATATATATCTACAGTGATCCCTCCTCGATCGTGGGGGTTGCGTTCCAGAACCTCCCGCGAAAGGTGAAAATCCACAAATTAAAAACCATACGTTTATATTGTTATTTTTATATTGTCACACTTGGGTCACAGATTTGCACAGAAACACAGGAGGTTGTAGAGACAGGGACTTTAAAACACTGCAAACAAACATTTGTCTCTTTTTCAAAAGTTTAAACTGTGCTCCATGACAAGACAGAGATGACAGTACCATCTCACAATTAAAAGAATGCAAATATATCTTCCTCTTCAAAGGGGTGCGCGTCAGGAGCAGAGAATGTCAGATTGAGAGAGAGAAAAGCAAACAATCAAAAATCAATACATGCTGTTTGGGCTTTTAAGTATGCAAAGCACCGCACGACAAAGCAGCTACAAGGAAGGCAGCAATGTGAAGGTAGTCTTTCAGCACTTTTGAGAGGAGCGTCCGTATCCTCTAGGCCAGTGTGCAAACAGCCCCTCTGTCAGGAGAGCGAATGTCAGAGAGAGAAAAGCAAACAATCAAAAATCAATAGGTGCTATTCGGGCTTTCAAGCGGTGTTCTAGTGCCGCGTGGGAAGCATTTTGTATATCAGTGAGGAGTTTTATTTAATACATAATACGTGCTCCGATTGGGTAGCTTCTCAGCCATCCGCCAATAGCGTCCCTTTTATGAAATCAACTGGGCAAACCAACTCAGGAAGCATGTACCAAAAATAAAAAAACCTATTGCCAGCAGATATCCTTAAACCAGCAAAAATCCCTGATATATATTTAGATATGCTTACATATAAAATCTGCGATGGAGTGAAACCGTGAAAGTCGAAGCGCGATATAGCGAGGGATCACTGTATATATTTATATATAAAACTGCTCAAAAAAATTAAAGGAACTCTTTGAAAACACATCAGATCTCAATGGGAAAAAGAAATCCTCCTGGATATCTATACTGATATAGACTGGGTAATGTGTTAGGAACGAAAGGATGCCACATCGTTTGATGGAAATGAAAATGATCAACCTACAGAGCCCTGAATTCAAAGACGCCCCAAAAATCAGAGTGAAAAAATGATGTGGCAGGCTAGTCCATTTTGCCAAAATTGAATTGCAGCAACTCAAATTGTACGCAGCACTTTGTATGGCCCCTGTGTTCTTGTATACATGCCTGACAACATCGGTGCATGCTTCTAATGAGATGACAGATGGTGTTGTGGGGGATCTCCTCCCAGATCTGGACCAGGGCATTACTGAGCTCCTGGACAGTCTGAGGTGCAACCTGGTGGCATTGGATGGACCAAAACATAATGTCCCAGAGGTGTTCTATTGGATTTAGGTCAGGAAAGTGTGGTGACCAGTCAATGGTATCAATTCCTTCATCCTCCAGGAACTGCCTGCATACTCTCACCACATGAGGCCAGGAATTGTCGTGCACCAGGAGCCACTGTACCAGCATAGGGTCTGACAATGGGTCCAAGGATTTCATCCTGATACCTAATGGCAGCCAAGGTGCCTTTGTCAAGCCTGTAGCGGTCTGTGTGACCCTCCATGGATATGCCTCCCCAGACAATCATTAACCCACCACCAAACTGCTCATGCTGAATGATGTTACAGGCAGCATAATGTTCTCCATGGCTTCTCCAGACCCTTTCACTTCTGTCACGTGCTCAGGGTGAACCTGCTCTCATCTGTAAAAGCACAGGCACCAGTGGTGCATCTGCCAATTCTGGTATTCTATGGCGAATGCCAATCGAGCTGCATGCTGCTGGGCAGTGAGCTCAGGGCCCATTAGAGGACATGGGGCCCTTGGGTCACCCTCATGAAGTCTTTCTGGTTGTTTGGTCAGAGACATTCACACCAGTGGCCTGCTGGAGGTCATTTTGTAGGGCTCTGGCAGTGCTCATCCTGTTCCTCCTTGCCCAAAGGAGCAGATACTGGTCCTGCTGATGGGTTATGGACCTTCTATGGCCCTCTCCAGCTCTCCTAGAGTAACTGCTTGTCTCCTAGAATCTCCTCCATGCCCTTGAGACTGTGCAGGGAGACACAGCAAACCTTCTGGCAATGACACGTATTGATGTGCCATCCTGGAGAAGTTGGACTACCTGTGCAACCTCTGTAGGGTCCAGGTATCGCCTCATGCTACCAGTAGTGACACTGACTGTAGCCAAATGCAAAACTAGTGAAGAAACAGTCAGAAAAGATGAGGAGGGAAAATGTCAGTGGCCTCCACCTGTTAAACCATTCCTGTTTTGGGGTCATCTCATTGTTGCCCCTCTAGTGCATCTGTTGTTAATTTCATTAACACCACAGCAGCTGAAACTGATTAACAACCCCTGTGCTACTTAACTGACCAGATTAATATCCCATAAGTTTCATTGACTTTATGCTATACTCTGATTAAAAAGTGTTCCTTTAATTCTTTTGAGCAGTATATATATATATATATATATATATATATATATATATGGGTTTGCTCCGTCCATTCCACACATCGACCTGGTATTGCATTACTTCCAAGGGCGGCATGATGGTGCAGTGGGTAGCGCTGCTGCCTTGCAGTTAGAAGACCCGGGTTCGCTTCCCGGGTCCTCCTAGCATGGTGTTTGCATGTCCTCCCCATGTCTGCGTGGGTTTCCTCCCACAGTCCAAAGACATGCAGATTAGGTGCATCGGTGAACCTAAATTGTCCCTAGTGTGTGTGCACCCTGCGGTGGGCTGGTGCCCTGCCTGGAGGTTGTTTCCTGCCTTGTGCCCTGTGTTGGCTCCAGCAGACCCCCATGACCCCATTCGGATATAGCGGGTTGGATAATGGATGGATGGATATATATATAGACCACCCAAAGTGCCCAGCGGTCCCTGGGTGTATTTTTTAAATAGGTTAAGTAAACAAAGCAAAAGTTTCTGTGTTTTTTAAATGGTGACACTGTTGTCATTGCTATTATCCTCCCTGTCTCTCTGTCAATGCCTCTGATCTTGTGAGTTGAGAATTTCTTCTTATGGATTCCATAATTGCAGTTACCCCTTGCTGAGTTGTAACCCTGAATGCTGTCACATCTGACTAGTCCTCAGTTCAAGGTGGACAGTTTGTAGTGCAGGTCAACAATGCAGACATTAAACAACAATCCATTGATTGTCCTTTCTGTTGATCTGCACTTCCTGTTCCTAACACTCCCCTTCAAATAGCAGTCTACACTCCATTTTATAGACAGAAGCAGCATATGATGTTGCCAGTGCTAGAGAACCAGGATGCAAACTTTGGTCCAGATCACTCTAAGGGTAAGGAATTGCAATACTTGCTCTTATCCAGCAGGTGGCACTAACATGCAAACTGTAGCGCACAGGAAAAAGAAAAAAACATAAAACACCACTAGGACCACAAGGGTTATTATTATGGGTTCAGGTAAGATTGTATAGGAGACAGATATTCGATTTTTTTATAGGTATATTGTGTTATATAGTCTGAATAACAGACTGGAAGTCTGAAAAAGGTTTGGGGAATGACCCCATATATTGTCCTGTGGACAAAGACGAATCAAAATTGATCACACAAAGACAAGGCATGTTTGTTTCCATGCGTTTCTATAGAAAATGGCCGCCTGATTTGACAAATGAGCAAATAACACCATCTGCAGTGGCCAGAAGGGACGTCATTATGGCTGCACCGGAAGTGGCATCATCAAAGCTGGCTGGAAGTGATGTCATATGGATGCCGGAAGTGATGTCATGAGAGATGGACGGAAGTGACGTCTTCATGCTGAAACCGGAAGTGACTTCGCAGAAGTTGCGTGTGTTGGTGTTGAAGTCATTTTGTGGACCCAGAAGTAAGGTAAGAATGTTCTTATTTTTCTTCTTTATTTCTGTCAGCAAAGAGAAAGAGATATCAGCGCACATAACCAACCCTTCAAAAAAAAACCCATAAAACACCACTGGGACCCCAAGGGTTAATATTATGGGTTCCAAAGTAGCCTATCTTGTCCATGTGGTCCTAAAGAACAACTGCCTGTATGTAAAGTTCAGCCAGAGGGTGTAGGATTGTATAGAAGACAGACATTCTATTATATATATATATATATACAGACCACCCAAAGTGCCCAGCAGTGCCTGGGTGTATTTGTAGAATTGGTTAAGTAAGGAAAACAAATGTTTCTATGTTTTTTAAATGGTGACACTGTAGTTATTGCTAGCTGTCCCATCCGTCATCCTCAATGTCTCTGCTCTTGTGAGTCAAGAATTAGTTTCTTCTTGGTGGTCTGATTGGGTTCCAGAATTGTAGGGACGTATCCATGAATGCTGCTAACATGCCTGACTCATCCTCGTAATTCAAGGCGGACGATTTGTAATGCCTCATTTATGAAGAAAAGCTGACAAGGCAGACATTAAACAACAACCCTTTGATTCTCCTTTGTGTTGCGCTGCACTTCCACGCTCAGGCAGGCCTCACCCAGCAGTTGATAGAAGCAGCATGTGGCATTGCCCACGCTAGAGAGCAGCTATGCCAATTTTTGTCCAAATTGATGAAAGGGTGTAAGATTGTAATACTTGCTCTGAGCCCATAGGTGGCACTGGTGTGCAAAGTGTATCACACAGGAAAAAATACAAAACCCCCCCTGGGACACCCAGGGTCAAAATTTGAGGTTCCAAAGTAGTCTGATTGTCTGCGTGGTCCTAGAGAGCACAATTTGGTACAGATTGGTCAAAAGGTGTAGGATTGTATAGGGAACAGACAGACAGACAGAAAGTCATTATATTTTATTTAAATAGACTCTCCGGAATACCTGGCATCACCCGGGTATGTTGGTAAATTGGGTTGTGGAAAGAAAGCAAAGGTTTTTTTTTAAATGGTGACCCTGTTGTTTCTGTGTAAGTGTCCCATCCATCATCTACACTGCTTCTCTATCAATGTCTCTGCTCTTGTAAGTCAAGAATTTATACACGCCAATTATTGCTGAAAGCCATTTTATTCCAAAGGGTTAATCTTTTTCTTGACACTGTAGACATACAGGATATTTGTATTTTTTGTCTTCAGTCTGGTTCTTTCTTGTCCATGCAGACAGACAGGCCTGCTTCTTGAGTTTGAGGCCAGGCTGATTGCTGTTGTATTAGAAGACTTGCGGCCTAGCTTTATGGGTAAGCCTGCCCCTTGAGTTTGGTGAAGCTCAGCTGAATCGTAACACCCGCTGTGTTGGCCTCATTGTCCCTTCATTATTCAGCTACACATTACTTGGTGACTTTTCCTTTTTTTGTAAATTTTGTTGATCTCTCGGCTTTTTCTGTTTTGGCTCCCCAAAGAGTTCTTTTTTTGCATTTAGGCTCTTGTTCTCGGGTAATGATTTTTGATTAACAGAGTTGGTGTAACTTTTGCTCTTGTTTTGCTATTTTGTTTTTCTCTCTTAATTGAATATTTTTTGTTTCCTACTTTACTTTTCAAGGAGACCTGGGTTCGCTTCCCGGGTCTTCCCTGTGTGGAGTTTGCATGTTCTCCCCGTGTCGGTGTGGGTTTCTTCCGAATGCTCCGGTTTCCTACCACAGTCCGAAGACATGAAGGTTAGTTGCATTGGCGATCCTAAATTGTCCCTAATGTGTGCTTGGTGTGTGGGTGTGCCCTACCTGGAATTTGTTCCTGCCTTGCGCCCTGTGCTGGCTGGGATTGACTCCAATAGACCCTCGTGGCCCTGTGTTGGACAATGACTGACTGACTGACTTTACTTTTCCTTGAACTTTATTCTTCACTTTTGAATTAGAAATTGGTGCTTTTGGAATTTGATTACTTTGTTGTTTGTCTTTACATAAGTTAATAAATAATTAATTAATAATAAATAATCTATTGATGTTGTCTGTTAATTGGGCCAGGGGTTTTCACGGGTCCTCTCTCTTTTCTCAAGCTTTGCCTTTTTTTTTTACCTTTTCAGCTATTGTTCTGAAGGGCTTTTATAAGTTTTTAGGCCTTTAGTGTCTATTCTTTTGTGCATTTCTGAACCTGAAGTTAACATTAACCTTCCTACAAATGACTCATAGAACAGAATCAGCAGACAAACAGGCGTTTCTTCTTGAGGTATTTTTGTGTTTCCTCCTTTGACCTCATTACCTGGTGTGATTTGGAGGTTAAGAAACTGAACTCAGAATCAGAAGGTGAGTTCAGGGAAGCCAGAGAGCTCCTGTGGAGAAGAAGGGCAAAAGGTCAATTGATCCTGATTTTCAGTGTAAGTGCAGACCATGAAAGTTTGGGGGTCTCCTCCTGGCTTTTTAAGATTGTAAGCAGGAAGGGTCAGTAAAGTTGCCAGACAGAGATAAGTGGCTTGTGTCATGCATTTATTTCTAGTAGGACTGACTACTGCAATGCGGTGTTCACTAGATGTTCAAACTGTTCTCTATACAGCCTCCAGTTAATCCAAAATGCTGCTGCAAGAATTATTACAAGAACAAGAAAATACAAACACATAACCCCAGTCCTCGAGTCCTTACACTGGCGCTCGGTTAAGTTTAGGGCAGATTTCAAAATCCTCCTTTAAACATGTAAAGCATTAAATGGCCGGGGTCTGGCTTACTTATCTGAACTTATCATGACTTACAAACCAGAGCGCACATTAAGATCTCAAGATGTTGGTCTGCTTAGGATTCCAAGGATTGGGGACTTTAACTGTATTTTAAATCCACTCTGACATAGGTCTCCTGACCCTGATGACATCAAACACTGCAAAGAAAATGACACAGTTTGTAACTGACCACAACTTATCAGACCTCTGGAGGTTTCTAAACCCAAACTCAAGAACATATTCCTTCTACTCACCAGTGCATCATTGCTACTCAAGAATTGATTATTTCCTTATAGATAGTAATTTCTTGCCTACGACTAAATCTTGCAAGTACGACACTATTGTTATTTCCAATCATGCCCCACTGATCTTGGAGCTAAAGTCACTGTGCCCACACACTCATCTCGCAGATGGCGTCTTAACCCACTTCTATTAGCAGACGAGAACTGTACAGAATTTATATCCAAACAAATCAGTTTCTTTCTAGAGACAAATACATCCTCAGGGGTCTCTGCAGGAATACTCTGGGAAACTCTAAAGGCCTTCTTAAGAGGACAGATTATTTTATATCTTTCCCACAGAAATAAATTAGAAACCAATAAGGTATCAGAGCTAGCCGGCAAAATTACTAGAATAGATGAAGAACATGCCAGATGTCCAAGTGAGGCTCTTTATAGGAAAAGGCAGGCTCTGCATTTAGAGCTCAAACTCTTAACAACTAAAGAAACTGAACCTGTTTTTAAATCAACACATCATTACTATGAACATGGAGAGAAAGCTAATAAGCTCTTAGCTCAACAAATCCACAAGCAAGAAGTTTGCAATGCAATCCCAGCAATCACCAACACGAACAGAGATAAAATCATTGACCGTAAAAATATAATGTACACATTTAGAGACTACTACAAGTCCTTATATTCTACTGAGTTTAAAGAAGACAACACACAATCTAATGCATTTCTAGATACATTACAGATACCACAAATAGATACTTTTAGTGTGGAGGAACTGAATAAACCTCTGGCGCTATCAGAATTACTAGATGCTATAAAGTCACTTCAAAGCGGTAAAGCAGCAGGCCCTGATGGCTATCCTGCAGAATTTTATAAGAAATTCTTCACTCAGCTAGCTCCCCTCTTATTAGCAACATTTACAGGAGCCAGAGACAATCAAATTCTGCCTCAAACTTTTTGCCAAGCATTAACACTTTGAGGGCTGAATATTTATTTTACAAAAAACTTAGTTTTTTGAAAACCACACAAGTAATGCTTTCACACATAAATCAACATAAAATATCTGTTGCTATGTGCTGTGTCTGCTGCTGGTGCATGTTTGGCATCTCTGGTGGCAGTCGCTGGACTGGGACACTTTGATGGTCAGCAGGAATGCACAGTGGGCCAGCTGACTGGCTGCATTTGCACAGCAGGTGGGTGGCGTTGGCGGTCGCAGTGTGACACAATATGGTTTGTAACCTCTTGTCATCGTAAGTGGTGGTCATCCTAGGTGAACACTGCTGTAGTCACATCAGCTACACAAAAGTGTTCAGCACCATGATCAGCTGGGGACCGATCAGCTGATGCTGTCACCTCACTTTTGTTTTCAATATCCATCTCCAGATGACTTGCAGTCTGACAGGTCAGAGATCTATTCAACGAAGTTATGAAAAATATCCATAGAGTATTTTGCTTTGCACATTAGCTTTGGTGTCTCACCAGATGTTGATGCCATTTTAGAGGTTGTTTGCTTTTCGCTACTCATGCATGCATTGGGAATCAAGGTCCAATCAACAAAGCTATGTAACTTTCTTTCTAGCAAAGGGAGTCAAACAGAAACGTAAGGGCGAGTTTTGTTGCAGTTTACAGCTGATTACTGTCCTCTACCTCTGAATTTTGACAACAGTCAACATCAGCCCTGAAAGAGTTAATCACCATCTTTCCTAAACAGATTCATGACTTATTATAATGTGCATCATACAGACCAATTTCACTTCTGAATAATGATGTTAAGATACTCTCCAAAGTCTTAGCTAGAAGGATGGAGAAAGTGCTGCCTTCGGTAATATCACAAGATCAAACTGGATTTATTAAAGGCCAACACTTAGTTTCCAATCTCCGACGCCTGTTTAATGTAATATATTCACCAGCAAAGTCAAACACCCCAGAGATATTACTGTCGTTGGAAGCAGGGGTAACTGATATTATAAACTATTTGAAATTGGAACAAATCAAATTAGCACTTAGAGGATCTGTGCAGAACGTTTTCAAAACCTGGCAGGACCTAATCAATAATATTTTAGAATAAGCTCTTAAAATACTGAGGAAATAATTCTCTTCTCATTTTTATCTGCCTATTATAAACTCATCAATTTATGTATTTTGACCAGCTTTAAGTTTTACTCCGTTGGTCATGCTCTTTCTCTCAGGGGTAGGGGTTGGGTTGTTTTGTTTTCAATCCTGTTTTTTGTAAAAATTTATCTATCTGTATGGAATGATTATAATAAAATAAATTAAAAAAAAATAAAGGATTCCAAGATTTAATTAAAAAAAAAAGTGGGAGGTCGAGCTTTTAGTTACAGGACCCCCAAACTGTGAACTGGTCTGCCTGCTACTATAAGAGATGCCCCTTCAGTCTCAGCTTTCAAATCCCAACTGAAGACTCACCACTTCAGTTTAGCACACCCTGACTAGAGCTGCTGATTGACTGTACAGACTGCATCTCTGTTGTCAGTCATTAGCACTAAAACATAAGTAACATGAGAGTTAGAATTTAATACTAACCCTCACCTATTCTGTTTCTCTTCTTGGTACTCAAATGTGCCACTTGGTGCCAGGGCCCACCTGCCAAGTTGTTTAGCCTGCCTAAGGTAAAGTCATCTCTGATGGAGGATCGCAGGAATTGTGGGAAAGAGGGGTCCTTTCATCGGATTGGCTGGCCCAGCACTGTTTCAGCCGTGGAATGGCCAAATGTCGATGGCAGCTTGATGGCCAAAATCTACAGGACTCTGAACAAATCCAAATCATATTATGGGATATCATCTACTGTTAAATTCTGTTAAATACTGTTAAAAGGTTTCTTCCATTTTTTCCTACAAGTGAGTTCTTCCTTGTCTTCTTCTTCTTGTTTTGCCTGCCTAAAGTAGAGTCATCTCTGAAGGAGGATCACAGGAATCGTGGGGTAGAGGAGTCCTTTCATTGGATTGGCTGGCCCAGTGCTGACTCAGCTGTGGAATGGCCAAATGAGGGAGGCAGGTTGATGGCCGAGGTCTCCAGGACTCTGAACAAATCCAAACCATATTATGGGATATCATCTGCTGTTGAATTCTGCTCTGTATTATATTGTATTGAGGATTACTTGTGTTCTGTTCTGTGTATTGTGTTGGATTGACCCCCTTCTTTTTATGACACCCACTGCACACTCAACCTACCTGGAAAGGGGTCTCTCTTTGAACTGCCTTTCCAAAGGTTTCTTCTTAGAGAGTCGAGGCTGGGGAGCTGTCAAGAGGCAGGGCCTGTTAAAGCCCATTATGGCACTCCTTGTGTGATTTTGGGCTAGAGAAAAATTAATTGTATTGTATTGTGGCAGCCAAGCGTTCATAGTGGCTTTTCCTTTTGATTTGACGATTTTGGTCATTCTTATCGTCATTAAGCAGGATTCACCAAGTGTTGGACTGTTCACCTCCTAATACGGAGCCTGAGCTGGGAATAGGACGTCTTGATCAAGGTTAGTTTTACCCTACTGATGATGTGTTGTCGCAATAGCAGTCCTGCTAAGCATGAGAGGAACCGCACACTCCAGTGGCATAGCTGGGGGGGATAAGGGGGGACATCTGTCCCTGGGCGCAGCATCCAGGGGGTGCCACATTGATGTTACGAAATTTTGGAACTAAATGTTTTCCATTCTTAAATGCATAAAAAAGTAAATAACAAACATTCGCATACTCCGTCCATCACTCCATCAGTATGAGGAGATCTTTTTCCGTTGTTTTTTGTCTCTTTCTGATTTCGAAGCACGTATTAGTTCTATAAACCGGATTCCAAAAAAGTTGGGACACTATACAAATCGTGAATAAAAACTGAATGCAATGATGTGGAGGTGCCAACTTCTAATATTTTATTCAGAATAGAACATAAATCACGGAACAAAAGTTTAAACTGAGAAAATGTATCATTTTAAGGGAAAAATATGTTGATTCAGAATTTCATGGTGTCAACAAATCCCAAAAAGTTGGGACAAGGCCATTTTCACCACTGTGTGGCATCTCCCCTTCTTCTTACAACACTCAACAGACGTCTGGGGACCGAGGAGACCAGTTTCTCAAGTTTAGAAATAGGAATGCTCTCCCATTCTTGTCTAATACAGGCCTCTAACTGTTCAATCGTCTTGGGCCTTCTTTGTCGCACCTTCCTCTTTATGATGCGCCAAATGTTCTCTATAGGTGAAAGATCTGGACTGCAGACTGGCCATTTCAGTACCCGGATCCTTCTCCTACGCAGCCATGATGTTGTGATTGATGCAGAATGTGGTCTGGCATTATCTTGTTGAAAAATGCAGGGTCTTCCCTGAAAGAGATGACGTCTGGATGGGAGCATATGTTGTTCTAGAACCTGAATATATTTTTCTGCATTGATGGTGCCTTTCCAGACATGCAAGCTGCCCATGCCACACGCACTCATGCAACCCCATACCATCAGAGATGCAGGCTTCTGAACTGAGCGTTGATAACAACTTGGGTTGTCCTTGTCCTCTTTGGTCCGGATGACATGGCGCCCCAGATTTCCAAAAGAACTTGAATCGTGACTCGCCTGACCACAGAACAGTCTTCCATTTTGCCACACTCCATTTTAAATGATCCCTGGCCCAGTGACAACGCCTGAGCTTGTGGATCTTGCTTAGAAATGGCTTCTTCTTTGCACTGTAGAGTTTCAGCTGGCAACGGCGGATGGCACGGTGGATTGTGTTCACTGACAATGGTTTCTGGAAGTATTCCTGAGCCCATTCTGTGATTTCCTTTACAGTAGCATTCCTGTTTGTGGTGCAGTGTCGTTTAAGGGCCCGGAGATCACGGGCATCCAGTATGGTTTTACGGCCTTGACCCTTACGCACAGAGATTGTTCCAGATTCTCTGAATCTTCGGATGATGTTATGCACAGTTGATGATGATAGATGCAAAGTCTTTGCAATTTTTCGCTGGGTAACACCTTTCTGATATTGCTCCACTATCTTTCTGCGCAACATTGTGGGAATTGGTGATCCTCTACCCATCTTGGCTTCTGAGAGACACTGCCACTCTGAGAAGCTCTTTTTATACCCAATCATGTTGCCAATTGACCTAATTAGTGTTCATTGGTCTTCCAGCTCTTCGTTATGCTCAAATTGACTTTTTCCAGCCTCTTATTGCTACTTGTCCCAACTTTTTTGGGATTTGTTGACACCGTGAAATTTTGAATCAACATATTTTTCCTTTAAAATGATACATTTACTCGGATTAAACGTTTGATCTGTCATCTACGTTCTATTACAGATAAAATATTGACATTTGCCATCTCCACATCATTGCATTTAGTTTTTATTCACAATTTGTTTAGTGTCCCAACTTTTTTGGAATCCGGTTTGTTTATACCCAACAGACAATAATTCATCCCCTCTACTACTCTAACATGCTTGACTCCCACCCAGAAACATTTCTGACGTTATTAAACATGTCGCACGACTGACATGAGGCATTAGTGTGTCCTTGTCTGTCTAAGTTGTGACAAACGCCAAGTGATTATGTGTTTGATAGAAAATTGATTGGGCCGTGGTGAAGTATTCTAGTAGATGACAGGCATCCCTGGACCATTATATTGTTACGAGTTAATTACAATCAGATGTGTTACACTAATAAACAATATGCGGTTAGTTTCTGTGTATTTATAAAGCCGCATCATGAAAATAATGAGTAATCACACAAGAACAGTAGCATTGCTTTGACGTTGGGTGCCGCCAGTTTGCAAAACCGAGCGGAGAACTTGCGTACGACAAGGCATGAGGTACCGTGGAAAAGTGCGTGGCTTTACGCCAAGTGTAGGTTTTATAGATCACGATTTGAACGTGGAAAAGTTCTTACGCAACGTTTCTGTGCGTACGCACCATTTATACATGAGGCCCCTGGTCCGTGGTGATTATTTTCCTTTTTTTGAGTAATCATTTCCATTTGTTTGCACTCCTGCGATCTTTACTTTTTTTTTTTTATACTTTCTTATTCTTTCTCCACATGTGTATCGCGCCAAAAGATTTTTTTTTTGAGCCTTTCGAATTCCACTGCTTTCCTAATCTCTAACCTGCTCTGCATGTGTTTAGCACCAACGTCTGTGAACGTCTTTATGAAGTTCTACTTTGTCTTTTAATTCTGAGCCCGATTTGACCTGCTTTTTTTTTCGTTTCAATTCCACTTGTTCCAAGCTGATTAATACTTTCCTTATTTTCTGAATTTGCACCTCGATTATTCTTTTTCTTTTTTGTCTCTCCAATGCTTTTGAGTCTCTTTTCTCCACGTTGCTTTCTTCTTCACTCAGTCGTCGATGTTTCATTTATAACGTATTGTCCTTCTACACTTTAAATGCGCTGAGAGCCCTGATCTGTGTCTGCTCAAAGCCTCCTTTACACGACTGAGTGTGTGGCTGCCCGCGCTCTTATTTATTTGTAAGTATGACATGTCTTGTTAGAATCTCATGTTCTACGTCATGGCGAGACGGTCCTGCAGGGTCAATCTCTTGGCACAAAGTCTCATGTTTAAGGTCCCCGCGAGACACTCCGTGGCCAATCTCTTTCATCTTGCGGTTTCTATTAAGTGTCTTCTGTGATCTTAATGTGAAGATCACGTCTCGTCACCCTACTGTTTCTTTCCAGGATATCTGTTTTTCTTTGTGTGGGATGGTGAAGTGGAAAGGCCTTTGTTATGTCCCCTGTGCTTTTTTAGGTGGCTCCCCAAGGGGCGGGGTCACCTGCCAATCACCACAGAGTACAGCCCTCCACCCTGTTTATGGGAGGAGCTTCCACTGTTCCTCAGAGTTCATTGAACACACTGGGAGCGGAGAGAGAGAGTTGTGGTGAGTTAATGTGCTTGTGCTTTGCATTGTGTTTCTCGAAATTTGACCCCGTGCTCTGCTTTTGACTGCACCTCTTGGATTCTGTTTCTGATACCGAGCTTATTGATGTGTTTGATCTTCTGCACTGTTAATTAACCACAATCTCTGGATTCAGCCTTGGGACCTTGTTTGCTGTTTTATTACATTGCGTTTCAGGCAATTCCTTAGTGCTCTTTGGAGCTTCAGGGCTCGCACGACCTTTTTGCTAACATAAACCTTTAATTTTTAATAAAGACTAGGAGGCTCTGCCCCTGCTCGCTTCACTCACGCACCCTTGGGTATACAATTTAAAGAGATTGTTATTTTCATTTCATTCATTTTCATCCATCCATCCATTATCCAACCTGCTATATCCTAACTACAGGGTCACGGGGGTCTGCCGGAGCCAATCCCAGCCAACACAGGCAGGAAACAAACCCCAGGCAGGGCGCCAACCCACCACAGGGCACACACACACACATCAGGGACAATTTAGAATCGCCAAAGTGCCTAACCTGCATGTCTTTGGACTGTGGGAGGAAACCCACGCAGACAACATGCAAACTCCACGCAGGGAGGACCCGGGAAGCCAACCCAGGTCCGTTCGTTTTCACTCATTTTTTATTTCTTGATATTTCCCATATTTGCCACTTCACGTCTCTGCCGCTCGCGTTGTGAAGAGGGGGGCTGAACGCACACTAAGGAGACGCGGTCGCTCCTCCGAAACCCCCTCTTAAACAGTGATACCATGGGAAACCACCTTTTTATACGCCCCATTTGCTCAATCAGCTGCTGTATTGCTTGCTGCTGCTGCCGAGCTGTGTGATTTGCATGTCGCTCGGCCCTTCAGACATTTTAAAGCCTGTACAGCAGCTGTCCTTTTGTCTCGCTGCCTCGTCTCTCAGGATGTTAAAGCGTCTCATCGCTTTTCAAGATTTTTTTTTTTTATATAATAGAGAGATTTGTCTCTGCCCTTTGGGTATTTGACGGTGTTTTCCCCCTCTATTTTGGAAAACATTTTTGGTACCTGTGCCTTTGGGACTCCCATGATCATGCCATGCTGTAATTCATTGAACTTGGTGGCAGTCGGTGTGAAGGAGAGGACAGTGTCATGTGACACTGCAGGCAGCACATTAACAGAGTGATCGCCCAGTTGCCTCAAACTCATGAACTGGTCCTGGATGTTCACCTCCCATTGCTGACACTTCAACATCCATCCCGCTTTATCCTAACTACAGGGTCACGGGGGTCTGCTGGAGCCAATCTCAGCCAACAAAGCAGGAAACAAACCCCAGGCAGGGTGCCAGCCCACTGCAGGGCACACACACAGACAAAGCACACGCTAGGGATAATTTAGTATCGCCAATGCACCTAACCTGTATGTCTTTGGACTGTGGGAGGAAACCCATGCAGACACAGGGAGAACATGCAAACTCCACACAGGGAGGACCCGGGAAGCAAACCTGGGTCTCCTTACTGCGAGGCAGCAGCACCACCCACTGCGGTACCATGCCGCCACACCTCAACATGTTATAGAAAACAAGGGAAAGCATATTGGGATTGTGCTCTTCATAGGAAGACACTATAAGATGTAAGTGAGCAAGGCAGTCGTTTCTGTCTTCAGCTCTGACTCAACGTTGTTGTGCCATCCTGGGCTGCCGTTGTAAACAACAGCTGTGTCCTCTGGTGGTATTCATTAAAAAGCAGCACAATGTCAAAAGTACAAAAGCAAGGTTGTTGCTTCAGTTGGCACCTCTGACTCACCGAGACCCCCAAATGAGTCAGAGGGCACACATTGTAGAAATATGGAAATTATTGGACTAAAGTGCTGCGTTTGTAAAGTGCCTTATTATCATTTTTTGTTTAACAGATGGCATTAGCCAAAGTGAAGACGGGCACGGGAAGGCAGATTAAGAGCCACTTGTTCATTGCATACTGCTCTTTTGTTTTAGGACGGCATGAGACGTGTGTGCTGCAAGGCACCCCTGAAATTAAAAGAGTGCCAGGCTGCCAAATCACTGCAACTGTCTGAAGGGATGGAAGGCAGACAAGTCAACAGGAAACTGAAGGGGTCTGCAGCCATGTAAAGAGTGTCTCCCTCTGCCTACGTCTAGGCAGTATAGACAGCGACGTGCAAAAGTATTCACCCCGGTGTTCGGTGTTGGCACTATTTTGTCGCATTACATTCTAGAATTCAAATGGATTTTCATTTGAATTTTATGTAATGGACTTATCAATATAATCCAAATTGTTGAAGTCAAATGAAAACAAAATATCTTTATGAATATATACAGGGTGAGTCAAAATGATGTTAACATTTGAATGGCGGAAACAATTTATTCAGAAAACATACTTCATATGTGCAAGATGATTTGCAGGAATGTCTCAACCTGTTTGCCATCACGTTCAACACATGGACCATAAGTGGCATCCACAAAAATTGTACATAGCAGTGCCATTAGTGTTAACTGTAAGAAAAGGCGTTATATTTAAATGTATGTTGTAAAAAATTGAGGAGCACATTCAGGAAAATGCGTCTAAACTGAGCACACTTGCCCATCAACTGGAGGATGTTAAGCAGACATTCACGACTGGAATTGAAACAGCCGAAAATCTAGCATCCACCGCTGAAGGAAAAGCAACAGGTGCGAATTCTGAATGCAAAGAACTCAGAGACAGACTTGTTGCTCTGGAAGATGGATGCAGAAGGAATAATATTACAGTAGAATTGAAGGTCTACTTGAGAATCGCGAAAGTCCAAACCCAGTGAAACTCGTAGCTGAACTACTCTTCAGAATAATTGGACAGGACTTTAAATCAGACAGCGAGATAGCTGCAGCTTATCGCATACGGGGATCGAAACATTCGTATTTTCCCTGATTTCTCACCCTCAACAGCTGCTAAGCGTGCCTCTTTTTATAATATTAAACAGCGCTTACGAAAAGCCGATATCAGATACAGCCTCTTGTATCCTGCCAAACTGAAAGTGGAGATTCAAAGCAAACATTACATATTTACCAGCAGGGAGGAAGCAGATAAAGAGTTAAGAAAGCTGATCCCAACACTCTCCTGAAATACGAGCGTGAGCCGCACCCTGTCATGTCGTCATAAAGAAGATATCACCAGGTGTCTGATCCGCTTGCAGTGACACTGGTACCGTAATTATACGTCCTTTTCCCTTCTCAGTCACTATCTGTTTTTGTTTTAATTACAGTTATACACGTTTATGTATGTATAAGTGGAATAAATTCAATTAGCAACCCTTTTCTTTTTTTTTTTTTTTACTATTCTAAAGGAGAATGTTAAACATCATACCCTTAGTTTATTGTTCTTGTTATGAATGCATTAGGGTTTACTATGTTTATCCAGGGCCACCACCATTCCCTGGGTTTACTATCTTAACATTTCGAGAATGTTGAAGATTTTTTTTTCTTTTTTCTTGTAATGTTTATAGTATTTAGACTTTATTGCCAATAGATATCTCAATTTTAATTCACATACACCGCTGCGTGGGGACTTGTTTTATTTTGGACGTGCTCTGTCTCTAGGTATGTCAGAGGACCGGGACTTTGTGAAGTGGGGTTCAGCCTCACGTGGGGAGACTACGGAGGGGGGAGAAAGAGAGCAAGCTATCTCTAATCTATCCTTTTAATCCTTATAATTATAATTGCCAACGTAACAATAGACTGCATGACAATAACCCCTGGGAAAAACTGGATATTAAGGTTCAAGCTGTCTCACTTTTGGTTAAGACTACAAAATGACATCAAAAATTCAGAATCAATGCCTCAATGATGGGACAGTTAATTTTGTGAGCTGGAATGTTAAAGGCCTGATTAACGAATTAAAGAGAAAGAAAGTACTCTCTCACCTAACGGGCCTAAACGCTAAGATAGTATTTTTACAGGAGACCCACTTACTAAGCAAGGATCGGTTTCAGCTGCAAAAGGACTGGACTGGCCAAATACTCCATTCCAGCTTCACGAAGAAAACTAGAGGTGTGGGAATTCTCATACATAGAACAGTCTTATTTGTGGTATCAGATGTAGTATCTGATTCTGAAGGGAGATACTTGATTGTCATGGGCAATTTATTTAATTGTAAAGTGATTCTGATAAATGTTTATGCACCCAATGTCGATGAAAGGGAATTCCCAATGCTAACACTCATAAAATTATAATAGCCGGGGACTTTAATCATGTTTTAAATCCACTCTTAGATAGGGTTAGGGTCACAAGTGGGATGACATCTAACACTGCAAAGATAATTACACTGTTTGTAACTGACCAGAACCTATCAGACCCCTGGAGGTTTCTAAACCCAAACTCAAGAACATATTCCTTCTACTCACCAGTGCATCATTGCTACTCAAGAATTGATTATTTCTTTATAGATAATCATTTCTTGCCTATGATTAAATCCTGTAAGTACAATGCTATTGTTATCTCTGACCATGCCCCTCTGATCTTGGAGCTAAAGTCACTGTGCCCCACATACTCACCTCACAGATGAGAATTGTACAGAATTTATATCCAAACAAATCAGTTTTTTTTTCTAGAGACAAATACATCCTCAGAGGTCTCTTAAGGAATATTCTGGGAAACTGTAAAGGCCTTTTTAAGAGGACAGATTATTTCATATCTTTCCCACAGAAAAAAATTGGAAACCAAGCAGGTATCAGAGCTAACCTGCGAAATTACTAGAATAGACAAAGAGCATGCCAGATGTCCAAGTGAGGCGCTACATAGAAAAAGACAGGCTCTGCATTCAGAACTCAACCTCTTAACAACTAAAGAAACTGAACAACTCATTTTTAAATCAAGACATCATTACTATGAACACGGAGAGAAAGCTAATAAGCTCTTAGCTCAACAAATTCACAAGCAAGAAGTTCACAATGCAATCCCAGCAATCACCAACACGAATAGAGATAAAATCATTGACCATAAAATATAATGTACACATTTATAGACTGCTACAAGTCCTTATATTCTACTGAGTTTAAAGAAGACAGCACACAATCTAATGCATTTCTAGATACATTATAGATACCACAAATAGATACTCTTAGTGCAGAGGAAATAGATAAACCTCTGGCTCTATCAGAATATTAGATGCTATAAAGTCACTTCAATGCGGGAAAGCAGCAGGCCCTGATGGCTACCCTGCTGAATTTTATCAGAAATTCTCCGCTCAGCTAGCTCCCCTCTTATTAGCAACATTTACAGAAGCCAGAGACAATCAAATTCTACCTCAAACTTTTCACCAAGCATTAATAACTATCTTTCCTAAACAAAATAAGGACGTATTACAATGTGCATCATACAGACCAATTTCACTTCTGAATAATGATCTTAAGATACTCTCCAAAGTCTTAGCTGGAAAGATGGAGAAAGTGTTGCCTTCAGTAATATCACAAGATCAAACTGGATTTATTAAAGACTGAAATTTAGTGTCCAATCTTCGACGCCTGTTTAATATAATATACTCACCCGCAAAGTCAAATATCCCAGAGATTTTATTATCCATGGATGCAGAAACAGCATTTGACATGATTGAATGGAATTACCTTTTCACTACATTAGAGAAATTTGGGTTTGGGCTGAACATTTGTACATTGATCAAACAACTGTATACCAATCCAGAAGCTTCAGTTAGTATTAACAACATTTGTTCAGACTACTTTAAACTAGAATAAGGTACGCGACACCCAGCGTCAAAGCAGTTCTACTGTTCCTGTGTGGTTATCCTTTCTTTCTTAGACGCACATACCTAATGCAGCTATATAAATACACTGAAACTAACTGCTTATTGTTTATTAGTGTAATGCATCTGAGTGTAATTAACTTGTAACAATATAATGGTCCAGGGAACAGCCATTGTATTCCAAATACCATAACTGCTTTAGCGTTGTTACTCTCACTGCACCTTTTTCTTCTTCTTTCAGCTGCTCCCGTTAGGAGTTTCCACAGCGGATCATCTTTTTCCATATTACTCTTGCTGCACCACTCGGAGTATTTATATCACTGTATCTGAGTGTGAATCACAGCAGCAGCTGATCGGAAAGAGAATTATCGGGATACAGTATCAAGCAACACGCTGTCTCAGCCACTGCAAAACATTTTAAAACCTTTCCTGTACGGACCTCGCGGTTCACAAACAGTTTCATCCCAAGAACTTTAAATGCACTCAATCAATTGCTCCTTGTAGAACTGTGAGGACTTATAAGTACAATCACCTCACTGTAAACTTGCACTACAGTTATAATATCTCACAACCTGAGCCACTTTATAAAGCGCATATTTACATATGATGACGATATCATTGTTAAGGTGAAATGCAGCAAAATATGTTTATTATATTATACAGATAAAACTTTAACTTCATTTAAATAATCTATATTCTTCACTGGGACTGTCGTGAAGGATAGAATAATTAAACATGTACTACGAAGATATTTCAATGTTCCTTAAACGTTTAGAAGAATCGGCGCTCTAAGCTTACAGATGGCTTAATGTCTATTACAGAGCTGATTGTGTGGCGATCCACCATGCATAAGATAACATATTGACTTTGGACTTTTTCTATTGGACATAGAGCCGCCCCTGAGAACTGCTGAAATAAATAATTTCATTGAAGGTCACACACAATCACTGCACCGTGAAACTCATGTTTAATAACGTGCTTTAACTCCTATCATCATGAAAATGATATCACGTATACATCTCAGTATTTGAGTTTTTCAGAGAGCTGTAATGTCATGAATGTAATGGACTCTGTGTCCAGTCGGAGGAAGAGAGCCGGTTTAAGAAGCAAGTAGTGATTCACACACACAGATCACATACGAGTAGAAGATCAAATACAAAACAAAGCATTTAACGTGCTACTTTAATTACGATGTGATTTGAGAAACTGATTAATTAAACGATTTTAAGATGAGGTTTATGATGTTCTACTAAATGACAAAATAAACTACGTGATTAAAGTGGAAATGTCGAGATTGAAGTTGACATTTCGTGCTTTTTCCCCACCGTGTGCCTTTTTTCTCTGTACCCTAATAAACTTTCATATGACACTCAGACAGTGGGCTTACAACTCGGCTTTCCACGGCGACTTTGATGTGTGACTTCTTTTTTATTTCCGGCACTGTGCGATTTTGTGAATGTGAGCTTTCAAGTTTCTCCAACACGCTATGTCACTCGATCAACTTCCTTTTGTTGATTATTCCACGGTTTATTTGAACAAATAGTATGTTTTTCCTTTGCCTCCACTTGGTATTCGCTGAAATTCTTTTATTTCCCCCCGTGCTTTTCCTATTGTCTTTTCACAGAAGGCTGCGCTTAAAGGCGATTTATATTGATTTGCATATTCAAATAGGCGTAATTCTGGGAGGATTTGGGGCGTTACATAAAGCGCGTGCACGAGCGTTAGTTTTCACGCTGATCGGGATTTATGTAGCGGAAGAACGTGGAAGTTGAAGTACGCACAGATTCCTGCATCTGGATTTTTCTGTGCGTAAGCACATTTCGGCTTTTGTGCTTACACCACGTTATAGTGCGAGTTCTACGCACGGCGTTATACGTGAGGCCCCAGTCCTGATGATTAATCACCTTTTGTTTTTTGCGGCAATGCGATCTTTTCTGTCTTTTCTTTAACACTGTAGCGACTGACATGATAAAGAGTCACAAAAGTTTTACTTGAACAATCGCTGACTTCATAACCCCAAACTCAACTTTCTAGCGCCCTCTCCAACGTCCCCCCTTACCGCATCAATCAATACCCGCTATCAGTCTTCCCTGCTGTACTCCGCCATCCCTCAATCGGACCGAACAGTCACTTCAAACCAAAAAGGCCTCAGCCTGGCTGGGATGTTGCAATACTTTCGAATTTTACTGGTTTCATATTCTGTATCTTTCTCTGCATGTGTATCGTGCCATCGTTTGTTTGAGCCTTTCGAATTCCACTGCTTTCATAATCTCTTATCTGCCTTTATTTCTCTCCAACGCCTGTGTGTCTCTATTCTCCATATTGTGCTTATACGCTTTATATGTGCTGAGAGCACAGGATGTGTGTGTGTACTACGTGCTTTTACTGCGACTGACTGTTTTTTGATGGGTGGGCTCTTATATGATATCTGTTGTTAAGTAGGGCGTGTCTTTCAAGAATCTCATGTTCCACGTCCCGCGAGATGTCCCGATGGTGTTTTCCCCCCAATTGTGGGCAGCTTTAGAAAGTACTTCCTGAACTGGTGCTACTGGGACTTCCTAGGCTTCACAACAATGGCACCGCTACAAGTGTGACAAGAGATGGCCACCCACCAAAACTCACAGACTGGACAAAGAGGTCACACATTAGAGATGTAAGAAAGACCCCAAGGATAACTCTGAAGGAGCAGCAAAGATCCACAGCGGAGATGGGAGTTTCTGTCTATAGGACCACTTTAAGCCGTACACACAACAGAGCAGGGCTTTATGGAAGAGTGGCCAGGAGAAAGCCATTGTTTAAAGAAAAAAATAAGAAAACATGTTTGTTGTTTTCCCAAAAGGACATGGTGGCCTCCCCAAACACATGGAAGGAGATTCTCTGTTCAGATGGCACTGTTTGGCATCATGGGAAATACCATTTGTTGTGCCCTCACCGCAAGAATGCCATTCCCAGCGCGAAGTATGTTGTGGGGCAGCATCATGCCTTATAACAGGGAATCTGGTCTAGATTGAAAGAAAGATGAATGGCATTAAATAATGAACAATTCATGGGGAAGAAGTCTGCCAGAGATCTGAGACTGGGATGAAGGTTCACCTTTCAGGGCTCTTGGGTTCAATCCATCTTAAATTTTGTTGTGCAGCCTGAGGTAAGTTTTGGAGCACCAGACTATGAATCATTTACGTAAACCTTTGCCGATCCATAGTTACCAGAAGGAATGTGCTGAGACCCCTGGACTCGCAAGAATGTTTGACGCTAACGTGATAGACTGGACCTTGATGATGGAAAACAACAAGTCAGGTGTATCTTTTAACCAAGCGGTTCTTGTTCCCAAAGGAACGGCCAACAACTTAATTGAACTTTGGCATATCATCTGAGAAGGAGTCGTCTTTCTTAAGAGTCTTTCTGGCGATGTTTAGTAAATCATTTCTTATCGTCCAGTCTCCATGGTGGTTTACCGGAAACAGGCAACAATTGTTTTCCCCATCATGTGGAAACCCGTTCTCTCATTTTTGAATTAGTGGAGAAGTTAACCTCTTCAGAAGAGCATCTGCACTCAGCTCATTATGGTGGTCAGGTCAAGTAGGGGAACATGCAGTGGTACAACACATTGCTGCACCCACCACATGACAAAACAGCTCAGGAACCTCAATGGCAAACCACATCACCTTGGCCTTGTGCAGCCACTCGGGTTCTCAACAATGAAGATCACCCTCGGGTCATCGCGCCACATGGCCATAGTGCCGTAACTGATGCCCACTCACAATGCAGGTCATGTGCCTCATTTGGGACCCCGTGAGCAACACAAAGTCAAACTGGCGGTACACAAGGAAGAGGCACAAAACCAAAGGAGTCCAGTCTTCATCTCAGGTCACTGGATAGCATCCATGACTCACAAACAGGAAGCACCAGGACTCTAAAGACTTGGATCTTCGTGCTTTTGCAGATATCGGGACCACCACACACCCCTTTATGACCTCATGGGCTGATTAAAAATATTCCCCTCTCCACACTCCCCCATTATCCTACAGTTGAATACAAATGATGTCCTCCCATTTTGTTTTCTTGTGGCTGTTACTGTTTCAGTTGACGTTTGCTGTTCATTTCCCAGGCAGGAGTGTGGGACGCTTGACGTCGGCAGCATGTATGAATAAAGATCTGTGAGTGCTCTGCTCCATATTTTCAGTGATTTCCGATTCCTCTTAAGAGAAACATTCTGGGACTTTTCTTTTGAGTTTATTGATACACAAACTCTTCGTCTGTTGCTTGACTTTGATTAACGTCAATTCAATTTGACTCTGGTTAGGTGTTCCCTTTTCTTTTGTCTATGAGATCCAATGTTTCCTGACTTTGATCCATGGTCGACATCCTGAGGTTTGTTGATTTATTTCACGTCTCCACATTAATGATGATATTTTGACTTCACGTCTTCTCCGGATTCCCTTTTCATTGAAAACTGCGACTTTCAGGGCAGTCAGCACAGATGGCTGTCATCAACCAGTTTATAAAGGCTTCTCATAGTGACTTTTACAACAGAAAGATCAAACAAGATGTAATTTGACTCGAAAGGTTCCTGTAACCATTCTGGGCACTCTAGGGGGGTCCCTGAGCCTAGGGTGACCCTCAGATGCTAGAGATCCATTTAAAATGTCATCATAGGGCAACTTCCAGTGCTTCACCCACCCTCTTCAAAGCACTTCCTTCACAGGTAAACAGATGGAAAGGTAGATTAAGAGCCCCTTATTCATTCCATGCTGCTCTTATTTTAGGGTGGGATGAGAACTGTGTGCTGCCAGGCACCCCGAAATTAAAAGAGTGCCAGGCTGCCAAGTCACTGCAACTGTCCGAAGGGATGGAAGGCAGACAAGTCAACAGGAAACTGAAGGGGTCTGCAGCCATGTAAAGAGTGTCTCCCTCTGCCTGACGTGCAAAAGTATTCACCCCCCTTGGTGTTGGTACTGTTTGATCACATTACATCCTAGAATTCAAATGGACTTTCCTTTGAATTTTATGTAATGGACTGTCACACACGTGCGCATGGGAGGCAACTAAAGGGCTTGAATGAGGGCAGTTCCGAGTCATACCAGGATGTGGCAGAGTGTATTTGATTCTTTTTCTCACTTTCCTGCTGATCATTCACAAGAGATTGCACCTGGTCCCTTGACGTCACCTCCAGGTCTGAGCCAATGAAGGAAGACCTTGTCGGCTGCGGCCCCTATGATGTCACGTCCGGGCTCGAGCCAATGGCTGAAGACCCTTATGAGCCCGACCCCTCTGACTTCACTTCCTGTCTTCCCCTTTAAAAGCCTCCACCTTTTCCTTATTTCCCGCAGTTCTGTTTTGAACCCTGATTGGTGCACACCAGTGCTATCTTTTGTTTGCAATTATGCAGCCAGGAAACCAATGACTCAGGTGCCAACCTGAGTGGCAGCCTGTCCAGCAGCTCCGTATATGACTTTATCTTTAAAGTCTTTATCTTTCTACCTTTTTCTCTATTTTTCTTTATTTCACTATTAACTCCTACCAGTTTCTTTTATGTGGCCTTGTTTCCTGGACACTTTTACTATTTAGACATGGATTTTTACACACCAAGACTCGTCTATTCAAGTAGTCAACTTTAAGCGCTGAGAACAAATGCCCGCGCAGGTGTGGTTTCCTATTTACCTGACAAGGTAAGAAGGCAGTATCGGGGCAGTAGAGCCGGTGCTAAAATAAAAGCCAAGCGTCTAGCAAGAAAGTGGGGCTACAAGCCTTCAGTGCCTTCTGTGATCCTGGGAAATGTAAACTCACTACCAAATAAGATCGATGAACTGGCTGCACTGGTGAAAAATGTCAGGACCTACAGAGAATGCAGTTTGCTGCGTTTTAGTGAAACGTGGCTAACGTCTCCCATCCCAGATGCTAATGTGGAGCTACCCGGGTTTAGCACAGTTAGAGCGGACAGAGACGCAAGTACCTGCGGAAAGAAGAAAGGAGGACGACTCGCTCTCTATGTGAATACAAAGTGGTGCAACTCAGGACATGTAAACATTAAAATCTCCACTTGCTGCAGGGACATCGAACTGTTGGCCGTAAGTCTGCGTCCCTATTACTTGCCCAGAGAGTTTGGACACGTGATTGCTGTTATTATTTACATCCCTCCTCGGGCGAACGCAGAGATAGCGGGTGACGTCATCCATTCCGCAGTTGCTAAGTTACAAACGCAGCACCCTGATGCTCTTATGCTAATCGCTGGAGACTTTAACCATGTGACGCTGGACAAAACATTACCTGCCTTCTTCCAGTATGTGGATTGTAACACTCGGGGAAACAGGACTATCGACCTACTGTATGCAAACGTTAAGGACGCATACAGCGCCACCCCACTGCCTGCGCTTGGGAAAGAAGATCATAACCTGGTTCTGCTTCAGCCTCAATACAAACCAAGAGTGACGGCGCTACCTACAACTACACGCTCATTCAGGAAGTGGTCCCCTGAGGCAGAACAGGCTCTGAGAGACTGGAAATACAGACTGGGATATCCTGCTGGGGTCACATAATGAGAACATTGAAGAGGCTGTTGACTGCACAACTGATTACATCAACTTCTGTATGGACATTGTAGTTCCAGTAAGAACAGTACGCTGCTATGCTAACAACAAGCCATGGACTACAAGTGACATCAAGGGCCTTTTGAACCAGCAGAAAAGGGCTTTTAAAGGTGGTGATCAGCATGAGCTCAAGCGCTTGCAGAAGGAACTCTGAGTCCAGCTCAGGGCGGTGAAGGAGCAATACAGGAGAAAGCTGGAGCAGAAGTTGCAGAACAACAGCATGAAGGAAGTGTGGGATGATCATCACTGACTGCAGCTCGAAGCGGGGTGCCACCATTGAGAGAGACGTGGAGAGAGCAAACCAGATGAACAACTTCTTTAACAGGTTTGACCACCCAAACCCACTCTCACCTCGGAGTACTGCATCCTCCAACCTCCTTCTGCTGATACCAGCATAGGTGAGACATCCTCACCCACAATTACAGCAGTGCAGGTAAGCAGAGAGCTGAGGAGGCCTTGCCATCTTGTGTCACCCCAGTCCCAGAGGTATCACGTCCAGGTGAGCTGAATGACTTCCGGCCTGTTGCTCTGATGTCACATCTGATGAAGACCATGGAGCGGCTGCTGCTTCACCACCTGAGGCCACAGGTTCGTCACACCCTCGACCCTCTGCAGTTCGCATACCAGGAGAAGGTGGGAGCGGAGGATGCCATCATCTATATGCTACACCAATCCCTCTCCCACTTGGACAGAGGCAGTGGTGCTGTAAGAATTATGTTTCTGGACTTCTCTAGCGCCTTCAACATCATCCAACCTCTGCTCCTTAGGGACAAGCTGACAGAGATGGCAGTAGATTCACACCTGGTGGCATGGATTGTGGACTATCTTACAGACAGACCTCAGTATGTGCGTCTCGGGAACTGCAGGTCTGACATTGTGGTCAGCAGCACAGGAGCGCCACAGGGGACTGGACTTTCACTGGTCCTGTTCAGCCAACATACATCAGACTTCCAATACAACTCGGAGTCCTGCCACGTGCAAAAGTTCACTGACGACACTGCTATGGTGGGCTGCATCAGGAGTGGGCAGGAGGAGGAGTATAGGAACCTAATCAAGAACTTTGTAGTACACCTTTTAACTTAATATAAGCGTGGCTTTTAAAAAAGTATTTTGTTATATATATATATATATATACATATTATTTTCAACTTTTTAGTCTTGGGTTTGTTTTAGTATAATTTTGTAATCAATATTTTAACACTTCCTTTAATATTTCTCTCTGTTACTAGCGCCATCTATTGGTAAAATCTTTATTTTTCATATGAAGATTTCATTTCTTAATTTTTTGTCATGGTAGAGTACTTTTCCCTTTTGTATTATTAATTTGTAGTCTTTGTCAGAATGCCTCAAATCTCACAGACTTACCACTCTTTATAAGGTACTGTACTTTATAACTTCTCCTCAGCTTCCCTTCTACATTTATAACCTCAGGCAATGAGGTGTAGTAAAAGACAAGCAGGAGTTAAGTTACAATTTAAATAATGTGTTATTGATAATATTCATAAATAATGACAATATGCAAAGTACTTTTGAATATTGGCAACTCTACCACCTGTTAAATGGTGATGTGTAGTTTGTATGTACACAGACTTGTTAGTTACTGTAAATGTCTCTAGTTAAGGCATTATTGGTGGTCAGCTTTCTTCAGAACAGCCCGCATGCCCGTCTCAATATGGCTGCCAAGCTGTGCTCTTCATCGTGTTGTCCTTTTTAGTTTGTGGTGTGTGTGTGATTGTCTTTCATCAGTTTGGTAAGAGAGAGAGAGGGGGGTAAAGCAAGCAAATTTATAGGTTTCCCTGTCCAACTCCTACAGCCAATAGTGTGTCATGGTACTTAAAGGCTTTTGATACAAGCCAGTCCCAAACAGTCATACTTCAGACCAATGGGAGGACAGAATACCTTCATACCTGCCACGCCCCCGAAACCTTTTATTAAGGTGAAGCTTGGCAGTTAGGCAGCCTAGCTTTCCTGTGGGGGTTGAGAGAGACTTCAGCAGAGAAATACTAGCCAAGCTTGTCTGAGGCACTTCACCCAACCCTGTCGTAAAATTACACTGAGACTCAGTCCTAAAAGGGGGGACAGGACCATTGCTGTTATTATCAATAATGTAACACTAATAATTCTTTGCATTTATATAGTGCTTTTCTCATTACTCAAAGTGCTCAGCAATTGCAGGTTAAGGGCCTTGCTCAAGGGCCCAACAGAGCAGAGTACCTATTGGCATTTATGGGATTCAAACCGGCAACCTTCTGACTGCCAGTGCAGATCCCTAGCCTCAGAGCCACCACTCCACCTAATAGTACTGATATTATATTTGCTCTGTCTAAGTTACAAATAAAGACATACAGTTAGGTCCATACATATTTGGACAGAGACAACTTTTTTCTCATTTTGTTCTGTACATTACCACAATGAATTTGAAATGAAACAACTCAGACGCAGCTTTAATTCAGTGGGTTGAACAAAACGATTGCATAAAAATGTGAGGCAGTTAAAGCATTTTTTGAACACAATCCCTTCATTTCAGGGGCTCAAAAGTAATTGGACAATTGACTCAAAGGCTATTTGATGGTCAGGTGTGTTCAAGTCCGTCGTGATGTCTTATCAATGAAGCAGATAAAAGGCCTGGAGTTGATTTGACGTGTGGTGCTTCACGATGAAGATTTTGCTGTGAACAGACAACATGCAAAAACAGAAAAAACCCACCCGAGAAATTGCTACAATATTACGAGTGGCAAAACCTACAGTTTGGAACATCCTAAGAAAGAAAGCAAGCAAGCACTGGTGAACTGAGCAATGCAAAAAGACCTGGGGCCTCATGTATAACGCCGTGCGTAGAACTCGCACTATAACGTGGCGTAAGCACAAAAGCCGAAATGTGCTTACGCACAGAAAAATCCAGATGCAGGAATCTGTGCGTACTCCAACTTCCACGTTCTTCCGCTACATAAATCCCGATCAGCGTGAAAACTAACGCTCGTGCACGCGCTTTATGTAACGCCCCAAATCCTCCCAGAATTACGCCTATTTGAATATGCAAATCAATATAAATCGCCCTTAAGCGCAGCCTTCTGTGAAAAGACAATGGGAAAAGCACGGGGAAAATATAAGAATTTCAGCGAATACCAAGTGGAGGCAAAGGAAAAACATACTATTTGTTCAAATAAACCGTGGTATAATCAACAAAAGGAAGTTGATCGAGTGACATAGCGTGTTGGAGAAACTTGAAAGCTCACATTCACAAATCGTACAGTGCCGGAAATAAAAAAGAAGTCACATATCAAAGTCGCGTGAAAGAAGAGTTGTAAGCCCACTGTCTGAGTGTCATATGAAAGTTTATTAGGGTACAGAGAAAAAAGGCACACGGTGGGGAAAAAGCACGAAATGTCAACTTCAATCTCGACATTTCCACTTTAATCACGTAGTTTATTTTGTCATTAAAGTAGAACATCATAAACTTCATCTTAAAATTGTTTAATTAACCAGTTTCTCAAATCACATCGTAATTAAAGTAGCACGTTAAATGCTTTGTTTTGTATTTGATCTTCTATGTGCTCTGTGTGTGTGAATCACTACTTGCTTCTTAAACCGCTCTCTTCCTCCAACTGGACACAGAGTCCATTACATTCGTGATATTACAGCTCTCTGAATAACTAAAATACTGAGATGTATACGTGATGTCATTTTCATGATGATAGGAGTTAAAGCACGTTATTAAACATGTGTTTCACTTCGATGAAATAATTTATTGCAGCAGTACTCAGGGGCGGCTCTAGGCTTGTGGTGGCACTGGGCAGAGGAAGAATCGGTGGCTCCTTCGCCCGCCAATGTCAGTAAAGTATCTTATGCACGGTGGATGGCCACGTCCGTTGCAGACACTGCATAGCCGCCTCGTGCTCATGACACAAGCATTTAACTTTTGCGAAATTTGTGCTGCGTTTTTAGCTGTGTTGTTATTTTCTCTTTCTGTTTTATATTCAATATATATTGGCGTAGCCGTCACTGCAGTCAGTGCTTTTCTTTCCCCAAGTAACCGATCGCCACACAATCAGCTCTGTAATAGACGTTAAGCCATCTGTAAGCTTAGCGCGATTCTTCAAAACGTTTAAAGAACATTGAAATATCTTCGTAGTACATGTTTAATTATTCTATCCTTCACGACAGTCCCAGTGAAGAATATAGATTATTTAAATGAAGTTAAAGTTTTATCTGTATAATTTAACAAACATATTTTGCTGCATATTCACCTTAAAAATGATATCGTCATCATATGTAAATGTGCGCTTTATAAAGTGGCTCAGGTTGTGAGATATTATAACTGTAGTGCAAGTTTACAGTGAGGTGATTGTACTTATAAGTACAAACAGTTCTACAAGGAGCAATTGATTGAGTGCATTTAAAGTTCTTGGGATGAAACTGTTTCTGAACCGCGAGGTCCGTACAGGAAAGGCTTTAAAACGTTTTGCGGTGGCTGAGACAGCGTGTCCTTAAAGCTGTATACCGATAATTCTCTTTCCGATCAGCTGCTGCTGTGATTCACACTCAGATACAGTGATATAAATACTCCGAGTGGTGCAGTGAGAGTAATATGGAAAAAGATGATCCGCTGTGGCAACTCCTAACGGGAGCAGCTGAAAGAAGAAGAAGAAGAAGAAGGAGAAGAAGAAGAAGTTAGATTAACAATGCTAAAGCAGTTATGGCATTTGGAATACTATGGCTGTTCCCTGGACCATTATATTGTTACGAGTTAATTACAATCAGATGTGTTACACTAATAAACAATATGCGGTTAGTTTCTGTGTATTTATAAAGCCGCGTCATGAAAATAATGAGTAGCCACCCAAGAACAGTAGCACTGCTTTGACGCTGGGTGCCGCCAGTTTGCAAAACTGAGCGGAGAACTTGCGTACGACAAGGCATGAGGTACCGTGGAAAAGTGCGTGGCTTTACGCCAAGTGTAGGTTTTATACATCGCGATTTGAACGTGGAAAAGTTCTTACGCAACATTTCTGTGCGTACGCACCGTTTATACATGAGGCCCCTGGACGTCCACGGAAGACAACAGTGGTGGATGATCGCAGAATCATTTCCATGGTGAAGAGAAACCCCTTCACAACAGCCAATCAAGTGAACAACACTCTCCAGGGCTTGGTAGGCGTATGAGAGGTGCACTGAGAGGTGCCAGCTACTCATAAGCCTCAAGAATAGAAAGGCTAGTTGGACTTTGCTAAAGAACATCTAAAAGGCCAGCACAGTTCTGGAAAAACATTCTTTGGACAGATGACACCAAGATCAACCTCTACCAGAATGATAAAGGCAAGAAAAAAGGATGGAGAAGGCGTGGAACAGCTCATTATCCAAAGCATAGCACATCATCTGTAAAACACGGTGGAGGCAGGCAGTGTGATGGCTGCCAGTGGCACTGGGACACTCGTGTTTATTGATGAGGTGACACAGGACAGGAGCAGCCGAATGAATTCTGAGGTGTTCAGAGACATACTGTCTGCTCAAATCCTGCTAAATGACGTCAAATTGATTGGGCGGCGGGCGTTTCATGATACAGATGGACAATGACCCAAAACATACAGCCAAAGCAACCCAGGAGTTTATTAAAGCAAAGAAGTGGAAAATTCTGGAATGGCCAAGTCAGTCACCTGATCTTCACCCCACTGAGCAGGCAATTCACTTGTTGAAGACTAAACTTCAGACAGAAAGGCCGACAAACAAACAGCAACTGAAAGTTAAGGCCTGGCAGAGCATTAAAAAGGAGGAAACCCAGCATCTGGTGACGTCCAGGAGGTCAAGACTTCAGGCTGGCATTGCCAGCAAAGGGTTTTCAACCAAGTATTAGAAATGAACATTTTATTTCCAGTTATTTATTTTGTCTAATTACTTTTGAGCCCCTGAAATGAAGGGATTGTGTTAATAAAATACTTTAGTTGCCTCACATTTTTATGCAATCGTTTTGTTCAACCCACTGAATTAAAGCTGAAAGTCTGCACTTCAACGTCATCTGAGTTGTTTCAATTAAAATTCATTGTGGTGATGTGCAGAACAAAATTAGAACAAAGTGGTCTCTGTCCAAATATTTATGGACCTAACTGTATGAGGCAGTGCTATAAGATCAGGAAAATGAATGGGGTCTGGTCCAGTGGTGTCTAGAAGCCGCTCAGCACCCACAGTTTGCTCGCCTTTCTAAAACTGCATGGCTCACTTCAGGCCAACAAAGCTTTTCATTTATTTGTGGTTCGTTTTTGACCCTCCCGGGTATGGCAATGCTTTGTGTGTTCGGTTCCTCGTCTCTCTCTCAGCTCCTGCACTGTGTCTCCTTTAACTCATGCCAGTCTCTTGGTATCTGAGCCATTGAGCAAGCACACATTTTGGAAATTCCTTGACCTTCTTTCGTCAGGCTATTTATTCCAAACCTCCTTTTATCTCCGAAGTGCCCCCCGTTTAAACGTCCATATGGTTTTCATACAATGAGACAAATACTTGAAGCTGCCAACCTTTTCTGAGGTTCTTTCTGTTTACTTTAGCTGCCAGAGCTACCATGGCATGAAAGAACCCGTCACGCGCATGAGCGTGCCTTCACTGTTTCTGCCCGTATGTTTGCCTTTCAAGAAAGTGGGGCCAGTTAGACATAAGTCGCATGTGTAATGAAGTTTGTCTAAAAGTTGACAAAAAAGGAAACACCTGGCAGACAGTCTGGGGGTCAGCAGGAAGAAGACGAGAGGCCGGTGCCATGTCAGCTGTCGATGGAAAATGTCTTTGGCGGGCCCCCCCACCAAGAGCCTGAGGCAAACACTTGGGAAAGACTTGAAGAAACGTAATATGGAGGAGCGCTGAAGCAACACAATCTGTCAAACAAACATTCAGACCCTCAGTTTCTGCACATGTTGCTGTAATGCAGCCTTATGTAGTGTCATGTTCTAACAGACAAGGATCATGGGATGGGCTGGAGCCCATCCCAGTCAGCACAGTGCACAAGGCAGGAATGCCAGTCTATTGCAGGGTGAACAAACACACACACGCACACACACACATCCACAGATTTGGGTCGATTTAACGTTACTAATCCACCTAAACTTTTGGATGGTGGGAGGAAACTGAAACACCCGGATCAGACCCAAGACGACACGGGGAGAACATGCAAACTCCATGAAGGAAGGACTCGGAAATGAACGGAGCAGCCCTGCCACCCAGCCTCGTGCCCAAATCATTTCAATTCATTTTTCCCTTAATTAAGCGACACTCAATACCCTGAAATGCGAAAACAGGATTTTTAGAAACTTTTGCAAATTTTAAACACAAGTGTTCAGACCCTTCATTTAGCACTTCGTTCTGTCAGCTATTCCAGCCTGGAGACTTCTTGGGTTTGATGCCACAAGCTTCACACACACACCTGGATTTGGAGATTTCCTTCCAGTTTTCTCCAGAGATCCTCCCAAGCTCTGTCAGGCTGGATAGAGAGCGTCGGTGCACAGCTATTTTTTGGTCTGTGGTTCAAGACTGCACTCCAGCTGGACCACTCAAGAACATTCCCAGATTTGTCCCAAAGTTACTCCTGCATTGTCTTTACTTTGCCCTGCTGGGAGGTGAACCATTCAGACCAGTCTGAGATCCAGAGCATTCATTAACATATTGACTTCTTCTTCTTGTTCTTCTTCTTCTTCTTCATCATCATCTTTATCTTTCCCCACTTCTATGTGGGGTCAATATGCTTGATCAGTCTTCTCCAGACTGCAGCCCTTTTCCTTCAGATCTTCTTTTCCTTTGTCCATTCACCCTCCGCTTTGGCCTCCATTCGCTTTCTCTTCCCCTGGACTTCCACTCCCATCAGACTTTTGCCCACATCTTAATTGTCTCTCCACATTACATGCCCGTACATTGACTGCTGGGGCAATTATTACCAGGATGCTGCAGTATTAGTCTATGCATACTGTATATGATCAATCAATCAATCAATCAATCAATCAACATTTATTTATATAGCACATATTCATACAAAAAAAATGTAGCTCAAAGTGCTTTACAAAATGAATAGAAAAATAGAAGACACAATAAAAAATAAACATAAGTCAACATTAATTAACATAGAATAAGTAAGGTCCGATGGCCAGGGTGGACAGAAAAACAAAAAACTCCAAATGCTGGAGAAAAATAAAAAATAAAATCTGTAGGGGTTCCAGACCACGAGACCGCCCAGTCCCCTCTGGACAATCTACCTAACATAAATGAAACAGTCCTCTTTGGATTTAGGGTTTTCATGGAAGGACCTGATGATGATGGTCACGTGATAAGTAATGAACTCTATCAAAATTCATAAAAAAGTGTAAAGAAGTGTATTAACTCTTTCAGGGCTGATGTCGACTTTTGTCAAAAAGAAGAAAGGTTATCAACTGTAAACTGTGACAAAACCAACTGTTGTTTTAGTTGGACTCTCGTTATCTGAAGGAACGTTAGATTCATTGGTCTGACCGAGAGTTCCTGCACTTTCATGAGTAGCAAGGCGCAAACAACGGCAAAAATGGTACTGACATCTGGTGAGAGATCAAAGTGAATGCGTAAAGCTCTGCAGACGACATTTTGACTATTATCTCTGAACTGGACTATGACTTGTCGGACTCTGATTTTGATACAAGTGATCGAAAACAAATGTGAGGTTCCAGCTTCAGCTTATTGGTCCCCAGCTAATCATGGTTCTGACAATGTTAACCAGGTAGAACTGCCACTTAACAATGATAAAAGGTAGAAAGCACATTGCAATACACTGCGACCGTGACCGCTGCTGCTGCTGCCCCAACCATGCAATGACAGCCTGGCAGCAAACCTGCTGCACACTCTTTGCAAACTGGCAGCCACAGCATGTAGCAACAGACGTTTTATGTTGATTTCTGTGTAAAAACGTTGCTTTTCAGAAACAGATTTTTGGAGAAAATATTCATATAAATTAACATATAAAGCATTAAATGGCTGAGGTCCGGCTTACTTGTCTGAACTTATCATGACTTACAAATCTGAGCGCACATTAAGATCTCAAGATGCCCGTCTGCTTAAGATTCCAAGGATTAATAAAATAACATTAGGAGGTCGAGCTTTTAGTTACAGGACCCCCTAAACTGTGGAGTGGTCTGCCTGCTACTATAAGAGATGCCCCTTCAGTCTCAGGCTGAAGACTCACGACTTAAGTTTAGCACACCCTGACTAGAGCTGCTGATGAACTGTACAGTTAACATCTCTGTTGTCAGTCATCAGCACTAAAACATAAGTAACATGAGAGTTAGAATTTGTTACTCACCCTCACCTATTCTGTTTTTCTTCTCGGTACTCAAATGTGGCACTTGGTGCCCACCTGCCAAGTTGTTGTGCCTGTCTTAGGTAAAGTCATCCCTGATGGAGGATCGCTGGAATCATAGGAAAGAGGGGTCCTTTCATCGGATTGGCTGGCCCAGCGCTGTTTCAGCTGTGGAATGGTCAAATGGGGAGGCAGCTTGATGGATGAGGTCTCCAGGTCTCTGAACAAATCCAAATCATATTATGTGATGTCATTCCTTGTTAAATTCTACTCCGTACTTCTAAAATTTTTATTTTTATACCGTATTGAGGATTTGTTCTGTTTTGTGTATTGTACTGTATTGTATTGACTCCCTTTATTTTGACACCCACTGCACGCCCAACCTACCTGGAAGGGGGGTCTCTCTTTGAACTGCCCTTTCCTGAGGTTTCTTCCATTTTTTCCTACAAGTGAGTTCTTCCCTGTCTTCTTCTTGTTTTGCCTGCCTAAAGTAGAGTCATCTCTGAAGGAGGATCACAGGAATTGTGGGGGAGTCCTTTCATTGGATTGGCTGGTCCAGTGCTGACTCAGCTGTGGAATGGCCAAATGAGGGAGGCAGGTTGATGGCCGAGGTCTCCAGGACTCAAATCCAAACCATATTATGGGATATCATCTGCTGTTGTATTATATTGTATTGTATTGATCCCCTTCTTTGTGACACCCACTGCACGCCCAGCCTACCTGGAAAGGGGTCTCTCTTTGAACTGCCTTTCCTGAGGTTTCTTCCATTTTTCTTTCCCTTCAAGGTGTTTTGCCTTGTCTTCTCAGAGAGTCAAGGCTGGGGGGCTGTCAAAAGGCAAGGCCTGTTAAAGCCCATCGCGGCACTCCTTGTGTGATTTTGGGCTACACAAAAATAAATTGTATTGTACTCACGTATCACTACAAAACACCTGCGTGTGTGTGCATGGAGCAGTCCACTGTGTTCACAAACTCATAAACTTGATCCATTAGGATTAAAATCAAGACGGAGGTAAAGAATTGAGGGGTAACTATTGACTGTGACCTGAATTTTAAATCACATATTAATCAGATCACTAGGACAGCATTTTTTTCACTTTAGAAATATAACAAAAGTTAGACCTCTTATAACTTTTTTAGATGCTGAAAAATGAGTTCACGCTTTTGATTTCAGTCGGCTAGATTACTGTAACGCACTCCTCTCAGGACCACCCATAAAAGACATCAATCAGTTACAGCAAGTGCAGAATGGAATCTTAACTAGGAAAAGAAAATCTGAGCACATCACACCAGTGTAGCCACAAGAGGAAAATCGAGCCCAGAGTGGGCAGAAGGGTAGTGAGAATGGCAGACAAAAAGCCAAAGACAAAGTCCAAAGAGATCCAAGCTGAACTCCGAGGTCGAGGGTCTATAAGTGTCTGATCACACCATCTGAATGACAGTGGGCTCAATGGAAGAAGACCCAGGAGTATTCCCCGTAAAATAAAAAAAACAAAAAAAACAGACTGTAATTTTCTAAAATTAATCCTGACCGGCCACAATGCTTCCGGTAGAACGTCCTTTGAACAGGTTGGACACAACTGGAGCTTTTTGTCAAGTCACATCAGCTCCATGTACATAGGTGAAAAAATGAAGCTTTCAGAGAAAAGAACACCATGGCTGCTTTGTTATACATGGAGGAGGCTGCTATGCTGTGCCTGACCTGGGGTACAGCAAACAATGAAATCTCAAGACCATCAAGACATTCTGTAGGGAAACATCCTGCCCAAGGTCAGGGAGCTCTTTGTCAGTCCCAAGTCATGGACCCCACAACAGGTTAAAGGAGCCAAAACACACGGAAAAAAGTACCAAAGAATGGTGAAGTACAAAACATTGGACTCTTCTGATGTGGCCTTCTGTGAGCCCTGATTTGAATCCTGTCAAACATCTATGGAGCAACTGAACTGAAGCACGCCGTCTGGAGGAGACCCCCTTTAGATCTGACCCAGATGGAGCCGTTTGCTCAGGACGAGTGGGCCAAACGACCTGATAGGACAGGTGCAGAGGCCTCATGGAGAGCCCCAGGAATCACTGGAAACAAAAACATGAGGTGAAGGATTCCATCATTTGTGTCCATTGCCATTGTGTTATTATTTGAAATATTCTCTTGAATCAAAACTCTAAAGCAAAGTCAGATTTTTGTTAAATACGGAATGAACGATGATGGGTGCCAATGTCTTTAGTCAGTTTCAAGTGATTTCAGGGACAAGTGTGGGTTCTTCTTTTCTCGTGGTGGGGACCCAATAGATTTGTCTGTCTAGCTGCCCTGACAGGAGACCAAGGTGCCATGCAGGGGTTGGTCAGGATGTGTGCCCAAACAGAATGCAAAGGAGTCACCCAAAGATTAGATATGCTGTCCTGCACGGAGTAGTGAAGAATAAAAAGACACGGCCTATTACTCCTCCTGGCCATGGCCCTTACAAAATGAAATACTGTATATATATTTTAAATGAATTGCTTCCTTCATGAATCTATTTTAAAAATATATTACAATGTACTTCAGGGATACATATGCTACAATACCTTGACTGAGTAGACTGAAATGTATTGTAAAATATATAAATTATTACCATTTTATTGACTCCAGCAGACCCGCGTGACCCTGTAGTTAGGATACAGCTGGTCGGATAATGGGTGGGTGGATGGATTAACATTTTTTGTATGTTGTAATTTATTTTCCAAAATATAAAAATGTTATTTGAAAATAGAAGGAATAATATGTACTAAAGCAGGGGTACTTAACCTGAGGTCCGTGGACTCCTAGGGGGTCCATGGATAGCTTTTAGTGGGTCTGTGAGGGTCAGATAAAAATGAATATTAATATTCAGCATACAGCCCGGTGCTACTGATTTACAGTAGATGTATTAGTAGATCTGTTTTAATTTGCACAAGAGGATTGTATTTCATAATTCTAATAAGTGGCCATTACTTTTTGAATAAAAAGGGGTGTTTTTTTAATAGTTTAATAATACCTTGTGTGCACTATATTGCCAAAAGCGTTGGCACCCTCCTCCAAATCCTTGAATTCAGGTGGTCCAGTCACTTCCATGGCCATAGGCGTATAACATGAAGCCCCTTGGCATGCAGATTGCTGGCATCTACAAACATTTGTGACAGAATGGGCCGCAGTCAGGAGCTCAGGGAATTCAATCCTGGTACCGTGATAGGATGCCACCTGTGCCATAAGTCCATTCATGACATTTCCTCGCTACTAAATATTCACCTGTTAGTGGGATTATAATAAAGTGGAAGCAATCGGGGACAACAGCAACTGAGCCACAAAGTGGTAGGACACGTCAAATTGTACCGCTCATGGAACCGGCACGATTATAATATTTGCTACCTTCTTAGAGCGTCAGGAAAGGAAAAAAAAAAAAAAGAAAAGACATAATTTTAAACACTACTTTCCTACTTGGGGTGGCACGGTGGCGCGGTGGGTAGAGCTGCTGCCTTGCAGTTAGGACACCAGGGTTCGCTTCCCGGGTCCTCCCTGCATGGAGTTTGCATGTCCTCCCCGTGTCTGCGTGGGTTTCCTCCCGGAGTCCAAAGACATGCAGGTTAGATGCATTGGCGATCCTAAATTGTCCGTGGTGTGTGTGTGTCTGCCCTGCGGTGGGCTGGTGCCCTGCCTTGCACCCTGTGCTGGCTAGAATTGGCTCCAACAGACCCCTGTGACTGACTAACTTTACTACTACACCACCCCAAGTACAGAGACACACCAGTGAACACAGGGTTAAATAAAAAATGATTATTGGAAGACGATGCACACACTTACTGTAACAAAACCCCTATATATTATATATACATAATACTGTGCTGCAGCGCTTCCCATCCAACACAAAACACTTTAAGCACATACACTACTAATACAGAAATTTGACCAAAAAAAATTCAAATAATGTATTGGTAGTACTTGAAATATTCTCTGTACAGAATGACTATCTCAGTCTGCGGTGGGGAATGAGGCGCCAAACCATAGCTCCTGTTCCAGGAAGCGTACAGATTAACAGTTCCTTGTGCTGGCCCGTCAGGTCCTCTCAGAAAGTAAAAGTAATTCATCCTGAAATGAACCCGGGTTCACATGACGTTTTCCAGGTGGTGTCAATCCTTTCCTGTGATGGCATCCACTTCTCTCTTGGCTCTGCACTTCCTTCTCTCCTTTTTCCCGCCACCCATTTACATACCGTTGGCTCCTCCCCTTACAGTCTGTTGGGCCCTCCAAGTCGGGTGCTCCCCTCCCCTTATGCCATTGGCCCGGCCTTACAAATTAAGCCATTCCACTAATAACAGGAATGGGGAAAGGTGCAAACTCACCGTGACACGCACGCATATTCCAGACGACCGTTACAAAATCACAGAGCGGGGACGGCGCATGCTGAGGTGTGCAGAAGTCGCCCACTTTCTGCAGAGTCCATAGCTACAGACTTTCAAAAGCTCAAGAACAGTGCAGCGTAGAGAGAGAGCTTCATGGAATGAATGGGTCTCCATGGCCAAGCAGCTGCAGCCGAGCCTGACATCACCAAGTGCGATGCAAAGCGTCGTAAAGCCCACCGCCACTGGACTCTAGAGCAGTGGAGACGTGTCCTCTGAAGTGACAAATCACGCAGTCTGATGGACGAGTCTGGGCAGGAAAATGGAACTCGCCTGACTGCATTGTGCCAAGTGTAAAGTTTGGTGGAGGGGGGGGGTTCTCCAGTTTTGATGTCACTACACTGGTCACCTGTGTCATTCAGAATTGACTTTAAAATCCTGCTTATGGTTTACAAAGCCTTAAATAATCTGCTCCATTTTATATCTCTGAATGTCTCTCACTTTCCACTCCAAATCGTAACCTTAGACTTTCAAATGAGGGTCTGCTTAGAATTCCAAGAGCTAAACTTAAAAGAAGTGGTGAGGCGGGTGGCCTTCTGCTGTTATGGACCTCAAATCTGGAATAGCCTGCCAATAGGAATTCACCAGGCTGATATGGTGGAGCACTTTAAAAAACTTCACCTTCATTTAATCCTGATATTCTATGTATTCAGTTCATTATAATAACTATTCATGGTGGCTCCATACTCTCTCTTCTGTTTCTTTTCCCGGTTTTCTGTGGTGGTGACCTGCACCATCACCACCAAATCAAAGCACCGTGATGTCCTACATTGATGGATTAAAGGCCAGGGGCCTCATGTATAACGCCGTGCGTAGAACTCGCACTATAACATGGCGTAAGCACAAAAGCCAAAATGTGTTTACGCACAGAAAAATCCAGATGCAGGAATCTGTGCTACTCTAACTTCCATGTCCTTCCGTTACATGAATCCCGATCAGCGTGAAAACTAACGCTCGTGCACGCGCATTTTGTAACGCCCCAACTCCTCCCAGAATTACGCCTATTTGAATATGCAAATCAATATAAATCGCCCTTAAGCGCAGCCTTCTGTGAAAAGACAATGGGAAAAGCATGGGGGGAAATATAAGAATTTCAGCGAATACCAAGTGGAGGCAAAGGAAAAACAGACTATTTGTTCAAATAAACCGTGGAATAATCAACAAAAGGAAGTTGATCGAGTGACATAGCGTGTTGGAGAAACTTGAAAGCTCACATTCTTAAAATCGCAAAGTGCCGGAAATAAAAAAGAAGTCGCATATCAAAGTCACCGTGAAAAGGCGAGTTGTAAGCCCACCGTCTGAGTGTCATATGAAAGTTTATTAGGGTACAGAGAAAAAAGGCACACAGTGGGGAAAAAGCACGAAATGTCAACTTCAATCTCGACATTTCCACTTTAATCTCGTAGTTTATTTTGTCATTTAGTAGAACATCATAAACCTCATCTTAAAATTGTTTAATTAACCAGTTTCTAAAATCACATCGTAATTAAAGTAGCACGTTAAATGCTTTGTTTTGTATTTGATCTTCTACTCGTATGTGATCTATGTGTGTGAATCACTACTTGCTTCTTAAACCGGCTCTCTTCCTCCAACTGGACACAGAGTCCATGACATTCGTGATATTACAGCTCTCTGAATAACTAAAATACTGAGATGTATACGTGATGTCATTTTCATGATGATAGGAGTTAAAGCACGTTATTAAACATGTTTCACTTCGATGAAATAATTTATTGCAGCAGTACTCAGGGGCGGCTCTAGGCTTGTGGTGGCACTGGGCAGAGGAAGAATCGGTGGCTCCTTCGCCCGCCCGTCAGTAAGGTAGCTTATCACGGTGGATGGCCACGTCCGTTGCGGACACTAGCAGCCTCGTGCTCATGACAAGCATTTATCTTTTGTCGAAATTTGTCGCTGCGTTTTTAGCTGTGTTGTTATTTTCTCTTTCTGTTTTATATTCAATATATATTGGCATGGCCGCCCCAAGAGTGCTTTTCTTTCCCCAAGTAACCGATCGCCACACAATCAGCTCTGTAATAGACGTTAAGCCATCTGTAAGCTTAGCGCCGATTCTTTAAAACGTTTAAAGAACATTGAAATATCTTCGTAGTACATGTTTAATTATTCTATCCTTCACGACACTCCCAGTGAAGAATATAGATTATTTAAATGAAGTTAAAGTTTTATCTGTATAATTTAACAAACGTATTTTGCTGCATTTTATCTTAAAAATGATATCGTCATCATATGTAAATACGCGCTTTATAAAGTGGCTCAGGTTGTGAGATATTATAACTGTAGTGCAAGTTTACAGTGAGGTGATTGTACTTATAAGTCCTCACAGTTCTACAAGGAGCAATTGATTAAGTGCATTTAAAGTTCTTGGGATTAAACTGTTTGTGAACCGCGAGGTCCGTACAGGAAAGGCTTTAAAACGTTTTGCAGTGGCTGAGACAGCGTGTCCTTAAAGCTGTATACCGATAATTCTCTTTCTGATCAGCTGCTGCTGTGATTCACACTCAGATACAGTGATATAAATACTCCGAGTGGTGCAGTGAGAGGAATATGGAAAAAGATGATCCGCTGTGGCAACTCCTAACAGGAGGAGCTGGAAGAAGAAGAAGAAGGAGAAGTGAGCAACGCTAAAGCAGTTCTGGTATTTGAAATACTATGGCTGTTTCCCTGGACCATTATATTGTTACGAGTTAATTACAATCAGATGCATTACACTAATAAACAATATGCGGTTAGTTTCTGTGTATTTATAAAGCTGTGTCGTGAAAATAAAGAGTAACCACACAGGAACAGTAGCACTGCTTTGACGCTGGGTGCCGGCAGTTTGCAAAACCGAGCGGAGAACTTGCGTACGACAAGGCATGAGGTACCGTGGAAAAGTGCGTGGCTTTACGCCAAGTGTAAGTTTTATACATTGCGATTTGAATGTGGAAAAGTTCTTACGCAACATTTCTGTGCGTACGCACCGTTTATACATGAGGCCCCAGAAGTCTACATGACCGCCATCATCAAGTCCTTCCATGAGAACTCTGAATACAATGAGGACTGACTGAGGTCATTTATGTGAGGTAGAATGGGCTGGGTGGTCTCATGGCTTTGTGACCCTGGCAGATTTCATTTTTCCTCTCCCGCCGTCTAGAGTTTTTTTGTTTGTTTGTTTTTTCTGTCCTCCCTGGTCATCAGACCACCTTACTCTTATTCTATGTTAATTAGTGTTGTCTTATTCTAATTCTTACTTTGTCTTTTATTTCTCTTTTCTTCATCATGTAAAGCACTTTGAGCTCATTATTTGTATGAAAATGTGCTATAGAAATACATGTTGTTGTTGTTGTTGTTGCTAATTGTGGAGTGGGGTTGGCCCCGGCCCCTTAGTTCCAGTGAAAAGAATACTGTACTTCATGCTTCAGCATACAAAGCCATTCTGGACAATTTCTTGCACCCAACTTTGTGGGGATAGTTTGGGGATGGCAATGTGACTGGGCACACACCGGTGCACAAAGCAAGGTCTATGGCGACATGGAGGAGCGAGTTTGGTGTGGCTGCACAGAGCCCTGACCTCAACCCAACTGACCACCTTTGGGATGAATTAAAGACTGAGAGCGATCCAGGCCTTCTCATCCAACATCAATGCCTGACCTCATAAATGCTCTCCTGGGGCCTCATGTATAAACGGTGCGTATGCACAGAAATGTCGCGTAAGCCTGTTTCCACGTTCAAATCGCAATGTATAAAACCTAAACTTGGAGTAAAGCCACGCACATTTTCACGGAAGCTCCAACCCTGGTGTACGCAAGTTCTGCCCTTGGTTTTGCAGACTGGCGGCACCCACCCAGCGCCAAAGCAGTGCTACTGTTCCAGTGTGGTTTCCTTTCCTTTTCCACATCCCTGATGTGACTTTATAAATACACTAAGATTAGATTAACCACATATTGTTTATTAGTTTAAGGCATCTGATTGTAATTAACCTGTAACAACATAATTGTCCACAGAATGGCCAAACTATTCCAAATACCATAACTGCTTTAGCGTAGTTTCTCTCACTGCACCTTCTTCTTTTTCTTTCAGCTGCTTCCATTAGAGGTTGCCACAGCGGATCATCTTTTTCCATATTACTCTCACTGCACCACTCGGAGCAGCTGATCGGAAAGAGAATTATCGGTATACAGCATCAAGCACACACTGCCTCAGCCATGCACACAGTCTATTTGAACTTCTTCTCATATGACAAACGCTTCAGAGCCTTTCCTGTACAGACCTCGCGGTTCACAAACAGTTTCATCCCAAGAGCTCTAAACGCACTCAATCAGTGCTCCTTGTAGAACCGTTAGGACTTATAAGTACAATCACCTCACTGTAAACTTGCACTGCAGTTATAATGTTACACAACCTGAGCCACTTTATAAAGCGCGTATTTACATATGATGACAATATCATTTTTAAGATAAAATGCAGCAAAATATGTTGATTATATTATACAGATAAAACTTTAACTTCATTTAAATAATCTGTATTGTTAATAATTAAAGGATACGGTGTCGCTACGCTAGCAAGGATCTAACGCTCCGTTCACGGATTGTTCCTGCCTCACGCTGTATGCTTCACTGGGACTGGTGTTACACTGGGTGGATAGATGGATAGAATAATTAAACATGTACTACGAAGATATTTCAGTGTTCCTTAAAAGTTTTGAAGAATGAGCGTTCTAAGCTTACAGATGGCTTAACGTCTGTTACAGAGCTGATTGTGTGGGTATTTGGAGAAGGAAAAGGAAGGACAGGAATTGGAGGTTTGTACGTTTGAAATCGACAGCACTGCTGCAATAAAGTATTTCATCGACAGTCGCGCACGGCACAGCAAGCATCTTGCGTGAGACATGAACAATCACTGTGCCACCGTGTTCCCTTTTTTAATAACACGCTTTAACTCCTATCATCATGAAAATGATATCAAGTATACATCTCAGTATTTTAATTATTCAGAGAGCTGTAATATCACGAATGTAATGGAGTCTGTGTCCTGTCGGAGGAAGAGAGCCAGTTTAAGAAGCACGTAGTGATTCACACACACAGAGCACATAGAAGATTAAATACAAAACAAAGCATTTAACGTACTACTTTAGTTATGATGTGATTTTAGAAACTAGTAAATTAAATGATTTTAAGATGAAGTTTATGATGTTCTACTTTAATAACAAAATAAACTACGTGATTAAAGTGGAAATTTCGAGATTAAACTTGACATTTCGTGCTTTTTTCCCCATTGTGTCCTTATTTTATTTTCTCTGTACCCTAATAAACTTTCACATGACACTCAGACGGTGGGCCACGACTCGCCTTTTCACTGCGACTTTGATATCTGACAGCTTCTTTTTTATTTCAGGCACTGTACGACTTTGTGAACTTGAGCTTTCGAGTTTCTCCTACATGCTATGTCACTCGATCAACTTCCTTTTCTTGTTTATATCACTGTTTAAACCAAAAAAGTTTTTCCTTTGCCTCCACTTGGTATTCGCTGAAATTCTTATATTTTCCCATCGCCTTTTCACAGAATGCTGAGCTTAAGGGCTATTTATATTGATTTGCATATTCAAAGAGGTGTAATTCTGGGAGGAGTTGGGGGCGGGACAGCAGGCGCGTGCATGAGCGTTACTTTTCACGCTAACTGGGATTTATGTAGCAGAAGAACGTGGAAGTTGGCGTTCGCACAGATTTATGCATCTGTATTTTTTTGTGCGTAAGCACATTTCCGCTTTTGTGCTTACGTCATGTTATAGTGCGAATTCAACACACGGTGTTATGCATGAGGCCCCAGGTCACAAATTCCCATCAGCACACTTCTAGACTTTGCGGAAAGCCTTCCCAGAAGAGCTGAAGCTGTTAGTGCTGTGTGCCGACTCCATATTAAAGCCTATGGGATGTCATTAACGTTCATGTGTGTGTAAAGGTAGGCGTCCCATTACTTATGTATCATGTATGCACATATGTATGAGACAATCAAATCTCAATAATAAAGTACATGATATTCATCGCATGCAAAGTTGAGTTTATGTGAATATTTCTGGGGAAGGGGGTGTTATACTACATTTTTCTTTAATATTACGGTCACTGTCTCTATGCTCACTGGTATGGATTTATTCACATGTGCATGTTAAATTTGGCACACAGGGGCTCAGCAGTTAGAATTGCTAGCCAAGCACTGGATTAGATAGCCAAAGACAACTGGAGGATTGTATAGTCAGCTTAAACACAGAATAGGGTATTTCTGTCCTCTGTCAGCACAAAATCTTCTTTCCTTGTGGGGAGAAGGAGAACTGGCATGTAAGCACTATGATATTTCTGTATTTTGTGGAGGAGGAGTTCAGACCTTTCCTGCCCTTGTTTGGAGACAGAAAGGACCAGCAAGTTGAAGAAGAACAGTATAAAAGGCTTGGACAGCAGCCAGACCCTTCGAGGCTGTGTCGACAAAGTTTCTAAAAACCTCCCAGCGTGGGGACGAGAAATGGCAGCCTGTGTTGATCCAGATTCCCACCTGGATAAAGTCTGTCCATTTGCCTCCCGTCTGTAACCGCGTTAACCGTCAGTAAATGTAAGCTAAAAGATATTTTTTCTCATGTGATTCTTGTACCGCCGTAATCACGATGGGAGGGATATCGCCTTTTCTGGTATATTACTATATTGTTTAGTTACTTAATATGCCGCAATTTCAAAAGAACACATTTCCAAGAGAGCTAATGCCTCTTCAGGAAACAGGGGGGTCCATAGTTTTCATTAGATTCTTAAAGGGGTCTGTGACTCAAAAAAGGTTAAGAACCACCACTCTAAAGCATATATCTTACAACATATTTTTAAACATACTGTGCATTTCTCTTTAATAGAGTATAAAATATATTTTATTGGATTCAGATGTTTCAATATAATTTAAGAGATGCTCATTTTTGTATATTTTCATTCAACCCTCCACTAATAGAAAACGTCTTTAAGAAGAGACGCTCTAAGACTCCAGGCATATTTACAGTTCAGAATGCTCACCTGACAGTAGATTATCCGGCTCTAAAAACTAATGTTGAAGAGATAAACATTTAACAAACTCTGATAATAATTTTTCTGTGAAATGCCAAATAATATTAAACTTACGTCATACGTCACCGATTACGTGTTCCGAGGCCAATAAATTGGCTTCATTGGGAAACCACACAGAAGCTGGAAATGATCTCTGAGAAACACAGCAGAGTCCGCGTCTGATGCACATGGTGCTTACAAACTGGTTTGATACAATAGTGTGACGTGTGAGTCCCTGTCTTACACCCCAAGACACGAGGCTGAGTCTCAGTACTTTAGCAAAACCAGCAAGAGCCCGGTTATTAATTGGATCTGCCTCTCTCTTTATACACAGACACAGCAATCGGGCAGGGTTGTGGCCAGGTTAGTGGCCCAGTAGTCCTGTTCCCTGCATTTATTATGTTCCTTGTATCACCCATCGACAACAGGTACTTATAGCGCAACCTCGATCGGCTCGGATTTGCTTTTGCTGTGAGCCGCTGCAGCGCTAGGAGCCTGTGGTTGCCCCAGCAATGGATAAGCTGTCTTGTACAGATGCAACGATCGCACTTTGGGACGATCTTCGGTGTGTCATCCTGTTGGGGGGAGTCCCACAAGAGTTTAGAAACCTAACAATATGTTAAAGGGAAATGTAGGCTTGATTATATTTTGAAAATGATCTTCAAAAAAATGAAAGGAACCCTTTTTAATGAGAGTATAGCATCAAGTCAATGGCACCTGTGGGCTGTTGATCTCTCAGTGAAGTAGCTGAGGGGCTTGTTCATCAGTTTCAGCTGTTTTGGTGCACTAGAGGGGGGGCAACAATGAGATGACCCCCAAAACAGGAATGAATGCTTTAACAGCTGGAGGGTGGCGACTGACATTTTCCCCTCCTCGTCTGTTTTGTCAGTCGTTTTGTATTTGTCTATGGTCAGTGTCACTACTAGTAGCATGAGGCCATACGTGGACCCTACAGAGCTGGAACAGGTAGTCCAACTTCTCCAGGATAGCACATCAATACATGCCTGTCATTGCCAGAAGGTCTGCTGTGTCTCCCAGCACAGTCTCAAAGGCATGGAGATTCCAGGAGACAGACAGGCAGTTACTGTAGGAGAGCAGGGACCCTCGTAGGAGGTCCTTAAACCATCAGCAGGATCCACTGGTATCTAAGAGGAACAGGATGAGCACTGGCAGAGCCTACGAAATGACCTCCAGCAGGCAGGCAGGGCACTGGTGTGAATGTCTCTGACCAAACAATCAGAAACAGACTTCATGAGGGTGGCCTGAGGGCCTGACATCCTCTGGTGAGCACTGTAGAGCTCAATTGGCATTTGCCAAAGAATACCAGAATTGGCAGGTCCACCACTGTCAGGTGCCCTGTGCTTTTCACAGATGACAGCAGGTTCACCCTGAGCCAATGTGACAGACGTGAAAGGGTCTGGAGAAGCCGTGGAGAACGTTATGTTGCTTGTAACATCGTTCAGTATGACCGGTGTGGTGGTGGGTCAGTGATGGTATATCTGGAGAGGCATATCCATGGAGGGACACACATACCTCTAAAGGCCAGACAACAACACCTTGACAGCCATTAGGTATTGGGATGAAATCCTTGGCTGGTTCCTCGTGGTGCACGGCAGTGCCCGGCCTCATGTGGCGCGAGGATAAAGGAATTGATACCATTGACTGCCCCCCCCCCTCCCCGCTCACTTGCCTTACCTCAATCCAATGGAATACCTCTGGGTGGGACATCATGTTTGGGTCCATATGACACCTCAGCCTGTCCAGGAGCTCAGTGATGCCCTGGTCCAGATCTGGGAGATCCCCCAGGACACCATCTCCCCCCAGGACACCATCTGTCATCTTATTAGGACGTTGTCAGGCATGGGGGTCATACAAACTACTGAGTAGGATAAGGAGTTGCTGCAATGAAATTTAGGCCAAATGGACTCGCCTACTCGCCTGCCGCTGCATCATTTTTTTCCCTTTGATTTTCGGGGTGTCTTTGAATTCAGCCTTCTGGATGTTGATCATTTTCATTTCCATCAAATGATGTGCCATCCTTTCGTTCCTCACACATTACCATATCAGTCCATAGCAGTAGAGATAGCCAGCAGGATTTCTATTCACATTGAGATCGGATGTGTTTTCAAAGTGTGCCTTTAATTTTTTGGAGCAGTTTATAGTTGAACTTTACAGATATATCAAGTATCTTGAAATATACAGGAAGCTACTTCCACGTTACAGCCAAATGTAGGCGTGTTTCTCCCTTTATGCTTCCTATAGGGTCAGAGGTGAAGGTTCAGCACCATTTGTTCATCCATTTGGCCGTGAAACCTCAGAAATAGTCAACCACTACACCTTAACAGAAGCCTCCTGCCCTAATTTACGTGTGCTTGGAGAGAGTGGAGAAAGCCACCAGTATGACTTGTGAGACAGGAGAGAGGAGAAGAAAGTTACGCCAGTGACAGAATATTGTGCACTGTGGAGTGATGGGACCCTGTGGCCTGGACCTCCATGGTTCCTTTCATCATAAAATTAAAAACCCTTTGTGATGGACAAGCTGGGGTCTGTGGGTCAGTTTATGTGAGAGTATTGGCTCAAGAGCGCCCTCCACTGCCCACAGTATGTGTTTTAACATGACAATCAAAGATACAGGCAAGGAATTAGACATTAAAGAATAGAATAGAATAGAATAGAATGCCTTTTATTGTCATTGCACAGATGTACAATGAAATGTTGGTTTGTCCCCTGAATAGAACATACAATATTATAAAAACAGAATTTACACCTAATTAATGAATTGCTATAAAAGTCACATTAGATATACAGCGCCCTGCATAATGTTTGGGACAAAGACACATTTTTCCTTGATTCTTCTCTCCACCCCAAGATCCACAGTTTAAAATCACAAATCAAACAATTCAGATGTGATTAAAGTACAAATTACAGACTTTCATTTAAAGGATATTTTGGTCACATAACACTTTGTCTAAAGGGTGGTCCTGATCTAACTATGCAATTTTCATTACGCTATAACTTATTAAGTTTATTACATAGAGAATTCATAAAAAATTCTTTTTGTTGCCGATAGATGGCAGCACGATAGATTTCCGTTTATTACACAATATTTCAAACAATTCTTTCGTCTTGTATTGTTTTTCCTGCATTGAATTAAAAGTTGCATAATTAGATCTGGACCACCCTGTACACGGCCCCCCCACATTTCAGGGCACCATAATGGCAGGTCTAATAAAGCCATTGTCATATTTAGTTCTTTGTCGCTTATCCTTCACGTACAATGACTGCTTGACGTCTGCAATTCATAGACATCACCGGGGACTGAGGGTCTTCTCTGGTGATGCTCTTCCAAGCCTCTCATGCCTCCATCTTCAGCTCCTGCTTGTTTCGGGGGGCTTGTCCCCTTCAGTTTTCTCTTCATGGTCAATTACTTTGAAATTAGGTGACTAGCTTGGCCATTCAAGAATTGTGTAGTTTTGATAAACTCCTGTGTGTCACCTCAGCAGTCTGTTTGGCTCCTTATCTTGTTGTAGGATGAAGTGCCGTCCACTGAGTTTGGAGGCCTTTACTGGCACTTGAGCAGATCAGATGTTTCTCCACACCAGCATCAGCAGTTCATCATCAGTGAAGAGAAGTGTGCCAGGACCTGTGCCAGCCATACTCGCCCAAGCCATAACACCCTCAGTGTCACCATGTTTAACAGATGAGGTGGTCTGCTTTGGATCTCAGGCAGTTCTGCTGTTCATCACTCTGATGAGGTTCATCTTTGTCTCGTCTCTTTTCCATTTCCTTCTGTTTCATTTGAATTTGCTTGAAAAGTGCCATGCATCTTTAGACCGATATGTGGTTAGTGACTGCTTTGTGAAAGGCGCTATATCAAACAAAGAAAGGGTCTGTTTGAAGTTTCATTGTCACTCACAGGGCCTTTTCAAGCTCATTTTCTTGTTTAACGTGAAGTTCTTGCCAGCTGCATTCCAGAAGGTGCCCGTTTTCGCCCACCTATCGAGGAGACGTCACAGACACGGCCTCCACATGTTTTTTCTTTTGCTTGTTTTGCGTGCTTTGATCTTGTTCATCAGTTCCACGAGTTCACCAGGTTCAGAGGGGCCATCTGCTCTACATTTGTAAAGTACGGCCACTTTTTATCTTTTATAAATTGTTACAGAGAACAAAAAAGTTCTGTTTCTAAGTAGAGAAGTGCGTTCGGTTGAAATCTCATGAGACACCGGGGAGCAGATCTGACCGACTGACTGGGTGGGTGTCTGATGTGCTTACGGCCTTATCGCTTAGGCTCACAGGGGAAGGGGTCCGTGTTAAAAAGATTTCATCAAAATAACATTTTAGGGATGAAAAGTTCAGATACTTCAGCTGAATCACATGACACGATAAAACTAATTGAAATGGATGAGCAGTAACTCCGTCATTCTGAATGTTGCCAAAGGGCATCTCTGATGGCTCATCTGAATGAGCTGAGCCTCAAGTAACTGAAGATGGACTCCATCGGTGACTAACATGGTAACAGGAGGGCCACCAGGAGGGTCACTCTGTGCTCTTGTAGTAGTAATCTGAAGTAGTAGATCATATATCAGGCGGCATATGCTGTACATACCGGGTCCTCCCTGCGTGGAGTGTGCATGTTCTCCCCGTGTCTGCGTGGGTTTCCTCCCCCACTCCAAAGACATGCAGGTTAGGTGCATTGGGGATCCTAAATTGTCCCTAGTGTGCGTGTGCCCTGCAGTGGGCTGCCGCCCTGCCCGGGATTTCTATACTGCCTTGTGCCCTGCGCTGGCTTAGATTGGCTCCAACAGACCCCATGACCCTGTGTTATGATATAGCGGGTTGGATAATGGATGGATGGAGATCATATATCTTCACCCAGGTGGGCTGGTTGTAGCAGCACCTACTGTAGCTGTGGGGTCCAACATGAGAGTGACGGTCCTCGCCACACAGAGTACAGCAGAATGCTTAAGGAGCTCTGACATCTTGGGCAACAGGACTTCCCGAGGGCTTTCTTATCATCAGCTTTCTGGATCATTTCGGTCTCATATGTCAAGAGACCCTTCAAACCCAGCATTTTTATATACTATGTGTCTCCCTGTCTTAGGTGTCTCCTTCTGGGTCCTATTTGGCCCCAAATTTCAAGGTGCCCAGTATGTCATTTGGTGTCTACCTCCCCCTACACAGGGTGTCTCACCTCATCCAGGTTCACAAAGTTCAAGGATGTTGAGGCAGCTGCTGCCAGCCCGGACCATCACACAGTCACATTGTCAAGGCAGCGTAATTCACTGAGGGTCCTGGAGCCCATTCTGGCAGCACTGGGTAGAAGGCAAGGGGCGACCCTGAAGGCTACGTCAGTCTATCACAGGCCAGTTAAAGCAGCACAGCATTTACACATTTCCTTCTTTCTTCTTCTTATCACAGAGGATTCAATTTGGCCTTTTTGACCTTAACTCTATAGATAGATAGATAGATAGATAGATAGATAGATAGATAGATAGATAGATAGATAGATAGATAGATAGATACTTTATTAATCCAAAGGAGAAATCCCAATACTCCAGCAGCAGCATACTGATAAAGAACAATATTAAATTAAAGAGTGATAACAATGCAGGTATAACAGACAATAACTTTGTATAATGTTAACGTTTACCCCCCGAGTCACATAGTGTGGGGTCTCCTCAGTCTGTCAGTGGAGCAGGATGGTGACAGCAGTCTGTCGCTGAAGCTGCTCCTCTGTCTGGAGATGATCCTGTTCAGTGGATGCAGTGGATTCTCCATGATTGACAGGAGTCTGCTCAGCGCCCGTCACTCTGCCACGGATGTCAAACTGTCCAGCTCCGTGCCAACAATAGAGCCTGCCTTCCTCACCAGTTTGTCCAGGCGTGTGGCGTCACTCTTCTTTATGCTGCCTCTAGTGAGAAGTCAAGCAAAATGAACCCTTTTATTGGATAATTAAAAAGATTACGATACACACGTTTTCAAACAGCCTCAAAAGCTTGCATATTGTAATCAATTTAGTTATCCAATTAAAGGGGTCATTTTGCTTGACGTTCATAATGGCTAACACGGTACATCAGCTTAGGACTACAGACCTTGACTCTAGTAAGTTAATGTTCATGTTAAAACTCCTGCCTCGTTTCACACAGTTACTTAGACAACTGGAGGATGAGTAACAAGTAACCGGTCATAATACAGAGAACAAAACGACATTTCCCCTTGGGATTAATAAAGTATCTATCTATCTATCTATCTATCTATCTATCTATCTATCTATCTATCTATCTATCTATCTATCTATCTATCTATCTATCTATCTATCTATCTATCTATCTATTATATAGTGCCTTTCATATCTATCTATCTATCTATCTATCTATCTATCTATCTATCTATCTATCTATTATATAGTGCCTTTCATATCTATCTATCTATCTATCTATCTGTCTATCTATCTATGTATTATATAGTGCCTTTCACATCTATCTATCTATCTATCTATCTATCTATCTATCTATCTATCTATCTATCTATCTATCAATTATATAGTGCCTTTCACATCCATCTATCTATCTATTATATAGTGCCTTTCATATCTATCTATCTATCTATGTATTATATAGTGCCTTTCACATCTATCTATCTATCTATCTATCTATCTATCTATCTATCTATCAATTATATAGTGCCTTTCACATCTATCTATCTATCTATTATATAGTGCCTTTCATATCTATCTATCTATCTATCTATCTATCTATCTATCTATCTATCTATTATATAGTGCCTTTCATATCTATCTATCTATCTATCTATCTATCTATCTATCTATCTAGTGCCTATCTATCTATCTATCTATGTATTATATAGTGCCTTTCACATCTATCTATCTATCTATCTATCTATCTATCTATCTATCTATCTATCTATTATATAGTGCCTTTCATATCTATCTATCTATCTATCTATCTATCTATTATATAGTGCCTTTCACATCTATCTATCTATCTATCTATCTATCTATCTATCTATCTATCTATCTATCTATCTATCTATTATATAGTGCCTTTCACATCTATCTATCTATCTATCTATCTATCTATCTATCTATCTATCTATCTATCTATTATATAGTGCCTTTCACATCTATCTATCTATCTATCTATCTATCTATCTATCTATCTATCTATCTATCTATCTATCTATCTATCTATTATATAGTGCCTTTCACATCTTTCTATCTATCTATCTATCTATCTATCTATCATATAGCACCTTTCACTCTATCTATCTATCTATCTATCTATCTATCTATCTATCTATCTATCTATCATCTTTGACCTCCTGTAAGCTAACATTTGACAAAACGCCCTCATCCACTTCTGCAATAACAGAATGTTTTTTGCCAGTCAATTTAAAAGCAGAATCGGACGAACCATTAAGCAAAATAAGCAGGGTATCAAAGGAAGGGAGGGCACCACAGAAATGTCCCATTGCTGGATTTACCCCTGGACCATATGGTGCAAAATTGTAAATGGTGTAGCTAAACCAGGTTCCACATAAAGGGGCTCCCTTACACTAGATGGAAAAATGACACACATACAGTGGGTATAGAAAAGAATCCCCCCCATCGAAATATTCCCATTTTTTTTTGCTTTACAGCCTATATATATATATATATATGTAAACACACAAACTAATATTTTTTCCAGCTTTACTTACTCAATGCAGTCTCTAACATCCAAGTGAAGATATCACAGCTACAGTTCAGAAGAATTTAAAAAAATCAAAAACAAGAAATCCTGAGATGAATGAAGGACCCCCCCTCCTAAACTCACTCAGATGTCAGTGCCCAGCATTCCCATTGCGGTTACTGGCTGTGCTCAGTTGTAATGAGTGTGATTAGTGAAGCTGTTCCTGGTCCATTCATTCCCCTGCTTGGTAGTGCGACTGACAGCAAATGACTGACTATGAGTGGCAGGTCACTTTCAGAAGAACTCAGGGATGGAGTTGTGGACGGACATAAGGCAGGAGAGGGAGACAAAAACATCTCAAAGGCTTTATCAATCCCAAGGAGCTCAGTAAAGTCCATCATAAAGAAGTGTTTGGTACGACTAGGACCCTCCAAACCAGATGGAAGAGCAAGGAGGAAACTGGTAAGAGAGGCTAGCAAGAGGCCAATGGCCACTTTGAAGGAGTAACAGGATTTGATGGCACAGAGTGGTCATTAATGGTGTGCATGTGACAACAATTTCACAAGTGCTCCACCATTGTTGCTTGTACAGGAGGGTCGCACTTCTCAAGAAAGGCCACATGAAGGCTCATTTGAGCTTTGCCAGAATACAACTTGAAGATTCTGATGCCAAGTGGGAAAAGGTCGTCTGGTCAGATGAGAACAAAATCAAACTCTTTGGCCTCCACCAATGCAGCGCACCATCCACAAGACACCATACCTACAGTACAGCATGGAGGGGGCAACACCCTGTTGTAGGGGGCCCTGGTGCTCTCGTTAAGGTAGAAGAAAAAAATGAAGGGAGTAAAATAACATCAAATTCTGAAGGAAAACCTGCTGCCCTCTGCCAGAAAGGTGAAGATGGGCTGAATGTTCACCTTTCAATACGACAACGACCCGAAGCACACAGCAAAACTGACCACCCAGTGGCTGAAGGAGAAAAACGTGAATGTCCTGGTGTGGCCAGTCAGAGCCCAGACATAAATCTGTGGAAAGATCTGAAGATAGCAGACCACCAACGCTCACCATCCACTTGAACAGTTATACTGTAAAGAAGAATGAGGGGCAAATATTACTCAATGTAGATGTGCAAAGATGATGGAGAAGAATCACCACAGACTCAAGGCTGGCATTAAAGCAAAAGGGGGTCAACAAAATGACACTGACATTGGGGGGGTGATCCTTTATTCATCTCTTCTTGTTTTTGATTCTTTAAAATGTTTCTGAACTGTAGCTGTGATATCTTTAACTTGGATGTTAGAGGTGGCATTGAGTTAGTAAAGCTGGAAGAAATATTGGTTTGTGTGTGTTTTCATTTAAGGCTGTAAAGCAAAAATGGGGATTCTTTTCTATACCCACTGTACATAACTCTATTACTTTAAAAAGGTTTTCCGTCGCGTCTGCGTTATTCAGCCTTGACCACGCCCCTCCGCTCCTCTCGCCCAATCATTACTCCTCCTGTGCACATCCTCTCTCCCTCCCACCCCGTGACACTCTCAGTGCTGCTAACTCGCCCTTCAGCACAGTCGGTTATAATGGCAAGGCAGAAAGGCAAATGATCTCTTCAAGAACATCAGATTTTAGGTTGTGATAGAAAAAAGAGCAGCAAGACCTGGGGCCTCATGTATAAACGGTGCGTATGCACAGAAAATTTGCGTAAGAACTTTTCCATGTTCAAATCGCGATGTATAAAACCTACACTTGGCGTAAAGCCACGCACTTTTCCACGGTACCTCATGCCTTGTGGTACGCAAGTTCTCCACTCGGTTTTGCAAACTGGCGGCACCCAACGTCAAAGCAGTGGTACTGTTCTTGTGTGATTACTCATTATTTTCATGACGCGGCTTTATAAATACACAGAAACTAACCGCATATTGTTTATTAGTGTAATGCATCTGATTGTAATTAACTCGTAACAATATAATGTTCCAGGGAACAGCCATAGTATTCCAAATACCATAACTGCTTTAGCGTTGTTGGTCTCACTTCTCCTTCTTCTTCTTCTTCTTCTTCTTCTTCTTTCAGCTCCTCCCATTAGGAGTTGCCACAGCGGATCATCTTTTTCCATATTCCTCTCACTGCACCACTGGAGTATTTATATCACTGTATCTGAGTGTGAATCACAGCAGCAGCTGATCGGAAAGAGAATTATCGGTATACAGCTTCAAGGACACGCTGTGTCAGCCACAGCAAAACGTTTTAAAGCCTTTCCTGTACGGACCTCGCGGTTCACAAACAGTTTCATCCCAAGAACTTTAAATGCACTCAATCAATTGCTCCTTGTAGAACTGTGAGGACTTATAAGTACAATCACCTCACTGTAAACTTGCACTACAGTTATAATATCGCACAACCTGAGCCACTTTATAAAGCGCGTATTTACATATGATGACGATATCATTTTTAAGGTGAAATGCAGCAAAAATATGTTTGTTAAATTATACACATAAAACTTTAACTTTATTTAAATAATCTATATTCTTCTCTGGGAGTGTCGTGAAGGATAGAATAATTAAACATGTACTACGAAGATATTTCAATGTTCTTTAAACGTTTTGAAGAATCGGCGCTAAGCTTACAGATGGCTTAACTTCCATTACAGAGCTGATTGTGTGGCGATCGGTTACTTGGGGAAAGAAAAGCACTGACTGTAGTGACGGCCACGCCAATATATATTGAATATAAAACAGAAAGAGAAAATAACAACACAGCTAAAAACGCAGCGACAAATTTCGACAATAAATAATTTCATCGAAGTGAAACTCATGTTTAATAACGTGCTTTAACTCCTATCATCATGAAAATGACATCACGTATACATCTCAGTATTTTAGTTATTCAGAGAGATGTAATATCACGAATGTAATGGACTCTGTGTCCAGTTGGAGGAAGAGAGCCAGTTTAAGAAGCAAGTAGTGATTCACACACACAGAGCACATACGAGTAGAAGATCAAATACAAAACAAAGCATTTAACGTGCTACTTTAATTACGATGTGATTTGAGAAACTGGTTAATTAAACGATTTTAAGATGAAGTTTATGATGTTCTACTAAATGACAAAATAAACTACGTGATTAAAGTGGAAATGTCGAGATTGAAGTTGACATTTCGTGCTTTTTCCCCACCGTGTGCCTTTTTCTCTGTACCCTAATAAGACTTTCATATGACACTCAGACAGTGGACTACAACTCTTCTTTCCACAGCGACTTTGATATGTGACTTCTTTTTTATTTCCGGCACTGTGCGATTTTGTGAATGTGAGCTTTCAAGTTTCTCCAACACGCTATGTCACTCGATCAACTTCCTTTTGTTGATTATTCCACGGTTTATTTGAACAAATAGTATGTTTTTCCTTTGCCTCCACTTGGTATTCGCTGAAATTCTTATATTTTCCCCGTGCTTTTCCCATTGTCTTTTCACAGAAGGCTGCGCTTAAGGGCGATTTATATTGATTTGCATATTCAAATAGGCGTAATTCTGGGAGGATTTGGGGCGTTACAAAATGCGCGTGCACGAGCGTTAGTTTTCACGCTGATCGGGATTTATGTAGCGGAAGAACGTGGAAGTTGGAGTACGCACAGATTCCTGCATCTGGATTTTTCTGTGCGTAAGCACATTTCGCTTTTGTGCTTACGCCACGTTATAGTGCGAGTTCTACACACGGCGTTATACATGAGGCCCCGATGATGAAGGTCGGAAAAATGAAAATGAACAAAAAAGAGCTGCATAAAAAAACAAGCAAGAACAAAGAGAATCGTCTAATAAACAAAAAAAAAGAAAAATATCCCGAGCAATATGTGAATATAAACGCAAAAAAGCAACGTTAACAGAAAATAAGTTAAAAGGATAAAGTAATTTATAAAATGATTCTTAACAAGGCATTAATGTAATCCATCCATTTTCCAACCCACTGAATCTGAACACAGGGTCACAGGAGCCAATTCCTGCCAACACAGGGCACAAACCAACCACAGGCAAGGTGCCAACCCACCACAGGACACACACACACACATTAGGGACAAGTTAGGATCACCAATACACCTCACCTGCATGTCTTTGGACTGTGGGAGGAAACCCACGCAGACACGGGGAGAACATGCAAACTCCACACAGGGAGGACCTGGGAAGCGAACCCACGTCTCCTAACTGCAAGGCAGCACTGCTGCCACTGCGCCACCCACATTAATGTAATTAAATTTTTTATTTACTTTTTATTATGTTTTGTTACTTTTACTATGTTTTATTATCCATTGTTATATATTGTAACAAAGGCACTATATAGGCACCGATCTGACACAGACTGACACTGGAGGCACATATAAAAGCAAATGAACTTTTTTAGTTTTCTTCACCTGTTGGGCACGTCTTCCCCGTGTCCCACAGGCACAACACAGTCCCAAAAGCAGCCAAAACACCACACTACCAGCAAGCATTGTCCTCCTTCTCAGCCTACTCAGGCTTCTGGAGTGGTGGCTGCTGGCCCCTTTTATAGTGCTTGACCACCTGCCTGCAATTGCACCTTCGGGTGTGGCTGAACTACGACCCAGACAGGCCCAGGAACCCTCTACAGCGCCTCCTGGTGTCCGCCCCGGATCGCAAAAAGGCCTGTGGAGAACTCCATCTCCCATGGAGCCCTGCAGGTATTTGAGGCACCACAATCATCCAGGGGGGCTGCCACCAAGTTAATTGATCGTGCTTTAACATGGCTTTCTGATAACTTCACCTTCATTTAATCCTGATACTCTGTATATTCAATTCATTATCATAACTATTTATGGTGGGTTTAAAATCCATACTGACCCTTAATCTCTCCTCTGTTTCTTTTCCCTGTTTTCTGTGGTGGTGGTCTGCGCCATCACCACCTAATCAAAGCACCGTGATGTCCTACATTGACGGATTAAAAGCCAGAAGTCTACATGACCGTCATCATCAAGTCCTTCCAAGAGAACCCTAAATACAAAGAGGACTGTTAATTTACGTGAGGTAAAAAAACCCAGAGGGTACTGGGTGGTCTCATGGCCTCAGACCCCCTGCAGGTTTTGTTTTTTCTGTCCTCCCTGGCCATCGGACCTTACTCTTTAGTGTTGTCTTATTTTAATTCTTACTTTTATTTCTCATTTCTTCATCATGTAAAGCACTTTGAGCTCATTATTTGTATGAAAATGTGTTATAGAAATACATATTGTTGTTGTTGATTATTGCTTATAATTTGGAATTTGGGAGGAAACCAGGAGTTCATGGATGGAAGCCACACAGGCAAAAGGATTTACCAAATAATGAGACTTTGTTTTTTTTTTTTTTTTGACATCTCTGTTCTGTAAGGTCTGATTTCCCAGAATCCTTTGCAGGATATCCAGCAGATGCACTGGACTGAAGCTGATGACAACCGGACGTCTTTCAACACAAACTCCCAAATCTGCCAGAGATTCCAATGCGCTGATTTCTGATGAAAGGCTCAACTTGTTTTCTTTGGACGCAGTGCAGTAAGTGGGATGCAGCCATCGGTCTCGTCCTGAGGCCGCTGGGATTTTATCTCTGGACACCTCGAGGTGTCGTCTGAGGGGTGAGGATCCCACGTGTTTCCTGTGATAAACATTACAGACATGGAATCTCACGTCAGATTCTTTTGGGAACTCAGATCTAATCTATAACGCGAGGCTCAGAGTGAGTGCCATTGCAGTGATTTCTTTCTCTCCAGTCCACCTAACATTTGCCAGTATGGAAAAGATGAGAATTCTCATCTGATGACATAAGGAGCAGCTGTTCTTGTGATGTAATGACCACAAAGTTCAAGAATTTGGAGCAGGACTTTCAGGACAATAACATCTCAGATAAATAAAGGCTCTGCGTTTTTAACATTTTTCAAAATTATCATGAAATCGCTGCCAGGAACACCACGAGAGGGAATGAACAGGACAGGCCGGACGCTGGGAGCACCGAGTCAAACGGAGAGCTTGGTGTATCAGACGATTATAATACTGTGTAGGGGGTACTCTCAAAATTCAAGCTTTATGAAATTCTCCAGGCCCAGTTTATTGATGTTTTTCCAAAGAGCAACGCCGCTCAACCGTGGCTTCCAGCTTACGTCAGACATGGGGTGGCTCAACGGCTCTTCTTCTGTTTTTGCTCAATGCTATTTTGTTTTATTTCATTTCTTTGAATTTGTGTATGTGTAAAAATGGCACAGGCTGTCCGTCCATTTTTTGACTTGTTTATTCCAGTTTAGGCTTTGGAGACCAAGGCATTCTGAAAATGTGGGAAGCTTAAGAAGTTTTTATGAACATGTAAGATACTGAGAAATTAAGTCATGCGTTGATTTCTAGTGGGATTGAGTACTGCAATGCAAACGTCAAAGTGATCTTTAGGCTGCTTCACTTCATTCAAAATGCTGCTGCAAGAAGCATTACAAGAACTGAAAAATACGAACACATAACCTCTGTCCTCAAGTCCTTACACGGGCAACCAGTGAAGTTTAGGGCTGACTTCAAAGTCCTACTTTTAACATGTAAAACCTTAAATGGCCGAGACCCTGCTTACATATCTGAACTTATCATGACTTACAAATAAAATAACAATAACAGCTTTAAGTATCAGGGGTCCAAGGCCAGGGGATGACCTGCCTGCTGATGTAAGAGATGACCAATTCAGTCTCAGGCTCGAGACTCGCGACTTTAGTGCAGCAAACCCTGACTAGAGCTGCTGAGTAGCTGGGCAGACATTTTTTTTTTCTTCCCCTGTGGGCACACGTCCTCCCAGGCAACCTTGTCCACCTCCACATGACTCTGGCTCCTGGAGTGGTGGTTGCTGGCCCCTTTAATAGTTTACCCGGTAGTGCTCCAGGTGCTTGATTGCCGTGTTCAGACTGCACTTCCGGGTGTGGTGAATACGCTGCCCATAGGGGCTCAGGAGTCCCAAACACAGCACCCCCTGGCGGTGCCTGTGGGATCCAACAGGGCTGCACCGAACTCCAATTCCCATGGAGCCCTGTGGGAAACCGAGGCACTGCTCCAACCCAGGGGGCAGCCATCTAGTGTCCAGGGGGAGGTATTGCACTGTCCAGGGCTGCTCCCACTGAATAGAGTCTATCTATCTATTATATAGTTAGTGCCTTTCACATCTATCTATCTATCTATCTATCTATCTATCTATCTATCTATCTATCTATCTATCTATCTATCTATCTATCTATCTATCTATCTATCTATCTATCTATCTATCTTTCATTACTGTCTATCTATCTATCTATCTATCTATCTATCTATCTATCATATAGTGCCTTTCATCTATCTATCTATCTATCTATACTAATAAAAGGCAAAGCCCTCACTCACTGACTCACTCACTCACTCACTGACTCATCACTAATTCTCCAACTTCCCGTGTGGGTGGAAGGCTGAAATTTGGCAGGTTCATTCCTTACAGCTTCCTTACAAAAGTTGGGCAGGTTTTATATCGAAATTCTACGCGTAATGGTCATAACTGGAAGCAGTTTTACTCCATTTACTGTAATGGAGATGAGCTTCAAAGCCGTGGGGGCGGAGTTTCGTGTGACATCATCACGCCTCCCACGTAATCACACAGTACGTAGAAAACCAGGAAGACCTCCAAAAAGCGCTGAAGAAAACATGCATTATATAATTGAGAAGGCAGCGAAACAATAAGAAGCGAGCGAGTGACATATACAACCATATTCATGAGTTCTGCTACTGAAACAAAGCACGATGTAAACCTACACTTTAAATTAAGTTCATAGACAGGCTGCCGCTGGCGTTTGTAATTTAGTGCCTGCCCATATAAGGCCGTCCGTCAGCGGCAATCCAATAGCAAACTCCCACTAAATATTCACGGGTGAAGGACTGTGCTTATGGAGAGGAAGATGAGATGGTCAGGGTGGTGTTTGACACAAACTCAGCGAAACTGCGAGAGAAAGTTTTAAGTGCCAGGACTAAGGTAACATTAAATACAGCCATGGACATAGCACGAGATGGCACCAGCACAGCTGGGAACCTTCGATGCATGTACACCGAGCGGCTCACGTGAACTGACGCAGTGCACAGATAAAAGCAACATTTCCAAAGAGCTGAACAAAACCGAATTACACAATTGAAAAGGCAGCAAAAATATGAAGCGCCTGATAAGCATATTCATAAATCCAGCTACTGTGGAAACAAAGCACACGGTGGAAAAAGTCAATGTCCCGCTAAAGGAAGACAGTGTAAAAAACCCGTGCATGCAGTGTGTCAGGTCTCAGATAAAGAAGAAGACGAGCTGTTTATTGATGCAGTAAGAAACGAATCGATGAATGAAACCTGTCATCTTTACAACGATTGACAAACACGGAATGTAACTTGAACACAACACATCCTACAAATACGAACCTGATTGAAAGAAATAATGATAATCAAATCCTTGATGACAGCAACACTCAGTAACACTCACAAAACAAATACTGTATATTGACAGTCATGTTACGTTATTTTTAAAATGTTCCCTTTTCTTTTTCTACCTTTTTAACACACTACTTCTCCGCTGCGATACGCTGGTATATATATATATATATATATATATATATATATATATATATCCCGATCTACATACTCGAATAATGGATACTTTATTCGCCATCAATGATTGTTTTGGTAAAGCCATACTCAGTGTATTCATTAGATGAACGGTAAAAAAGTAAGAGCGAGGGAGGATGACTCATTGAGGCATGCAGGCTGTAGTGCGCGTCAACTCTATCTGAATTGCGCGATCACATTTGAAAAATATATCTTTTCAAGTTCTATTTAGTCCATATGTGTCAAACTCAAGGGCGCGGGCCACATCCGCCCGGGCGTAATTATATCCGCCCGAGATCATTTTATATACTGTATTATTGTTATTAATGGCCCGGGTATATGAAGCGCTGGTAACACAATAAACTACAGATCCCATAATGCAGCGCTTCAGCTGCCTTGCCGAACACTAACCGCGTTAATCAAGTCTACCTTATGATGCTGCAAGTTATTGCGGCTACAGTTATTAGCACTGAGTTTGCACGGCGCTTTGGTGACTTTGAAGAACAAAAAAAGTCCGTCTACATGCGGCTCGAACCTTGTGCATGTTTGGTAGCACATATCTGTGTGAGAAGCTCTTCTCAGTGATAAAGACTAACAAAACAGCACACAGGAGTCGCCTCACTGATGAGCACCTGCAATCCATCCTGAGAATCTCCACAACACAGAACCTCACAGCAGACAGAAACGAACCTGTGGCCAAAAAGATGCCAGGCGCCCAGCTCTAAAATGACATATGAGCAAAGACAACTGAATGATTTGATTTGTTATTGCACGTAAGAGCAGGAGTCAACCGTTTTAACAAGCAGCGTATTGCACTGATACGAAATAGCTGTATGTGTATATATGTAGATATGTATGTATATGTATATATATATGTTTATATATGTGTGTGTGTGTGTAAATATATATATATATATATATATATATATATATATATATATATATATATATATATATATATATATATATATATATGACAACAACACTCATCACTCACAACAGTGACAAAACAAAATACAATGACAATCAGGTTACGTTATTTTCAAAATGTTTCCTTTTCTTTTCATTGCTTCTTTAACACACTACTTCTCCGCTGCGAAGTGCGGGTATTTTGCTAGTCTATTATATAGTTAGTGCCTTTCACATCTATCTATCTATCTATCTATCTATCTATCTATCTATCTATCTATCTATCTATCTATCTATCTATCTATCTATCTATCATCTATCTATCTATCTATTATATAGTGCCTTTTACTCTACCTATCTGTCTGTTTTTGGAGGTCCTTTTATCGGACTGTCCTTTACAAGGTAAGTGTCATACATCGCCTAACCCATTCAACTGCTTACTTTCTGAACTCCTCCGCCAAGTGACATCATCCATCATTCCAAATCTCATCCACAGCACCAGAACACTTCTAAGACTGAACAGCAAAGTGTTTCTCAGCAGAACTGACTACTTGTAATTCATGGGCTGTAGGATGTGTGTCTATTGGAGACATTGACTGTCTTCACCAAAGCTTGAATTAGGCTCGATTCAGGCTTGTTTCATTTTTGTTCTGCCGTGCGGCTTTCTATTAAAGCATGTCATACGTCTTCTCATTATGAGTTTCCTCAGGCCATTTGATGTGTTGGCTTCTTATCTGTTTTCTTCTGTCAAGATGGCAGCCGCCCGTCTGTTTATGTGGTCTAATTGGTTTTTATGTAATTGCTTGGCAACAGGGAATGTTTGAATGCCTCGACACAGTTGTTGGATTCTTTATTGAAACCAAATTCATTTTAAAAGCTCATTAGACAAAACAAAGTAAGGGAAAATTATTATTAAAAAAAAAATAAGCCTTGCTGCTTTATTTGTGTGGTTGGCTTAGAATCCAAGAGCCTCATTTGATTAAAGAAATGAATCATCATGAAAATCCACATTTAGAGTTTATTATGAACCTCCTCAGTGGCCTTCTGTGTGCTAACCTCCCATTGCCTTGTGCTTCCTGTCTCAATTAATGTGCAGACAAAGCAGAAGGCCAACATATAGTGCCTTTCATATCCACCTACCTAGTTATTGTATAGTGCCTCACATATCATATATCTCTTTTACGCCTATTATATAGCACGCTTCACATCTATCTATCTATCTATCTATCTATCTATCTATCTATCTATCTATCTATCTATCTATCTATTATATAGTGCCTTTCAGATCTATCTATCTATCTATCTGTCTATCTATCTATCTATCTATCTATCTATCTATCTATCTATCTATCTATCTATCTATCTATTATATAGTTCCTTTCATTCTATCTATCTATCTATCTATCTATCTATCTATCTATCTTATATAGCGCCTTTCAGATCTATCTATCTATCTATCTATCTATCTATCTATCTATCTATCTATCTATCTATCTATCTATCATATAGTGTCTTTCACATCTATCTATCTATCTATCTATCTATCTATCTATCTATCTATCTATCTATCTATCTATCTATCTATTATATAGTGCCTTTCAGATCTATCTATCTATCTATCTATCTATCTGGGTCCCCTGTCTGCCTGCCCAGTGTTTTCCCCCATTGTCCCAATCCCAATTTGCACCATTTTTGTCCTCATAATGCCAATCTGTTTGTGCCCGCTGGCTCTATGCTGGCCCAGTGTCAGTTAGTTTTCTGTTATAAGCAGAGTTGTGTTTTATACAAACAAACAGAGAAGATGAAGTGACTTGACGTTGCCTCAGATGATCTTTCTGCTCATCTTGGCGTCTCACTCTGTGGTTTCCCTACGGACTTCATCATATCGCTCCTGCCACACGGTTTCCAATGTGGTGGTTTTACTTTGAATCAAAAATACATCTGGTCAGCTGCTGAGGGGAAATGAGTAATACAGTTATAGGTTTTGGTTCACTTTCTGTGGGACGGGAAGGTATTCTGGGTAACAGAGGAAGCAGTGAGCCATTTTGGTTGCTTGCACCAGGATTAAGCAGACACTTCTTTGTGGACCAGACTAGATGTCCAGCCTGTCGGCAATAGATACCAAATAGTGCACTGGTATCCTTGTGCTCAAGACCAGTCATTACTGTTATAACTTCAGGAAGATTGAAGGAAGAAGTGGAATTAGGAGATGGCAACAAACAAAGTTGGAGATTAAGGCAGGAGTCTTGAAATGGTAGACAGGAGACCATGAGATAACTGCAGTGACTTTAAATAATCTTTTAACCATTGGAGGGTTTCCATGTTTATTGTTATACAACATTGAATCGTGGATGACATAGAAAAACTGCCCAGAAAGTGAATTAAAAGTGGTCTTTTAAACTTCCTTACGGGCAAACCCCAGGTGGTTCAGGTGGGTGGCCACACCGTCATCCCTCACTCTCAACACAGGGACTCCACAGGGCTGTGTGCTGAGTCTTCTTCTGTACTCCCTCTATGGCTGCCCGATCTCTAACAACAGACTTATCTGGATAAAGTGGAGAGTCTGTCACATTGGTGTCAGGACAACAACAGGCACTATGCTCCTGAATATCAGCAAGACAAAGGCATCAGTGGTACCAAAGACACCAGCCATCTCTGTGCTGTGGTCAGGTAAACAGTATGGCTGCCGAAAGTGCAATCTGAGAGCTTCTGAGCTGAGTCCGTACACATGATAAATAAGGAGAGTGTCTAGAAATACACAATGCCTTCTTGTATTTAGGCTGGCACGGTGGCGCAGTGGTAGGAGGTAAGGAGACTTCCCGGGTCCTCCTTGCGTGGAGTTTGCATGTTCTCCCCGTGTCTGCGTGAGTTTCATCCCACAGTCCAAAGACATGCAGGTCAGGTGATTTGGCGATCCTAAATTGTCCTTAGTGTGTGCTTGGTGTGTGTGTGTGTGTGCGCCCTGCGGGGGGCTGGCACCCTGCCCGGGGTTTGTTTCCTGCCTTGCACCCTGTGCAGGCTGGGTTTGGCTCCAGCAGACCCCCGTGACCCTGTAGTTAGGATATAGCGGGTTGGATAATGACTGACTGACTGACTTATTGTATTCTCTCCTACATTAGGGTAGTTATTCATTTATTTACTGAGTTATTACGTAGCCTCCTTAGCGTTAGACCTGAGCGTTACTCAGGCTGTGAAAATCGTGCTAAAAGTGTCAGTCCCAAGTGTCACTCGGTCAACTGTACAGACGCGTCTTGCGTAAGCGTTACAAACTGAGAATCACTCAGGCTGTGAAAGTGCTGTCAGTGCTGCCGATCTTTGGAGAAATGATGTCTGAGTGCAGGTTTTCACTAATTCTGAAATACCAGTAACGGCGAGCGGCTATAACGATAACATGCAGTGAATCCACTTGACTTGAGCGTTCCTAGTCTTCATCCTCTTTCTCTGTATATTTAGCATTCAGAGGTTGATGCGTTTGCTGCTTCCTGAGCAGCTCTTCTTGTCTCCACCCTAGCGGCCCGCTTCTTCTCTTCTTTCTTCGGTGTCTTTTTGCGTTAAAACCCATTAAGTCAGCGTTTGTGTTGCAATTACTGAGTACGTTTTCTTTAATTTTCAGTTAAGCTGGCACTTAAGTCTCCAATCTGCCTCAAGAATGATTTAAGATATAAAGAGGTAGGGGAAGTGATGGCGAAGGTGGTAGGGAATGAGAATGGCGCCCGTACGCATATGCTGCATGGCCGCTGCCGAGATTTGATACTACAATGAACTAAATGAAAAGAGGAATAAAAATCATCACCCAAAAAGCGGACAGTAGACGTCACGTAGTACAGTATCTCACAAGAGTGAGTCCACCCCTGACGTTTTCGTAAATATTTTATGATATCTTTTCATGGGACAACACTGAAGATGTGACACTTTGATACGATGTCAAGTAGTCCGCGTACAGCTTGTATCACCGTGTCAATCTGCTGTCCCCCACACAGCCATTAATGTCTAAACAACAAAAGTGAGTCCACCCCTAAGTGACAAATGTCCTCATTGGGCCCAATTAGCCATCGTCCCCACCCCCCCGGTGTCATTTGACTCGTTAGTGTTACAAGGTCTCAGGTGTGTTAAATTTGGTGTCATCGCTCTCACACTCTCTCATACTGGTCACTGGAAGTTCAACATGGCAAAGAACTCTCTGAGGATCGGAAAAAAAGAATTGTTGCTCTACATAAAGATGGCCTCTGCTATAAGAAGATTGCCAACACCCTGAAACTGAGCTGCAGCACGGTGGCCGAGACCATACAGCGACAGGTTTAACAGGCCTCGCCACAGTCGACCAAAGAAGTTGAGTGCCACGTGTTCAGCGTCATATCCAGAGGTTGCCTTTTGAAAGTAGATGTATGAGTGCTGCCAGCATTGCTGCAGAGGTCAGCCTGGCAGTGCTCAGACCACATGCCCGCCACACACGGCGTCAAATTGGTCTGCATGGCTATCATCCCAGAAGGAAGCCTCTTCTAAAGATGATGCACAAGAAAGACAAGCAGACTGAGGACATGGAGGACTGGAACCACGTCATGTGGTCTGATGAGAACAAGATAAACTTATTTGGTTCAGATGGTGTCAAGCATGTGTGATGGCAACCAGGTGAGGAGTACAAAGACAAGTGTGTCTCACCTACAGTCAAGCATGGTGGTGGGAGTGTTGTGGTTTGGGACTACATGAGTGCTGCTGGTACTGGGGAGCTACAGTTCATTGAGGGAACCATTAATGCCAACACGTACTGTTACATACTGAGGCAGAAACTGGATTGCAGGCAGTATGCCAACATGATGACGACCCCAAACACACCTCCAAGACGATGACTGAGGGTAAAGGTGCTGGACTGGCCAAGCATGTCTCCAGACTTAAACCTTCTTGAGCATCTGTGGGAAAGGTGGACGAGAACAAGGTCTCTAACATCTAGTAGCTCATGGACGAGTGGAAGAGGATTCCAGAGGCAACCTGTGAAGCTCGTGTGAACTCCATGAGAGTTAAGGCAGTGCTGGAAAATAATGGTGGGCAGCCACACAAAATATTGACTCCTTGGGCACAATGTTTCACTTAGGGGTGGACTCACTTTTGTTGCCAGCAGTTTAGACATTAATGGCTGTGGGTTTTGACAGCAGATTGACACTGTGATACAAGCTGTACTACTGGACATTGGATCAAAGTGTGACATCTTCAGTGTTGTCCCATAAAAAGATATCATAAAATATTTACAAAGATGTGAGGGATGATAGATAGATAGATAGATAGATAGATAGATAGATAGATAGATAGATAGATAGATAGATAGATAGATAGATGTGAAAGGCACTATATAAAAGATAGATAGATAGATAGATAGATGTGAAAGGCACTATATAATAGATAGATAGATAGATGTGAAAGGCGCTACATAACATACAGATAAATAGATAGGGTGAAAGGCACTATATAATAGATAGATAGATAGATGTGAAAGGCACTATATAATAGATAGATAGATAGATAGATAGATAGATAGATAGATAGATAGATAGATAGATAGATAGATACTTTATTAATCCCAAGGGGAAATTCACGTTGTACTTTTTCAGGTCCTGTTCAGCCAACATACATCTGACTTCCAGTACAATTCGGAGTCCTGCCATGTGCAAACGTTCACTGACGACACTGCTATCGTGGGCTTCACCAGAAGTGGGCAGGAGGAGGAGTATAGGAACCTAATCAAGGACTTTGTTAAATTGTGCGATTCAAAACACCAGCAAAACCAAGGAACTGGTGGTGGATTTTAGGAGGACCAGGCTCCTCATGGACCCCGTGATCATCAAAGGTGATGTGCAGAGGGTACAGACCTATAAATACCTGAGAGTGCAGCTGGATGATAAACTGGACTGGACTGCTAAAGAGTGATAACAATGCAGGTATAACTGACAATAACTTTGTATAATGTTAACGTTTACCACCCAGGTGGAACTGAAGAGTCGCATAGTGTGGGGTCTCCTCAGTCTGTCAGTGGAGCAGGACGGTGACAACAGTCTGACGCTGAAGCTGCTCCTCTGTCTGGAGATGATCCTGTTCAGTGGATTCTCCATGATTGACAGGAGTCTGCTCAGTGCCCGTCGCTCTGCCACGGATGTCAAACTGTCCAGCTCCGTGCCTACAATAGAGCCTGCCTTACTCACCAGTTAGTCCAGGTGTGAGGCGTCCCTCTTCTTTATGCTGCCTCCCCAGCACACCACCGCGTAGAAGAGGGCACTCGCCACAACCCTCTGGTAGAACATCTCCAGCATCTTATTGCAGATGTTGAAGGACGCCAGTCTTCTAATGAAGTATAGTCGGCTCTGTCCTCTCTTGCACAGATCATCAGTATTGACAGTCCAGTCCAGTTTATCATTCAGCTGCACTCCCAGGTATTTATAGGTCTGCACTCTCTGCACAGTCACCTCTGATGATCACGGGGTCCATGACGGGTCTGGTCCTCCTAAAATCCACCACCAGCTCCTTGGTCTTGCTGGTGTTCAGGCGTAAGTGGTTTGAGTCGCTCCATTTAAAAAAGTCCTTGATTAGTTTCCTATACTCCTCCTCCTGCCCACTCCTGATGCAGCCCACCATAGCAGTGTCGTCAGTGAATATTTGCATGTGGCAGGACTCCGAGTTGTATTGGAAGTCCGATTTATGTTGGCTGAACAGGACCGGAGAAAGTCCAGTCCCCTGCGGCGCTCCTGTGCTGCTGACCACAATGTCAGACCTGCAATTCCCGAGACGCACATACTGACGTCTGTCTGTAAGATAGTCCACGAACCATGACACCAGGTGTGAATCTACTCCCATCTCTGTCAGCTTGTCCCTAAGGAGCAAAGGTTGGATGGTGTTGAAGGCGCTAGAGAAGTCCAGAAACATAATTCTTACAGCACCACTGCCTCTTTCACAGTGGGAGAGGGATCAGTGTAGCATGTAGATGATGGCATCCTCCGCTCCCACCTTCTCCTGGTATGTGAAATGCAGAGGGTCGAGGGCATGGCGGACCTGTTGCCTCAGGTGGTGAAGCAGCAGCCACTCCATGGTCTTCATCACATGTGACGTCATGTTAGTTGAATGGAGGTGGCCTGTCTGGCATTTCAATTGTCTACATACACCTGAATGTGAAAGGGTCAACAAGAGTGCAGCTCACAAAATGACCAAAATGGTCAAAAACCATCAAAATAGTACTGTGAAGCAGCTGTACACCACATTATTTGGCCACTTATTCCAATTGTCTGCGGTTCTCTTTATGAAGAAATTTCCCCTCCACAAGTTTCCAGCTGTGTCCCCGTGTTCCTGATGACCTCATTTTAAAGTCACCATCTCGATCCACTGGACTAACTCCTCTTCATCATTTTAAACACTTCAGTCAGGTCTCCTCTTCATCTCCTTAAGGCTCAGCTCTTTTAATCTTTCCTCATAACTCATCCCCTGTAGCCCCGAATCAGCCTAGTCGCTCTTCTCTGGACCTTCTCTTGTGCTTTTATGTTTTTATGGAGACCAAAACTGCACCCAGGACTCCAGATGAGGCCTCACCAGCGTGTTATAAAGCTTGAGCAGAACCTCCTGTGACTTGTACTCCACACATCAAGGCGCTATATAACCTGACAGTCTGTTTGCCTTCTTAATGGCTTCTGAACACTGTCTGGCAGTCGATAGTTTAGATTCCACTACGACTCCTAAATCCTTCTCATAAAGATTCACTCTTCTACATTCTGAGTGGTTGCTCAACTGGCTGGCTTCAGAGCAACACCAGGCCAAATGAGCTTAGGCTTCAAAAGTTAAAAAAATAAGACCCACAATCCTTATCATCCTGAAAGGTCCATTTCCATCTCAACTTGAACTTTCAGACCAATGGCCTCACGTTGATATCATGCAGAAGTCATAGCTAATGTGAAGACTACAAACTCTTGAGGTCTCAAGGCAGCAAAGCAGCCCTAACCAGAACATTTCCACCATCATGCTTGACAGTTCAAAGATATGAGTTTCTTCAACTGAAATGCCGTCCAACATTGTCTACTGTCACTGTGGCCACATAACTCTATCTTCCATTCATCTGTCCAGAACACATTGTTCCCGAAGGCCTTGTCTGTTCCAAGTTGATCCATGGCAGACTGTCGTCATGCTCTGATGTTCTTTTTGGACACACCTGGCACCCCAGGCTTGCATCTCAATCTTATGTGATCTCCTTGTGATTGTAGATCCATGCACTTTGACCTCAGCTGTTCCAGGAGTTAACCTACAGATCTTGGTATGACATTATGGATTTTTTGGAGTCATCTTCTAGTATGAAATATTCAACCTTTGGGCTGAATTTGCTGGGTCTTCCAGTCCTGAACAAATTAAGTTGTTAGAAAACTACGTCACTTGCAGATGATTTTCCTTGCAGTGGAATGATTGATTTCAAATAATTTGCCAAATCCCTTGCCAGGCTCCTAGGCATCCACAACCTTCATTCTGAGGACATGAGAGGGGTCCTTTGATCTTGAAATGATGACATCATGCTCGCCAATAGCAAAGAGAACACCAGACCCTCGATATGTGAAGTTTAAAAAGGACGGTCCTGTCTACCTGTAAACTCCCTGAAGATGTTCTAATGCAGGGGTTCCAGGCTCCGGTCCTGGAGGGCTGCACTGGCTGCAGGTTTTCATTCCAACCCTTTTCTTAATTAGTGACCTGTCTTTGCTGTTAATTAGCTTCATTTGAATTCATTTTAACTGACTTGATCTTGAAGACCCAGACCCCTTAATTGTTTCTTTTTCCTTAATTAGTAGCCGAACAATAATGAGATACAAAACATGAGCAGCAAACTGTGTCCATCATACAATATCTGAAAATAAAGAAAGGTGAGGATTTGGGGAATGTTGATCTGCTCAGGTCCCCAGAGCTCTTAGAAATGAGAAAATCAACAATTTTGGAAAAGTCTGCGATTGCATAATGAGAGCAGCAACAAAACATGGAATTAAAGAATGAGTTTAATTAACGATGAGACTCAGCACCTAATTAAGCAACTGTTTGGAGTTTGAGAACATGACTTTGTTGGTCTTCTGTTGGCTCCCTCACTCCACATTTCATTTCTGTTTAAGGAAAGAAATGAAGCAATTCAGAGGAATGATGAAGAAATTCAGGGGAACAAATCTTCAAAAACAAGTCAATTACAATGAATTCAAAAGAAGTTAATTAGCAGCAAAGACAGGTTGCTAATTAAGAAAAGGGTTAGAATGAAAACCTGCAGCCACTGCGGCCCTCCAAGACCAGAGTTGGGGACCCCAGTTTTAATCATTGGCACCTCATCTGGAACACCCTGATTCTCATGTGATGAACTTATTTACAGTATGTAGGTTAGGAGCAGGCGCTAATATAGCTCACTGCCGCACCCGCCACATGACGATCCCAGATTAGGACCCGCGTGCAGCCGTGCAATGGGTGACACCTCAGCACCACACTCATTCAGATGGAATGGACCAGTGGGAGGTTTCTTTATGGAGGTTGGAGTGCCAATTCTGCCACCAATCCCCAGGTTTTTCCCTGCAGGTTGGAGAGCCCACATGCAGGGCTGGATGCAGAATAACGTCATACCCAGGACAGAGCAATCGCAGGTTAAGGGCCTTGCTCAAGGGTCCAACGAAGTAGAGTCACTTTTGGAATTTACGGGATTTGAACTGGCAACTTTCCGATTACAAATCCCTAGCCTCGGAGCCACTACTTTGCTCCATAATTTATCTATTTAGATTTATTTAGGGGTGGACTTATTTTTTCCATGTGACAAATCTGCCCTGTTGTTCCTTTAGATTATGAGATTGAGTGCGCCACGTCAGGCGGATCTGTCGTTTGTTCAGGTTCAGTCATAGGATAAAGTTTGTGACCCCCTCTCAGCCTGCATAATAACTGACTCTCCTTTCAACAGTAAAGATAACAGTGGTATGTTTTTCATTTCCTAGGAACATCTGAGTACTGCGGTGTTTTCCGAACAAAGATTTTCAGTGACGCAGTATTTAGTTATGTAATGAAATCAAATGTGAAAAACTAGCTGTGCACAAAATTTGGGTCCCTTTGTAATTTTGCTGATTTGAATGCCTGTCACTGCTCAATGCTGATCACTTGGTTGGATGAGCTTGTTAAGCCTTGAACTTCATAGACAGGAGTGTCCAATCATGAGTGGTCAAAGGTATTTAAGGTGGTCAATTTCAAGTTGTGCTTCCTTCCCTTTGACTCTCCTCTGAAGAGTGACAGACAACATGGGATCCTCAAAGCAACTCTCAAAAGATCTGAAAACAAAGATTGTTGAGTCTCCTGGTTTAGGGGAAGGCTACAAAAAGCCATCTCAGAGGTTTAAACTGTCAGGTTCAACTGTAAGGAATAGAATCAGGAAATGGAAGGCCACAGGCACAGTTGCTGTTAAACCAACACAGCAGGTCTGACAGGCCAATAGAAATACAGGAGCGGCATATGGAGAGGCAGGATTGTGAGAATGGTGACAGACAACCACAGATCACCTCCAAAGACCTGCGAGAACATCTCGCTGCAGATGGTGTATCTGGACATCGTTCTACAATTCAGCTCATCTGTATGGCAGGGTGATGAGAAAGAAGTCCTTTCTGCACTCACACCACAAACAGAGTCGTTTGTTGTATCAAATGCTCATTTAGACAAGTCAGAAAGTGTTTTGGACTGATGAGACAAAAATGGAGTTATGTGGTCAGAACAACAAGGGCTTTGCATGGCGGAAGAAGAACACCGCATTCCAAGACAAACACCTGCTACCTATTGTCAAATTTGGTGGAGGTCCCATCATGCTGTGGGGCTGTGTGGCCAGTTCAGGGACTGGGGCCCTTGTTAAAGTCGAGGGTCGCATGAATTCAACCCAATATCAACAAATTCTTCAGGATAATGTTCAAGCATCAGTCACAAAGTTGAAGTTACTTAAGCAGGGGTTGGATATTCCAACAAGACAAGGACCCAAAACACATCTGGAAATCTACAAAGGCATTCATGCAGAGGGAGAAGTCCAATGTTCAGGAATGGCCGTCACAGTCCCCTGACTTGAATATCATCGACAATCTATGGGATGATTTGAAGCAGGCTGTCCATCAGATTGAACTGAACTGGAGAGATTTGGTATGAAGAATAGTCAGAAATACCTCCATCAGAGTCCAGACACTCATCACAGGCTACAGGAGGACAGCGTGGAGAGGCTCAAAGGAGCAAAAGGAGGCTCAACTAAGTACTGATGTCATATCTCTGTTGGGTGCCCACATTTATGCACCTGTCTAATTTTGTTATGATGCATATTGCATATTTTCTGTTAATCCAATAAACTTCATGTCACTGCTGAAATTCTACTGTTTCCATAAGACATGTCGTATATTAAAAGGAAGTTGCTACTTTGAAAGTTCAGCCAATGAGAAACAAAAATCCAAAGAATTAAGAGGGGTCCCCAACCTTTTTCATATGACTGTAGATCACCTTTACCTGTAGGCCCTGTTTGCATGAAGATCTCATACTTGCCTGATCAAATATGTTGAAAAAGTCAAAAATTTCTATGGGGGTACTTACTTTTTCACAATACTGCGAAAAATCCTCCAGCTTGCAAAGGGCAATCCTAATTCATGCTTCCTCATGTTTCATCTTGTGAAGGTTTTCAGATCACGTGCCCCAGACGCTGCCGCGGTTTAATTGAACCTTTGAGGCGCGCGCTGTCTCTCTTCATTTATGCAGCAGACTTTTCCAGATTGGTTGCATAATTGAAGCCGTATGTGCCCACAAATTGTCTGAGCCCTCTAAAGCCCATGGCCATAGCCTGTCAAACATACAGCTCATCTGGTCCTGGGGAGGCTGGCAGAAAATAAAGTATTATGGTTTGGCAGGGAACGTGTGCTTTTTATCACAAAGCCGTAAAACTCCAATAAACACTTAGAACTTGAAACGCTTTATACGCCTCAAAAGGAAAGTCATAATCAAAACGGTCGATAAATCATGTGGAAATGAGGAAAGAAGTATCTGGACAGCAGGAACACTCCGTGACCTGGAGAGATGGAAAGCCATTTGGTATTTCCTTGGCTTCGTGTTCCTCTCAAAAGGAAGAGAAGGCTGCTTAGACATCGATGGAGACCCTCCAAGCTGTGACTGCTACCAGGGAATTATTAAAGAGATTTTAAGGGATACCTCACCGCGCTCACTTATTCACACAGGGACAGACCCCAAGTCATCGGGGTCCCCGCAGAATAAGCCTGCAGACGCGTCGACACAAACTGTAGTTCACTGATCTGGCAAACATTGGAGTGGAGGATGCAATCAATGATCTGTCCGCTCCACAAGGGTGGGCAAAGCTGTGAAGATGACGTGTTTCATTTGTCCAGTGCCTTCAGTACCATCCAGCCATCTCTATTAATGGGTCAACTCAGAGATATGCAGATGGATGAGCCTGTAGTGTCCTGATAATGAACTGTCAAGCAGACAGACCACCATCTGTGAGACACAAGGACTGTGTGAGCAACACTGGAGCACCGCAAGGAACAGGCCTGTCACTGTCGCTCTTCACGCTGTGACACCTCCGACTACAAATGTAAGAGCAGGTCACGTCACTTGAAGACATTCTCGGTTGATTCTGCACTTACATGGTGTATTGATAAAGGGGGATGAGACAAAGGGTCCTGCTAGATCGTCCTTCTGCCTTTGATACCGTCAACCACAACATCCTTCTTGCCACCCTCTCTGACACTGACATCACTGGAAATGCTCTCGGATGCTTTGAGTCCTAATATCTCTGGGCAGATCCTACAGCATGTCCTGCTGTTGGGAGTTGTTAAAAGTTCACCAGGTGTACCCCAAGGATCGGTGCTGAGTCCTCTCTGTTTCTCTCTGTACTCCACCTCTCCGGACTCCATCATCCAATCCCATGTTTCTCTTTATCAGTGCTGTGCCAATGATACAAAGCTATAGCTGTCAGTCCCTCCTGAGGACAATACTGTATCAGCTAAAGTTTCCGAATGTCCAACTGATATATCAACTTGAATGAAGGACCATCGTCTACAGCTCAGCTTGGCAAAAACTGAACTTCTTGTGAACCCAGTCTTGTGTTCCCACCACACAACAGGAACTGTGGCCTTCATACAAAATATGTGATGTATAGAAGAATGGAGAAATGTGGTGTGAAGTGAGGTATGATCAGGAGTTTGTGGGGGTCCCCACTTATTATTTTGATGCGGTGTATGGCGAGGGGCAGCATAGAGGTGACTATGAAGAATGATGCAGTGCTCCATCTTCACTCTCAAAACTCCAAATTAAAGATTTAATTAAAGATGGCTCCAGTGCTTGTGCGCAACCAATCAGCACAATTCATTGCCTAAGCTCCACCTAGAATAGTTCCTGGTTGAACAAAACATATAAAAAATAAAGTACCAGGAAGTCAAAATGTCCCGAGTTCCTTCAATGGGAATGCTTCAAAAGTTCCTGAGGTTTTAAAGAGTCCCTGGTGGTGGGAAAATGCCTACGAATAGCATTTACAGTTGATCAGGGATCAGGCAAAGCAGACATGTCAGATTTGTGGCAAAGGCGGCATCCTATGACGGTGTCATGTTTAACGACACAGAGTCCTTCGATTCAGCCCGGTGTTTGTCTGTGGTGTGTGTGCTTAAGTTTATGCACCTGTTAACAATGAAAGACCGGAAATCTGTCATCTGGAGGGCTTCCCACATACTTTGGGCCAGGTACGGCATTGTGTTTCTAGTGTCACTTAAGAAATAGAGCAAAAGTTTCAAGATGCTGAAAAATGAGTTCACGCTTTTGTTTTTAGTCGGCTAGATTACTGCAACGCACTCCTCTCAGGACCACCAAAATAAAGACATCAATCGATTGTAACGAGTGCAGAATGGAACTGACAGAATCTTAACTAGGAAAAGAAAATCCGAGCACATCACCGCAGTCTTAGCGTCTCTACACTGGTTACTTGTGACATTCAGAATTGACTTTAAAATACTGCTTATGGTTTACAAATCCTTCAATAATCTGCTCCATCCTACAGTCATATGAACAAGTTTGGGAACCCCTCTTAATTCTTTGGATTTTTGTTTCTCATTGGCTGAACTTCCTTTTAATATCTGACATGCCTTATGGACACAATAGGATTTTTAGCAGTGACATGAAGTTTATTGGATTAACAGAAAATATGCAATATGCATCATAACAAAATTAGGCAGGTGTATAAATGTGGGCACCCAACAGAGATATGACATCAATACTTAGTTGAGCCTCCTTTTGCTCCTTTGAGCCTCTCGACGCTGTCCTCCTATAGCCTGTGATGAGTGTCTGGATTCTGGATGGAGGTATTTCTGACCATTCTTCATACAAAATCTCTCCAGTTCAGTTCAATTTGATGGACAGCCTGCTTCAAATCATCCCATAGATTGTCGATGATCTTCAAGTCAGAGGACTGTGACGGCCATTCCTGAACATTGTACTTCTCTCTCGGCATGAATACCTTTGTAGATTTCCAACTGTGTTTTGGCTCATTGTCTTGTTGGAATATCCAACCCCTGCTTAAGTAACTTCAACTTTGTGACTGATGCTTGAACATTTTCCTGAAGAATTTGTTGATATCGGGTTGAATTCATGCGACCCTCGACTTTAACAAGGGCCCCAGTCCCTGAACTGGCCACACAGCCCACAGCATGATGGGACCTCCACCACATTTGACAGGAGGTAGCAGGTGTTTGTCTTGGAATGCGGTGTTCTTCTTCTGCCATGCAAAGGTCTTTTTGATCTGACCAAATAACTCAATTTTTGTCTCATCAGTCCAAAGCACTTTGTTCTTAATGACTCTGACTTGTCTAAATGAGCATTTGATACAACAAGCGACTCTGTTTGTGGTGTGAGTGCAGAAAGGGCTTCTTTCTCATCACCCTGCCTTACAGATGTCCTGAATTGTAGAACGATGTCCAGATACACCATCTGCAGCGAGATGTTCTTGCAGGTCTTTGGAGGTGATCTGTGGTTGTCTGTCACCATTCTCACAATCCTGCTCATATGCCGCTCTTGTATTTTTCTTGGCCTGCCAGACCTGCTGTGTTGGTTTAACAGTAACTGTGCCTGTGGCCTTCCATTTCCTGATTCCATTCCTTACAGTTGAACCTGACAGTTTAAACCTCTGAGATGGCTTTTTGTAGCCTTCCCTCTAAACCAGGAGACTCAACAATCTTTGTCTTCAGATCTTTGGAGAGTTGCTTTGAGGACCCCATGCTGTCTGTCACTCTTCAGAGGAGAGTCAAAGGGAAGGAAGCACAACTTGTAATTGACCACCTTGAATACCTTTGACCACTCATGATTGGACACTCCTGTCTATGAAGTTCAAGGCTTAACGAGCTCATCCAACCAAGTAATCAGCATTGAGCAGTGACAGGCATTCAAATCAGCACAATGACAAGGGGACCCACATTTGTGCACAGCCAGTTCTTCACATTTGATTTCATTTCATAACTAAATACTGCGTCACTAAAAATCTTTGTTCCGAAAACACCGCAGTACTCAGATGTTCCTAGGAAATGAAAGACACACCACTGTTATCTTTACTGTTGAAAGAAGAGTCCATTATTATGCAGGCTGAGAGGGGCTCACAAACTTTTTCATATGACTGTATATCTCTGAATGTCTCTCACATTACACTCCAATCATAACCTTAGATCTTCAAATGAGGGTCTGCTTAGAATTCAAAGAGCTAAACATTAAAGAAGTGGTGAGGCCGCCATCTGCTGTTCTGCACCTAAAATCTGGAATACGAGTTTACCGATAGAAATTTGCCAGGCTAATACAGTGGAGCACATTAAAAAACTGCTAACAACCCATTACTGTAACATGGCTCTCTCATAGGTTCATTTTAGTGTAGCTCTGATATTCTGTGTATGCATTTAATTATCATTATTATTCATAGTGGCTCCAAAATCCACACTAATTCCTACTTTCTCTGCTGTTCTTTTTCTGGTTTTCTGTGGTGCCGATCTGCGCCATCACCACCTGCTCAGGGCACCGTGCAGTCCTCACATTGATGGATCAAAGACCAGTCATCGTCAAGTTCTTCCATGAGGACCCTGAAAACCATGAGGACTGATTGAGGTCATTGATGTTAGGTAGAATGCCTAGAGGGGGCTGAGTGAGTCTCGTGGCCTCGGACCCCCTGCAGATTTTTTTATTTTTTCTCCAGCCGTCTGGAGTTATGTTTGTTCTTTCCGTCTTCCTGGCCATCAGACCTTACTCTTATTCTATGTTAATTAATATTGCCTAATTTTAGTCAGTCATCGTCAGTCAGTCATATCCTAACACAGGGTCATGGGTGTCTGCTGGAGCCAATCCCAGCCAACACAGGGCAGCAGCCCACCGCAGCGCACACCCACACACACCAAGCACAATTTAGGATCACCGATGCACCCAACCTGCATGTCTTTGGACTGTGGGAGGAAACCCATGCAGACACAGCAGGCAGGACCCGGGAAGCAAACCACCGTGCCACCGTGCCGCTCCTGCCTAATTTCATTTTATCCAGTAAAACACTTTGAGCTCCATCATCTGTATGAAAATGTGCTCTAAAGATAAATGTTGTCGTTGCTGTTGTTGTTGTCTCCATAGTCATGTCGTGTTTCAGTCTGATCGTCGCCGAGGTTTCTGTTCACTTTCTTGCTTTTGGAAAACCAACACAACATGTGATCAGAGCAGGGGTGTCCATACTTTTGCACGACTGCATTGCTCTGCTCCGTGTACACACACACACACACATGCTGTCGAGCTGTAATGGCCAGCGGCCGGAAAGACGAGTCACGTCTTCTTGAAACTTTCCACATTGGTTCATTTTGAACTCCAACAATTTTCCACATGTGGCTATTTTTAAAACCCTTTCAAAATGAAAATTGTTAGCAGGGGGGCCTGCGTCCGGTCGGCCCTTCGACGGACCACTGAGCTCATGAATTTTTTTTCTTTTTTTTTGGAAAGGGCAGCACAATGGTGAGAACAGCAGCATTTCAACGTGTGATTATGCAGCGTGACACCAGAGAGATCACATAACATCCAATGCCCTGCAAATCCACCCGATGCCAGGCTATTCTCAGAGGTTCCTTATGCGACCTGACATTAGCTGATCAAAAAACACTGAATGCCAGTACGGATTTCCTTTATGAAATTCCAATATCCCCAGGCAAATTCACCTCTTGGATTCCATAGCTGCCTTCACCCCTTTTAGCTGCAAAGATTGTAAGCAGACATTACCTGGCGTGTCGCTGTGTTTCGTCTCGGTAGAGTTCTCTATGATTCTGTTTTCCCCTTTTGTATTTATTGTGTAGCCTTTGTCAGACGGCCTCATATCCCACAGACTTACCATTCTTTATAACATATTGTACTTTATAACATCTCCTCACCTTCCCTTCTTCATCTATAACATCAATACAATTTTTTTTTTTTTTTTGGCCCAAAATCACACAAGAAGTGCAGCAATGGGCTTTAACAGGCCCTGCCTCTTGACAGCCCCCCAGCCTTGACTCTCTAAGAAGACAAAACCCTTGGTGGGAAAACATGGAAGAAACCTTGGGAAAAGCAGTTCAAAGAGAGACCCCTTTCCAGGTAGGTTGGGTGTGCAGTAGGTGTCAAAAAGAAGGGGGCCAATACAACACAATACACAGAACAGAACACAAGTAATCCTCAATACAGTATAACAATACAAATTTTAGAAGTACGGAGTAGAATTTAACAGTAGATGATATCCCATAATAGGATTTGGATTTGTTTAGAGTCCTGGAGACCTCAGCCATCAAGCTGCCTCCTCCATTTGGCCATTCCACATCTGAAATAGCGCTAATCCGATGAAAGGACCCCTCGTTCCCACGATTCCTGCGATCCTCCATCAGAGATGACTTTACCTTAGGCAGGCAAAACAACTTGGCAGGTGGCGCCGTGGCACCAAGTGGCACATTTGAGTACCGAGAAGAGAAACAGAATAGGTGAGGGTGAGTAACAAATTCTAACTATTCTGTTACTTCTGTTTTAGTGCTAATGACTGACAACAGAGATGGAGTCTGTACAGTTCATCAGCAGCTCTAGTCAGGGTGTGCTAAACTGAAGTAGTGAGTCTTCAGCCTGAAACCGAAGGGGCATCTCTTATAGTAGCAGGCAGACCACTACACAGTTTAGGGGGGTCCTGTAACTAAAAGCTCGACCTCCCACTGTTATTTTATTAATCCTTGGAATCCTAAGCAGACCGGCATCTTGAGATCTTAATGTGTGCTCAGGTTTGTAAGTCATGATAAGTTCAGACAAGTAAGCCGGACCTCGGCCATTTAAGGCTTTATAAGTTAAAAGGAGGATTTGGAAATCTGTCCTAAACTTAACCGGGAGCCAGTGTATGGATTTAAGAACTGGAGTTATGTGTTTGTAGTTTCTTGTTCTTGCAATAATTCTTGCAGCCGCATTTTGGATTAACTGGAGGTTGAATAAAGAACAGTTTGAACAGCCAGTGAACACCGCATTGCAGTAGTCAATCCTACTAGAAATAAATACAGGAATTAATTTCTCAGAATCCTGTTTATTTAGAAAACGCCTACATTTCCCAACATTTTTAAGATAGATGAAACATCAGGCAATTATATAGAGTAAAATTCAAGCAGGAGTTAAGTTACAACTTTAAATAATGTCTCTCTATTAGAGACTTTTTTGCTATGAGATTTTTTCAAGTCCCGCCCTCCCCTCCATCATATTTAACCACGCCCTCTGACAGTCCTCTCACCTCTCATTCATGTGGATGCTTTTGACAGACACATTTCCTGCTCTCTCACTTTTGAGTTCCCAATTAAAGAAGACGCATTATGTCCAAATCTTATTGAAGAATTTCATCACGAAGGGTTATCAACAGAAGAAATGAGAACACAGTTGGTGGTGATGGTGCGGAAAGCGAAAACATCAACTTCAATATCACGAAGAATATCTACAACCTGGTCTTCCACCACACGAATTACTGTACAAAGAAAGATGTATCCAAGAAAGGTAATGGAGTCCATCTTCAGGGGATAACATAAGACACCAAAGGAGATCTTGATACGCCATTCATATTAAAACATTAAGAGTTTCCCGCTAGAATAGCTTTTGCTATGACAATTAACAAATCACAGGGACAAACAAAAAAGAAAAGTCGGTTTATTTATTAGAGAGAAAGAAATTAAATTCCCTCACAGGCAGTTATATGTTACGTTGTCACGATGAAAGACCAAACACAGAATCAAAATTCAATGCGATATTGACGAAAATGTAATTCAAAAAGTAGTTTTTACTGACATTTTGAAGTGAAAGTTTAAAAAATATTTGCGTGTTAATTACAAAGCCAAACAGAACGAAAACGTATTACGCAACAAATAACTCTAACACATGAAACATACTTTAATGTGTGTGCCCTGTGGTGGGCTGGCACCCTGCCCGGGGTTTGTTTCCTGCCTTGCGCCCTGTGTTGGCTGGGATTGGCTCCAGCAGACCCCGTGACCCTGTAGTTAGGATGTAGTGGGTTGGATAATAGATGGCTGGATGGAATAAAGTTCGGCGATAACCCCTGGATTACTCAGCTCTGGCTGTCCTGATATAGAATCGGATGTTAAAAAAGCAAGCAGTGGACTAAAGCGATGATCGGCAGTGATGAGCTGATAAATGAATGGTTAAATTGTCTTCTTTTTGATCCTCGATTTGTCTCCTCTGTCTTTCTTTCTCTCTCTCTCTCTCCTCACCTCTTTCTCTCAGCTTTGCTCCTCTTTTTTAAGTGCAAAATGTCCCGGATGTAACTGGTGGATCCAACAGGTAATTTCCGTCTCAGGGCTGCGGTCTCTCTCTCTCTCTCCATCATCCTTCCCCTCTGCACTTACGGGGACAACATTTACTGACGCACAGTAAACGGGATGATGATACTATTATTATATAGCCCTGCTACAAAATTGTAGCTTAACTCCTGCTTCTCTTTAACTCTCAGGTTATAAATGTAGAAGGGAAGATGGAGAGAAGTTATAAAGTACAATACGTTAAAAACAGAGGTAGGTCTGTGGGGTGTGAGGCCTTCTGACAAAGAGCTACACATTAATAATACAAAAGGGGAAAGCAGAGGAATAGAGAAGTCGACCAACACAAAAGAGTCATGATGGAGTGAGTGAGAGAGAGAGAGAGAGAGAGAGAGTGAGAGAGAGAGAGGGAGGGAGGGGTAAAGCAACCAAATGAATACATTCTTTGCCTGAATACTTACACCAATAGGACGTTGTGCTACAGAATGGCTTCTGATTCAAACCAATCCCAAACAGCCAGACTTCAGACCAATGGGGGCGCTCAGTACCTTTCACACCTGTAAACCATTTGTTGAGCTGAAGCTTGTCAGCTGGGTAGTCTGGTTTTCCAGTGGGGGTGGATTGAGAGGGTCACTTGCCAAACTGGAGTCAGGCACTCCCCACGACGACCCGGTCATAAAATTCACTGTCCTGACTCAGTCCGAAATTTGAGGTGGTTAGTTAACCATCAAACCATTGCTGTTCTTATCAATGATAGAACACTAATATTACATTTGCTCTGTCTATGTTACAAATAAAGAGATACCAAATATTTATCAACTTGTATGCAGACTTTCACACCACAACACGCTGGCAGTCCTCCTCACCCAGATCAGACTTGACCTAACGTCAAGTCTAAGGGGGACATCCTGGCCTTCAGCCCCTATTTTCTACAATAAGGGGTGAGAGATCTGGGTGTATGGATGGCCTTAGGGTCCTTAAGATCCACCCTGCAGTATCAGGGCTCTGGGTCTCCTGTAGAATCTGCTGATGGGGCTTTGGCAGTTTCGTTTACCTGCTGTAGGCATGAAGTCCTTGTTGTCCTGTACGTTATATTATGTGGAAGGGGAAATTCAGTTTTACTGTCCAAAGGACGAATTTGAAAAGCAATCACGTGCTGAGCAAGGTTTGGAGCCACACCTTTACATAAAGAGGGCTAAGCTCTGGCACACTGACCCTTTAATTAAAAACTAATAATAAACTAATTCATTCAATTATCCTGAAACACTAAAATCCTAAAATAAAAAAAAGAAAATATCTTTCATTTAAACCATTTGAGGGCTCCAAACTCTTCTGAAACTTGATGCAAAAGTGAACACTGACTTGCAGTGGAGGCTTCATTGATGCACATTCAACACAGGAAAGGGCGTGGCTTCATAGCAGCAGGAAATGACCTCATTGGTCATCCGGGGCTTTCTCATTCTTCATTCTGTGGAAGCAAAAGTTAGCGGTGGCGTCACATTCTTTTCCTTCCCTGTATTGTCATGATTTACATTTTTTACACTTTCACCTGGACTTTCAGTATTTGTTTTTTATTTATGCTATGCATGTTTTTGGGATTTTCCAAACTTAGACATTAATTTCTTGACTGAAAATGTTATTTAAAAGTTTAAAAAAACAATGTCAGTTATGTATTTTTTCCAACAGGTGACGCTGACTTAGAGTTTTGTGTTGCCCATTTCCATGGAAATCAATCCCATAATGCACTGGGAAGGCAAAGCAATGACATTATGAAGGTCTCCTGAGCTGTTCCTCAATATCTGAGACTGGATGAAAATTATTATGTCTTCCTGGTGATCTTCGTGTTTCTTTTGGTGCTTAACTTCTTGTGTATTACTTTTGATTTCTGCTTCTAGTTAGCATTGTGGGCTCTCTTTTTCACATTTCTGACTTTCGATTTTGACCTGTATATGTTTTTTTAAAACTATGTCTTTTCTCCTGTCATTTCTCTTAAAATCCTTCACTGTTTACCTCTCGCTGGTAGTTGTATTAGTTCAGCCTAAGCGTAAAACGCTCCCCGCGCTCGCATGTTTGACAACGTCCTTAAACCGTTGTGCCTTTAATCCCACAATGACACCCCTAGGCTGACATTTGAACCTCTGAGACACAGAAACAAATACACAATCCCCACTTCCAATCTCTCTATCTCTCTATCTCTCTATCTATCTATCTATCTATCTATTATATAGTGCCTTTCAATCATTCTATCTATCTATCTATCTATCTATCTATCTATCTATCTATCTATCTATCTATCTATCTATCTATCTATCTATCATATAGTGCCTTTCACTCAATCTATCTATCTATCTATCTATCTATCTATCTATCTATCTATCTATCTATCTATCTATCTATCTATCTATCTATTATATATAGTGCCTTTCACTCAATCTATCTATCTATCTATCTATCTATCTATCTATCTATCTATCTATCTATCTATCTATCTATCTATCTATCTAATATAGTGCCTTTAACATCTATCTATCTATTGTGGAAGACGAATGTTCTCTTCGTTCCCTTGTACTAATTCATGTCTGAGAAGTAAGCTGTACAAAACCATGTAATAGCATGCTTTGTTTTAGCAAACAGAAAAATGTTTGTGCAAAGGACTCAAGATCTGAGCATTCCACACATGAGTTTGCCTTATCACGTTGTCCCTTAGCTTACATCTGAACGCCATAACAAAAGGAGCCAAGAAATCAAGTTGCACAAGGGGCGTTGAAGGGGCTAAAGGTTTGTGTATAATAAATGTGTTGACTGTTACATTTTATAATGATATTAAATTACGCATTCTAGGGGTATAAAACTGGACCCCACCCAACAGACGGGGTTCAGAAGAGCCCTGACGCTGTCATGTACATTTGATTGTCTGCTTTTCTGAAACTCTTCTCACCGTGACTCTGAAAATAAAGCTGCTTATAACCACACCTGCTGTCAGGTCTGAGATTTCGTCCACACTATCTATCTATCTATCTATCTATCTATCTATCTATCTATCTATCTATCTATCTATCTATCTATCTATCTATCTATCAATCTATCTATCTATCTATCTATCTACGTGTGAAGACAGAGGTGACAGTTCCGTCTCTCACTTAAAAGAATGCAGTAACATCTTCCTCGTCATAGGGTTGCACATCAGGAGCGGGACCCCCTACAGGAGTAGAGGATGTCTGGAGGAGGAGAGTGAGACAAAGCAAAGAGCCCAAAAACGACAGGCTTTTAAATATACGAAGCGCACATCACGCAACAGAGCAGCAGCAGCCCAACAGTTAGCGGAGCAAAGAGGAGGCAAACTAAATTTGTTCCCATTGTGTTGGCATTGATGGAAGGGGGTTTCGGAGGAGCGAGCCCCTTCCTTCTTCACACATTTCACAAATATTGAGGCCACTGTGCTCTTGGGAATCCTCAATTCGTTTTATCCTCTTGTTCTGATCTACTGCTGTATGCTCTGGAGGTCTACAGAGAGTTCCTAAGACTTCATGGCTTGATTTTTGTCCAGACGTGTAGTGTGAATTGTAGGGCCTTCTACACACAGGGACACATGTGCCTTTCTAAATGATGTCCAATCAGTTCCGTTGGCCAGAAATGGACTCCAGTCAAGTTGTAGACACATCTCAGGGATAATTAAAGTGAATAGAAAGCACCAGAGCACAACGTGGAGTGTCATAGCAAAGGGTCTCTGGTAACGGCAGATGTTAAAGGGCCTCTCTCACAGGTCTATAAATCATACTTTAAATTGCAGTGGTCTTCATATGATATGAGATTCCAGCAAGTATTTTTAGAATATAGTCTAGCAGAAAAAAAATCCATATAAAAAATAAAAAGGACTGTGGGCTGTTCAATGCCAAGAAATGGAGACGCTCTGTGAAAAAGTTGCAACTTGCTATTTTGAGCCTCAGCAGGGGTAACCGTATGGAAATAAAGGGCAGAGCCAAGCTGCCAAAGAAACTTCAGACTCTGCATATGGTACTAAAATTAATAAGGAAAAGCAGTACTGTAAAGAATATTTTTAAGTCTTTTGGTTAATTAGAAAAGTAAGGGATGCATTTTTAAATGGAAGCTCTCAGGAACTCTGGAGAAAGGAGCTGAATGGCAAGGGTCAGAGTCCGAGAGATGCCCGGGGGGCACACAGACATCCTTCAGTTGCTGACATTTCATTCATCTGTCATGGTGGAAACAGGCTGACAGGCCTGCTATGCCGAGAAAGTGAAACACGGCCCACCTTTATTCCCTTAAGTAGCTTAAGCAAGCATTAGGAGTTCAGGTCTGCCTGCAGTTCACATTTCTGTGTCCTTCAGGGTTTCGTTTAATGGACAAAACAGGTTTTTTTGTTCTGCTCTCCTGTTACCCACAATTCAATGGCTGATACATTTTATTTTTTCTCCATGTAAAGCTCCCCTCCATCAGGGGTCACCCGCATAACCACTCTACAGGCTTTCAAGGAGGGCTTACTGAGCGGAGGACACACTCACCCATAATACTGACTCTCTTGTTCATGAAGCTGGTCACAGTTTCAGTAGGATTTTGTGGAATTCTTTTGCAGTTTACTTGCAAAGAGAGAGAGGATGCGGGCCAAGCGGAAGGGGAGGGGCCTCATGAGTAGGGAGGCGGGACCTCAGGAGTAGGGAACCAGGCAGGACCTCAGGAGTAGGGAGCTGGGCAGGGCCTCAGGTGTAGGGAGCCAGGCGGGGCCTCAGGAGTAGGGAGCTAGGACCTTAGGAGTGGAGAGGTGGGACCTCAGGAGTGGGGAGGTGAGACCTCAGGAGTAGGGAGCCGGGCGGGGCCTCAGGAGTTGGGAGGCGGGACCTCAGGAGTAGGGAGCCGGGCAGGGCCTCAGGAGTGGGGAGGTGGGACTTCAGGAGTAGGGAGCCAGGCAGGACCTCAGGAGTGGGGAGGCGGGACCTCAGGAGTAGGGAGCCAGGCAGGGCCTCAGGAGTGGGGAGGTGGGCGGGACCCTCCTCTTCACTCATGTGCCAGCCTCCATTTGAGTTGCTCTACCTCGCGCCATGTGTTGGAGCGCACCTCGCCTCCGCTTAGCTACCAATTCTTGTTTGTTCAGTAGACCTTATCACCTACAGATTATTAAGAAGTAATGTTTGATGTTTTTGAGCGAGAGATCAGAGCTACGTGTGTTTTAGTGGGTAGTTGCTGATTGCCAGAGATATCACGGTCTCCCTTCAGAGCTGAACACGATCAGATGCAGTGCCAGTGGCACGTACTTACCTTCCGCTTGGCCAGAATTACTTCTTTTTGTCCTGTTTCACTGCTACATGGGCACAGCCGCAGGGGGCAGCTAGTAATTAATAATTACTGAATGCGAAGTTACAGATTTTCTTTAAACCATTCACAAGTAGCCATAGCACAACGGGTGGGGGTCCTCAAGGTTGTCTTGTCTCCTTGACTTTAATTTCTACTGGACACCAGTGACACAAGGCAGAAAGGAATGTTTGTGAACTCACTTGCTTCTGAAAACACCCTTTTTGCTTTGTCCCATCCAGTCCTGCCTACTACACTATTTTCTAATTACACTTTTCAAATGGATTTTATGTGTTAGCTTGACTTTTTTTTTTTTTTATAGTTTTCTGTGCTTATTTTGGGTTTTGACAAAGAGATTTCTAATAAAAGTGAGAATATTAAAACATTCTGTACAAGAATAGGCCATTTAGCCCAACACAGCTGTAGCGGACAAGTGCCGCTAAGATTCACACCGTCGACGTGTCGGTGATTTATTTATTTTACTGGAGGATTACTAGGGACAACCCCAGCCTTGGAACGACACACACGCACACACTACAGAGACAAAAAAAAAATCATGCTGGGAGTTTAAACGATAAAAAGTATAATGAAATTAAATTCTATAAATGAAAACAATAATACCACCCCTGATCCCTTTGGTGATATTACAGTTAACATATAAACACAAAAAAACGCACAGCAAAGTCCATGGAAACCCAAACCAAATGAAGTAAGAAGTGGTGAAGTTAAGTCCAGTGATCTGTATGTAGAAAGGGAATGGAAAACACTGTCCTACCTTTAGTTGCTGAAAGATGATGACGGATGGTTCAGGAGCGCTCCTTCTTCTGGGAAAGCCAATGAATCCACACACAGTCCTCGGTAGACAGTAGACAGGTCGACACACCATCCAGACCCCAACAAACAATACAATCCAGGACACAATGATGATAAATGGCAGAATTAACGGCAAGCAGCCCAGCAGATATACATAACGCACCAAACAAACAAAACAAAACAAAAAAAAATTTTCCTCTTTGACAGCTGCCCTCCTTTTAAACCTCTCTGGCCACCTTTGACCCCAACAGCCCCTGAAAGGACTGCTGGGAGATGCAGTTCTAACTATTAGTAGCATTGCTACACAGCTCACTAGTCCTATTCACTTAATCCCAAAGAAATCACGTCAAGTCGAGTTTTGAAAGTCCCTAATGTCCTCCTGTCTACCACACTACTTGATCTCTTATTCCAAGTGTCTGTGGTTCTTTGTGTAAAGAAAAACTTCCTAGTGATTGTGTGAAGTTCACCCTTCACAAGTTTCCAACAGTGTCCCCGTGTTCTTGATGACCTCATTTTAAAGTCACGTCTCAATCCACTGCACTGTCCCTTCATCATTTTAAGCACTTCACTCAGATCTCCTCTTCATCACTCTAAAGGCTCAGCTCTTTTAATATTTTCTCATAACTCATCCCCTGTAGCCCTGAATCAGCCTAATTGCTCTTCTCTGGACCTTCTCTTGTGCTGTTATGTCCTTTTTGTAGACTGGGGACCCAAACTGCACCCAGGACTCCAGATGAGGCCTCACCAGTCTGTTATGAAGCTTGAGCAGAACCTCCTGTGACTTGTACTCCACACATCAAGGCGCTATATAACCTGACAGTCTGTTAGCCTTCTTAATGGCTTCTGAACACTGTTTGAAAGTCGATAGCTTAGAGTCCACTACGACTCCTAAATCCTTCTCATAAGGTGGACTCTCGATTTTCAGACCCCCCATTGTGTATTCAAACCTCACATTGTTCCTTCCTATGTGTAATTCTTTACATTTACTGACATTACATTTCATCATCCACGAATCTGCCCAAGCCTGTCTGCTGTCCAAGTCCCTCTGTGATGATACAGTATGATGGATTCCAGATGATCTGCTAATCCTCCAAGATTGGCATCATCTGCAAACTCTACCAGTTTGATACTGAAAAAGAACAAAAGGGTCAATTGTTACAGTGTTGTAAGGTAGAATGGTGAGCAGGTCATGAATCACAACACGTTATAAAATCCCACGGCAGTAGGATCACACGATCTTCTCACACGTTCTGTTCTACAGCATAGTGAGATAACACGACACCTACGTTTACTTCTCTGACCCACCAAAATGTTCTGAAGAGGGTCACTGCTGTTGCCAAGGATGGCCTGTGCCTTCATCCTCATACATCTTTCCACCACAATTCCCAGTCCTGTCCAGCACCAAGCCAGCCTTCTTCACCACTTTGTCCAGCCTCTTAGTGCCACCCCAACAAATGGCAGCAAAAAACAAGACACTGGCAACGACTCTCTGATAGAACAAAGACAGCATTTTGAATGTTCTGAGTCTTTTGAGGAAAAAGAGCCTGCTGGGCACCTTCCTGTAGAGGACATCTGTGTTCACAGACCAGTCGAGTCTGTCATCAAGGTGGACACTTAGATATTTGCAAGATATTTGTAATATATACATATTCTTATTTGAATCATTTCTATATATTTAAAATAGCAGCGGCCTCAGCACTGCCCCCTGCTGGTCACCCCTCTTAACATCACCCAGTTCTGAGGCGGTTCCTCACACCATCACCCTCTGCTTCCTGTGTCTGAGCCAATTCTGTACCCACCTACACACCACACCCTGAACTGCCACTTCTTTTAGTTTGCTGCCCACCCTCTCGTGTGGCACCTCATCAAATCAATCAATCAATCAATCAACATTTATTTATATAGCACATATTCATACAAAAAAATGTAGCTCAAAGTGCTTTACAAAATGAATAGAGAAATAGAAGACACAATAAAAATAAACATAAGTCAACATTAATTAACATAGAATAAGAGTAAGGTCCGATGGCCAGGGTGGACAGAAAAAACAAAAAAAACTCCAAAGGCTGGAGAAAAAAATAAAATTAAAAAATTAAAATTAAAATAAAATGCTTTCTAAAAGTCCACATCAAGAATATCATCTGCTCCATTCTGGTCTTTTTCCTTCCTCACAGAATTCCATCATGTTAATAAAACACGACCTCCTCGTCTGAGTCCACACTGACTGTTCAGTAAAACTCCTGTACTTATAATATTTTGCTCAGTCTCTCCCTTGATAATTCCTTCCATTAACGTCCCTGTGATGCACGTGAAGTTTCTGTTTTAGTTTGAATTTATGATTGTTAGTAGAAGTCATTTCTGGAAATAGCCCACCATACTGAAAGACCCCTCCACCACTACCCATGGTCAGGTTCCGACTTCACAAGGCACTTAGTTAGGTTTGTTCAGATTACTTTAAACTAGAACATGGTACCAGACAAGGATGCCCCTTGTCACCACTGCTATTTGCAATGGCCATTGAACCACTGGCAGTTCACTGTCGAAATGCTGATCAGATAAAGGGGATTACCTGAGAAGGACTGGAACAGAAAATGTCTCTCTGTGCCGATGATATGGTCTTGTAGATATCAGACCCACAGAATACTGGGCCTGCAGTCTTAACAGCACTTACAGAATTTCAAAAGATCTCTGGTCTCAGAATTAATTTGAATAAAAGTGTACTCCTTCCAGTGAATTCTCAAGCACACAGTTTCAGATTGGACGCATTCCCTTTTATCATCGTGATCAGTACCTCGGGGCAAACATCACAAGTAAACGTAAAGCTCTCTATCAACAAAATCTCGCTGTCTGTATGGAAAAAAATTAAGCAAGACTTGCATAGATGGTCAACCCTTCATTTCACTCTAGCTGGAAGAATTAACGTTGTTAAGATGAATATTCATCCTAAGCTTCTCTTTTTGTTTCAAAACATTCCAATATACATCAATAAATCATTTTTTAAGCAATTAGATTCAACTATAACCTCATTTATTTGGAACTCAAAACACCCTTGTATCCAAAGAGCGACCCTACAAACACCAGAAGGCACCAAGGCAGAAGGTGGCATGGCTCTACCCAATTCAGTTTTATTACTGGGCAGCAAACATACAAGTTATAAAAACCTGGACACAAATAGAAGAACATACGCAGGCTTGGTCCGCAATAGAAATCAAATCCTGCAGAACTTCTTTATATTCCCTGCTTTGTGCTCCAATAAATACAAGTTATCACCAATATACTAATAACCCAATTGTGCTTCACTCACTCAGAATATGGAACCAATGTAGGAAGCATTTTAAGATGGAGAATCTTTAATCGGCGGCACCTCTGCATGAGAATCACCTCTTTCAACCTTCACAAACATATGCAGTTTTTAATACCTGGAAAACATTTTGGATTAATTTGCTTAGCAATCTTTACATAGACAACGTCTTTGCATCCTATGAACAATGTTAGGTTAGGTTATGTCAGGTTATATAGCGCCTTGACGTGTGGAGTACAAGTCACAGGAGGTGCTGCTCAAGTCTTTATAACACACTGGTGAGGCCTCATCTGGAGTCCTGGGTGTAGTTTTGGTCTCCAGGCTATAAAAAGGACATACGTAACAGCACAAGAAAAGGTCAAAAGAAGAGTAACTGGGCTGATTCAGGGCTACAGGGGATGAGTTAGGAGGAAAGTCTAAAAGAGCTGAGCCTTTACACATTAAGGAAAAGAAGATTTAATGTCAGTAAATGTAAAGAATTACACATAAGAAGTAAAAGTGTGAGGTTTGAATACACAATTGGAGGTCTGAAAATCGAGAGTCCACCTTATGAGAAGGATTTAGGAGTCATAGTGGACCCTAAGCTATCGACTACCTGTCAGTGTGCAGAAGCCATTAAGAAGGCTAACAGACTGTCAGGTTATATAGCGCCTTGATGTGTGGAGTACAAGTCACAGGAGGTTCTGCTCAAGCTTTATAACACACTGGTGAGGCCTCATCTGGAGTCCTGGGTGCAGTTTTGGTCCCCAGTCTACAAAAAGGACATAACAGCACAAGAGAAGGTCCAGAGAAGAGCGACTAGGATGATTCAGGGCTACAGGGGATGAGTTAGGAGGAAAGATTACAAGAGCTGAGCCTTTAGAGTGATGAAGAGGAGACCTGAGTGAAGTGCTTAAAATGATGAAGGGACAGTGCAGTGGATTGAGACGTGACTTTAAAATGAGGTCATCAAGAACACGGGGACACTGTTGGAAACTTGTGAAGGGTGAACCCCAGGCGTCTCGGAAGGAGGTGTCATTACTGGCAGTGACTGCAAACCCCACGACTTGACTTTTATTTATTTCCTGATGTCGGGGCAATGGTGAAGAGAGAGATTTTCTTTTCTTTTGTTTTTTTGTTTGTCCATGTACAATAAAAGGGATGACTTGGCCTTCCCACATCCAGGCACACAGTATATCCCCACAGTACTAAAACAATTATGATTTCAGACCTGTTTAAAGTGGATTTTTATTTTAATTCCATCTATTTTTGTGATTGCACTTTTCACTGAGTACAAGTTCAGAGTGTTATAGCAAGTATAATACAAATTTTACTAACTAAATAAAATGCACAATTATGTTCTCCAACCAGGATGGGTAACTGGAAATGCACATTTTTTCAAAGACCTGTAGGAGTGGTTGATGCTGAAAATCAGAGAAATTCCTTACAAAGTCAAACTCTGAATAAAGTGAAAAGGAGAATTTCCAGAATTAACCATCCAAAAACACACTCTTAAATGTAAAACTGTTAACAAATTCAAAAAGGAAGTCGCCACGAGTAAAATATCCAACCACGTTAACTCCTGCAAGAGAACACACACTGTAGTAGTAAAATATGTTGCCTTTGTCATTCCAACAGATGGCGCATCACAAACATTTATAGTAGTAAAATACTTTGCATTTTTCATTCCAACAGATGGCGCATCACAAACATTTGTAGTAATAAAATACATTATGTTTGTCATTCCAACAGATGGCGCATCACAAACATTTATAGTAGTAAAATACATTGCATTTTTCATTCCAACAGATGGCGCATCACAAACATTTATAGTAGTAAAATACATTGCATTTGTCATTCCAGCAGATGGCACATCACAAATATTTTTGTAGTAATGTATTTTAGTTCTACATGTTTATAATTCATCATCCGTTGGAATGATAAACATAATGCATTTTATTACCATATGCATTCCAAAATACATTCTAATAGATTTTGTTAACACTGAGGTCTACGTTGATTACTTAGATTTCAACCCATCATAGACGGATAGCACAACTAGTCTGTACATAAGTAGTTATCATGTTATGTTCCATGTATTTATCAATAAATTATTTCTTTAAATGGATGTACATCAGCAAGGTCTAGATGAGAACCTTACCTACAAAAAAAGCTGAGTGGTAAACATAACTTTTTTAAATAAACTACTGGTATTGGCAAAGTCTTGTCATTTCCTAACCCACTTAGTCCTGATAAGCATCATGTGGGTGCTGTAGCCTATCCCAACTGGCACAGTCCATCGCAGGGCAAACACACACACAAACCCAAACTCGGCCACCAATTTGCCTAACCTGTATATCTATGGAAAAAGGGAGGAAACCCATTAAGACATGAGGAGAACATACAAACCTCCAGCTACTGCTGTGCCACTGTCACGGATAATGAATTAATTTTATATTGTGGCAAGAGTTCTTCCCCTGGCTAGGGTTCAAATGCTTGTTTATATTAATGCTGCTTTCATTTATTATGTGCTTTGTTCTCTTTGTTCCCTGTTTTTTTTTTGGGTGGTCCCCCAAGGGGAGGGGCCACCTGCCAATCACTGCCAGTAAATGCCCTCCGCTCTCTAAATCTGGAGGGCCTTGAGCATGAGAAAGACACTATATCAATCAAATGTATTATTATTATTATTATTATTATTATTATTATTGTGAATGAGTTGGTGAGTTCTTGTGTTTTTTTACTGTGCCTTTATGTGAGTTACTGGATTCTGAAGGCCGCAATGTGGAGCAGTGGTGGTGCTGCTGCCTCACAGTAAGAAGACCAGGGTTCACATGCTAAGTCCTCCTGTGTGAAGTTGGCATGTCCTCCTTGTGTCTGTGTGGGTTTTCTCCAGGTGCTCCGATTTTTCTCCATACTGTCCAAGGACATGTAGGTTAGGTGAACTGGTAATGCCAATTTGGCCTTAGTGTATGATTGGTGTGTGTGTCTGCGTGTATGTCAGTGTGTGTGAGTGCTTGCCTTGAGATGGACTGGCGCCCTGTCCAGGGTTTGTTCTTTCCTTTAGGATTAGTTCCAGCACCACAGCCACCCCCGTGATCCTGTCTGGATTAAGCAGGTTATAAAATGACATTACATGTTTGCGGTAAATCTGGCCGGGGTTTGGGGATATCCCCCCCTCTAGTGGACATTTTCAGAAGTGCTTTTGGGAGTTCCGTGCTTTGACGCTCCTAGTCCATGACAGTTAATTGATCAATTACTATAATTTGATTTTTCTTGTCCACATCACTGAGGAAGACCATTGCATAAATTACTGCAGTAATCCAAACAACGGCATGAATAAGGGTTTTAAAGAAAGAAGATAAATAAGAAGGAAGTCGCGATCGTTATAATGCATCGTTCGTATTTGTTCATTGCCTCGGAGCTCAGAATCAAACAGAGCTCCACGATTACACAAAGAGCTCAAATGAATTTTGTTATTTCATAAAATCGACGCATACCCTGTCACACTCCCGCCTGCATCCAATAAGTCTTTTAAATAAATTCTTTTTAGATGCGAAGGCCTGATGGGCTTTCAAACTTGAACACTTTTGAGAGCCGAGATGGAGTCCTAGCAGATCCCAAAGCGGAATCCCATTCCTCTTACTAAACATCACATCATCTCTGGAAAATCCAGGAAACATGCAAATGTTTGTAGCCACAGCAACAGATGACAAAACAAAACAACTCCGGGCGACCGACCGCGCGCGTCCGCTCCTTGGCTCCCCTCTCTTCAAACCATGCGCCAGTCTGGGATGTCAAGCTCGGCCCCCCGGCTGTTTGTTATTCTTTCAAGAAACGACGCAGATGTTTTCTCGTCATTTATTTATTTATTTATTTATTTATTTTGTTGTTTGTTTTTGAGCAGTTAAACTCCTTCTGTCAATCCTTTTTATTTTTGTTTTTCCACGTGCTGTGAGACGCAATACACACTACGGGTAAATAAATGATTTGGTGCAAAACATTACTGAAACAAGTGATAAAGAGAAAGTCAAGGAAACGAATAAAACTGCTGCCTGTGGCGATTGAGGGTCTGCGCAGACTTTTTATGGCATCCGTGCTGAACGCCTCAAAGAAAGTCGCCTAAATCATTCGAGTACAAGCCCGGTGACGTCTTTCACGCCCGCTTTAAGTGACACGTGTGTCCCCAGAATATTCACAACTCATAAATGAACTTCTATAACGTCTTCTTATCTGGGCCACTTTGTATGGCGAAAGCTGAGAAATTGGGGGACTAGTCAGTATGCCAGCCAGGCAGGGAATCCCCCCAGCCAGCCGAGTCCACATCCCCAACTGAACTGCAGTGCTGCTTCTCACCCGCTCAGCAAATCTCGAGCAGCCACGGACCCCCACACCACCACAACTAGCCTTCACTAAAGGTACTGACTCCCTGTACCCAAACACCCTCATCTTCAAGGCCAGATTAAGACCCTCACCGGCTCCTGGGTGACTTAGCCTCTTAACAGAGAACTTATCATAGTTTGAAAAATGCAGAGCACAGACACGGGGTATCGTTATTTCAGTACTACACTCAATCACTTCATTGAGTATTGGTAAAAAAGGCCCCTTACTGTCATGGACCCCTGGGCATGAACCCAAAAAGCCCTGGGTGGTAGATTCCCGCGCTCATCTTCCCTACTGCATTGCTTCCTGCCGCACACACCTAGCTAACAACAAGTCCCTCAGTTGATTAGGGTAACTGATGACCACCCAAAGCTTGGCAGCCCCAGGCTCACTCTGGCTTGTCACTCACTATGCAAGTCTCCACCCCCAACCACAGTCCAATCATCATTCAGTCTACAAGACTCCACCCCCAAGGCTGCAGTACAACCTGCTACTAACTCTGCAAGCCTCAACTCCATCTTTGGTCCAGTCCGTCACACACTGTTAAAGTCTCTGCCCCATCTTCTGTTCACCCTGTCACTCATTTTGGAGGTCTCTACTCCCAACCACAGTGCAATCGTCATTCAGTTTGAAAGGCTCCACCCAGCTGCAACGCAACCCGTCATTCACTCTACGAGCCTCCACTCCATCTTTAGTCCTGCCTACCACTCACTATGCACGTCTCCACCCCCAACCACAGTCCAATCATCATTCAAGCTGAAAGGCTCCACCCTCAGCTTCACTACAACCTGTCATTCACTCTACAAGCCTAAACTTAATCTTTAGTCCAGCCAGTCACTCACTATGCAAGACTCCACCCCATCTTCTGTCCACCTGCCACAAACTATGGAAGTCTCCATCCCAACCATAGTCCAACCTCTCATTCTCTCTGCAAGCCTCCACTCCATCTTTAGTCCAGCCTACCAGTCGCTATGCAAGTCTCCGCCCCATCTTCTGTTCACTCTGTCACTCACTATGCAAGTCTCCACCTCCAACCACAGTCCAATCATCTTTCAATCTTGATAGATAGATAGATAGATAGATAGATAGATAGATAGATAGATAGATAGATAGATAGATAGATACTTTATTAATCCCAAGGGGAAATTCACAATCTGAAAGGCTCCACCCCATAGCTGCAGTACAAGCCTGTCATTCACTCTACAAGCCTCAACTTCATCTTTAGTTCAGGCTGTCAATCACTGTGCAAGCCTCTGCCCTATCTTCAGTCCACTCTGCCATTGCATTCAGTCTGAAAGGCTCCCCCCCCCAGCTTCACTATAACCTGTCACTCACTCTACAAGTCCCAGCCCACATTCTGTCACTCACTCCACAAGTCTCCGCCCCATTTTCTGTCCACCCTGCCACTCACTTTGGAAGTCTCTACTCCCAACCACAGTCCAACATGTCATTTACTGTGTAGGCCTCCTCCCCATCTTCTTTTCAAACTGTCACTCACTCTACAAGTTCCAGCCCACAGTCTGTCAGTCTCTCCACAAGTCTCCGCCACATCTTCTGTTCACTCTGTCACTCACTATGCAAGTCTCCACCTCCAACCACAGTCCAATCATCTTTTAGTCTGAAAGGCTCCACCCCAGAGCTGCAGTACAAACCTGTCATTCACTCTACAAGCCTCAACTCCATCTTTAGTTCAGGCTGTCAATCGCTCCACAAGTCTCCGCCCCATCTTCTGTCCACCCTGTCACTCACTTTGGAAGTCTCTTCTCCCAACCACAGTACAACATGTCATTTACTGTGTAGGCCTTCTCCCCATCTTCTGTTCAAACTGTCATTCACTCCACAAGTTCCGGTCCCCATTCTGTCACTCACTCTACAAGTCCCCGCCCCATCTTCTGTCCACCCTGTCACTGCATTCAGTCTGAAAGGCTCCACCCCTAGCTTCACTACAACCTGTCACTCACTCTACAAGTTCCAGCCCACATTCTGTTGTGCACTCCACAAGTCTCCGCCCCATCTTCTGCCCATCCTGCCACTCTTCTCCCAACTCTCTGCAAGTCTTCCCCCCTATTAGAGTTCAACCTGTCACTCATGCTGGAAATCTCCATCCCATCCTCAGTCAAGCCTGTCATTCACTTTGGAAGACTCCGCCCACAGCCTCATTACTGTGCACCTTTAGCCACAGTGCAGCTTTTCACTCACTGTGCAAGTTGTTGTCCCCAGACTGTCACTCACTGTAAGTCTTTTCCCACAGCAGGAACTTGGTTTTTATGAAACAATGACTTCCTGTATGATTTATGTAGGCCCTGGGACACTTATGGTCCCTGCCCAATTTTGTGTGTTGCACTGAACAGGAACTGTTGAACATTTTAGCAAAATCTGGAGAGATATGTGGTGTGAAGAGAGGCCATCTGGTTTTTGGTCACCTCTCTTACCAAGGCCCTTGTTTGTGGTGTGAAATGTTGTATATAAGTTGATAAATATTGTGTATGTCTTTATTTGTAAATCAGACAAAGCAAATGTAATATTAATGTTTTACCTCACTGATATGTTTTCATGTCAAATCCAAGAGTCTCTAGGACTGAGTCAGGAAGTGGATTTTATGACAGGGTTGGGGGACGCACCTTAAACTGGTTTGGCGAGTGATCCTCTGCAGGACAGGAAGGCCAAAAGACCCGGCTGGCAAACTTCAGCTCAACAAGTGATTTTACGGGGGCAGGTGTGAAAATAAGCCCCCCAGTCATTGGGGGATGTGTCAACCCAAAGTTCTATTGGTCTAAAGTTGGCTGTTTGGGTTTGAATCAGACGCCTTTCAGTACCACGACTCCCTAATGGCTGTAGGATTTGAAAATGTAAATGTAGGAAATGTAAAAATTCGGTTGCTTTACTCCTTCCTCTCTCTCCATTTCACACACCATGGACTGCAAAGAAGAGCACACTGAGACGCACAACTCGGCAGCCATATTGAGACAGGCACGCAGCCCATCCTGAAGAAAGTTGACGAGAAATGATGACTCACCGCGTATCTTCGCGTATAAGTCAGGCCTTGAAACCAGAAAAATCAATCCTATAATCAGACCCCGTCTTATATGCCTGTTCAAAAATGTATTACATTTTTTAAAAAATTCATTTTTTTTTTTTTTTACATCTTCTTGCCTCCTCCAATATCCCATCAGCTTCTCAGACGCATCATATTTTATTACAGCAGCGCAGTTACTAATTCCTTTTGCCACTTAAAGACTTTTCATTTAAAACGAGCTTCATATTTTCTTCTGATCGAATACTCCATCGTAGATAAGGGACGCTCTTACGATAAAGGTGTATGAGAGTGTGAGATACAAAAAACACAAATCAGTGCAAACGTCAGTTCGGAAGAGTTCGGGTATCACCGTGTGGTCACGTAGGCACCACAGAGAGAGAGAGAGGGAGAGAGGGAGGGGTGAGGAGCACACGCTGGCACAGCGCATTGCCACACCCACATAGAATAAAAAGGCAGTGTGCCCCGTGGTTACTCTCTCAGGTGGGCGTTCGCATATCGTAATCTCTTGGGCCAATAGCGTGAGTTTTCCGCATTCGACTTATACGACCGACATTATAAAATACCGGAAATTATACGGTAAAATCAAGCCTCAACTTATCCGCGAGTATGTGCGGTAACTAAAGTCATTTAAGTAACTAACAGTCTGTGTGCCACCTGAAACTCCACATCAGCATTTATTGTAGAAGGAAATTTTTTTATATTAGCATAGAGAATAGCAAATTAACATAAAGAGCCATAAAAAGTAATTAATAGCTTCTAAAATATTAAGATTAAGCATAAATTAGAATGTTAAGCAAATATGATAGGTCAAGCAAATAGTTAACTAAAAATCAGTTATATTGCATTATTTTTTAAGCTTACAGCAAAATATCTAGTCTAGGAAAGAACAGAAATTGACACATCGAAACCAGTTTGGACAAGATAAGAGTTTGAGAACAGCTGTGATTCAAGGCTAGGAAGCTAAGAAGCGATAACACAGAGAAGATGGCTCTGGAAGACACTTGGAGAGACCAGATGGACCGGTGAATCAGCAGAAAAGGAACAAAAGGCTTTTGCTGTAAGGAAGGTCACACTGACATACAGTGCATCCGGAAAGTATTCACAGCATCACGTTTTCCACATTTTGTTATGTCACAGCCTTATTCCAAAGTGGATTCAATTCATTTTTTCCTCAGAATTCTACACACAACACCCCATAATGACAACGTGAAAAAAGTTTACTTGAAATTTTTGCAAATTTATTAAAAATAAAAAAACTGAGAAAGCACATGTCCATAAGTATTAGCAGCCTTTGCCATGAAGCTCCAAATTGAGCTCAGGTCCATCCTATTTCTCCTGATCATCCTTGAGATGTTTCATTGGAGTACACCTGTGGTCAATTCAGTTGACTGGACATGATTTGAAAGGCACACACCTGTCTGTTGACAGTTCATGTCAGAGCACAAACCAAGCATGAAGTCAAAGGAATTGTCTGTAGACCTCCGAGACAGGATTGTCTCGAGGCACCAATCTGGGGAAGGTTACAGAAACATTTCTGCTGCTTTGAAGGTCCCAATGATCACAGTGGCCTCCATCATCCGTAAATGGAAGAAGTTCGAAACCACTAGGACTCTTCCTAGAGCTGGCCGGCCATCTAAACTGAGCAATCGGGGGAGAAGGGCCTTAGTCAGGGAGGTGACCAAGAACCCGATGGTCACTCTGTCAGAGCTTCACAGGTCCTCTGTGGAGAGAAGAGAACCTTCCAGAAGGACAACCATCTCTGCAGCAATCCACCAATCAGGCCTGTATGGTAGAGTGGCCAGATGGAAGCCACTCCTTAGTAAAAGGCACATGGCAGCCCGCCTGGAGTTTGCCAGAAGGCACCTGAAGGACTCTCAGACCATGAGAAACAAAATTCTCTGGTCTGATGAGACAAAGATTGAACTCTTTGGTGTGAATGCCATGCGTCACGTTTGGAGGAAACCAGGCACCGCTCATCACCAGGCCAGTACCATCCCTACAGTGAAGCATGGTGGTGGCAGCATCAGGAACTGGGAGACTAGTCAGGATAAAGGGAAAGATGACTGCACCAATGTACAGAGACATCCTGGATGAAAACCTGCTCCAGAGCGCTCTTGACCTCAGACTGGGGCGACGGTTCATCTTTCAGCAGGACAACGACCCTAAGCACACAGCCAAGATATCAAAGGAGTGGCTTCAGGACAACTCTGTGAATGTCCTTGAGTGGCCCAGACTTGAATCCGATTGAACATCTCTGGAGAGATCTTAAAATGGCTGAGCACCGACGCTTCCCATCCACCCTGATGGAGCTTGAGAGGTGCTACAAAGAGGAATGGGCGACACTGGCCAAGGATAGGTGTGCCAAGCTTGTGGCATCATATTCAAAAAGACTTGAGGCTGGAATTGCTGCCAAAGGTGCATCGACAAAGTGTTGAGCAAAGGCTGTGAATACTTATGGACATGGGATTTCTCAGTTTTTTTTATTTTTAATAAATTTGCAAAAACCACAAGTAAACTTTTTTCACGTTGTCATTATGGGGTGTTGTGTGTAGAATTCTGAGGAAAAAATTAATGTAATCTATTTTGGAATAAGGCTGAAACATAACAAAATGTGGAAAAAGTGATGAAGCGCTGTAATGCATGAAGAGAAAATCTTAGTAAATTCAGGCTTTAGCAAAAGTATTAGAAGAATATATTAGAAATTAACTTTAGTGTAGAAATGAAGACAAATCAAGCATGCCAAGCAATGATTAAATGAAAGCACATACTATATTTCTTTTTAATTAAAGCTTAAGCTTCAGGTCACTATTATAGAAAAGTTCGGAAGGTTTAAGAAAGGAAATTATGAGAGGAAACCCATATATGGAATTGAAGCCTTGGCCAGTTAGAGAAAATGGGAACAGCATAGAAAAATAGAAATACCACGAGGGGGCCAGTGATAGGAAAGTAAGGAGATAATAAGGGTTCCCATGGGAACTCAAGGTTCGGCGGGACAGGAGTAGAAGGGAGTCAGAGAAGATGGGCAAAAGAGCTCATTTGTGCGAGGACGGAAAAGATAGGAAATGACATAAGAAATGCCCAAAGATGGTAAGAGGAAGCCGTCCACCCAGTCTTAGACCAATCAAAATAAGCCGAACAGACACCAAGAGGAATAATGGACAGTAAAACCAGGTGCAGAATGAGCTAATCGAACGAAGTCAAAATGATAAGAAATTGTTATAAAAACTTCAATTGCTGTAATGTTCGGGGCTCAGTCTCATTCGGTCGAATTGGGTTGATTCCGTGTTGTTGATTTATTGCAATAAAGCCTTAAAACTCTGTTTGTCTTTCTCGAGTCCTAATAGCCTTCATTTTTAGGTAAAAAGCCTTCTGATGCTGAAGTTTTCGCCACAACATTATCTGATTGTATGGTTGCCAGTATTCACTTCTACTTTGCTTATTGTTATTATATTATGAATGTTACCAATAATACATTATTTAAAGTTGTAACTTAACTCCTGCTTATTTTGTACTCTTTGTAATTGCCTGAGGTTACGGATGTAGAAGGGAAGGTGTGAAGAAGTATACAATACATTAGAAACAGTGGCAAGTCTATGGGCCAGTTCATACTTCACGCTCAGAACGCGTACGTATGCATCATGGCTGCCACGCGTTCCCTGAGCAGGTCCTCAGAAATGAACGTGACGCGTGCGCGAGTTGCAGTACCAGCAAAATGTCGGGGGCGCAGTGTGCTAAAAGTCGGAATGTGACATCTGTTGACTATCTGCATGTGACAGAAAGCCGCTATGCACATCCTACGGGATCGATGTGCACGCTTCCATGTTTGATGAATGGTTCAATATGGTGAAGCAAAATACTAACATACAAATGCGTTTGTGGTGCTTTTATATTCAAGCATGGCATATTCCCCATCGTAATGACACGATACATTTTACATTTCGGTGTCGTCTTGTTTTTGGTTTTGTTTTTTGTACCTTCACAACAGCAATCAGAATGTACCGCGGCGTATTTGAGTCACAGAGAAAAAAAATTAAGGACACGGTGAAAATTTTGGCTTAAATCTCGAAATGTCCACTTCAACCTCTGTCACACACTCGACACAGAGTCATACAAAGGTTTGGGGCAGCCACCCGTATAGTTGGTTTCCTGGTTGCAAAGGTGCTCAAATAGATACAGCACTGATGTGCACAACGCCGAGTCCAAAACAGAACTGAGGGAATAGGGAAAAGGTGGAGGCTTTTAAAGGGGAAGACAGGAAGTGAAGTCAAAGGGGTCGGGCTCATGAAGGTCTTCAGCCATTGGTTCGAGCCCTAACGTGACATCACAGGGGCCGGAGCCAGCAAGGTCTCCTTCCATAGTCTCTGTCCCGGAAGTGACGTCCAGAGGGCCAGGTGGGATCTCCCGTGAATGGTCTGCAGGAAAGGGAGAACAAGAGCCAGTGCGCTCGCTCTGCCACATCCCGGCATGTCTCGGAACTGCCCTTACTCAAGCCCTTTATCTGCGCATGTGTGTGACACCTCGTAGTTTGCTTTATCATTAAAGTAGCCTGTCGTAAATGTCATCTTAAAACCGACCCAGTTGTTAATCGCTACTGGCTGCTGGGGCTTCTTCCTGACCTGACAGCAGCCATCGCCACACAGAACACGTTACATTTATGATATTTCAGCTCTCTGCACATTTAGAATCCTTAGATGTATACTTGATGTCACTTTAATGATAAAATGCATTGAAGAATGGATGGTACATGTTACAGATAAGTCGTTAACTTCATTTAAATAATGACTACAGGCAGTCCCCGGGTTACGTACGAGATAGGGACTGTAGGTTTGTATTTAAGTTGAACTTGTATGTAAGTCGGAACAGGTCCATTATTTTAATAAATGCTATTGTTGACCGACTGTAACCAAGTGCTCTGCCAATGAATGATGGAGTGTCACCTCTCTCTGACCTTTTTATTACTTCTACTTTATTTTCAATGGTGATGGCTTTTCTCTTCTTTACTGTATCACCAGCACTTGCATCAGATTTGTGTTTCAGAGACATTCTTGAAGGGTGATTAAGATGAGCTCTTCTGCACAGCACTGTCCACGCTATCACAGCAGGAAGGCACCCGTCATCAACACGTCTGGTGTACTGAATGAGAGATGACTTCCTGCTATGTGCGTAACAGTACAAGCAGGCCTGCTATTAAGAATGAACGGGCGGTTCATCACCAGCCCACCTCACAGTCACCTCCACTACAGTATGCTGCCTGCAGCGTCCACCCACCGAGAACGAACACGACTGCGGCCAAAGGCGGGTAGTGAATCGCCCACCACTGCCCCCATTCAACAGGCAGCCATCCGAGGCACACTACAATGCTACCCCCCGCCACCCCGTTTAGCCACAACAGGGTCACCGGTTGCAGCATTACCAGCCGTATGCCCCCCTCTGCTCCATCCAGCCTGCTTCCAGTCAGGAGCAGTAGCTGCAGCGGCGTAGTGTGCAGGCAGCGATCCGCCTCATCAAGCCTCCGTCCTGCACACGAGCAACAGCTGTGGCCCCGGTGACTATGGACCACAGGTCACCACTTGCTGCCGGGAGCTGCCCGAGTGACACTACACCGTGTGCAGCGTCCCCAGGCCAAAGATGACGGAGCGGCAGTTACTGAGGCGCATGCATCGCAAGTCGTAGGTAGGAAGTCCATAACCTGGGGACTACCTGTACTGTCAATTATTGAAGAGCTCAGTTCCAAAATCAGCTAAGTACAAAAGATACATTTTGGAGATAAATCGGAAAATGTGGGTGCGTACTTAGCAGATTTTGAAACTAAATCCCTAAAACTGTAGCGCTACACTGTTGCAATTAGCAGGTTTTGAAGCTCAAACATATTTTCGGTGCATGACCAACTGCATGAAAAGTCACAATCACGTGTTCACTAAATTTTACCAAAAGATTTTGGAACTCACATCTTCAATTACACACAATGGTGGAGCGGTAGCACTGCTGTCTCACAGGGAGTCACATCCCTGGTGTTCCCTGCATGGAGTTTGCATGTTTTCCTGGTGGGTTTCCACAGTGGGCTCCTTCCAAAGATATGCAGTTTTGGGAATTGGGTGTTGCTAAAATGACGCCAGTGTGTGTGTGTGTGTAGGTGTGTGTAGGTGTGTGTGTGTGTGTTCACCTTGTGATGAGCTGATGCCCCGTTTCATCATTGGATTGATGGATGTCATCATTAAACATCCTTTTCAGAGATATTGTGGCGAGGTGTCCTCAGAATTTAATGGATTGTATTAGGCAATTCACCACATAGAGAAGCCGAACTTCTCACCGCGATGATATCTCGCACTGCCACCAGATTTACATAAAGTATGTGTGCAACTATAAACAGTACAGTACACGTCATGTCACGTTGAGTACAACCTCGGCCTTAGGGATCTGAGGCATTCTGACAAAGGATACCCATTAATAATACAAAAGGGCAAAGAAGAGTAATAGAGAACTCGACCAACACAAAGCAGCCCTTCTCACCCGATTGCTCAGTTTGGCCTGACTGGCAGCTCTAGGAAGAGTCCCAGTAGTCCCAAACTTCTTCCATTTAATAATAATTCTTTGCATTTATATAGCGCTATTCTCACTACTCAAAGCACTCGGCGATTGCAGGTTAAGGGCCTCGCTCAAGGGCCCAACAGAGCAGAATCCCTTTTAGGGATTTACGGGATTCAAACCAGCAACCTTCCGATTGCCAGTGCAGACCCCTAGCCTCAGAGCCACCACTCCACCTGCCATTTTAAGAATTATGGAGGACACTGTGCTCTTGGGAACCTTCAGTGCTGCATCTTTCTCCAGATCTGTGCCTCGACACAATCCTGTCTCTAAGCTTCCTTTGGCCTGAAGGCTTCTGTAGGACCTTCTATAGACCTTTGGCTTCCCTAATCACATCCAATCAATTGAATTGAACCACAGGTGGACTCCAAAAAAAACATCTCAACGATGATCAATAGAATCCAAATTCCAACTGTCATAGCAAAGGGTCTGAACACCGGTGTCAATGTGAGATTTCAGATTCTTGTATTTTTAATACATTTGCTAACATTTCTAAAATCCTGGTTCCACTTTGTCATTGTGGATGTGAGAAGAAAATGAATTGAAATGATCTGAGCACAGAGGCTGCAACCTCACAAAATGCATAACAAGTGAAGAGGTCCTGAAGACTTGGTCTTGGTCTTCGTTTGGGGGTTCAAGAGTGCCCACTGCCTCTTCCCAATGAAGAACATCACTAATACAGCAGAGGATCGATAACTTCTCATGCAGCCCCTTATGTCCCCAAATCTGGGTGACCAGGGTAAGGGACAATGCTGTGAACTGAGGACCCTTGAAAAGAGCCGCCCCCACGCCCACGCCCAGAAAGTGGACTGACATGCAAACAAAATCTTTGGTAGAAAAATAACCGGTGAGTCACAGCTGGGTTCCTGGCTCCTCCGAATTATTTCACGACACATCGTGAGTCAGTGACAACAGGAAGTCAGTTTCTCAGGAATATCTGTCAGAGGTCAGTGCAATAATGTCACGTTTGTAGCTTATCTAAGTGCTGCGGTGAGAGGCCAGGCACTCATTTATTTCCTTTTGTCTCTTTTTACGCACTCACCGAACATGACAAACATTAAAAAATCAGGGGAGGATTCACTGGTGATGGAGTGATGGCTCCTCGCTATCACTGACTGCTTTACCTCTTTCCTTTCTGTTTCTGACACACATAAAGCCAATCCACCTCCCAAACTCGCTGACGCCTCAGATCCTACACCAGTTACTCACACAAATGGCCCGCTGACTCATTCTCTCTGTCTGCGGTGCAATCTGCTCAGATGAACCGTCCTCTCCTCATAAGGCAAAGACATGAGAAAGAGACAAAGGCTCAGTTCAGTCTCCTCGGCCTGACGGGACAAGCTTCAGACACATGGATTAGAGGATCTCCTGCCATTCTTCTTCACAGATATTCTCAAGCTTTGTCAGGTTGGATGGAGGCCATCAGAGGACGGCTGTTATCAGGTCACCTCATTTGGGTTCAAGTCTGAGCTCTGGGTGGGCCACTCAAGAACATCCAAAGAGTTACTCCTAAGCCACTCATTAGTTGTCTTGGTGTCGTTCAATAAGAAGGTGAACCCTTTGCCCAGTTTGACGTCCACGGTGCTTTGGAGCAGATTTTAATTCACGATATCTCTTTAGTTTAGATAAATTCATGACACAAGGGACAAAGGCTTAGTTGAGTAGCCTTGATCTGAGGATACAAGCTTCACACATTTGAATTTTGGGGAGCTCCTGCCATTCTTCTTTGCAGATTCTTTCAAGGCCTGTCAAGATGGATGGAGGCCATCAGTGGACAGCTACTATCAGGTTTCTTGATTAGGTTCAAGTCTGGGCTCTGGCTAAGCAACTCCAAAACAATTACAAAGTTTCCCTTAAGCCACTCATTTGTTGTCCTTGCTTTGTCCTGTTGTGAAAAGATTGGACAGACACAGGAAGAGGTTTGGGGGCAGCCACCCGAATACTTGAATTAGGCTGCCAAAATTGTAGGGTTGGTTCCATAGAACAGGTCTCAACAGACTTCAGTCCAACAATAGAACAAAAAAACAGGCAAAGATGGCGCTTTTAAAGCCGGGCAGGGGAAGTGATGTCATCCGGGCAGTAACTGGAAGTGACGTCCTCGAGTCCAGGCAAAGTTTACTGTGGTTGGTCTGCCAAAGAAAAAGAGGGAGGGTTAGTGCACCTTGTCACCCCCTGGTCTGGCATGGAATTATCCCTTTGTGAACCCTTCAGCTGCCTGCCATGCGCACGTGTGTGACCCCTGTAAGATGGTGAACCTTCTGCCCAGTTTGAGGTCCATTGTGCTCTGAGCAGGCTGTTCATTACAGGTATCTCTTTACTTTAGATGCATACATACATGATAAAGGGACAAAGGCTTAGTTGAGTATTTTCGGTCTGACGGGACAAGCTTCACAAACATGGAAAAGAGGATCTCCTGCCACTCTTCCTCACAAATATTGTCAAGCTTTGTCAGGTTGGATGGAGGCCATCACAAATCAGCTATTATTGGGTCACCTTGTTTTTGGTTCAAGTTTCAGGTATCTCTTTATGTTAGATACTGCAAAAGAAGTACAAAGACAAAAGAAAAAGGTTTGGGGATCCACACCACATACTTGAAATAAATGTTGAAGGATGTTGGTCCTTACAGAACTGATCAGTTTAAAAATGTCTGACATAATGTATATATAGCTGGCATTTATCTACTATATAGTGACTGCAATGCTGTTTGTCTTTGCAGGGCCTTTCGGGTCAGTCACACCACGGGGCTCCTTCAGATTTCCTGCAGAACTGCTGACATTCCATTAGAGACTGTCACTTAATGAGCAATTCATTGTTATTGTGTGCAAAATACGCTCATGAGGAGCGCATCTTAACATATAAAAGAAATCTGTATATGAACGACGCTATATAATAAATATAAGTAGTTAGATAGATTTGACATTATTTAATAAATATATAGATGTGAGATGTGCTATTAAATTGGTATAAAATACTCTAGAAAAGTTATATGATCTGAAAGGCACCAGTTAATAAATACAGTAGATAGAAATGTTAAAGCCACTATATAATAAATATAAAGATGTGAGATGTGCTTAAATGATACTCTGTCAAAGATATATGATATGTGAGGCACTATATAATAGATAGATAGATAGATAGATAGATAGATAGATAGATAGATAGATAGATAGATAGATAGAAATAGATAGATAAATCTGAAAGGCACTATATGATAGATAGATAGATAGATAGATAGATAGATAGATAGATAGATAGATAGATAGATAGATAGATAGATAGATAGATAGATAGATAGATGTGTGGCGTGCTATATAATAGGCTTAACAGAGATATATGATATGTGAGGCACTATACAATAACTAGGTAGGTGGATATGAAAGGCACTATATAAAACACAGAAAGGTGCCCAGAAGGGGTCATCTTAGGCCTTGATTGACCACAGAGTCTTCCTCTGTCTGATATCAATGTCTCTATGATGGCCACTTGGACTAATGGCTGATCTGTGGTGGTCTTCCTCAGACATGCCGCTAGGGTCAGCTCACATTGAAGCATGCTGCACGTTTTTCTATATTTGCTGGCTCTTTTCTCTCACAGGCGCTTTTCTGTCTCCTAATTCCTAATGGCTTTGATGGTCCCTCTGTTTTATTAATTGTAGCCTGGGAGCTTCAGTGCCCACTCTGTGCAACTCGTTAAATAAACACTCAGGGGCCCCTCTTTCGGTGCGAGTGTTGAACCGCGTATTTCCTCTGTTGAGTTCAGTTTTGTCTCATTGTGGATATGTACGACCAATCCATCTCTCCATCTCTTTTCATATCCACTTAAGTCATGGAGGGCTGCCGCATGTCATTGGGTGAAAGGCAGAGGCCAGCCTTGGAGGGGGTGCCACTCACTCCCATCAGATCAATCAAAGGTGACCAATCAAATTCAAAACAAATGTTCCAGGAAAGACATGAAGAGAACTTGCACACTTCACACTTCACATTTAGTGGCCAGGATGACACCTGAACATTACAGATCTTTAAATACTCACACGTAGCCCATTTGGTTTCTCTTTGACTTGATTGATTCTGTGTGTTCCTAACTTTTTGTCGCAGATCTTTTATTTGATAACATTTTTCCTGAAGAAGGGGCCTGAGTTGACTCGAAAGCTTGCATATTGTAATCTGTTCAGTTAGCCAATAAAAGGTGTCATTTTGCTTGACTTCTCAATGCATCCATCATGGCTAACACGGTACAACACCCTACTATCACAGATCAAGATTTCTCATAAAAACTATAAAAATAATGAGGAGCAGGAGGGACACATAATAAAACTCGACCTTACCACAGGGGAGCCGTCAAACACTGAAATGACTTGCTGTGTTGTGTTGAAGGACGGTGCCAGGCCAGGAGCATAGCCTGGGAGACACTGCCATCTAGTGGTGAAGGATGTGTACTACAGCGGAGACCTTCCTTAATTATCTGTGAATCAATAGCTGATAACTATCGTACAAGTCTAAAGGGTGATTTTTACATTTTGGGATATTGGTAGAAATTTATTTGGAATTGGGGCCTTTAGATAAATCTTGATATAAAGTCAAGTGTTTAAAAATTGAAAGTAGCATAAAGTGAAAAGGTATGTAAGGCAAAATTCAAGGGGGTATCCAAATCTCCTTAGCAGCCCTCCACAGTCGACAAATCTCATCAAAGAGATTTAATACAAACTGACATTAAACAAGAAAGCCGACGTGTGGCATGATGAGTCACCTCGGTCGACAAAGTTCATCTTAATGCAAACATAAAGGAAAAGGATTGATGACAGTGGGCAGTTTACAGCAACGGACCACCCAGTGTCAGTCCATAGTAGTCAGTGTGTAGTTTGGTCATTTTAGATAAAATAACATTCTAAAAAGCCACTTAGTCTAACTCAGTGGTTCTCAAACTGTGGGGATGGCCCCCTAGGGGGGTGCAAAATAACAAAAAGGGGGGCGCAAAGATGTGAAAAAAAGAAAACAAGAATCGAAAATATGAAAAATACATCTATTGAAACCAAAACAAATTAACTTAAATTACATTCTGATACTAGAAAAATAAATATAGAGTTAGATAAATGTCAATTAAAAGTTAAGTAGGTATAATAAAATATGCATCTATGATATATCATTAATTAAAAAAGATCAAATTGGTGGGCTCCTTTCAAAAAAACGTTAGGGGGGCGCGATTTAAACTGTTATGAAAACTCCGGTGGCAAATACTTAAAGGTTGAGAAACGCTGGTCTAACTAACCATCATGGCGGGCACCTGGTAGGAGGGCAGGACAGATGGAAGGAATTAGCTCTGGGGTCTCATTTATAAAGCTTTGTATGCATTCGAGAGTGAAAGTATACGTACGCCAAAAGAAACAGGAAAATGTGCACAAGAAACTGGCGCAGGCACATTTCTACACAATTTACCTTTATAAATCACAATCATCTTGTAATTGTGCGTACGCAATCGCGCCTCGGACCCTGTCCCATTGCCCCTCTAAAATGACCATATATGGAATATGCTAATTAACCTCATACATAGGCAACACTCTCTGGCGAGGTGTTCGACCTGATCACATCGGAAACATCTGCGCTGGGCACCACTGAGCACGGTGGCATCTACGACCAGGAGCCTCTCCAGATGTGGTCACATCAGTAACAACGGGAGCCCAGGATGGCCTTTCTGAGGAAACTGGATGTTCAGGGCCCTGAGACCACTGTTCATTGTGATGATCTCGGGCATGTTGAGAGTGCGCCCCTGGTGAAGCAAATATACCACCCTGTCTCCAGGCAGCCTGGGAGCCTTCCAATCTTTTGTCAAAGGTGGAGAACGAGTCAACATCATGACGGAAAAACTCATCCTGCAGAACTTCTGGAATCCCCGCCAGTGCCACCTCTCTGGCTACTTTCTCGACAATCCGCTCGATCAATTCCCCCTCAAACCAGCTGTCAAGTCAAGGCAAGTTGGGTAGCCTGCACTGGTACAGCGCGTTGCCGCACCCACTACACGACGAAACAACTCGGGATCCCGGTTGGCAACCCCCCATGTAGACACACCGTTCAGTCCCACACTCATGAAATGACCCTCTATCTGCCAGAGCCAGGTGTTACGTGGGCGACCCCTTCAACTGGTCCAACCACTTGGGTCCCCAACAATGAGGATCTTATGAGCCGGATCACCCTCGGGTAATCACGCCACATGGCTGTAGTGCCGTAACTGACGCTCCCTCACAATGCAGGTCATGTGCCTCATTTGGGACTCCATGAGCAACACAAAGTTACACCAACGGTACCCAAGGATTCTCCAAAGAGACACAGTAGTGAAGGAGTCCGGTCGTGGTCTCAGGTCACTGGATAGCGTCCATGTCTCACAAACAGGGAGCACCAGGACTCTAAAGACTTGGACCTTCATCCTTTTGTTTAGATATCAGGAGCACCACACACCCCTTTCCAGCGACCTCATGACCCCCCCCCATGCTCTCCCAATCCGTCTACTGACTTCATAGGAAGAGTCACCAGAGTCACATCAATGTCACTGCCGAGGTCAGTAAACCTCTTAATGATGATGTCGACACTCTCTCTGCAGACACACACACTGCTGATGGCTGTGCCCAAGTTAAAGGCCTGGCTCTTTGGTTTTTATCAGGACCCTCACAAGCCCAGACCCTCAGACTCCTCACTCAGTCTCTCGAGTTCAGAGCCTCCATTGACTCTGTGAAGATCACAGCATCGTCAGCAAAGTCAAGATCCGTGAATCTCTCTTCACCAACAGCTGCCCCCCAGCCGCTGGACCCCACGACTCTGCCCACCACCCAGTCCATACAAGCATTTAACAGAGTAGGAGCAGAACAGACCACTGACGGACCCCAGAATCCACTGGGAGAAATGCAGAGGTCCTGCCTCCACTCTGCACAGCACTCACAGTACCAGTGTACAGGCCGGCCAGGATGTCCAGCAACCTTGAGGCGATCCTGCAAACCCTCAGGATGTCCCACAGGGCAGCTCGATCAACTGAGTCGAATGCTTTGAGAAAAATTGACAAAAGCTGCAAAGAAACTCTGCCGATATTCACGTTTGCACTCCATGAGAGCCCTCAGTGCCAGGATGTGGTCGATGGTAGACTTCTTAGGCGTAAAACCAGACTGTTCTGGTCGCTGGTAGGTGAGCGGGTGATCACTTGGTCACCTAAACCTGCTGTGAACGAGATGAGTTAAATCCTGCACTGAGCACGAACAGGGTGATCCAGGTCCAGTTTCCATTGGCAAAGTGCAGAACGCTTAGCCAGACCCAGAACCTTCACATCGTCTTGAGGATCCATCTGTGCAACCACTTCTGGTACCACCTGTCACGCTAGGGTCACATATTTGTACAGAAACACAGGAGACTGTAGAGACAGGAACTTTATTCAAACACTTGGAACATGTGTCCCTTTCAAAATTAAAACGAGCTCCGTGTGAAGACAGAGGTGACAGTTCCAAGTATCTGGAGGAGGAGTGAGAAACAAAGCAAAGAACCCAAAAATGACAGGTGCTGTTCAGGCTTTTAAATATACGAAGCGAGCATCATGCGACCGAGCAGCTGCCCAACAGCTAGCGGAGCAAAGAGGAGGCAAACTGCATTTGTTCCCATTGTATCAGCGTTGAAGGAAGGGGGTTTTGGGAGGCCCTTACTTCTTCACAATTAATTTTGAAACTAGGTGGCCCGGACACACACAGGCGGACACCGATTTAGTCATTTACACTATTTACACTATTTACAAATATTTATAAAGGTCAAGTGCACCGCCACCAAACCCCCCCAATAGCCACTTTCTTTAGTCACAAAACACTCGGGCCTCTCCTCGCCTCCTCTGCCTCGACCTCGTCCTCCTCCTCACCCGTCTCCAGTCTTGATTGTAGGGCGGTGGCTCCTTAAATAGGTGGCTGATTGTTGACCACACCCAGCCACCTGCGACACATGATACCGAAGACCTTCATTGGCTGGTTGAGTAGCCACCCACATGATGCATGATGTACAAGAGCAGGGGCAACATGACAACGCCTCCCCTCTGTGAATCTGGTTGGTGGGCAGCCAATATCACGTGTAATGACATCATTGCTGTCACAATGAATAGCAGCGGCCGTATGACTAACTGAGGGTTCAGCCGGTCACCTTACCAACAAGCCAGGCACCACGTACAGCACCGAAGCTACTTTGCCTCAAAATAAGCAAATCACGGGTTGAGCCAGGCCATCGAGCTATGACGTTTGTCAGTCTCATCTTGGCATCACAGATGACTTGTGCATTAATGGAATGTCACTGGTCACCGGTAATAACAGCAGCGTCATTCTCATTAGGTGCCCTTAATGCATCATGAATGAGGTCTTGCCTCGATTACATTAGGATGAACCGGACAGTGCGAAAAATTGACTTTTCGTGTTGGTAAACGACACGTTCTGTTTTACACTTGTGCACCCACACCATATCAAAACTGGATTAGGGTCCTCGCTGCTCAGTTAATGGCATCCAGCACATCGGGCATGACGGAGTGAAGCTTGGCTGAGATATTCCTGACCTCTCGGCCAGTGACCTGAAGTCACAACAGGTAGCCATTGACTTGGGCTTTAACTCTTTTAGGGCGGTTGTCGACTTTGTCGACCGGAGGGGTTGAGGGCGCATGTCGACAAAAATCGTCATCCAGGGTAGAGGGCAACAATCAGCTGTTAATGGTGACAAAACTTACCGTCCCATCAAAGGCATTCCCTGTTTGCTTGGAGGAATGTTAAACTCATTGACTCGGCATGTAATCCTTGCGTGTGCGTGAGTTACGAAATGTAAACGAATGTAAACAAAGGCAAAATGGCATCGACATCTCACGAGGGAGCAAAGCGAGTACAGAAAGAAAAACTCAGCAGACGATGTTTTGCATATTATCGCTGAGTCGGACTCTGATTTTTCAGAACCAGATTTTATTGACAGTGATCAGGAGATCGAGCAAGAGAGTCAGGAACTGGCATCAGCTGGTTGGACACCAGCCGATGCCACCCCAGCATTTCGTGCAGCCAACGCACCTACGGCAAGGTTCGTGTGGGTGGAATACTCAGACATTGATCCATGGGAGCCAAACTGGCCACCGGACTTCACAAGACGGCATGACTTGCTGTTGGACTCAACAGATTACCAGTCGCTGGACTACTTCAGGCTGCTCTCTCCTGATGCTGCTTTTCAGCTACTGTCAGACGAGAGAAACGGGTAGGCAGAGCTATTTTTTGAATCATGGGCTGCACCACAGTCTCGTTTCTCAAAGAGGAAACCCACAATAAAAAAGATGAGAAGAAGGGCTTTGTGGCCTTACAAACAGAGATGGGACTGGACTGGCGATATAACTTCAGGGAGCATTGGTCTAAATGAGCTTTGTCCCCTGGTGGCTTTGGACAGGTTCTGCCTGTGATAGGTACGTGATCCTGCAAAGTTTATTATGGGGCAATTTTCAGTTTAAGGGACCCAGTGGAGTAGGACCCTTGAACTAGTAACCTTCCAGATACCAGTGCAGATCCTTACCCTCAGAGCCCCGACTCACCAAGGCAAACCAAATCCCTAAAGACCTCATTCAGTTTGTATATCTGAGTAAGTAGCGTGAACATTGAGTAGTGTGAACGTCGAGAAGCATGAACATCGAGTATTGTGAACATCGAATAGCATGAACATCGAGTATTGCGAATATCAAGTAGTGTGAACATCGGGAATTGTGAACAACAAGTAGTGTGAAAATCGAGTATTGTGAACAACAAGTAGTGTGAACATCGAGTAGTGTGAACATTGAGTAGCGTGTTCATCGAGCATTGTGAACATCGAATAGTGTGAACATCGAGTATTGTGAATATCGAGTAGTGTGAACATCGAGTATTGTGAACATTGAGTAGCGTGTTCATCGAGCATTGTGAACATCGAATAGTGTGAACATCGAGTACTGAGGACATCGAGTAGTGTGAACTATGTCTGTCATTGTCAATAAAAGCCTTTGAAACTTCTGAACTGCTTGTAATTCTACTTCAGTAGACCAGAGAAACGTCTGACAGAAAGATCTGAAAACACTGAAGCAGCAGACTTGGTGAAAACCAACACTTGGCTCATTCTCAGAACTTTTCGCCCCGACTGTACTTACCTCGACTCAAACATTTTCAAATTGCCTTCATTTTTTTGATTTCCCCTCCTAGCATATAAATTTCCTTCTGATATGTCTTGTATGGGGCGGCATGGTGGCGCAGTGGGTAGCGCTGCTGCCTCGCAATTAGGGGACCTGGGTTCGCTTCCTGGGTTCTCCCTGTGTGGAGTCTGCATGTTCTCCCCGTGTCTACGTGGGTTTCCTCCCACAGTCCAAAGACATGCAGGTTAGGTGCATTGACGATCCTAAATTATCCCTAGTGTGTGTGTGTGTGTGTGTGTGTGTGTGTGTGTGTGTGTGTGTGTCTGCCTTGCGATGGGCTAGCACCCTGCCCAGGGTTTGTTTCCTGCCTTGCACCCTGGATTGGCTCCAGCAGACCCCTGTGACCCTGTAGTTAGGATATAGCGGGTTGGATAATGGATGGATGGATGTCTTGTATGTTGTGATTGTGCTCACAGATTCAGACTGGGTTCCACTTCTCCAGTATAACATCACTAGGATTGGGGTCCTGCCCCTGAAGATCTTGGATTGGAGATTGTGATGCTAACAAGATTGAAGTAAACTCCATAAAAATACACAAATAAAAGACAAACCCATCACATCAGGGGGCTCGTGACTTTCATTTCTTTTTCCTCCCCAGCAGCATTGTGTCAGGACGGAGCTTTCATTCCCCCAGCAGAGGGCACCAAATGCCCACTGAACACACAGCGGCCCGAGACCCTCCAGTGTGAGGCATCGGACTGGCTGAGTCTGCACAATGGGGTCGCATTGTGCTTGATGTGCGTTTTTTTTTTTTCTCTCTCTCATTTTTATTGTGTTTCGAACAATATGTCCTTCATATTTATGTGCATTGTTTTCTTCACAATCAGCTTTCAAGCAGACGAGATGGAATATTTACCTGAAATGAGTCCCCAGGCAGAGCCGGCTGAAATTGCATTAGCAGAGTTATTATACGTGCAGTTATTGAATATCAGCGGGATCAACGGAGAATAATCTGCTTTCATTTCGGCAATTTAATTATGAAATTAATTTTGTCACATACCGTGTTGAATACATTTAAAAAAAAAAATGTACTTAAAAGTAAATATTTTTGTAAAAAAGAAGGAAAAACTAAGTTTGGCATTTTTTTGTTTCGCTAACGTTGTACATTTTGTGAATTCAACTCACTCTGTTTATGACATTATGGCTGACTGTGGAGACAATCACAAAGCAAATTTTACGTTCCATCACGGTGATTCTATTTTGGGGGATTCCTAGGTGGGTTTTGGCCACCTCACCCTCCCCAATTCCCTTTACTGTGTGGGTAGAGGGGTCCTCCTACTGGCTCCAAGGGCCCCCAGCATCCCCTGAGTTTGAAATGCCCAGACATGGCACTGGTTTTTAAAACACTGCCAGTTCAACAAGCCTCTGCTGCCATTTCGCTCCTCCGCTAAACTCCATGATTCGCGGACCGCCTTCACCTTCCTCATCAAATTGAAATGGCTGAGAGACTCAAGTCCACCACACAGTCACTGCTTCAGTTATCGGCACTTGTCAGCATCCCAACACCTCCTCCTGACGTACAGTGACGTTCAGTGACAGTGACATTCGCCTCCACCGGAGAAAGTCCTCAGACACCCTTTATTGGGTTGTCATGGATCGATTCGCTTTTTTTACCTGTCACTCTACACACCATAACCCAGAATGGCAAAGTGACCAGATGTTCTCAGAAAGGTTTACAAACTTAGTAAAGTCTCTCCCTCTTAGAAGCGTTCAGACCCTTTGTTGTGGTCACGTCTATCTGATTTGCTTTCATTAATAGATTGGAGAACACCTGCGGCAAACTGAATTGGCTGGACATCACTTGGAGATGCACACGTGGACCTGTGCATAGCAATTTACGCTGCACGTCGGGACCAAAACCAAGCCGTGAAGTCTGAGGAACTCTCTGTAGACCTCTGTGATCAAACCGTGGTGAGGCAGGGATCAGGGTTAGGGGATCAAACCATTTCTAAAGCTCTGAGTGTCCCCAGAAGCACAGTGGCCACAAGAACTGCCAATTGTAAGAAGTCCGGGACCACCTGAACTCTTCTTAGAGTTGGCTGTCTGGCTAAAATGAGGAACTGTGGAAGAATGGCCTTGATGAGGGAGGTGACCGAGAACCTGACGAACACTCTTTGACAGTCCGCTGCTGAGATGGAAGAACCAGTTATTAGGACGACCATTTCAACAGCACTGTAACAACAACAACGTTTATTTCTATAGCACATTTCATACAAACAGTAGCTCAAAGTGCTTTACATAATGAAGAATAGAAAAATAAAAGACACAGTAAGAAAACAAAGTAAGTCAACATTAGTTAACATAGAATAAGAGTAAGGTCCAAACTCCAGACAGCTGGAGCAAAAAAATTTAATCTGTAGAGATTCCAGACCAAGAGACCACCAGTCCCCTCTGGGCAATCTACCTAACATAAATGAAACAGTCCTCTTTGGATTTAGGGTTCTCAAGGAAGGACTTGATGATGATGATCACGTAGACTTCTGGTTTTTAATCCATCCCTCATTTTTGGAGCATCATGAAGCTTTGAGTAGGTGGAGGTGGCGCAGGTCCACAATGACACCGGAAAAAGAAACAGAAGAGAGAGAAGGGGTCAGTACGGATTTTAGAGCCACCATGAATAGTTATTATGAGGAAATTGAACATACAGAGTATCAGGATTAAGTTAAAGTGAAGTTATGAGAAGGCCATGTTACAGTAATGTGTTGTCAGCAGTGTTATAAACTGCTCTACTGTATCAGCCTGGTGAATTCCTATTGGCAGGCTATTCCAGATTTTAGGTGCATAGCAGCAGAAGGCCGCCCGCCTCACCACTTCTTTTAAGTTTTGTTCTTGGAATTCTAAGGAGACACTCATTTGAAGATCTAAGGTTACGATTTGGAATATAAGGTGTCAGACATTCTGATATATAAGATGGAGCGAGATTATTTAAGGCTTTATAAACCATAAGCAGAATTTTAAAGTCAATCCTGAATGACACAGGTAACCAGTGTAGTGACATCAAAACTGGAGAAATGTGTTCGGATTTTCTTTTCCCAGTTAAGATTCTAGCAGCTCCATTATGCACTAGTTGCAAATGATTTATGTCTTTTTTGGGTAGTCCAGAGAGGAGTGCGTTACAGTAATCTAGTCGACTGAAAACAAACGCGTGAACTCATTTCTCAGCATCTTTTAGTGATATAAGAGGTCTAACTTTACTTATGTTTCTTAAGTGAAAAAATGCTGTCCTAATGGTCTGATGAATATGTGATTTAAAATTCAGATTACAGTCAACAATTACCCCTAAGCTTTTCACCTCCGTCTTGACTTTTAATCCTAATGTATCCAGTTTATTTCTAATAGCCTCATTGTATCCATTATTGCTGATCACTAAGATTTCAGTTTTCACTTTATTTAACTTGAGAAAGTTACTATTCATCCATTCTGAGATACAAGTCAGACATTCTGTTAGTGAATCAATAGAGTCGGAGTCATCAGGTGCTATTGAGAAGTACAGCTGTGTGTCATCAGCATAACTGTGGTAGCTCACGTTGTAACCTGAGATAATCTGACCTAACGGCAGCATGTAGATTGAGAAGAGCAGCGGACCAGGATAGAGCCTTGTGGACCACCATATTGGATATCATGTGTCTTTGAGTTGTAATTACCACAACTAACAAAGAATTTTCTCCCTGTCAGGTAGGATTCAAACCAATTTAAGACATTTCCAGAGAGGCCCACCTATTGACTAAGATGATTTCTAAGAATGTTATGATCAATGGTGTCAAATGCAGCACTCAGATCTAAGAGGATGAGAACAGATAAATGGCCTCTGTCTGCATTCACCTGCAAGTCATTGACTACTTTAACGAGTGCAGTTTCTGTGCTGTGATTTGTTCTGAAACCCGACTGAAATTTATCAAGAACTGTAGAAGTCAGTAATTTAGCTGACCCCGAATCTGCATTTTAATGATTCTGAGATCTTCAAGAAGAAGATTCTTTGTTCTGAGGAGACAACATTGGAACTCTGAGCAGAACTCCAAGCACAATGTCCGTCAAAGACCGTGCACTGCTCATCACCTGCCAGATGCTGTCCCTACGGTGAAGCATGGTGGTGGCAGCATCACATAGCGATGAGTGTGCCAAATGTGACCTGGCATTACATCACCAATGGCAGGGGCGCCTGTATAAATGGTAACCCTGCAAAGTGTCCTGCTTCATTTTCAACTAGTGTGGCAAAAGGCAAGGAGTCCTTTTAATTAAGGACAGCAAGCTACAGTTGTGCTTGAAAGTTTGTGAACCCTTTAGAATTTTCTATATTTCTGCCTAAATATGACCTAAAACATCATCAGATTTTCACTCAAGTCCTAAAAGTAGATAAAGAGAAACCAGTTAAACCAATGAGACAAAAAATATTATACTTGGTCATTTATTTATTGAGGAAAATGATCAAATATCACATACAGGTCTGTTTCCTGCCTTGCGCCCTCTGTTGGCTGGCATTGACTCCAGCAGACCCCCGTGACCCTGTAGTTAGGATATAGTGGGTTGGATAATGGATGGATGGATGATATCCGGTATCCTCAGGACACAGTGACTTCTCAATAAATATACGGCACTGGTTTCTATCTGCGCTTGCTAACCTCCTTATGCTCTCCGTGATAAATGGTATCTGGTCCTTGTGATTTGCCAGATGTCAGCCTCTTTAATCTGAGTATCACTTCTCCCGCTACAATTTCCAGATCACTCAGTATCTCCTTAGCAGTTCTTTTCTCACGGCTGTCAGGGTTTCATTTTCTTTCCTCGTTTAATCCTCACTATTTGCCAGTCAATACTTTTTAATTCAGCCTTAGTGCTGGCCAGCTATGGAAAAACCTAATATGTGACATCATCTTGGTAAGTGGAGTTGCTGAATTTTTGTTCTGCAGTACGTGAAATCAGTCATATGTAAAAGTTTGGGACCCCCTCTCAGCCTGCATAATAATGGACTCTCCTTTCAACAACAAAGATAACAGTGGTGTGTCTTTCATTTCCTAGGAGTACTGTGATGTTTTTTGAACAAAGATTTTTAGTGACGCAGTATTTAGTTATGAAATTAAATCAAATGTGAAAAACTGGCTGTGCAAAAATGTGGGTCCCCTTGTCATTGTGCTGATTTGAATGCCTGTCACTGCTCAATGCTGATTACTTGGTTGGATGAGCGCGTTAAGCCTTGAACTTCATAGACAGGAGTGTCCAATCATGAGTGGTCAAAGGTATTCAAGGTGGTCAATTACAAGTTGTGCTTCCTTCACTTTGACTCTCCTCTGAAGAGTGACAGACAGCATGGGATCCTCAAAGCAACTCTCAAAAGATCTGAAAACAAAGATTGTTGAGTCTCCTGGTTTAGGTGAAGGCTACAAAAGCCATCTCAGAGGTTTAAACTGTCAGTTTCAACTGTAAGGAATGGAATCAGGAAATGGAAGGCCACAGGCACAGTTGCTGTTAAACCAACTCAGCAGGTCTGGCAGGCCAAGAAAAATACAGGAGTGGCATATGAAGAGGCAGGATTGTGAGAATGGTGACAGACAACCACAGATCACCTCAAAGACCTGCAAGAACATCTCACTGCAGATGGTGTATCTGGACATCGTTCTACAATTCAGAACTTCTGTATGGCAGGGTGATGAGAGAGAAGCCCTTTCTGCACTCACGCCACAAACAGAGTCGCTTGTTGTATCAAATGTTCATTTAGACAAGTCAGATTCATTAAGAACAAAGTGCTTTGGACTGATGAGACAAAATGGAGTTATTTGGTCAGAACAAAAAGTGCTTTGCATGGCAGAAGAAGAACACCGCATTCCAAGACAAACACCTGCTACCTCCTGTCAAATGTGGTGGAGGTCCCATCATGCTGTGGGGCTGTGTGGCCAGTTCAGGGACTGGGGCCCTTGTTAAAGTCGAGGGTCAGATGAATTCAACCCAATATCAACAAATTCTTCAGGATAATGTTCAAGCATCAGTCACAAAGTTGAAGTTACTTAAGCAGGGGTTGGATATTCCAACAAGACGATGACCCAAAACACAGTTGGAAATCTACAAAGGCATTCATGCAGAGGGAGAAGTACAATGTTCTGGAATGGCCGTCACAGTCCGCTGACTTGAATATCATCGACAATCTATGGGATGATTTGAAGCAGGCTGTCCATCAAATTGAACTGAACTGGAGAGATTTTGTATGAAGAATGGTCAGAAATACCTCATCCAGAATCCAGACACTCATCACAGGCTATAGGAGGACAGCGTCGAGAGGCTCAAAGGAGCAAAAGGAGGCTCAACTAAGTATTGATGTCATATCTCTGTTGGGTGCCCACATTTATACACCTGTCTAATTTTGTGATGATGCATATTGCATATTTTCTGTTAATCCAATTAATTTAATGTCACTGCTGAAATCCTACTGTGTCCATAAGGCATGTCAGATATTAAAATGAAGTTCAGCAAATGAGAAACAAAAATCCAAAGAATTAAGAGGGGTTCCCAAACTTTTTCATATGACTGTACAAGCTTCTTCCATCGTGCTATAACCGTAATGTAGATGTATTTGGCCACCAACACTACTGTATAACATCAGGAAAGACCAGTAACTCCAAAAACTAAAAAAACTCCATTTTTTAAAATAATGTCAGTTACGAGGTCTTTCCATTGCACATGAGCTGTGCTCTTCCTACTCTCCACCTTTCCTTGATAACTACTAAAATGTAAAAACAGAATCTCTTTCTGTCATCTTTTCCTCAATACTTTTCTCTAATGGCCATTTAGCTTTCCTTGTACCCTTTTGAACCATTGCCTTAATTCTAACTGAGCTCTCATGTTTACTGTCATTTAAATATCAATAACACCATTTGATTTCTTATAATACAGATAACATTCATCACAGAGTGCGGATATAAACACTTGACATTTTTAGGTAGTCACTACACAATGTGGAGATTCTGAAAGAGTGGAAAATGACAAATATTATCCCGTTATAATAAAAGGGTGACTGTGCAGATCCAACCAACTACAATATATGCCAGTAAGCTTAATATGCATCAGAGGAAAGTTAATGGAAGGAATTATTAAGAAAACGACAGAGCAACACCTGGCAAGAACAGGAGTTTTACTTAACAAGTCAGCGTGGATTCAGACGAAGAGGTCATGTTTTACAAGCCTGCTGGAATTCTATGGGGAAGCAACAAAGGGGTACAACCACAGTGGATATTATTTATCTTGATTTTCATAAAGCATTTGATAAGGTGCCACAGAATGCGGGCATCAAACCAAACAAAGTGGCAGTTCAGGGTGATCTTTTTAGATGGGTGCAGAATTGGCTCAGACACAAGAAGCAGAGGGTGATGGTGCAAAGAACCTCATCAGAATTGGCCGATGTTAAGAGTGGTCACCAGCAGGGGGCAGTGCTGGGGTCGCTGATATTTTTAATATCCATAAATGATTTAGATAGGAATATAAATAACAACTGGTTAAGTCTGCAGATGATACCAGAACCTGTTGGATCATCACAGAGGGACTTGAACAGCACACAGACTTGGGCAGATCTGTGGCAGATGAAATTTAATGTCAGTAAATGTAAAGTGTTACACGTAGGAAGTAAAAATGTGAAGTATGAATATTCAGTTGGGGGTCTGAAAAATGAAAGTCCACCTTATGAGAAGGACTTAGGAGTCATAGTGGACTCTAAGCTATCAACTTCCTGCCAGTATTGAGAAGTCATTAAAAAGGCTAACAGACTGTCAGGTTATATAGCGCCTTGATGTGTGGAGTACAAGTCACAGGAGGTTCTGCTCAAGCTTTATAACTCACTGGTGAGGCCTCATCTGGAGTCCTGGGTGTAGTTTTGGTCTCCAGGCTACAAGAAGGACATAACAGCACAAGAGAAGTTCCAGAGAAGAGCGACTAGGCTGATTCAGGGCTACAGGGGATGACATTTAATGTCAGTAAATGTCAAGTATTGCACATAGGAAGTAAAAATGTTAGGTTTGAATACACAATGGGGGTTCTGAAACTTGAAAGCACAACTTATGAGAAGAAATTAGGAGTCATAGTGGACTTGACACTATCTGTAAAGCAGGGCAGATTCTTACAGAACTTGATATGTTGGCCAATTAAGGAAAAGTGATGGCTCTGAAATACTCAAGGCCGGGCACACAAACTCTCTGGTAGGCCTGTAGGAAGGGTGGTCTTCAGGTGTTCTGCTCCTACCACTGGATAACAAAACTTGCACCTCGCAGACGTTGACATAAGTAAGCGAGTTCCCTCGCCAAGCACAGCTCAGGCAGACGCTGCTCCCCAGTTGTCAGATGGGCATTCTTGAACTTGGCTCTGCTGTCTCCACTTCAGCCTCAGGAAGCTCTGCACTGACTAAAACAAAATGGGTGACGTGGATCAAGTATTGGGATTTGGGGTGGGAGCTGCACTCTTGTGTCAATGGGATGATTCCATTTTTTTTATTTTTAACCAGTTTGGAGAAATTGCCTAAATTCTTTTTTTTACGTTTTCATTCTGGAGTATAGAGTAATACAAAATAACTTAAATATGTGCAGTGACATAAAATAAAGTTCATAAGGATCATGGAGTGACATAAGGCAGAACACAGACTATACATAAAAAGGGCTTGCCAATTAAAAGGCTAACAGAATGTCAGTTTATATAGCGCCTTGACGTGTGCAGTACAAGTCACAGGAGGTTCTGCTCAGGCTTTATAACACACTGGTGAGGCCTCATCTGGAGTCCTGGGTGCAGTTTGGGTCTCCATAAAGACATAGCAGCACTGGAGAAAGACCAGAGAAGAGCGACTAGGCCGACTCAGGGCTACAGGGGTTTAAATTCAATGTCAGTAAATGTAAAGAATTACACATAGGAAGTAAAAATGTGAGGTCTGAATACATAATGAGAGGTCTGAAACTCAAAAGTCCACCTTATGAGAAAGATTTAGGAGTCGTAGTGGACTCTAAGCTATCAACTGCCAGTCAGTATTAAGAAGGCATTAAGAAGGCTAACAGAATGTCAGGTTATATAGCGCCTTGATGTGTGGAGTACAAGTCACAGGAGGTTCTGCTCAGGCTTTATAACACACTGGTGAGGCCTCATCTGGAGTCCTGTGTGCAGTTTGGGTCTCCAGGCTACAAAAAGGACATAACAGCACGAGAAAAGGTCCAGAGAAGAGCAAGTAGGCTGATTCAGGGCTACAGGGGATGAGTTATGAGGGAAGATTCAAAGAGCTGAGCCTTAAGGAGATGAAGAGGAGACCTGATTGAAGTGTTTAAAATGATGTAGGGAATTAGTCCGGTGGATCGAGACGGTGACTTTAAAATGAGTTCATCAAGAACACGGGGACACAACTGGAAACCTCTGAAGAGTAAATTTCACACAGACATTAGGATGTTGTTCTTCACACAGAGAACCACAGACACTTGGAGTAAGTGACCAAGTTGTGTGGTGGACAGTAAGACTTCAGGGACTTTCAAAACTCGACTTGATGTTGTTTTGGAGGAATTAAGTGGAGAGGACTGATGATTTGCTTTGCTGGACTGAATGACCTGCTCTCACATTCCCAATCACAATTAGTGTCCCCCTATCCTACACAGGCTGCCACTTGTTCAGTGCTGCTGGCCCATGACCTTGGTGTCCCCAGAGTGATGACTACGGTGGCACTGCCTATTTGGTATGTCACACGACCTCTGGTGCCTATTCACCCACACTGGCACTTTGATGGGCTCCTCTTTTCAGTTGCAGACCCGCCATCAGTTCTCTCCACTTCTGCCCAGGAGAAATCTTTTGCTGCATTGATTTGGAGATTCTTTCACGCTCCACTAATCAGTTAGCCACCATTTGCAAATCAAAGTGAAAGTAATGGAAGGTAAAGTCGTATCAGACAGCAATCTGGAAGTAAACGAACTCCAGATGGAGGGTGATGATGGAATCACTCATTGGGGTTAAGCGGTCCGCACCAGCGTATATCCGAACAAACACACAATTCATGTTTTTAATTTGTCAATGAAATTCTCTGCCATCGTGTCAGAATGGCAGCAAGTGGCTTGGACGAAATCAGTCACCCCCATGTGTTTGTGGCTGATGGCTCATTTCTGTGCTGATTGTGGAGGCAGTGATGATGAAAGGAAAGACAGAGCGGGGTCGAGAGGGGGATACGCACGTGTAGAGGTTTTGGCATCGTGTAATATTTTTTAATCCCGTCATCGATTGTGATTACTCAGGCCAATCAAAGACTTTAGAAAAGATCAGCTGAGGGCCTTTGGGACCGTGAGGTCATCTGTGTAACAAGCAGCTCATGTAGAGCAGGACACACCAACCGGGAGATGATCATCTCAGCCCGCTGCCATCGTTAAGGTGTGAAAGGCCTGTCCATAATGTAAAGTAACACTGAGGTTTGACCGCCCTGTGTGATCCGTCATCATGAATTGGCTCAAGAAGCTGGTGCTGCAGGCAGAGCATATAATGTGGTGAACTGCCAGTTCAGCCTCTTCCTACCGTCACTTCCTTGTCATCTTTTCTCTATTCTGTTTGGGGGTCGATGGGCTTGATCAACCTTCTCCATACAACTCAGTCCTGCACCTCCTCTCCGTGGCAGTCAAGCCCTTTTCCTTCAGATCTTCTTCTTCTTCTTCTTCTTCTTCTTCTTCTCCATCCTATCCACCTCTGCTTCGGTCTTCCTCACTTTCTCTTCCCCTGTACTTCCATTCCCATCACTCTTTTGTCCATGTATTCATTGTCTCTCCACATCACGTGTCCATGATTTCATTATGTTTGCCATTGCAGTAGACTCCTTGAATTTAAATAAATCTGCCGATGCTGCTGAATACATCATCAGTCAAATCAAATCAAATCAAAATTTATTCATGAAGCACAATTTTAAAAAGACACCATAAGTGTAAACCAATGTGCTGTACAATAAAATCAAAAAATATCAAAAGTAAATCAATAAACAAACAAAAAACAAACTAAAATTATATAAATACTAAAACAAATAAGTTAAAGGGACCAATTAGCAGATAAACAATTACCGGTAACAAAAAAACAGTGAATATGAAAAATTAATTAATTGATAGCACTTACTCATATACAGTTAAAGGCAATCGAAAACAGTTGTGTTTTCAGTCTTGAGTTAAACATTTGGGTTGATGACGCTGTATCCAGCAGGGGGCGCTAGCTCGCTTGTTGGAATGAGTTCTTTTTTAATTGCGGCATGTGGGGCCTTCACATGAAGAAAGGGTATAAAGCCTTGGCACATTGCCCGGCACACAATTGAAGCCTATGGACCGATTGGAGGTAACGTCATCTGATCCTGAAAATCCTTCCAAAGCAACAACGAAAATGGCAGACTCTACACATCGGTCCCCCACTTTCAAACTGGGTTTTTGCCATGGCTTCCTTTGTCTGTTATGCCATGTAAGCCGTCATTAAAGAAAGCTAAGTTATTTCTCCTATGTGATTTCTTACCACTGTATCACTAAGGGAGGGGTATCGTCTATTTATATTAAATCTATATAGTTTCGGGTTATGTAACACACCGCAATTACAAAAGAACTTATTCCAAACAAGGGAGGTAGCACCCCCCTGCTGGGTACAAGTAGCGATGAGGACGGGAGACAGCGCCATCTGATCCGGAAAATCCTTCCAACGCAGTGACGAAAATGGCAGACTCTTTACATCGGGCTCCCACTCCCAAAGGTCTTGTCATGGCTTCCTTCGTCTGTTATGCCGCATTAGCCGTCATTAAAGAAAGCAAAGTTGTTTCTCCTATGTGATTTCTTACCGCCGTATCACTAAGGGAGGGGTATCGCCTTTTTATATCATATCTATATACAGGGTGGTCCAGATCTAATTATGCAATTATGAAAAGGCGAACACATCGCACACCCTGTTCGACTATCATCCGTCTCCCCGCCATTTTGGAATGCAGGGCAGGTGCTGCCATCTATCGGCAACAAAAAGATTTTTTTGTGAATTCTCTATGTAATAAACTTAATAAGTTATAGTGTAATGAAAATTGCATAAATAGATCTGGACCACCCTATAGTTTTGGGTTATGTAACACACCGCAATTACAAAAGAACTTTTTCCAACAAGTGAGCTAGCGCCCCCTGCTGGATACAAGTGGATGAGGATGGGAGATAACGTCTTCCGATCCAGAAAATCCTTCCAACGAAAATGGCAGACTCTTTACATCGGGCTCCCACTACCGAACTGGGTTCTTGTCATGGCTTCCTTCGTCTGTTATGCAGCGTAAGCCGTCATTAAAGAAAGCCAAGTTATTTCTCCTATGTGATTTCTTACCGCCGTATCACTAAGGGAGGGGTATCGCCTTTTTATATTATATCTATATAGTTTCGGGTTATGTAATTAAAAAAGAATTCATTCCAACAAGGGAGGTAGCGCCCCCTGCTGGATACAGATACTGACCTAATTTCAATTGGCAGAGCAGTCCATAACTTTGGTGCTAGAACTAGAAAGGCGCAATCACCCCTAGTCGTCATCTTAGACTTTGGCACGACCAACAACTGCTGTTGAGAGGAACGTAAGGAGCGGACTGGTGTTGTGGAAGAGTAGAAAACACCAAAGATTCTCACCTCGAAGGAGTCGGAGGACAGGCAAACAGAGTAATTAGCTTATTGCAATAAGTAATCACACGGACTCCACCCAATTAAGTCAAACTGAGCAGAGCCCCGAACAAGTCAGCAGGTACAGTTGATATAACCAGTTCTTATCATCGTGACCTCGCTCAAGACCACTCATTTGCTGCTTGTTTTGCTGGCCCCTTTCAAGTTCTCATGCAAACCACCAACATTTCTCGTGTTTTGCTATTCATCTTCACCTTTTGCTCTGCTTATTTTCTAGCTGGCCTTCAACTTGCAGGTGTTCCCCCCTCTCCGATCTCGGGTGGTCTCTATCTATCATTCTCCCCCTTCTCTGTCCTTTAGGTTGATAAGATATTGGTGGTTTCAGCTAAGCTTTAATTATGAAAGAAATGTGCCATGTGCCCTTATTTAACTATTTACGTGGCATACTTGATTTGTGTTAACACGTAAATGAAGTTTTCATTCTCTACTTATGCTAATCCAAGAAAAAAATGACTTTTTTATTTTCCATAGTGTATACGGGACCAGCAACTTGGCCAGACATGATGGGGCAGCACCATTCAGTGACTTAAAAACCAAAAGTCAAATTTTAAACTGAATCCTAAATTTAACTGGGAGCCAATGAAGCGAGGTCAGAATTGGGGTAATGGACACAACTTTTCTGAGAAACCAGCATTCTGAACCATCTGCAGCCGAGAATGATGAGATGGACTGATTCCAGAATGAAGAGAATTACAATACGACATAATAAAAGCCAGGCATACCTTCTTCAAATCTGAGTGCCCCGGGATCGGTTTGACTCTAGCAAGCAGTCTAAGCTGGACAAAGCAGCTCTTGACAACGGACAAGATCTGTTTTTTAGATCGGAATCAAGGATAACCCCCAAGATTTTTGATGTGGGGTTAGCAAAACCCTGCTAATTATGTTCTTGGAATCATCAGGGTCTGTCACTGGGATCTTTCAACAACATACACCCTTATCCAGGTGACCCAGCTGGGGACTGACTGAATCCCAACTAGTGTCCAGTTGGCATGCCGGCTACTTGACCACAACTCTCATCTCTCTACACATCAAGAAGTTCACTTTGTCGGTCTGGTGGATGGCTGTTCTCCTCCTACTGTAATGATAAATGATGTTGATCCATGAACTCAACAGCTAATGGTAATGTCTTAATTAACATACAGGAAGTGATAATAGGTGTTGTACACAGGAAGTTGTTGTACACGTCTACGACTGTTACCAAACAACGTGTCGCTGAATTATTGGAACAAAACAATACACCCACCTCATACCTTGATTAGGAAGAAGGCTGGAAATACCCTGCAGATGCCATCTATGGGGCGACACCCAAGGGACTGTCAACTCCAACATCACCACTTGCTTGGTGGCCTCAGACGAGATTCCATTGTCTGGCTGCAAAGTAGTGACAGGAAGGTGTCTGAGGGGCTTCAGCTGTCGTTCAAGTCCACCACCAACTGCTCATCCTTTGCTGAGTCCAGGGTGCCTACTGATGTCCTTCCGTGTCAATTCAACTGCTTGGAGGCACAGAAACGCATGAATGGAGAAACTCCTGTACTGATAATATTGGAAGACAGTCTTCAAGACCTCCGTGGGGTGTAATTAAACTTTGGACTGTGACTCGTCTGTTTAGTGGAGGCCTGACTGTATAAAGAAATAGCATTTATTTGTGGGGTGTAATTGTGTCAGTGGCTTGGGGCTCAGTGGTGCCCCCTTGTGGTCATAAGATTCAAAGGAAAATCACAAATTCTACAACACAAACAAAATATACTGCATTCTCTTCAGATGATAAATAGAAAGAGCACCATAACAAAATGAAATGAATTAAATATATGAAGTCTAATAAGGGGGCTGGCGCCCTGCCCGGGGTTTGTTTCCTGCCTTGTGCCCTGTGTTGGCTGGGATTGGCTCCAGCAAACCCCCGTCACCCTGTAGTTAGGATATAGCGGGTTGGATAATGGATGGATGGATGGAAGTCTAATAAGTTTGAGGCTCAGCATCAAATGATCAATGCCAGCCATTCAGGACAACACCAGCTATTGATGACCGGTGCCACCAGAGAAGAAACTAACTGGCTGCCAGCTTTGATGCTTAAGAGGACTGACAGGTCAAATCAGTGTATCTCTTGGGGGGCACAGAGGAGGCTTTATTACAGCAGCGTTAGGTTTGGACGCTTACAGATGGCAGCAGCTCAGGTGCTCTCATTTGTAGGTTCATTGTCACAGGTCTCAGGATGGGCTTCCTCTGCTGCAGTTATACAGCAGCCCCCCAATTATTATTTCTAAGTGTTTCTGGACTTGGTCAGGCGAGTGTGATTATAAATGGACTTAGACGACCTCTGTCTGTTCTGACTTGGCACACTCCTGTCTGCACACCAAGATCATCACATTATTTTAATCAGAATTATCACCAAGGGACTAACTTGGGGTGAGTGGCAGCAAACAGTGAAGCCCTTCAGGGCACATTTACTTGATTGATGACCACCACCAATTATCTGGCCATGCAGTTTAAAGCAGGGCAGAATATAACAGAACTCGACAAGTCGGCCAATTAAGGAAAAGTGATGGCTCTGGAATACTCAAGGCCGGGCACACAGACTCTCTGGTTGGCCGGCAGGAAGGGTGGTCTTCAGGTGTTCTGCTCCCACCACTGGATAGCAAATCTTGCACCTCACAGACGTCGACGTAAGTACGCGAGTTCCCTCGCCAAGCACAGCTCAGGCAGACGCCGCTCCCCAGTTGTCAGATGGGCATCCTTGAACTTGGCTCTGCTGTCTCCACAATTCAGCCTCAGGAAGCTCTGCACTGGCAAAAACAAAAAGTATTGGGATTTGGGGTGGGAGCTACGTGCTTGTGTCAGTGGGATGTTTCTGTTGTTTTTATTGTTAACCAGTTTGTAGAAATTTCCAAAATTCTGTTTTTACCTTGTCATTCTGGAATATTGATGATGTGAAGAAAAAGTGAACTTAAATATGTGCAGCGAGATAAAATGATGGAGTGGCGTAAGACAGAACACGGTGTGACAGATAGGGGGCGATATCGCTCCCTTGAACCCTCAGACTACAGTATGCGCCAGACACCAGATAAAAGTCCAAATATAATTTTTATTTAGACAAATACGTGCACAAAGCACCCCCCACTCCACTATACTCACAATACACAACACAATCCTCCACTCTCCCAGACACGTTGCCACCCTTCCAGCCAGCTCAGCTCAACCCTGGGATCTCCCACAGTCCTTTAAATAGTCCTTGACCCGGAAGTGTTTCTGATCCCTCAGTCCTTCTGATTCTTAACACTTCCGGGTCAGGTGAAAACCCCTTTTCTTCATCCTTGAAGTACGTCATTTCCTCTGTCGCTGTGACTAAGACGTACTTCTGGGTTATAGGGCAAATAGCAGTCCCTGGACCTCCCTGCAGCGACCCCTGTTGGCCCCCATGGTATCCAGCAGGGCGCCAATGTCCCTGCTGGAATACGGGGCATCTCCATGTTGCAGGGAGGGCTCCATTTGGCGGCCAGGGGGTATTGGCCGGCCATATCCCACAAAGGACTACACATAAGAAGAGCTAGCCACACATACTTACACTGAGTAGAGAGATACAGATTTACAGTGGCTATAGAAAAGAATCCCCCCTTTGAAATATTCCCTTTTTTGTGCTTTACAGCCTTAAATGAAAACACACACTAGCAAATATTTTTTCCAGCTTTGCAACCTCTAACATCCAAGTGAAAGATATCACAACTACAGTTCAGATAAATATTGAGATTAATAAAGGATCACCCCCCCCCATGTCAATGTCCATATGTTGTTGACTCCCCTTTAGCTTTATGGCCAGCCTGTTGATTCTTCTCTATCAGCTTTGAACATCTAGAATGAGCCCACTCAAAATTTGCCCCCCACTCTTCTTTACAGTTTGACTGTTCAAGTTCGGTCACATTGGATGGTGAGTGTTGGTGGTCTGCTATCTTCAGATCTTTCCACAGATTTAGGTCTGGGCTCTGACTGGCCACACCAGGACATTCACGTTTTTCTCCTTCAGCCACTGGGTGGTCAGTTTTGCTGAGTCGTTGTCGTAATGAAATCTGAACATTTTGCACATCTTCAACTTTCTGGCAGAGGGTAGCAGGTTTTCCTCCAGAATTAGCCGGTATTTTGTCCCATCCATTTTTCTTTCTACCCTAATGGGAGCCCCTGTCCCCACACAACAGGATAGCTGCCCCCTCCATGTTTTACTGTAGGTATGGTGTGTTGTGGATGGTGAGCTGCATTGGTGGACCGTTTGGTGTTGAGGCCAAATAGTTTGATTTTGGTCTCATCTGACCAGAAGACCTTTTTCCACTTGGCATCAGAATCTTCAAGTTGCATTCTGGGAAAACTTAAGCGAGCCATCATGCAGCCTTTCTTGAGAAGTGGCGACCCTTCCGAACAAGCCACAGTTGTGGAGCGCTTGTCATATTGTTGTCACACGCACACCATTAATGACCACTCTGTGCCATCAAATCCTGTAACTCATTCTAAGTGGCCATTGGCCTCTCAGTAGCCTCTCTTACCAGTTTCTTCCTTGCTCTTCCATCCGGTTTGGAGGGTCCTAGTCGTACCAAACACTTCTTTATGATGGACTTTACTGGGCTTCTTGGGATTGATGAAGCCTTTGAGATTTGTTTGTCTCCATCTCCTGCCTTCTGTCTGTCCACAACTCAATCCATGAGATCTTCTAAAAGTTGCCTGCCACCTGAGTGAGTTTGGGATGTCCTTTATTAATCTCAGGATTTCTTGTTTTTGATTTTTTAAATTCTTCTGAACTGTAGCAGTGATTTCTTTCACTTGGATGTTAGAGAAAAGTAAAGCTGGAAAAATATTAGTTTGTGTGTTTACATTTAAGGCTGTAAAGCAAATAAAAATGGGAAATATTTAGAAGGGGGGATTATTGTCTATATCCAATAGTGTGTGTGTGTGTGTGTGTGCCAATTAAGAAGGCTAACCGACTGTCAGGTTATATAGCGCCTTGATGTGTGGAGTACAAGTCACAGGAGGTTCTGCTCAGGCTTTATAACACACTGGTGAGGCCTAATCTGGAGTCCTGTGTGCAGTTTTGGTCTCCAGGTTACAAAACGGACATAACAGCACAAGAGAAGGTCCAGAGAAGAGCGACTAGGCTGATTCAGGGCTACAGGGGATGAAATTTAATGTCAGCAAATGTAAAGAATTACAAATAGGAAGTGAAAATGTGAGGTTTAAATATACAATGGGAGGTTTGAAAATCGAGAGTCCACCTCATAAGAAGGATTTAGGAGTCATAGTGGACTCTAAGCTATCGACTACCAGACAGTGTTCAGAAGCCATTAAGAAGGCTAACAGAATGTCAGGTTATATAGCGCCTTGATGTGTGGAGTACAAGTCACAGGAGGTTCTGCTCAAGTTTTATAACACACGGGTGAGGCCTCATCTGGAGTCCTGGGTGCAGTTTGGGTCTCCATAAAGACATAACAGCACTAGAGAAGGTCCAGAGAAGAGCGACGAGGCTGATTATTGGAGGCTACCGGGGATGAGTTATGAGGAAAGATTAAAAGAGCTGGGGTGGCACGGTGGTGCAATGGGTAATGCTGCTGCCTCGCAGTTAGGAGACCCGGGTTCGCTTCCTGGGTCATCCCTGCGTGGAGTTTGCATGTTCTCCCCGTGTCTGCGTGGGTTTCCTCCCACAGTCCAAAGACATGCAGGTTAGGTGCATTGGTGATTCTAAATTTTCCCTAGTGTGTGCTTGGGGTGTGTGTGTGTGCCCTGCGGTGGGCTGGCACCCTGCCCAGGGTTTGTTTCCTGCCTTGCACCCTGTGTTGGCAGACCCCCATGACCCTGTAGTTAGGATATAGCGGGTTGGATAATGGATGGATGGATTAAAAGAGCTGAGCCTTAAGGAGATGAAGAGGAGACCTGACTGAAGTGTTTAAAATGATGAAGGGAATTAGTGCAGTGGGTCGAGACGGTGACTTTAAAACGAGTTAATTAAGAACACGGGGACACAGCTGGAAACTTAAGGGGAAATTTCACACAAACATTAGGAAGTTTTTCTTCACGTAGTGAACCACAGACACCTGGAATAAGCGACCAAGTAGTGTGGTGGACACTAAGACCTTAGGGACCTTCAAAACTCAACTTGATGTTATTTTGGGAGAATTAAGGGGAATGATGGATGAAACGCATGGGTAGGCATCCCCGAAGGAGGGTGGTTCCTTACCCAGACAGGATGCCAGTTCAAGAAATGTGGCAAAGGAAATCCTATCTCGCCAAGAAGACAGGCAGGGAATGCCAATGCCAGAATGAATACACTGTTATCCCAGCTGGGTTACATCTAAGAAAAATACCTGGCAGGGAGGCCCGTCTAATGGAAAGACTAGGGAGTACATTTCCTCACGTAGGACGTTAGGTGGCACCCTCCCTGGTTTAAAGTTCTCACATGGACTCCTGCAGGTTATGCTGGGACCTGTAATGCCTTGATGCAGCCCTGCAGTGTTCTGCCAGGGGGAGCTGAAGGGGGTTAACAATCCCTATACGGTGGGACTTCTGATTGACCCAGAAGTTCTTTCATCAGGCCATGCCCTAGCATAGGAAGTACTTCTAGATCTATGATTAAATAGACCACTCGATCCCATCCAGGTGAAGAGGTCAGAGGTGAAGAGGAGGAGAAATGGCAGGAAAAAAGTGAAGAGAATTGTGTTTATTGTGCCATTGGAACCTTTTGTGAAAGGTAGCTGAAAAAATAAAGCAGTTTTGTTTAAACGAGACTTGCGTCTGAGGGGCTGTGGCTGGGATTTGTGGCTCTCTGGCGCCCCTAGTGGTTCACAATGGAGAGGACTGGCGAGCTTTGTTAGACTGAAAGGCCTGTTCTCATCTAGATGGCTCTAATGTTAATAATAGTGATGCCACCCAGGACTTGCCTTTAGGTCTTCCATTACCTTGGCGCCTGACGACTCACACTGATGCCCGTGCAGACAAATCATCCAAACTCTGTTTATGTGGCGTCCACTGACCCCCTTAGCTTTGGATGCACCCTTACTGACGAAGAGTAACGCATTCCGCGAGGTGGTCCCAGCAGTCAGTACATTGAAAAACGGCTTCATCGGTGAGTCTGTTCAGTTGGTATTGCCATAGGGAGAGCAATTCGGTAAGATTCAAGGCTTTGGCTTAAATATTCGACAAGAGCAGCGGGCATTTTGAAGCTCCTTCACTCCTGTTGTGTCTCTTAAACCTGGCTGAAGCTTCTTATTGTTCTGTCGTGGCAGAGTCGTGTGCTCAGAGTCGCTCATCAGCCTTCCTTCTTAATTTCCTCTCTTAGGTATCTAATTTATATAATCGAAGTGAGCTCTCCACTGAAGTGCAAAATTGATTTTACGCTACAAAAACCAGGTTAGGGATTAGTGACTCTGAATTGAGGGCTTCGTGAACACTGAGAGAAGCGCCACTTTCGGCTCGTCCTCATTTCTGCCATTCATGGCCACTCCACGAGTGCCATCATTGTCTTAAATTACACAAGGACGACTTTAGATGTGTGCCAGTTGTTATGTCATTCTGTTAAAATGCTGCACTCCCTTCTGTTTGATGAGTGGGCGGCATCCAGGGGGTCCGCTGACTTTCCATATTTTGCGATGCTTACCATGACGCAATTACCGGCGAGAAGCTGAGTGCCTGATTCCTGAGAAATGAGAATACGAGGAGGTGGCACGCTAAATTGTCACAGCAAAGCTGCCATGAAACCAATCAAAGCAGCGAGTGGGCCCTGGACCAGCACAGAGTCGAGGGGGGAATGAACTCAGCCAAGTGCCTGGGGAGACGGCAGGACATGCGGCCTAACAGCCCAAAGGGTCTACGTGTAAACGACACCACCACGTATTTCTGGAGCGCGTTTTCGTACAAATGATGAAGAAAGAAATAAAATACAGTATATTAAAAGAAACGTTTTAAGTAAAATGATTTTATTTACTTTAGTTACAAATGCACTAAAAGGCAAAAAATACATTTTTCTTTAACCACAATTTTCATGGTTACATGTGACTAAATAAAATCGTGAGGCAAAAATAAATGAATCGATTCAAACCATTTTTGAAACTTGTTTAGCACGGTGAGGAATTACAATGTTGTTGTTCTTTTTTAATTCTATAATGAAAGTTGCGATTCTATTAATTGAATGAATGAATGAATTCATGTACGCCCCACAATTTTATTTCTATTATAATAAAATAATCCTGTGACGAGACGAGTCTGTTTCAAAGAGATCATTTCAAATCCCACGAGATGAGACTTTGGCCAAGTCCCGCCCTCCTCTCCACCATATTCAGCCACGCCCACAGTCCTCTCACCTCTCATTGGTGTGAATGCTTTTGTCAGACACACACAGTTCCTGCACTCTCAGCTCTAATACATTTTTACGTTTTCCTCGTTCCCAATTACTGTTGTGACAGTTTGGGGTTGTATCGCTCCCTTGAACCCCTGTCCAAGACTCCAGACACCAGATAAAAGTCCAAATGTTGACTTTATTTAAATGCCACAGTGCACAAAGCACCCTCTCCTCCACTATACTCATTAAATAATCACAAATACTCAATAAATCAATCCTCCACTCCCAGACGTGTTGCCACCCTTCCACCCAGCTCAGCTCTCGGTCTGGGAGCTCCCACAGTCCTTTTATTCTCCCTGACCCGGAAAGTGTTTCCAATCCCCAGTCCACGTGCTTCTCTATCACTTCCGGGTCAGGTACAAGTCCTTTTCTTTTCACCCCGGAAGCACGTCACTCTTCCTCTGACGCACTTCCACAAATGATTCTTCGGTCCTCCCTGCAGCTTCCTCTTGCGGCCCCTGTGGTATCCAGCAGGGTCTTGTATAAAAACTACATAGTCCATGACTCCCTGCTGGTCTTCGGGGCACCTCCATACCTGGGGGTATTGGCCGGGATGACAAGCCGTAAAGAAGACGTATTATGTCCAAATCTTATTGAAGAATTTCATCCCGAAGGATTATCAACAGAAGAAATGAGTACACGGGCAATCCTAGCACCAAGAAATGATGAAGTCAAACGAATTAACGTAAAAATTGTCGATCGGTTACACGTCAAATTGGTTAAATACGTATCAACAGTCTCTGCTGAAACAGTTGGTGGTGATGGCGAAGAAGATGAAAACATCAACTTACAATATCATGAAGAATATCTACAACCGTTAACATCGTGCGGCCTGCCATCACACTGCAGAAAGAAGGATCTAACCAAGAAAGGTAATGTAGTCCATCTTCAGGGGTAAGATTAGACACCAAAGGAGATCTTGATATGCCATTTGCATTAAAACGTTTACAGTTTATAGAATGGCTTTTGGAAAGTTAATTAACAAATCACAGGGACAAACATTCAAAAAAGTCATTTTATTTAATAGAGAGAAAGAAACGAAATTCACTCACAGGCAGTTATACGTTGCGTTGTCACGATGAAAGTCCAAACACAGAATCGAAATTCAAAGTGATATTGATGAAAATTGAATTCCAAATATTGTTTTTCCTGAAGTTTTACAGTAAAAGTGTAAGTTTTAAAAGTATTTGCGTGTTAATCTCAAAGCCAAACAGAACGAAATCGTATTACGCAACAAATTCCTCTAACACAATGTGAAACATAATTTACATTCAAATTATTACATTTTACTATTTTTTACTGTAGTTAATTACTCACTGTAATGTAAAATAGTTAGGTCTATTATGTATGTGTAACAATTCCCATAAAAATAACAATCTGTTTAAATTGTACATGACAATTCAATACGATATTAATGAAAATTTAATTCAAAAACTTACTGAAGTTTCACAGTAAAAGTGTAAATTTAAAAAGTATTTGTGCGTTAATTTTAAAGCCAAACAAAATGAAATCGTATGACACAACGAATACCTCTAACGCAACATGAAACATAATTTACTTTCAGATTACAGGTAGTCCCCGGGTTATGGACATCCGACCTACGACTTAGGAACGGGCCGCAGCTGCGACACATGCGCCTCAGTAACTGTCGCTCCGTCATCTTCGGCCTGGGGACGCTACAAGCCGTGGCTGGACAGAGACGATTTCGCTGCTCACGCAGCGTAGTGTCCCTCGGGCGGCTCCCGCCGGTAAGCGGTTTCACTTCCTGCCCACCAGACACGGCTGCCCAGTTTGTTCTCGGTGGGCGGCTGGTGATGCTCCAAGCGGTGACCCAGTCGTGGCTGAACAGAGGCCATTGAGGGTGAACGTAGCATTGTAGTGTGCATCGGATGGCTGCCTATTGAATGGGGGTGATTCACTACCCGCCTTTGTTCGTTCTCGGTGGGCGGACGGTGCAGGCAGCATACTGTAGTGGAGGTGACTGTGAAGTGGGCTAGTGATGAACCCCCCGTTGCCGCCCCATTCATTCTCAATAGCAAGCCTGCTTGTACTGTTACGTACATAGCATGAACTTGTCTCTTGTCAGTACATCAGACGTGTTGACGACGGGTGCCTTCCTTCTGCGATAGCATGTACAGTGCTGTACAGAAGAGCTCATCTTAACCTTTTGTCTTCACCCTTCTGAAAGTCTCTGAAACACAAATCTGATGCAAGTGCTGGTGATACAGTAAAGAAGAGAAAAACCATCGCCATGGAAAATAAAGTAGAAATAATAAAAAGGTGACACTCCATCATTCATTGGCAGAGCACTTGGTTACAGTCGGTCAACAATAGCATTTCTTAAATTAATGGACCTGTTCCGACTTACATACAAAGTCAACTTAAGTACAAACCTACAGCCCCTGTCTCGTACTGTGGAATATGACCTCGACACAGACAGGCAGACACGTTTGAATCACCCCACACACATTTATTTACATACTCCATATTTACACAAGTGCTCACAAGTCCCCAAACGTCCTGGGCACAGCACTGCCTCACTCTCTTCAGGCCGCCTCCTTGCCTCCTCCACCAAGCTCTGTCCTTCTCCTTACCCGACTCCAGCCTTGAGTGAAGGGAGGCGGCCCCTTTAATACAACACCGGATGTGCTCCAGGTGCCTCCCTGCAATCTTCCACCGGCACTCCCCAGTGTGGCGGAAGTGCCGGCTGCGTACCCAGAAGCACGCCGGGTGTCCCCAGTCCTCTTCCAGCCAGCACTTCCCGGTGTGGTGGAAGTGCTGAAGTCCAGGGCTCTCTAGGTACCGGGGCGCCCCCTGGCAGTGACCACTGGCCCCTACAGGGTTGAACTTCCAAGCCCTGCACCCGTGGTCCCCAACACAATCAGGGTGATCGCCTCCTCATGGTCTGGAGAGGTGTAAGCCCTCCTCCGGTCCTCTCAGGCATCCCGGCTGGGTACCACCCTGAGCCGCATGCCACAGTACGTAACCCGGGTACTGCCTGTATTACATTTTTAATATTTTTAATATGGTTAATTACTTGCTGTAATGCAGTACTAGGGTGTTGTACCGTGTTAGCCATTATGAATGTAGAGAAAAGCCAAGCAAAATGACCCTTTTTATTGGCTAACTAAAAAGATTACAATATGCAGGCTTTCATATTGTAATCTTTTTAGTTAGCCAATAAAAGGTGGCATTTTGTTTGGCTTTGCTATAATGTAAAATAGTAAATTTTACATCCGCATCCCCATACGCGAGCGGCAGAACCGCAAAGAGGCTAGTGTGCAGCGCCAGCACGGGGATTGGCAAGTGAAGCAAGCAGGGGGCAATGCCCCCTAGTAGTGATTAAAGAAAATTTTATATATTTTACCCATTTTTTTATATATATACTTTGTTTTTTACTTTTTTAGTTTTTGAGGATTTTGCAAATGATTTTTCTTTAATCGTCTCTTATGAATGGGAAGCTTCTTTAAAAGTATTACATAATAGATCTCCTTTGCAGAATTATTTGAATACTAAAAAAAAAATCCTATTTTGTTCTCTGTTTTTCTGTTCAGGCTCTTATGGGTTTAGCGCTCGGTGGTCGTGAAAACAAAAAAATTGACGAAAGAACGGCAAACTTACGGCAACACATCCTCACCGTGATCATCAAGGCGACTCCTTCGCAAGAGTAAACGAGTAAAGTCGTCAGGCGTATTTACCGACTCCACTCACTGGAACTGACGCGTCTCTCACTTGTATCCTCCGATATCTCACTTTATTCTCTCTCTGTCATTGTTGTTTGTATGTTAATTGGAATCGCATATCCATTGATTATCTCAAGATTTGTTACATCATTGCATTGGTTTTGATGGATTACTTTATTGTCATCGATACTGAGCACGTATGCAAAATTTGAAGAAATTTGCTGCGCCACAAGTGGGTTTAAAATTAGTTGCAAGGTTTGACCCAAACAAACAAACAGACAGAGGAGTCAAATTAAATAAAATCATTCAAAAAGAAATATATAAAAATAAGATGAGGCAATACTAAGTAACAAAGAATAAAGTAAGGTCCAATGGCCAGGAGGACAGAAAAAAACAAAAAATAAAAACTCCAGAGGGCGGGAGAAAGAAAATCTGCAGGGGTTCTGAGGTCACGAGACCACCCGGCCCCCCTAACAATCAGTCCTTGTGGTTTTCAGGCTTCACGTGGAAGAATTAGATGATGATGGTCATGTGGACCTCTGGCCTTCAATCCATCAATGTAAGGGCATCACTGTGATTTGATCAGGTGGTGGTGGCGCAGATCAGCACCACAGAAAACTGGAAAAAGAAGAACAGAGAAAGTAGGGGTTAGCGTGGATTTTGGAGACACTAGAAATAATTATGATAATTAATTGGATATACAGAATATCATGGTTACACTAAAATGAAGCTCTGAGAAAGCCATCCATCCATCCATTTTCTAACCCGCTGAATCCGAATACAGGGTCACGGGGGTCCGCTGGAGCCAATCCCAGGGCACAAGGCAGGAACCAATCCTGGGCAGGGTGCCAACCCACCGCAGGACACACACAAACACACAATAGGGCCAATTTAGAATCGCCAATCCACCTAACCTGCATGTCTTTGGATTGTGGGAGGAAACCGGAGCGCACGGAGGAAACCCACGCAGACACGGGGAGAACATGCAAACTCCACGCAGGGAGGACCCGGGAAGCGAACCCGGGTCTCCTAACTGCGAGGCAGCAGTGCTACCACTGCGCCACCGTGCCGCCCTGTGAGAAAGCCATGTTACAATAATGAGATTTTAGCAGTTTTTTTAAAGTCCATCCATCCATTTTCCAACCCGTTGAATCCAAACACAGGGTCACAGGGGTCAACTGGAGCCAATCCCACCCAACACAGGGAGCAAGGCAGGAACCAATCCCGGGCAGGGCGCCAACCCACTGCAGGACACCCACACCCACAGCACACACTAGGGAGAATTCAGAATCGCCAATCCACCTAACCTGCATGTCTTTGGACTGTGCCCCAGTTATCAGTTCTGGGCCCTCTCCTCTTGTATCTAAACACCTCCGTGTCAGGGGTCACCGTGCCCAACACTCTCCAAGACATAGTCCCAGCAGGTTCACGCTGCTTCACCTACTTTTGTTCTAAAATGAACTTAAAAAATAGCAGGTCCTGGACATCGGGACACACCCTGCTCTTTACAATGGATTCCCAGGAGTCTTTTACGACCACAGAGTTTCAGTATCTCTGTTTCATGTCACAACCAAAGGATGGCACCATTTAACAGCAAGGTGTCCCCGTCACTGCAATTGAGCTTTAGGATCCACATTCAGACCATGGTGGTAAGTGGCCCCTGCTGGCCTCACCAACACCTCTTCCAGCAGAAACCTAAGCTTTTTTCCTAGATGGTCTAAGCTTAAGGTGGGTGACCTGTTCTGAAGTGCATGTGGTATGGCTGTTGGCCAGAATGAGAATAAAGTCCTCGGGGCTCTTTAATGCCAGGCAGCAGCATCTGCTTTTCAGAGTGATATGTGATACCACCCTGGACCCAGATGGGGCACTGCCGCTAACTGTTCTGTCTTCTTCCTCGTTCTTCCTCCTCAGTGCAGAATCAACAATCAATGAGGGCAACTCCCACCCCTCCCATGGTCTTTTTGTCCAGGTTCCATCTGGCAGAAGGTTCTGTAGCAGTTTTAGAAGGTCCAGCAAAAGCTTCTGCCCCTTAGGGTGCTGCCCCCTCACCTTAGATCAGCTCCTAGAAGGTTGCTTGTAAGCAACACACTTGTTCCAATTGTCCTCGAGTAACAAACCTCTGCCATAGGCCAGTTTCGGCTTTTCCTAGTGACTTGTCTTTTGTTGATGGTGTGACCCCAAGGAGACATTACAGCACACCAATCCACCAGGAGCACAGCGGATCATAACACAGTCTCGGGTTCAAATTATTTCAGGCAAAACCTCTACAGGGTTTCCGTTTCTTCCTTTCTAGGCTGCATAACAAGCAATAAGTTTCTCCTTCTCCACCTCCCATATGCAGTCTCATCCACCTCCTCCAGACTCTGAATCCCAAGTGGACAGAGATGACCCCTTTTTATGGTGGACCCAGGAATACTCCCGGGTCAGGCAGAAGCCCTTGAAAGTTGGGTCAAGCTCCCACTGCTCAGCACCAAGGGAACCCAGCAGGGCTCTCCCACCGGACCTCAACTCCCAACATGCTCTGCAGGAAAATGAATGCCATCCAGTGAGCTGGGGTAGCATGTACTCTTGGGAGGCAGCCACCCAAAGATAAGGGTACGAGGGTTTATCTCAGGCAGGATGTCAGCCCAGCCCTGTCATTCATCACAATGGCCATTACAAGACATCATTTTACAGGAAAGTGGATTTCTTTTGGGTTGAAACGAGTAATCTGTAGGAATAATGTGAAATTTAACTCTATATTATTATCATTATTAGACATTTGTAATTTCCACGTTGCTCACTCAAGTTCATTATTTCTTTTCGTGTTTTTCAAAAGCTGCCTGTTGCCCCCCCTTTACAGTCCGCAGATGTGAATGTATACGCAAAGCAGTGCTTGAAGTGGACATACATAAAGGCCGGACCCCTATGTGCTACACTGAAGTATTAACATGAAGAGCGAAGAGCAGTAGCTATGAGAATTGCGACACAATTGCTGAGGGTTCCACATTACAAATTCAAGTGCCAAAATCTAAGACATATTACACAATTTAGGCACCGCGACTGAAGAACGAGATTGGTCAGAGATTGGGGGCTGGAGGTTGACGGAGTGTTAGGCCAGGTTTATACTTCACGTGACGCGACGCCTGCTCTAGCGGACGCTCTTGGAGCAAATCTGGAGGAATCCACCAGGTGGCAGTGTTCACATAACTGAGGAATTTTCCGTGGAAGCATAACACCTCATCACTAATTAAGAAAGCCCAGCAGAGACTACACTTCCTGAGGCGGCTGAAGCGAGCAAGTCTTCCCCCTTCCATCCTCGCCATGTTCTACAGAGGCACCATGGAGAGTGTCCTGACCAGCTGCATCACCGTCTGGTATGGCAACTTCAACATATCTGACCGCAAGCGCCTGCAAAGGATAGTGAAGACAACAGAGAACATTATTGGGGTGCCTCTCCCTTCACCACAGGACATATTTTACAAACGCAGTGTCCGCAAGACCTGCAGCATTGAGCAGGACCCCCTTACACCCCTCACATGGACTTTTCACACTTCTGCCATCCAAGAGAAGAAACTGCAGCATCAGAGCCAGACCTGCCAGGCTGCAGGATAGTTTTTACCCCCAAGCTGTTAGACTCCTTAACACCAGGCTGCCCCCTGGGATCTTCCACACGGCCTCAACCACCTCGAAAAACAGAACTTTTATACATGAAAACCACTATCCTGCAAAGACGAGTGTGCATGTCGAGAAGAACTGAAAATCTCATACTGACCTAAGGATTTGACACTCTTGATATCCTTCTGCTGTGAAACATTCTGACCTGTCATTGTTTAGACACGTCTTAAACAACGATTATCATACACTGATCATTTCTGTATTATCGATATCTATTATTATTTATTGATTTATTTATTATATTACATATCTTACACTTCAATATTGCTGCTACTTCTTTGTCCTATCTTTGCACCATGTCTTGTCTTGTTTGTATTTTTAATGTATTATTTGCACGTCATGTTGTTACACTGTGGACCCTGAGCTTTGCAATTTCGTCTATCTGTATACTGTACTTGTATATGATTGAGATGACAATGAAGTTCACTTTGACTTTGACTTTGACTTTGATATCATCACGGTGTGTTGTGAGCTGCCTGGAACGTCCATTAAATTCCGATGACACCTTAAAGTAATATCTCTGAAAAGGATGTTTAATGATTACATCCATCAATCCGGGGATGCACCCATTCCAGCTAGCATTGGGCACGAGGCAGAAACAATCCCTGGATGGGGCAACAGCTCATCGTAAGGTGAATAAAAGCACAGACATACAGTGGTGTGAAAAACTATTTGCCCCCTTCCTGATTTCTTATTCTTTTGCATGTTTGTCACACAAAATGTTTCTGATTATCAAACACATTTAACCATTAGTCAAATATAACACAAGTAAACACAAAATGCAGTTTTTATTATTTAGGGAGAAAAAAAATCCAAACCTACATGGCCCTGTGTGAAAAAGTAATTGCCCCCTTGTTCACAAATCACCTAACTGTGGAGTATCACACCTGAGTTCAATTTCCTGATTACTGCCACACCTGTTTCAATCAAGAAATCACTTCAATAGGAGCTGCCTGGCACAGAGAAGTAGACCAAAAGCACCTCAAAAGCTAGACATCATGCCAAGATCCAAAGAAATTCAGGACCAAATGAGAACAGAAGTAATTGAGATCTATCAGTCTGGTAAAGGTTATAAAGCCATTTCTAAAGCTTTGGGACTCCAGCGAACCACAGTGAGAGCCATTATCCACAAATGGCAAAAATATGGAACAGTGGTGAACCTTCCCAGGAGTGGCCGGCCGACCAAAATTACCCCAAGAGCGCAGAGACGACTCATCCGAGAGGTCACAAAGACCCCAGGACAACGTCTAAACAACTGCAGGCCTCACTTGCCTCAATTAAGGTCAGTGTTCACGACTCCACCATAAAAAAGAGACTGGCCTGCAAAAACGGCCTGCATGGCAGATTTCCAAGACGCAAACCACTGTTAAGCAAAAGAACATTAGGGCTCGTCTCAATTTTGCTAAGAAACATCTCAATGATTGCCAAGACTTTTGGGAAAATACCTTGTGGACTGATGAGACAAAAGTTGAACTTTTTGGAAGGCAAATGTCCGTTACATCTGGCGTAAAAGGAACACAGCATTTCAGAAAAGAACATCATACCAACAGTAAAATATGGTGGTGGTAGTGTGATGGTCTGGGGTTGTTTTGCTGCTTCAGGACCTGGAAGGCTTGCTGTGATAGATGGAACCATGAATTCTACTGTCTACCAAAAATCCTGAAGGAGAATGTCCGGCCATCTGTTCGTCAACTCAAGCTGAAGCGATCTTGGGTGCTGCAACAGGACAATGACCCAAAACACACCAGCAAATCCACCTCTGAATGGCTGAAGAAAAACAAAATGAAGACTTTGGAGTGGCCTAGTCAAAGTCCTGACCTGAATCCAATTGAGATGCTATGGCATGACCTTAAAAAGGCGCTTCATGCTAGAAAACCCTCAAATAAAGCTGAATTCCAACAATTCTGCAAAGATGAGTGGGCCAAAATTCCTCCAGAACGCTGTAAAAGACTCATTGCAAGTTATCGCAAACGCTTGATTGCAGTCATTGCTGCTAAGGGTGGCCCAACCAGTTATTAGCTTCAGGGGGCAATTACTTTTTCACACAGGGCCATGTAGGTTTGGATTTTTTTTCTCCCTAAATAATAAAAACTGCATTTTGTGTTTACTTGTGTTATATTTGACTAATGGTTAAATGTGTTTGATGATCAGAAGCATTTTGTGTGACAAACATGTAAAAGAATAAGAAATCAGGAAGGGAGCAAATCGTTTTTCACACCACTGTATATACTAGTGTCATTTTAGTGTCACCAAATCTGCATATCTTTGGAAGGAAACTGGAACGCATGGTGGAAACCCAGTAGGAAAACATAGAAACTCCAGGCAGGGAATACCAGCAACATGACTCCCCGTGAGACAGCAGTGGTACTGCTCCGCCACCCTGCTACCCCCATGTACAGTATGTATTCATTAACAGTATTCATTATTTAAATGAAATGAACGATTTATCTGTGAAATGTAACATACATACTTTAATGTACTTCATCATGAAAGTGATATCAAGTATAAATCTAAGGATTCTAAATGTGCAGAGAGTTGGAATATCACAACTGTAATGAGTTCTGTGTGGCGATCTACTGCTGTCAGGTCAGGAGGAAGCCCCAGGAAAAAAAAGAAGGCACAGAAGATGGTAGGTGAGACTTTTAATCGTGTCATTATAAATATGCAACGCTTGAATATAAAAGCACCACGAATGCATTTGTATGTCACCAATTTGCTCCACCACATCGAACCATTCATCAAACATCGAAGCGTGCCCGTCAATCCCTTAGGATCCGCATAGCGCCTTTCTGTCACATGTAGATAGTAAACAGAGACTCTGACGTCACATCCCGTCTTTTATCACACTGCGCCCACCGACTTTTTGCTGGTACTACAACTCGAGCACATGCCGCATTAATTTCTGAGGACCGGCTCAGAGGACGTATCAAATGATCGCTGGGAACGCGAGGCAGCCATGATGCGTGCGTGTACGCGTTGTGAGCATGAAATATAAACGAGCCCTAATATATCTAAGAGTGCCAGTAGTCAACATCATAAAAACAGCGATTGCTAACCGTTGATCTATACATCTTCCTTGAGCTTCGCCGAACTTTCTCTTTCCATTTCACAACATGATGGCGTCTCTTTTCTTCCTGTTCGTGACACCACCCAGTCTTCAATCGTACTTTCACCCGATTGGTTAGTGGTACTGTTCATGTGCCCTGTCAATCACTTTTGCAGCTTCATTTGCATAAAGCCCCTGTTAGCAGAGTGCACAGCATTTACATTACAATATTAATAAATTATAATCGATAATCGATAACAAGAAACATGTGTTGGCTAATTTTATCTTTTGCAATTACATCACCAAATTTCGGTCAAATCATTTCTTGACATTTTGAGGTATTTTGTTGTTTTTTTTTATTGTGGGTGGAGGTTTTAACCATTAAAAATATTGAAATAACCTTCCTTAGTGGATACTTACTGACTCATTCTTCCAAATTTCAGGGGAAATCAGGAGGGAGTCGGTCAGTAGGGCAGCTTTACATAATCAATACAGTCTCACACACGTGCGCTTAGGAGGCAGTCAAAAAGCCTAAAGGTGAGTGGCACAACGTGAGACAAAGGGTTAACATACGGTACAAACCTGACTCTCTTGCTCTTCTCATCAGGAAATCTGAAGAAAAATAGAATTCTTACTTCCGGTTTCCAAGATGGCCGCCAAGACGTCACTCCCGGGCGCATACATTGACGATACCTCCGGCACATCCTGATGACGACACCTCCAACTCATTCTGATGACATCACTTCCGGTCTTATGTAGATGACGTCGTATCCGTCCTACAGCTTTAACGTCATACCCCGCCAACTCATTTCCCATCTCCATTTTGTTGTTTGTATAAACACGCCATTTTCTCATGTGCCATTCATCATCTGCGATATATATGCTTTTGATCACTGCAAATCAGTCTTTTTTGTGTTTTTTACTTGTCCTATGGACATTATACGGGGACGGTCTACAAAACTTTGTTATACTCTTTATTTTTAAAGATGAAAGTTTATCACAACAGCTATTCACAGCATAGGGGCAGCGTCTGACCACGTGGTCCCCTAACATTATAATAGAGTTCAGAAATCTCGATCAGAGAATGGAACGCAGTGGACGTAACCAAATGTAGTGAACACAACAGCCTCCCACATACAACACGCGTATCTCGAGTCTTTGTATACAAGCAATTGCGCTGCCAGTTCTGTGCTGTACTTTCTATCCTTATTTTAATGTGAACTTTCACTTCTTACAAATAAAACATTTACCAGATAACAGTTGTCACACACGTGTGCCTTCGGGAGAGCTTAATGGCTCTGGTGGTGGTAATTCCTCACCGATCCACCGGGTGGTGCTGTATTCTAACACATCTTCTCTTCCTCCACCTGCAAAGACTGGATGATTGACAGCCTCACCACCTCTGACCTCACTTCCGGTATCCGTCCACCTGGACCCACCTCTTCCTGCCTGGCCTGCATTTAACCAGGCTGTGTCTCCATCTTGGATAGCCTAATCTGAGACACACATCCTTAGAGATGTTCTTGTTGCTGTTTACCTTTACATTATATGGGGTCACAGTATCGCCCCGAATCTTTATCTTTGTCTTTTCGTCTTTTACACTATGTATGCTTTGGCTCCTAGTTAAGGCCTGAGAGAAGGACATGAAGGTGGTGGGTATCACAGAGCGGGATGACGAGGACAGGAAGAGATGAAAACAGATGATCCTCTGTGGCAACCCCTAACAGGAGCAGTCGAAGGAGGAAGATGCTTTGGCTCCCAGGCAACAGCATCTAATTTCATGTATCACGCATCTCCAGAGTGTTGGCACACTTTCTCTCTCCATATTTAGTCCGTACAGGTGCACTACAGTATCCCTTATAGCTTTGCTAAGTACTCTATGTAACATCACGTTCACCGACGTCCAAATCGAGCAGAACGTCTCATTTCATAAAAACACATCACAGATGTTAAGCAACACATTATTGATGTAACCACAAGGGGGAGCCAGTGTGCCCCAAATCTCAGACATAATGTCACCTCACACAATACCGGGCTCAAATAAAATGTTTTTATTTTCGACCAACACTTTTAAATATAAACACCAGACAAAAAACCTCTGAACAAATAAATTACTTCCTCCTTCCGTCCTGATGAGCTTCGCCAGAGGTGAGGTGGAGTGGCCCCTTTAATTTCAGACCCAGGAGCACTTCCAGTACCAGGACATGGTGTGGACCACCAAGGGATAGAAGCCGTTGCAGGACCTTCCAGAACTGGTTCAGGTTAACTGCGTTAAAGGCAAAGGAGACATACAACAGATGAGGACAGAGGACATCTTGGACCATAACGTGATAGTGAGTAGAAGAGTCTAGGTCAGGGGTCCTCAATCACGGTCCTGGAGAGCCGCAGTGGCTGCAGGTTTTTGCTCCAACCCAGTTGCTTAATAAAAAGCACTTATTGCTAAAGTAACACTTCTGCTTCACTTTAGTGATTTTGAGCCCTTATTGCTTAATTTGGTCTTAAACAGCTATTTGAATTGCTCCTTATTATCAATGACATGCAAATGACAAGAGAGAGCAGCATTTCTCCATTTAGCTTCTTTACATTTACACCTCTGTGTATTTATCTGCACTATTGGGTTTAATTAAATACTTGGAAGAAAAATGAAGAGAAAAAAGTGAAGGACTGAGAACTACTCGTCCATTTTAGCCTTCAAATCATTTGCATGATAGAAAGGGAAAGAAAATCTCGGATATGAGAATGACCTGACATAGCAGAGTTCATTTAATTTCATAGCTTGTTAGTGCTTTATTGGCAAGAATTGCTTTCTAATTAAGCAGCCAGGTCAGAACAAAAACCTGCAGCCACTGCGGCTCTCCAGGACTGGGATTGAGGACCCCTGGTCTAGGTGGGAGCCTGTCTGATTATAATACAATACAATTTATTTTTGTATAACACAAAATCACACAAGAAGTGCAGCAATGGACTTTAACAGGCCCTGCCTCTTGACAGACCCCAAGCCTTGACCCTCTAAGAAGACAAGAAAAAACTCCCCATAAAGACCCTTGTAGGGAAAAAAATGGAAGAAACTTCAGGAAAAGCAGTTCAAAGAGAGACCAGGTAGGTTGAGTGCGCAGTGGATGGCAAAAATACAATGAGCATCCATCCATCCATTATCCAACCCGCTATATCCTAACTACAGGGTCACGAGGGTCTGCGGGAGCCAATCCCAGCCAACACAGGGCGCAAGGCAGGAAACAAAAACCTGGGCAGGGCGCCAGCCCACCGCAGGGCACACACACACACATTAGGGACAATGTAGGATCACCAATGCACCTAACCTGCATGTCTTTGGACTGTGGGAGGAAACCCACGCAGACACGGGAAGAACATGCAAACTCCACACAGGGAGGACCAGGGAAGCGAACCCTGGTCTCCTAACTGCGAGGCATCAGCACTACCCACTGCGCCACCGTGCCGCCCCATACAAAGAAGAGAACACAAGTAATCCTCAATACAATACGATAGTAAAATAGAAATATCACAAGTACAGAGCAGAATTCAACAGTAGATGATATCTCATAATACAATTTGGATTTGTTCAGAGTCCTGGAGACCTCGACCATCAATAAGCCCCCCCATTGGCCATTCTGCAGCTGAGTCAGTGCTGGGCCAGCCAATCCGATGAAAGGACCCCTCTACCCAATGATTCCTGCGATCTTCCATCAGGGATGACTGTACCTCAGACAGGCAACAACTTGGCAGGTGGGCCGTGGCACCAAGTGGCACATTTGAGTACCGAGAAGAGAAACAGAATAGGTGAGGGTGAGTAACAAATTCTAACTATCCTGTTACTTCTGTTTTAGTGCTGATGACTGACAACAGAGATGGAGTCTGTACATTTAAAATCAGCAGCTCTAGTCAGGGTGTGCTAAACTGAAGTTGTGAGTCTTCAGCTGGGATTTAAAAGCTGAGACCGAAGGGGAATCTCTTATAGTAGCAGGCAGACCATTCCACAGTTTAGGGGGTTCCTGTAACTAAAAGCCCGACGTCCCACTCTTATTTTATTAATCATTGGAATCATAAGCAGAACAGCGTCTTGAGATCTGGTTTGTAAGTCATGATAAGTTCAGATAAGTAAGCCGGACCTCGGCCATTTAAGTATTTAATATTAAAAGGAGGATTTTGAAATCTGCCCTAAACTTAACCGGGCGCCAGTGTAAGGACTTGAGGACTGGAGTTATGTGTTCATATTTTTTTGTTGTTGTAATAATTCTTGCAGCAGCATGTGACGATGTGGGTTCAGGCTCCACACTCCCTTTGATGTTTGGGAACCCTTGAACCCAACACCGTCGATAATGAAACCGAGTGAGCCAGTCAATGGAGGCAAATTGAGCATCTGAGCAAGGGGATGGTTGAAAGTACAAAAGTGCTTTTATTAAAAATCAACAAAACAAAAGTTCATAAATAGTGCAGTTCTTCCATGTTCATTAAATAAATAATCCATAAAAAGAACGTGGAGTAAAACCAATAAATAGAAAAAACAATCCTTAAAATCGAAGGTTAAAATCTTCTTGTGGAAGCAGTCTTTAAAAACAACAACAAACAAATCCGGTGTTCTTTTGTTAGCGTCTCACCTGCTTATCCCGTTTGGGCCAAGCAGCAGGCAAGACGCTCTTTGCAGCTGCCCTCCTACAACACACCCGAGACTGGAGACCTCCCGATCCCTGGCTTCGGTCTGGCACTCATCCCAGTCCCCGAGACTTGATTACCCCAATAGCCAGGACTCTCACATTGGGGACTCCACCACCAAGCCTCCCGACTTCCGCTGCCTTTCCACGGCCTTCTGCGGCTCGTCGCTTTCCTCAAGGCACTCCCGCTACCTGCTCACTCAGCGGGAGCAACCTCAACTCAAACGTCTAGGTGTTGGCCTAACACCCAGCTTCCATACAGCTGCCCACGGCGCGATCGCGCTCACCAGACGCACACACCGCCTGTCCGTCTCTCTTGCACCGCATGCTTCCTCGCTCCCTGTAACCTCCGTCCTCTTTCCTCATCTCCTTTCTCCTCTCTCCATTTTTTTACCGCGAACGTTTCTTTTCTTCTTCTCGAACGTTTCTTACACTACCCCACAACCGACTCGCGCTTCTTTTTAAAATGACGAGGGCCACAGCAGCTGCAGCATTAGCCGCGGGACAATCATGAATGTGGGCAGTTCCTCACCTGTGCACTAGGTGAGAAACGCCCACACCCTACGGATCGTCCCCACGGCCCACTATGGCCAACGTCCCTCGCTAAGCCGCGAGCACAATGATTATTTATTTAAAAATCAATGGCCTTTTCTCCACGAGCTGTGGACCCATAACACCACACAGCATTTTGGATTAACTGGAGGCTCAATAAAGAACAGTTTCAACATCCAGTTCATCCATAATTAGGATCAGGCAGTCTGTTGTTCATGGTGGTGTAGGACCCGAGGCCCACTTACTCACACTTTTATGCTTTACAGTGTGGCTTCAAACTCTGGGAGGACTCCAGAATTTTGTAAATGCCTGCAGCACCCCCTGGTGGCACCATGGAACGCAATAGGGCTGTACACTGGGACTCCAGTTCCTCGTATATCCAGTGGGTATCCAAATGGGTACCAAAGTCCAGGGATGCTGCCATCTAGTGTATCAGGGAAGAAAATATTCACCAGACAACATCTCTCCTGGCCCTTGCTCAACCTTCGCCGGAATGCCAGCCCATGTTTGCCATCCATTACACGGTATGTGGATTATTTCATTTCTTCGTAGGTACTCTTGTTCTCTGGTGTTCTGTGTTTTAATGGTCGATCCTCAAGAGGCCTTTAAAGGCAAGCTGGGAGAGCGAGTTCTTCCAGTACAGTGGGTGGTGGTAATCAGGGCCACTTAGGCAGACACGATGGTAGCCTAGGACACCAAAGTCTGGGGGTCTCTGCATTTTCCTAACCATCACAGAGCCCAATGTGCAAACACTCGTCACCCAACACAACACCAAGGGGAGACCATGCAAATCCATGTCATATACATTTATTCCCACCCTCGATACTCCAGGGGAGGTCCTCCCTCGACGTTTCTTCTAATATATGAATATCTGTGTGGTCCTGGAATTCATATTCCCATAACATGGTCCTCAGTACCCCAAGGTTTGGGCACGACGTGTATATTTTCACCTAGGGTAGCATCCACAATCATTCACTCAGTGACCTACTCGGCTGCCCCCCACCATCAAGACCTGTACGCTGGAGTTGGACGGTGTGCGTCTTATTCTACTGTTGGACCCTGAGACAGCGGTGTCTCTGCTTAAAAAAAAAAAAACTTCAAACGGGATGTGGACCACCATAAACGCAAAGAAGAAGAAGAAATAGAGAAGTTCCTTGTAGGTCTCATTAACTGGTGGAGTGTTGGATCTTCTCTGTGAGGGTCTCTGGTTTGCCCGGTTTAAGGATTTTCTTTTGGGACCTGAACACTTGCCCTCTGTTGGCAACTCCTTCTGTCTCCCTTGAGATTTTTTCCATCTTTTGTTAATGAAACTTATTTTTTAAATCAATTTTACAGCCACAGTGAGATATTTCAATAGTTTGGGACATTTCTAAGCATTTTGCAAGTTCTCCTTTCATGGGGCCGTGTAGGCCGAAGCCCCCAAGTCTCTCAGGGTCGAGCTCCTGCTCTCATCTTTGCCATTTTTCGGGACACTGAGGATCATCAGTAGCATTTCAGAATAAAAATGTCACCATTGGTGCGAACAGATGACTGGAGGGGAGAAAATGACAATGGTGGTCACTGAGACACTTCTTAATATGGTAATGGAGGTTTGAACATCTTAAGGTCGGTCACACACACACACACACACACACACACCCTTGAGCAGCAATCACACCACTCATTAATAAGACCTTAGGAGTCGTTGGAGTTAATTACCTGGTAAATACGTTACTAGGCTTTGCATTCAATGCTGCAGTAATTAAAAATGAAGTCACATTGACAGGCAGCCACATAAAAGCAGCCACGAGATAACGGCGGTCCTCGGAGATTTACAGCTTGATGCAGCAGTCCTCAGCTACCTGCTAAAAGAGACTTTTCTATTTCAGTTTCTCTGTGCAATCAATCAGCCTGGAGATGGGAAAGCGTCTTCTATCCTGGCTTTCATTTATTTGTTGAAGCCAGCGGGTAGCTCTGTTGGCTCTCAGTTAAAGAGACATGGCTTCAAACCAGGCCTGGGGACCTTGTGTCCATGTCTCTTTAGTGCTTTGGCATCCTGTCCCAGGTTAGGCGACTGGCTGGTGTTAAGGGATGGACTGCATTTGGGGACTATCTGTCACTGTGGGACATACTGTGACACTGAGAGAGAGAGGTGATGTGATTGGCCCACACGGTGTCCCCAGTCCACCTGTCCAGTCACACGACTCTTCAACACCCTCACCAAACAATGACACCCAGAAACAGAACGTGAGCAGAAGAAGGAATGGCAGTCAGTCCAATAGGGGGCAGCAACGCGTCACTAAACAAGCCATTGAGGACTCGGGGACTGCAGCCTTGTCATTGCTGAATGGCTTTGCTCTCATTTTCTTACCCCCAGTCTAAAGGAGCCACAGATCTGAAGTGTTTTAATCTTTATTCCATAAAAACGTGTAAAGTGGAGTAAAAATTAGCAGGTAAACCAGGAAAAGAAATTTAATTGGGAAAAAAAAAAATAAAAAATGACTTTAAACAAGTTAGAGAGACATGAAAGGCACTATATATTTAATAGATACATAGATTGTTTTCACATTTAAAATTTAAATAAAATAAAAATGTAATAAAATAAGATGAGGAAGAATAAATCTTAACCTTTAGTATATTCATGCAATCAACCTGATTTTTAAGGCAGAAAAATTACTAATAGTAAACACTATATACGTGTGCATTTTTGCTTTGTTTCTTGAAAGAAATATTATAAGCTACATCAAAACTCTCACACATATCATTAAAAACAAAGTAAAACATCACTACCTCCTATTCCGCACACAAATTCTGACACATATAATTTAGATAGATAGATAGATAGATAGATAGATAGATAGATAGATAGATAGATAGATAGATAGATAGATAGATAGATAGATAGATAGATTTATCTCTAGTAGGATTGACGACTGCAATGCGGTGTTCACTGGATGTTCAAACTGTTCTTTATTCAGCCTCCAGTCAATCCAAAATGCTGCTGCAAGAATTATTACAAGAGCAAGAAAATATGAACACATAACTCTAGTTCTTAAATCTTTACACTGGCTCCCAGTAAAGTTTAGGGCAGATTTGAAAATCCTCCTTTTAACATATAAATCCTTAAATGGCCGAGGTCCGACTTACTTGTTTAAACTTATCATGACTTACAAACCTGAGCGCACATTAAGATCTCAAGATGCCGGTCTGTTAAGGATTCCAAGGATTAATAAAATAACAGGGGGAGGCCAAGATTTTAGTTACAGGACCCCATAACCTATGGAGTGGTCTGCCTGCTACTATAAGAGATGCCCCTTCGGTCTCAGGCTGAAGACTCACGACTTCAGTTTAGCACACCCTGACTAGAGCTGCTGATGAACAGTTCAGACTCCATCTCTGTTGTCAGTCATCAGCACTAAAACATAAGTAACAGGATAGTTAGAATTTGTTACTCACCCTCACCTATGTATTCTGTTTCTCTTCTCGGTACTCAAATGTGCCACTTGGTGCCACGGCCCACCTGCCAAGTTGTTTGCCTGCCTAAGGTAAAGTCATCCCTGATGGAGGATCGCAGGAATCGTAGGGAAAGAGGGGTCCTTTCATCGGATTAGCACTATTTCAGCTGTGGAATGGCCAAATGGTGATGGATGAGGTCTCCAGGACTCTAAACAAATCTAAATCATATTATGTGGTATCATCTACTGTTAAATTCTACTCCGTAATTCAAAACTTTTTATTTTTATACTGTATTGAGGATTTGTTCTGTTCTGTGTATTGTATTGTATTGTATTGACCCCCTTTTTTCTTTTTGACAGCCACTGAATGCCCAACATACCTGGAAAGGAGTCTCTCTTTGAACTCCCTTTCCGAGGTCTCTTCCATTTTTCCCCTACAAGGGTTTTTTTTTGGGGAGTTTTTTCTTGTCTTCTTAGGGAGTCGAGGTTGGGGGGCTGTCAAGAGGCAGGGTCTGTCAAAGCCCATTGCGGCACTTCTTTTGTGATTTTGGGCTATACAAAAATAAATTGTATTGTATTGTATAGATAGATAGATAGATAGATAGATAGATAGATAGATAGATAGATAGATAGATAGATAGATAGATAGATAGAAAGGCACTATATGATAGATAGATAGATAGATAGATAGATAGATAGATAGATAGATAGATAGATAGATAGATAGATAGATAGATAGATAGATAGATAGATAGATAGATAGATAGATGGTGGTCTGATTCATCTGAGGTGAAAGGGGAATCTGCACCTTTAAGGATGAGAGGCTGTTTGGACAGGACAGTTTGCCAAAAGGGCATTTCACCCGGAAAGTTAAACAGAGACAGGAAGAGAAGGACATCTGGTGAAGAAGCAGGGAGCAACGACAACACAAGCACATAAAAATAAAAAACCAAACACAAAATAGAAGCCACCTACTGGGAAGTTGGATTTCCGCCCAGATGAACAAGTGAGACGCGTCTCCGAAGAGGAATCCTTCCCATTGTATTTTTCCCGGAGCACCCAACCATTTTTTCCAAGTAAAACAGAACGTTTGTCATAATCTTGTGACGGCTTGCTGGGGATTTCTGCCCACCTCCGTCCTCCTCTCCCTGGGCTGTTGATGTCATTTCTGGACTCGGCGTTAGCCATTGTGGTTTGATTGCACCCCCTAATATGTCGGTTTGGAGCTTCATTCCAGGAATGTGTTTGTTATTTGGGAGGTTTGTGTTCTTAGTCTGTGAAGCTCTTAATGTGTGTTTTTGGTCTGAGGTTTCTGGTGAGTTGGTTTAATAAGTACGAGTGTTGGTCACTGAGCCCCACACAGTTCTGTTGTTCTTTTGTTAATTTACTTGCTGTGCTCCCAGGTTTAGACCTCAATGTTAACATTTGCACTGCACTATGTATTGGAATGTTGTTTTTTTAATGCGTCTAGTAATAAAATACATTGCATTTGTCATTCCAACAGATGACGCATCACAAACACAGCAATACAATGCATTACTGCTGTCACACACATGAGTTGGAGGCAGCTAAAGGGCCGATGTAATACTAATTCCAGGACAGACCAGGGGGAGGTGGGGTGCACTGACTATACTTCTCGATTCCTTGCAGACCACTCTTGGGAAATCCCATCAGGTTCCTGCCACAAAAATGTTTGTCACTTCTGGTTCCGGTGCACTGCTGATGTCATTTCCGGTTCCGGTCCCAGAGATGACGTCACTTCCTTAACCGGCTTTAAAGCCGCCATCTTAACTCAAAGACTTCAGTTCTGTTTTGGACTCTGACTTGTGAACATATCATAATTATTTAAAACCATTTTTGCAGCCAGGTTATATTATACGGGTGGCTGCCCCAAACCTTCATGATGTCTTTTGGTTGTTATTCTGACACTACAAATGTCTGCCTTAGGTTGGAATGACAAATGCAATGCATTTGCACCAGTGTCTACAAATGTTTGTGGTGCTCCATCTTTTGGAAAAACAGAGATGTGGCAACCAGACAGAAACACAGACACTTGTCCTTTTAAGACAACTTGAACTCTTAGCATTCGACTTAGACCTCAGCGGTAATGTTTGCAGTGCACCGTGTGCTGGAATGTTTTTTGTAATCCATGTAATAAATAAGTGTATTGCATTTGTCATTCCAACAGATGGCACATCACAAACATTTTTGCAATAAAATGAGATGCGCTTGGTAATCCACCAGATGGCGCATCACAAGCATTTGTAGTTTCCTACCCATATTTGTGATGCGCCATCTGCTGAAATGACAAATGCGATGCCTATGTCTCTATTAAGTGCCATATGGAATGAGATTTGTAAAAGCAGTGTTAATGTTACTGATGCATCATCTGTTGGAATGAAAAACGGAATGCATTTTATTAATACAAATGTTTGTGATGCTCCACGTTTTGAAATGACAGAAACACAGATGAGCACACAGACATTTATTTTTTAATCTAAGTAAACAAATTAGACCTCAGCATTAATGTTTGCACGGCACCATGTATTAGAATGTTTTTGTAACGCATGTAGTAACATAATGCACTGCACTCGTCATTCCAACAAACGGCGTAGTCCCAAAATGCTGCTGGAATGCGTTGTTATATCCCATTTGGTATGGGTTTTGTTAATGTTTGTGATGTGCCATCTGTAAAAATGACAAATGGAATGCATTAAAGTCTTTCAAATGTTTATGATAAGCCACCTGTTAGAATGAAAGAGACACAGCAATCAAACAGACTTACAGATACACAGACACTTATCCTTTTACTAGCTGTGCTTCCTGTCAAAGATGTGTTGAAGCCAAAGAAGTCAACGTATTCCTCAGCGTTAACATTTGCAGTGCACCATCCATCAGACTGCATTATCAAATGTATGTAAAAATATAATGCAATGCATTTGTCATTTCAACTGATGGCACATCACAGACATTTGTAGTAATGCATGATGAATGGATGAAGTACATGCTGTGTGGACCCAAGTTTGAATTCTGACAGACCAGTGGGGACAACCTGTGTGGGGAGCACTGACTGAACAAAGAGGACCCGGTTAACTAAGGCGACCTGCTGCACCCCAGTGTCAGCCATCTCACGGCCCTTTATATGGCATCTTGTGTGCCCAAATGTATACCCTGTAGCCGCACTGTGGGTCAACACACTAACAGACCAAAGGCATTGGACAACATGGTGCTCCTTCTGTCTGTCATCTAGAGCTGAGGTCATAAGGTGCTTTCTCAGCGCAGGAACGTCTTTCAGGAAGCAGGGACTTTATAGGAACGTCTGCAGCATTTGTACTGCAGGGACTTGGCCCATTTGGAGTTCCTTGTACTTTTTAAAGCTCATACTCCATTTGTTTTTTCTCTGTATGTAATTATTATTATTATTATTATTATCCATCCATCCATCCATTATCCAACCCGCTATATCCTAACTATAGTGTCACGGGGTCTGCTGGAGTCAATCCCAGCCAACACAGGGCGCAAGGCAGGAAACAAACCCCGGGCAGGGCGCCAGCCCACCACAGATTATTATTATTATTATTATTATTATTATTATTATCTCTCTATTATAAAAAAAAATCCTGGAGAGAAACACAAGGGCGTTGAGACGTGATCTTCACGTGAAGATCACGGAAGACATTTAAAAGAAACCGCGAGATGGCCTTGGAGCGTCTTGCAGGAAACCTTAAACATGAGACTTTGTACCAAGAGATTGACCCAAGACCATCCCGCGATGACACAGAGCATTAGATTCTTGCAACACACGCCATACTTACAATCAATATCAAACAAGCCAAAAGGCAGCAAAACATTCAGTCATGCGAAGGAGGCTTTGAGCGCACACAGATCCAGGGTCTCAGCGCATATAAAGCATATAATACGTTATAAATGAAATGTCGACATCTAAGCGAAGAAGAAAGCAGCACAGAGAAAAGAGACTCAAAAGCGTTGGAGAGAAAAAAGAGCAAAAAAGAAAAAGATTAATCGAGGTGCAAATTCAGAAAATAAGGAATGTAATTATCAGCCCGGAACAAGTGGAATTGAAACAAAAACCATCCGATCGGGCTCAGAATTAAAAGACAAAGTAGAACTTCATGAAGACGTTCACAAACGTTGGCGCTAAACACTTGCAGAGCAGGTTAGAGATTAGAAAAGCAGTGGAATTCGAAAGGCTCAAAAAATAAAAACAGAGCGATACACATGTGGAGAAAGTTAAAGAATATGAAGGTAGGAAAATTAGAAAATATAAAAAAAGAAAGTAAAGTTTGCAGGAGAGCAAACAAACAAACTGCCTCATTTAACTATGCACCAGTCTAACTTTGGTTTTTGCACAGTAATCACTACACTATTGCACCTTAACACTTAATTCTACTTTATTCACATAATTTTAGTTATTTATTATGTTCTACTATACTGCTATCTTTCAATCTATGACTTTTTGATGTTGATCGTTTTGTCTGTGCTGAAATTCCAAATGGAGAAACCTGTCCTGAATTAGGGTACAAAGTCATTAAACACGCGTCTCACTGACCTCGTTAAAAAGATTCAGCAGGTTGGGACTCAAAATATTACAAATATTGTTTTTACAGAAGTTCTGAAATTAAAGTGAAACTAATGAAGTAGCAACAATTCAAAGAAAAAAAACTCCTAAAAGGAAAACCAAACACGGGGGTTGGCAAACAAAGTGAGCAGGAGCGAAGCCCCCTAGTTATTATTATTATTATTATTATTATGTGTACTTATCATACAGCCAGGTACTATCATGAGTGGAACTTAAGAGATACATTGAACTGATTGGTTGACTACAAGCACTGGCGCCATCTTACAAATCTGTTAGAAGTCTGGAATTCAGAGAGTTATCAGTTGAAGATGGAGTGCTGTACTTCACACCGCATCGAACCAATAATCACCCCAGTGAGGCCGATGGAGGGGATCCCCATAGACTCCCAATCACGCTACACTTCGCATCGCAATGAACCAATAATCTGAGTTAGAGTTCCTGTTGTGAAGTGCCTTTCACACTATCTATCTATCTATCTATCTATCTATCTATCTATTATATAGTGCCTTTCATTTCTATCTATCTATCTATCTATCTATCTATCTATCTATCTATCTATCTATTATATAGTGCCTTTCATACTATCTATCTATCTATCTATCTATCTATCTATCATATAGTGCCTGTCTTTTTTATCTATCTATCTATCTATCTATCTATCTATCGATTATATAGTGCCTTTCACATCTATCTATCTATCTATCTATCTATCTATTATATAGTGCCTTTCATTTCTATCTATCTATCTATCTATCTATCTATTATATAGTGCCTTTCATTTCTTTCTATCTATCTATCTATCTATCTATCTATTATATAGTGCCTTTTATATCTATCTATCTATCTATCTATCTATCTATTATATAGTGCCTTTTATATCTATCTATCTATCTATCTATCTATCTATCACATGTTACACTTTGTACTGTATTAAAGCAATAATCCTCCCCAATGAAGATTTGATGTATTAAGGTGTGGGGGTCCCCATTTGCATAGGGTTTGCACTTCCTGTTGTGCGGTGGGAACACAATACCCAAAAGTGTCCAGAGACCACAAATGGCCCAGGGCCCACCTTCTGCAGGGTCTCATTGGTTCCTGATAACAAAGTTCTTGTGGTAGGATTGTCAATTGTTGGTCTGACTCCCTTGTCACCATTTTTGGGAGACACACAACTTAGAACTGCACTGTACTTGAGGACAAGGATGTGACAAGGATGTGGACTTTGAACCCACACATAAAGGGGTGAGTCGTGGCACCGTTACTAAAGAGTGCTTCCTGCTGCTTCCTTGCCCTTAAACACTACAGAAGTCAGATCATGAATAGAAAGAGCAGCACCACGACGCAGTATATGACACTTGGCCAATAAAGGTCCCCCATGATTTCCAGCGATCCATAAGCATAATCATAAGTAATAATGACAGCCGTGATGGTCTGCCGATGTTTAGTTATCGAACCGTTTCCTTAACCTTTGCCCACTGATGCCAGCTCTCACCTTTATGACGAGCCCCAGCTGCCTTATAAAAATTCTCTGCCGCGTTTCTCTTCCTTTCTGCCATTTAGTGCTCAGCTTTGTTGAGTCTGAAATCTCCTAAATGCGAGTAATTGAAACAGATGACTTGTGCACCCGCTCAATATGCTACCAGCACAAAAGGCGATAAATTTCAATCAGCTTTACATTTTCCTTACGTAGGCGTTTAAAATTTTTCATTTAAAGATCCAAAATGCTCAATTAACCTATGGGGAATTTAAACCAAAAGAAGTAGGACGAATTATATTTTATTATTCTAACAGAATTTAATGTGTAATAATATGTAGTTGTGCTTACTCTAGAAAAGTAACCGTCGTTCATAGTCACTCTTTTAATTTAATGGGAGATGTTTGCAGCAGCACTGGGAGCAGTGCATGAGATGCCAGTCCATTAATGGGCACACACACACACATAGATACAATGGCATCTTTACATTAAGGGCAGGTGAGGAATTGCCCCAGCTACCAACATTAGAACATTAGAACATTCTAGATGAGAACAGGCCATTCAGCCCAACAAAGCTTGCCAGTCCTGTCTTTCTTCCAAAAAAACATCAAGTCCAGTTTTGAAAATCCTTAAAGTCTTACTGTCTACCACACTACTTGGTCGCTTATTCCACGTGTCTATCGTTCTTTGTGTGAAGAAAAATTTCCTAATGTTTGTGCGAAATTTACCCTTCACAAGTTTCCAACTGTGTCCCAGTGTTCTTGATGAACTCATTTTAAAGTCACCGTCTCGATCCACTGGCCTCATTCACTTCATCATTTTAAACACTTCAGTCAGGTCTCCTCTTCATCTCCTTAAGGCCCAGCTCTTTTAATCTTTCCTCCTACCTCATCCCCTGTAGCCCTGAATCAGCCTAGTCGCTCTTCTGTGGACCTTCTCTTGTGCTGTTATGTCCTTTTTGTAGACCCAAACTGCACCCAGGACTCCAGATGAGGCCTCACCAGTGTGTTATAAAGCCTGAGCAGAACCTCCTGTGACTTGTACTGCACACATCAAGGCGCTATATAACCTGACACTCTGTTAGCTTTCATAATGGCTTCTGCACACCGTCTGCCAGTCGACAGCTTAGAGTTTACTATGACTCCTAAATCCTTCTCATAAGGTGGACTCTCGATTTTCCGACCGCCCATTGTGTATTCAAACCTCACATTTTTACTTCCTATGTGTAATTCTTTACATTTACTGACATTAAATTTCATCTGCCACAAATCTGCCCAAGCCTGTCTGCTGTCCAAGTCCTTCTGTGATGATATAACGGATTCCAAATTATCTGCTAATCCACCCACCTTGGTATCATCTGCACACTTAACCAGCTTGTTCTTTATATTCCTATCTAAATCATTTATAAATATTAAAAATATCAGCGGCCCCTGCACTGCCATCTGCTGGTCACCTCTCTTAACATCACCCAATTCTTATGAGGTTCCTCACACCATCACCCACTGCTTCCTGTGTCTGAGCCAATTCTGCACCCATCTACCCCGCACACCCTGAACTGCCACTTCTTTTAGTTTGATGCCCACCCTCTCATGTGGCACCTCATCAAATGCTTTTTGAAAGTCCACTTCAATAATCTCATCTGCTCCTCTCTGGTCGTATCCTTTTGTTGCCCCCTCATAGAATTCCAGCCTGTTAGTAAAACACGACCTTCCTCGTCTGACCACATGCTGACTGTCCTGTCCTTGCCAGGTGTTGCTCAATATTGTCCTTAATAATTCCTTCCTTTAAGTTTCCTGTGATGCGTGTTAAGCTTACTGGCCTACTGTACAAATTAACAAGTAGTACATTTCCTTTTCTGTGGTGGGCTGGTGACCTGTCAGGGGTTTATTTCCTGCCTTGCACCCTGTGTTGGCTCCAGCAGACCCCCGTGACCCTGTAGTTAGGGTATAGCGGGTTGGATAATGGGTGGATGGATGGACATTTTCCCTTTTTTTTTTTTTTTGCTTAGCAAACACATTTGTCCAAAGTGACTTACAAAAGCAGTCAACGTAATTGAGTAAACGGCAGTCTAGAGGAACAAGTGTAACAGAACAAGGGTACAAAATTGACCATCACAAGTGCACAAGGACATCAGAACAAAATGCCAGCGTGTTACAATTCCTTGGTTACGAAACTTGATATCAGAGAGACAGAACTGTGCAGAACAAGAGAGTTTTCAAAGTCAAGTGGACAACCAACTAGGAGCTACAAATGAAAAGAGTCTGGACTGAGACTTGATGCCATGCAGAGATGGCATCACCAGACACGTTTATCAGCAGACCGAAATGGTCGAGTTGGGAACCTCACACCTCCCAAGTGTCTCTGTATACATGTCTCTGAACTTAATGAGTAGTGTGAACAGGACAAGAGCAAAGCCTGGGCCAGGAGTTGAGCTGCACACTGTGTTAGATATGGGCCGATCTTGGGGATATTGTAGAGCATGAATGTGCAAGAATGAGAGAAGATGGCCAGTGAAGGAACGCTGGTCATCAATCACCATCCCAAGATTCCGCACTGAGTTGATGGGTGTTAGTCCTAGTGAGCCAAGCTGAACAGACAGATGAGCCAGCACAACAAGCTGGTCCATTTTTGTCAGTAAGCTTCAGATGGTCCTCCTTCTCACGGGCTATTAGTGAGATATGCAGAGTTTCTAGCTGATGGTGTGTGGTCCTCAGGGGAGAACGACATACTGAGCATCATCATCATAGGACTGATATGAGAAACCATGGGACTGGATGCTAGGATCTAGTAGGGTATAATGAAGAGAGGCTCAGCACCCATCATTTGGTCACCCCAAAGCTTGTCATCTCTTCTCTATAAAACATGTGGTATAGTATGATAAAGAGGTAGGACTCAAACCACCTGAGAGCCATTCTAGTGATACTAAAGGTCAGAGAGGGTGTCAGAGAATATCTGATGGTCAGCTATCCCAAAGACAGATGAGAGGTCTAGCAGGATGAGGACAGATGACATGTTGGTAGCTGTAGCCAGTCGTAATACGTTGACAACGGTAAGAAGAGCCATCTTGGTGGAAGGGTCCCTCTTAGAACCTGACTAACTGGAACTCAAACAATCTGTTCTGTAGAAGCAAAAATGAGACTTGGTTAGAGACAGCATGTTCAAAGGTTTTGGACAGACAGGAGAGGAGAAACACTGGCCTGTGATTACCTCTGTGAGGTGGATGTTAGTGAAAGTGAGCCGAGCTCAGCAGAGATGAGGTGTTGAATTGATGGATGAGCTCAGATAAAAAGATGGTTCGATTTTGGCGGTGAGCTGGAGACAGTGCTCCTTCATCTTGGTTGAGTTATTGGTGAGATTTGCAGAGACTCTAGCGATACTGCATGGTCCTTTGGAGAAAATGACATGTGTATCATCAGCATTACACTGATATGAGAAATTATAGGACTGGATGACAGAACCTAGTGAAGTGATGTACAGAGAGAAGAGAGTAGAGGCCCAACACCGATACTTTGGTCACCCCAGTGCTTGTCTGATGCCTCCTTCACATTTCTTCTCAGCAAATCATTCAGAAGAACCAAGTGATACCAAGGTCAGAGAGGTTGGGAAAAGGACCGGATGGTCAACTGCATTGAAGACAGATGAGAGATCTAGCAGGATGAGGACAGATGACATGTTGGTAGCTGTAGCCAGTTCTAACATGTTGACAACAGTAAGTAGAGCTGTCTTGGTGGAACGGACCCTCTAAAGCCTGACTGATTAGAATCAAACAATCTGTTCTGTAGAAGCAAAGATGAGACTTGGTTAGAGACAGCATGTTCAAAAGTTTTGGACAGAATGAAGAGGAGAAAGGCTGGCCTGTGATTACCTATGTGAGGTGGATGTTAGTGATAGTGAGCTGAGCAGAGATGAGGTGTTGAATCGATGGATGCCCTTGGATAACAAGGAGGTCTAATATTGTCAGTGAGCTGGAGATGGTGCTCCTTCTGATAGGTTTAGTTATTAGTGAGATATGCAGAGATTCCAGTGATACTGCGTGGTCCTTAGGAAGAACTGGCATGTTGTGTATCATCAACATGGCACTGATATGAGAGATTATGGGACTGGATGATAGACCTCGTGAGGTGATGTATAGAGAGAAGAAAGGAGAAGCCCAACATCAATCATTTGGTCAACCCAGTGCTTGCCTGCTGCATCCTCCACATTTCTTCTTACCAGAACACATTGTAGGATCTGCCCAAGAGGTAGGACTCAAACCACCTGAGAGCCATCCCAGTGACGCCAGGGTCAGAGAGGGTAACAAAGAAGATCTGATGGTTGATGGTGCTGAAGACAAATGAGAGATTTAGCAGGATGAGGACAGATGACATGTTGGTAGCTGTAGCCACTCGTAACATGTTGACAACAGTAATTACTGCCATCTTGAAGTCCGACTGATTAGGATCAAACAATCTGTTCTGCAGAAGGAAAGATAAGACTTGGTTAGAGACAACATGTTGAATAGGTTTGAACAGAAAGGAGAGGGGAAAGACTGGCCTGTGATTACCTACGTGAGGTCGATGTTACTGATAGTGAGCTGAGCTGAGCAGAGATGAGGTGTTGAATCAACGGATGGGCTCAGATAACAAGCAGGTCCAATACTGTCAACAAGCTTGAGATGGTGCTCCTTCTGAAAGTTAGAGTTATTAGTGAGATATGCAGAGATTCAAGATGGTACAGTGTGGTCCTCAGGAAGGAACGACATGCTGTGTATCATCATCATAGTACTGATATGAGAAACCATGGGACTGGATGACACGATCTAGTGAGGTGATGTATAAAGAGAACAGGAGAGGCTCAGCACCAATCCTTTGGTCACCCCAAAGCTTGTCATCTCCTCTCTACAGAACGCATGGCAGGGTATTACAAAGAGGTAGGACTAAGAAGGAAATATGAGATTTGGTTAGAGATAACATATTCAAGAGTTTTAGACAGAAAAGAGAAGAGAAAGACTGGCCTGTGATTACCACTGTGAGGTCGATGTTATCGATAGTGAGCCAAGCTGAACATAGATGTGGGGTTAAATCGGTGGATGGACTCAGATAACAAGGAGGTCTAATATTGTCAGTAAGCGTGAGATGGTGATAGGTTTAGTTATTAGTGAGATATGCAGAGATTCAAGATGATACTGTTGGTCCTCAGGAGGGAACAACATGCTGTGTATCATCATCAAAATACTGATATGAGAAACCATGGGACTGGATGACAGGATCTAATAAGGTGATGTATAAAGAGAAGAGGAGAGGAGAGGCTCAGCACCCATCCTTTGGCCACCCCAATGCTTGTCATCTCTTCTCTATAACAAAGAGGTAGGACTCAAACCACCTGAGAGCCATCCTAGTGATACTAAAGGTCAGAGAGAGTCCAAGAGAGTCCAGTTTTGCCAGTGAACCGGAGGTGGTGATCCTTCATCTGGGTTGAGTGCGACATGCAGAGATTCTAACTGATACTACGCAGTCCTCATGAAAGAAGGATGTGCTGTGTATCATAGCACTAATGAAGTACAGGCTTCTGGAGAAGAGCAGTTATTAGTCCCGTTTGAACACAGTAGACCAGGTGCCTGTGCTGAGTGAGGTGCTAGTGATGTGTGTAACTGCAGAAATCAGAGAGGGACAGGCAGTGAGGGGTCAAGCGGAGGAGCAGTGGCGGGATTAGAGAGGAGGCTGGAGACATTAGTGGTGGAGAGTAGCGAAGAACGTGGAGATTATGGTGTGTTCAAGAGGGAGCCGACTGGCTGGTTGGGTTGATGAGAATTGACTGCTGATGACAATCATCCTCCTCTAAATAACTCGAACGTGAACATCAGTAGGCTTTGTGCCCTAGGAACCGAGTTACCTGAACTATCCTCTAACATTTCAGTCATTATTTGTCGCTCTGATGCTGATCTTTCTGATCATAAAAGAGGTCATTACGATAGCAATAGACGAGAGGAATTCATAATTAATTGCAGAATTACGGTATTTGAGGGTTCTTCTAGAGTGCCTCTTCCTTTTGCACGATTTGGATCAAAAGCTAATCAGCACGTCATCGTCTCATAAAAGGGTCACATTTTGAGTTTAGTATTTTTCTGTCCTGCCATTTTAGCTGCAGAGCGTCCTCAAGAAACTGTGACACACAGACAGACAGACACACACCCATCATTGAGTTATCTGGGGAAGGCCGAGATCCGTTGAAAACCGGAGATTTTTAGCAAATCGAAAGCTTTCACTCCTCCCCACAGATGATAGGTTTATGGTGGAGGAGCTGATAAAGCAAAAAAAAAATGTTCGACCACAAATTGAAAAGAACAGACACAGAACAGGAGCCAGGAGTCAGGCCTTCTTTGACCACAATGATGTCAGGAAGGTTGTTAGACAAACTAAAATCAAAATAATTTAGACGTGGGCATCAGTAGGCTTTGTGCCCAAGCTACCCGAACTATTCTCTAACATTTCAGTCATTATTTACCGCTCTGACGCTGATCTTTCAGAATATAAAATAAGTCATTATGATAGCAATTGAAGAGAGGAATTCATAATTAATTACAGAATTACGCCATTTGTGGGTTCCTCTTGAGGGCCTCTTCCTCTTTCACGATTTGGCTCAAAAACTAATCAGCACATCGTCATCTCAAAACAGGATTAAGTTTCGAGTTTGGTATTTTTTCCGTCCAGCCGTTTTAGTCCTAGACCGTCACAGACACACACCCATCCATCATTGAGATATGGATGTTTTCGGTATCAGGGGACCCTAAAATGCCGAGATCCATCGAAAACCCGAAATCGAAATTTTTGACAAATCAAAAGCTTTCACTCCTCCCCCATAGACGATAGGTAATAGATGAAGCAAAAAAGGTTGTAAAGTCATCAACAGACAAGGAGATTGGAGTGGAGGAGATCAAGAGTAGAGGAGAGAAGTGAAAGCAGAGAACGAGCCACCGGTATCCGAATTGTTGTCAATCATATTCTGAACAAGAGAAGGAAGACAGAAGACATCGATCCTCATCCAGGTCAGCCTGGACTTTTGCCTTCCTCTGTTTCTGTTAAGCTCTATCTATAGACTGCACAGAACTTCAGAAGGTCATGGCCGGGAGGGTCTTTCACATGAAGGCCTGGAGTAGAGAGGACAGACAACATCAAGATAAGAGGACGGAGATGAACACAGGGTCTTGGTGTTGAGCATTGATTATGGGGAGAGGAGAAGTGGACAGGAGGAGGAGGCACAGCACAGGAAACTCGGGAAGAGAAATGAGTGGGAAGAGAGGTGATGGCGGAAGGACATGGTGAGAGGAGTGACAGCAGGAGAAGAGGGAAGGAGCAGAGAGAGCTCAGTGACAACGTGGTCCGATGTGTGTACAGGAGTGACAGGTGTCGATGTGGTTGTGCAGACAGCCTTCAGGTGGTTGGAGTCTATTGGTTTGAGTCTATTGAGTCCATCTCTGTTCAGCTTGGCTCGTTCTTGCAAACACCCACCAAGTCTGTACGCAAACCTTGAGCTGATGATCAGGACCGTTGTGATGTTATTCACTGACTCTCCCATTTTGTCCACAGTACCGAGAGGTAAGCCCAAGAAGATGCCTGACCTCACTTCCCCTGTGGACCTGAAGGTCCTGCCCCTTTTGGGAGGGACCCATTTTTATATGGCCAGAAAGCTCTTTTCATTCTGGACCAGCACCTAAGAGTGGTGGAGATCCTACTCAGTACACTTAGCTGTATCTAATAATAATAAGAAGAAGACAAGCAATATTAGGAAGAAGAACAACAACAACAAGAAGAAGAGCAACATTAGCAAGAAGAACAAGAAGACAGGCGGAGAAGTAGCAGAAAAAAGATGAGGAAGAAGGTGATGAGGAAGAAGAAGATGCAGATGAATAAGTAGAAGAAAAAGAAAAAGATGAACAAGATGAAGTGGAAGAAGAAGAGCAAAATTAGGAAGAAGAGAAAGACATAGATAAAGAAGAGGAAGAAGATGACACAGAAAGAGAAGTAGAAGAATAAATAAAAAGATGAAAAAGATGTAGATGAAGAAGTAGAAGAAAAAGAAAAGCCATATTAAGAAGAAGAAGAAGAGCAATAATAGGAAGAACAAGAAGAAGAACAATATTAGGAAGAAGAACAAGAAGACAGATGGAGAAGTAGAAGAAAAATTATAAAGATGAAGAAGAAGAAGGTGATGATGAAGAAGAATATGCAGATGAATAAGTAGAAGAAAAAGATGAACAAGAAGTGGAAGAAGAAGAGCAAAATTAGGAAGAAGAAAAAGACATAGAAGATAACAAAAACAGAGAAGTAGAAGAATAAATTAAAAGATGAAGATGTAGATGAAAATAGAAGAAAAAGATGAACAAGATGAAGAGGAAGAAGGAGAGCAAAATTAGGAGGAAGAAGAAGAAGAAGTCATTTTATTTATTTCTAAGCCACTTGACCCACAGATGTGGATGTTAACCTTTTTATTTTAATTATTCTTTGCGTTCATTAAAAAGACTTCTACCATGGTGGTACCCCAATGTTTCAGGTGCCCCCTGTCTATCCTCCACAATGGTCTCAGATGGTCAGGTGTGCGAGGGGTGCCAACTTTTGGGGTTTCTTCACATGCTTAGGGCCCACAAATGAAATGCCTCAGCCCTGAGTCGGGTGACCAAAGCCCCTTCACTAGGTCTTTGGTCCAAGTCTTGGGCTGTGGTGTGAACCTCAGGGTCCATAAGGCCAGCAGGACCTCCAGCTCAGCTAGCTAAGCTGGCTCTGGATACCTTATGGCTTCAGTGATAAGAGATGTTCTGCTTCTAGCAGTGCCTGCTCATGACTGCTGTTATTTTACTGATCCTTTAACAAATCAAGTTATCTTCTTTGTTTTTTGAGTACAATTTCCAAGCCAAGCCGGCAGACTTAAGTTAAGGCAGACTCAAAAGAAGAAGAGGAGCGAGCACAACATCTACCAAGGGGATAGAAACAACACAGAAGAGCCTTCACTTTAGACTTTTGTGTCAAAACTCCGTTCGATACTAAAGCTGACATTTTCAAATCTCATCTTCCGTTCTGTCAGGTCTTCATTTTGTTTCCCACCAGCTGCGACTCTCTTTATTTCCCAGACTTTCTTTCTTTCCTAAAATAGTCGTCTTTTGTCTCCTAAATGCTTTGCCTTTGAAGTTCTCCTCTTCACTCTGTTTGATGATCACTTCCTGTGGTGCGCTTTGGTGGTTTGGGGGGGCCGACAGCAGAACTCCCGGAGCGCACACCTGCCAAGTTCTCACTGACGACACGAGAGTACATTTGGAGCGTGGGTGGGAACGGCGCTCACTCCTGGTGAGATCTTTAGATGGACCCCAAGGAATACAAGCGCGCCTCTTGGATCACATCTTTCAAAATCAATTGTGATGTTCTGCATTTCTAGAGATTCGGCTCTTCTGTCAATAAAGAAACAAGCTGAAAATTCACTCAATGCTCAGTACCTGGGGTTCACCAATCAGTACCCTCAAATTTATTTTATGAAGCCCATGAGGGTTTATGGACAAAGGGCACCAACTCTCCCCTTCTACCTGTTACCTGAGTAGCCTACCTGATCACTGAGCTCAGCTGTCTAAGTCAGTGCTCTATGACTTGCAGGCACCTGTTAGGTTGACTAGTCAGTGTGCCCCATAATGGACAGGCACCACATCCATGGTTGGTTCCTGCCTTGCACTCAATGCCACCATGACAGGCTACCAGAAATGGAACAAATAGGCTTGAGGAGGTCATGTCAGCTTTCACGTTGCATGCTGATCACCGATCACCTACTCACTATCCAAATATCTTGCATTGCTTACAGGCCAGCCATGGATAAGAGGACTGTGTTAGAATGGAGAACAGCAAAGGTCACATGCCAGAGATGAGCGAGTCTGTGCAGGGCACCATGTGCAGGATATCAGGGACCAGGGAAATTCACACCCGTGCAACATGTCTCCACTTCATACAGGTCCATGATTATTAAGAAGAACAACCTGACCTCAAAAGTCCTCTCTTCCATACCTGAAATAACAACTGAACGTCAAAATGATGGAATCTGTAACTACATCACCCTCTAGTGTCTGAGGTCATATTCTTGATGGCACACCTGGCTAGAAGTTACATCGTCCTCTGGTGTCTAAACTGTGCTACTGAAGGTATCCCGGAATACTTCACTCTGTATACAGTATACTGTATTCTTTTTTTGAAATGGTATTGATTCCTGCATCACCCTCTAGTGTCTCAACTCAGTAACTGATGGTATCTTTGACTACATCACCCTCTAGTGTCTCAACTCTGTTACTGATGGTATCCCCAACTACATCACCCTCTACTGTCTGAACTATGAAGATATCCCTGAATACAATGCACAATGCTAGTGTCTCAACTCTGTATCTGATGTTATCCCTGACAACAACTGACGAAATCCCTAACTACATTGTCCTCTAGTGTCTGATTTACATAACTGATGGTACTCTGGACTAAATTGCCCCCTAGAGTCTGAACTATGTTACTGACTGTATCCATTTCTGCCTCACCATCTACTGTCTGAACTCAGCTACTGATGGTATCCCTGACTAAATCATCCCCCCCAGTGTCTCAACTCTAATATCGATAGCATTCCTGACTATCTCGCCCTGTAGTGTGTTATTGATGATAGCCCTTACTACACCGCCCTCTAGTGATGATATTTGTTATTAAAGATATCCCTGAATACATCGCCCTTTAGTGTCTGAACTCTGTTACTGATGGAATTCCTGACTATGTCGCCCTCTAGTGATGATATCTCTTATTGAAGATATCCCTAACTTAAACGCCCTCTAGTGTTTCAACTCTTTATTATTGATGGCATTTCATCGCCCTCTAGTGTCTGAACTCTGTTATTGATTATATCCCTGACTACATTGTTTCCTAGTGTCTCAACTCTGTTACTGATGGTATCCCCAACAATACTGCCCTCTAGTGCCTGAACTCTGCTAGTGATGATATCCCTGACTAGGTTTCCCCTCTAGTGTCTAATCTGTACTGCTGTTGATATCCCCGACTACATTGCCCTCTAGTGTCTGAACTCAGTTACTTACAGTATCTATGATGACATCAACCACTAGTATTTAAACTGTATTACTGATTGTATTCTTAACTGTGTCACCCTTTAGTGTCTAAACTGTGTTTCTGATGATACTCCTTGATTGTCTCGCCCTCTAATGTCTTACTCCACCTTCTAGTATGTGAGCTCCGTTACTGATGGTATCCATGATTACATAAACCTCTAGTACAGTGTTTCTCAGCCTTTCTGGTGTCATGGCCTAGTTTTTTTTTCCATGGAAGTGTCTTTCTGACACATCTTATCTATCTATATCTCATCTTATCTTCCCTTCCACTTTTTCTGGGCATGAAGCCACACACATCGCAATCCATCACTTTTAAGACTAGTTTAAATGTGGAGGTCTGACCAGTGTGACTAAAGAGTACAGAAAAACAACAAACAGATGTAATCCTGAAGACAATGCTATAAACCTCAGGGGGTCCACGATGGCCTGGAGTGCTGATGATGCTTCACCTGCCATTGATTATCACAAATAAGTCACTGAACTTGTGCTGCGTCCACATCAGCCTAAGGTTTCCAGCCACTCTGACATCTCTGGACTGTTCAGCCGTTGCAGCCATGTTGCTTAAATGAACTACAAATCCCAGCAGCCCCGGAGGCACTGTGTCATTGGGCAGGTTCAGTGGCTGCCTCAATGTCTGCTGGGTGAAAGCTGAGGGTGCTGGCATTAAAAGTGATCCATAACAAGGCCAACGGTGGTGTCTTTTTGTTTCCATGCTTCATTGCACAATAGATTACGATTACACCCAGCTCTCTCTGGATTTGTGCTCTTGCCCTGTGACCACTTGCTCGTGTGATTTCATCAGAGTCGGAAAAAGTCTTTGTCTGGGAAGTGCACCAAACATCTGCAAATCTTCACATATAGTAAGTCGGTATCACAGTAGGACAAAACTTCCCATAACTTTCAACAAAACCACCATCTGCATCTGTCAAAGTGGACTGTGTCGTTTATCATTTTGTGCTTAGTGTATTGTTGGCTTTCTTTTGTAACTCTAATATTAATCATGTTTGTCTTTCATTACCAAAAATATGCACACACATTTATTCTAATATGTTAAATCTTGTGAAAAGTTACAGTTCACAAAAAACCTGCTCTGCAGGTAATTCCTGAGTTGGTGTTTGCTCGCCTGGAGGACCATGCAAGGGACCATTCGGTGACCTTCTTAATGAATCTGGTCAGCTCAACTGACCACAGCTGGATGACTCCAAACAAGATGGAGAAACATCTCAATGATGATCAATAGAATGGGATGCACCTGAGCTCAATTTCAAGTGTCATAGCAAAGGGTCCGAGTACTCATGTCAATGTGATATTTCATTTTTTACTTTTAATAAATTAGATAGATAGATAGATAGATAGATAGATAGATAGATAGATAGATAGATAGATAGATAGATAGATAGATAGATAGATACTTTATTAATTCCAAGAGGATATTCCCCTACTCCAGCAGCAGCATACTGATAAAGAACAATATTAAATTAAAGAGTGATAACAATGCAGGTATAACAGACAATAACTTTGTATAATGTTAACGTTTACCCCCAATTTTGGAATTGAAGAGTCGCATAGTGTGGGGTCTCCTCAGTCTGTCAGTGGAGCAGGACGGTGACAGCAGTCTGTCACTGAAGCTGCTCCTCTGTCTGGAGATGATCCTGTTCAGTGGATGCAGTGGATTCTCCATGATTGACAGGAGTCTGCTCAGTGCCCGTCGCTCTGCCACGGATGTCAAACTGTCCAGCTCCATGCCTACAATAGAGCCTGCCTTCCTCACCAGTTTGTCCAGGCGTGAGGCGTCCCTCTTCTTTATGCTGCCTCTCCAGCACACCACCGCGTAGAAGAGGGCGCTCACCACAACCGTCTGGTAGAACATCTGCAGCATCTTATTGCAGATGTTGAAGGACGCCAGTCTTCTAATGAAGTATAGTCGGCTCTGTCCTCTCTTGCACAGAGCATCAGTATTGGCAGTCCAGTCCAGTTTATCATACAGCTGCACTCCCAGGTATTTATAGGTCTGTACCCTCTGCACAGTCACCTCTGATGATCACGGGGTCCATGAGGGGCATGGTCCTCCTAAAATCCACCACCAGCTCCTTGGTTTGGCTGGTGTTCAGGTGTAGGTGGTTTGAGTCGCTCCATTTAACAAAGTCCTTGATTAGGTTCCTATACTCCTCCTCCTTCCCACTCCTGATGCAGCCCACCATAGCAGTGCCGTCAGTGAACTTTTGCATGTGGCAGGACTCCGAGTTGTATTGGAAGTCCGATGTATGTTGGCTGAACAGGACCGGAGAAAGTCCAGTCCCCTGCGGCGCTCCTGTGCTGCTGACCACAATGTCAAAATTAGCAAAAAATTGTCTTTATGCTTAGTTATTCCAGAGAATTGAACTCTCCGTTGAGTGACAAATAAACTGAAACGATTTTAGTACAAGGCTGCTGTGGTGGAATTAAGGCACTGGGGGTCCCACAGGAAGTATTGGGGCGCCAACCCAGTCAACCCCATTTAATATGGTTAAATAAATTAAACAAAAGGGCACATTTCTACAACTAATAATTAATTAACAAAACAAGTAAGCCAATCCTTCTTGGAAAACGTTCCTTGGGTTTTTCGGGGCCCTGTCCTTTGGGTCAGTTGAGTTAGAACTGATCGCCCCTCTCTGGTCCAGCAGTGGGCTTTATAGGTAGAAGGCAGGAAGGGGTGGAGTCAATCTCCCTCACCAGGCATCTTCTCGCCTCTGCAGAGGTAAAAGAAGAGGAGAAGGGTAAGCATGAGCGCCCCCTCTCAGCATGGGGTGGTATTACCTGATTTAGCTGAGCCCAGAGGCAGGGCCATCTTAACAGCATTATAGGTTACATAGATTAGCATGGGATCCCCAGGTGACTGTCCACTGTGCCAACACGTTAAAACAAGCGAAGGGGTCTGAGAACTTTCTGGTCCACTGTAGCTATACTGTACATTACATAGCGCCTTTCCTCCTTATCTATTTGTTATACAGATGTTCTCTTCATTTGGTTTTGCAGTTGCTGCCTAAATTCTTAACAACTCGGTGGCCCATTTTGGTGCCTTGTGAAATTTTCTTTTGTTTATTCTCTTTGAATTTTTGGTGTCTGCTGTGCCACAACAGTGCGAAATGGAATTGTTTGTAAGAAAAGTGCGGTGACACAACATAGAATTCTCAGACCAACTTACTCCAAATTAGGGTCCCAGCAATGAATGGTGCAAGGCAGGAACATGAGGACCACATACACAGAAGAAGACAGTGCCAGTCTATTGCAGGGCACACACCCACACTCACGCAGCACCAACGCAGAACGGGTGGGAAAGAAACAAATCAACAGAAGAGAATTTCAGGCTGAACTACACAAGGAGTGCTGGGAAGAGAACCATCAAGGGGAAACAGGAGAGGCTGGGGGTCCAACGAAAATGGAGTGCTCACATCCCCAGAGACCTGGACCCCTCCTCCTCATATTTGGGGGCCACATGTCCAGAGACTTTGTGTTTTTCTTCAGATGTCACTTCTGCCCGTTCTCGTTCCTTCCATTTCTTCACCCACCAGTCCATTCCCATAAGGCTGAGCCTCCAGATGATCCATTTCTGTGCTCTTTGTGCTTCACTTCACTCTCGTGGCTCACTTTCCCCTCGTTGACTTGCTCCATTTGCTGTTATACAAATATTCCACTTCAAAACGTGGATGGATCAACAATAAAGAGCAACCTTTAAATCTGCTCCATCGCTTCATGGAGGGTGTCTCATCGTTTTTAACATGATTTTACTGTATTTAACAATGACACTGTATTATAGAGAAAAATAAAAGAAAATCGAGTCTGAAGCTAAATTTAAAATAAAATAGAAGGAGTGGTGAGCAACAGAAAGTCAAATAGCTGAGACTACGGGCACTACACACGCCATTGGAACAGCTGCCTTCCTATCGCGTCCTCTGGGAGCTGATACTTGACTCCAAAATTCAGAACACGCAGACGCCAATGGAGCGTCACCCCCCTGCCACCAGTAAAATCAATGAGACCCGCTAATGCTGGAATACGTCTGAAGCTCCTGGACGGACAGGTGGCAGGACGCACTTGAAGACGGGCAGCTCCTGCCTGAAGATTTATTTCTGTTACTGAGTGTCTAATGCGTTTATCACTGGGGTCTCAAACTTGGACCCCGGAGGGCCACACTGGCTGCAGATTTGCATTCTAGGCACTTTTAAAAAAAAAAAAAGAAAAAGAAGGAGCCAAATAGTGCTGCTAATGGAACGAGCTTTATTGCCTTCATTTTAATTGACTCGCTTTTCAAAATCACAAAGCCTAAATTGCTTCTTTTTTTACCCCTTAGCCAGCTACCAGTTAATAAGAAATACAGAGCAGCTCCAGGACCCCGACACTTGAATCTGTGGCTTTAAACTCAGCTCCGGGATGGCCGCAGTGGCTTCAGGTTTTTCTGCAAAAACTGCAATAATTAGGATCCGATCCTTGTAGTTAATGATACATGCGACCTTCTTTAATGGTCGAGTTTGGCATGGCAGCCACTCCGACATGTCACAAGGTTATAAAATCTTCATGAGAACTGAGCTTGAGTTACAAAAGGCGTCTAATGAGCTGATTGACTGAACATCGGAGTGTGGGGGTCCTGTGTGGCTCAGTGCTGCCAATGGTCAGCCTTTATAGTGCCTTTACATCTATCTATCTATCTATCTATCTATCTATCTATCTATCTATCTATCTATCTATCTATCTATCTATCTTAATGACTATACTAAGATTAAATTCTATCTATCTATTAAAGAGTGCCTTTCATTTCTATCTATCTATTATATAGTGCCTTGCATGTCTATGAATTAATTTCTATCTGTTAAATGGTGCTTTGCTTGTTTATGCATTAATATCTATCTATTATGCAGTTCCTTGCATGCCTATGCCTTAATACTTTATGTATCTATCAATCTATCATATAGCACCTTGCAGATCTAGGCACTAATATCATCTATCTATCTATGTTATATATTTCCTTGCTTGTCTTTCCTTGCCTTAATTTAAATCTGTCAATTTATCATATAGCACCTTGCAGAGTTATGCACCAATATCTGCTATATAGTGCCTTACGTGTCTAATATGTACTAATATGTATCTATCTGTTATATAGTGCCTTACTTGTTTATGCATTAATATCTATTATATAGTGCCTTGCATGCCCATTCATTAATTTCTATCTATCTCTCTATCAATCATATATTTCCTTGCATGCCTATGCCTTACTTTTTATCTGTTAATTTTTCATATAGCACCTTTCATGTCTAAGCACTAATATCTGTCTATCTCTTATAGTGCCTTGTTTGACTATGCACTAATTTGTATCTATCTTTTATATAGTGCCTTACTTGTTTATGCATTGATATCTATTATATAGCACCTTGCATGTTTATTCATTAATTTCTGTCTATTATAGAGTGTTTTTCTTGTTTATGCATTAGTATCTATCTATTATACAGTGCCTTGCACGTCAATGCATTAATGTCTACCTGTCTATCTATTATATATTTCCTTGCATGCCCATGCCTTCGTTTATATCTGTTGATCTATCTTATAGTACTTTATATATCCATCCATCCATTTTCTAACCCGCTGAATCCAAATACAGGGTCACGGGGGTCTGCTGGAGCCAATCCCAGCCAACACAGGGCACAAGGCAGGAACCAATCCTGGGCAGGGTGCCAACCCACCGCAGGACACACACAAACACACCCACACACCAAGCACACACTAGGGCCAGTTTAGAATCGCCAATCCACCTAACCTGCATGTCTTTGGACTGTGGGAGGAAACCGGAGCACCCAGAGGAAACCCACGCAGACACGGGGAGAACATGCCACCCTACCTTATATATATATATATATATATATATATATATGCACTAATATCTGTCCATCTATCAATTATATGGTGCCTTCTATGTCTATGTTTTCATTTCTGTCTATCTCTCTCTCCATCTATCTAGTTATCTAATCATATTCTGTCTTGCATGTCTGTGCACTAATATCTATCTATCTATGATGTAGTTCCTTACATGCCTATACCTTAATACTATCTATATCTACTGATCTATCATATATTTCTTTGCATTTGTATGCACTAATATCTGTCTAGCTATGTGTTATATAGGCCTTGCTGGTCTATACATTAATATCTATCTATGAATGATAGTGTTTTTCATTATCTGTCTATTTATAGATCTATCTTTATATTAATTCCTCCATCTCTTCTTTTCGATCCTTATTTAACACATTTGCAATATCTATCTGTTTGTCTCATGCTTTATTTATCACATTCATTCGTCTCTCTTTCTCTTCCTCTCAGTCATTATCTGGTGTTGTCCATCTCTATTTGTCTGGCCATTTTAACTTATAAGGCATCTTTCACACCTATGTGCCTGTATTAATGATTATATAGCACCCTTAATTTCTATGTGTCTGAGTGTCCCTTTCAATCTCAATGTAGTGTTTTCCTTATCAACTGCATTTACTCTTTTATCTGTCATATGGTGTACTTATTGCAGAATTCTGGGGCCTTGTCGTGTTTAAGGAAACAAACCATGGGAAGCACTTGAAGATGCGTTACCGACGCCATGTATAGTAACACAGCATGGTGATCGGTCTCTCTATCCATTTATCCACTTCAGTCTTTAAATGTCATCTTTCATTTCACTCCGTCTGACTAATCGTTAATATAGCTCCTTTCGTGTCTGTGCATATTGAGGCGTCCCTTTTCATCTGTCTATTAAATAAATGTGTCCTTGTATGCCTATCTGGCTATCCACTTACCTAACAGGGACGCTGTGAGATGACTTTGAAGGACAGGCATTAGAGACTACAAGCGCGCTCGGTTTCTCTTTCTCTCCGTCTGTGTCTTTGTTATAAAACGCTTCCTTCGGATCGGGATGTTGCTTGCTTTCTTGCTTTCTCGCATGCTTTTTCACGAACGGTGCCTGGGACGGCTGCTCTCCGAGATCGTTTGCCCCTCCCCGCTCATCTTCTCTCGCACGACCTCCCGGTGCCCCAATTCCCCCACGTCACCCTCCACCCCCCCTCGTCGAATCTCGTGTTGCTTTTTTAAGACTCGCTGCAGGTGGGACCCAGTCTTCCAGTGGCCCCGCCCACTCGCGCGTCTGGCCAATCGTAGGTCGCGGCGCCCGAAGCCTGTACAAGTCGTCGCTGCCCTAATCCCAAAGTAAGCAGTTCATGTGAGCGAAGCATCTGAGGGATGGTGTGCAGTGTCAGCGCCGACTCTGAAGTGGGAAAAGATGAGGAGCTGGGAGAAGCGGTGCCAAAAATGAACGCCGATCGCAAAAAGACACGGAAAAGCCGGCGCTCGTTTGTGTTGCTATAAATGGCCATCCTATTCGGTGGTTCCACTCTCCATCTGATAAGAGGAGATGGTGCGGTGGCGTGAAGTACGGCTATTCAACAGCACCCCTTTCTGCGATTCCCGGACACTTGCCGGGAGATTTTTGCGCACTTGCGAATGAAGAAAGAAAATCGACAGAAACGAAACGCAGCGCCGCCCAGCAAGTATGAGGATCCTGCTGGCTAACTCTGTGGCCGCCGTGCTTGTATGTACCGGCGTGACTTTGCTTTGTTTCTTTGCTGGGTTGCTCGCCCACGGGCAGGACCGCACCAAACGGGCACTGATCACGTCTGACGAGCCGCCTTCGAAAACTTTCCGAACGCTGCTCGCTGTGCCCGCCGCTCTCCGGCTTCACTCGAGTAACCGCAGCGGCGCTGGGAGGTCGCGGCAGGACGGAGCCCTCACTCGCAGTCCTGATCTGGTGGTGGAAGACGGCGTCTTTTGGAGCGATCGCCTGGAGTCGCAGCTGCCAGGGGGCTTTACTGATGCCCACGCTCGCGTCTGGAGGAACAAAGCCCGCTCGTCTCGGATCATCTCCCTTGAAGAGGGCTGTGGCAGGGCCACCAACCGTTTGGCCACCTTTTCGGACAATAGTAAGGCCTGCGTCCGCTATGGGATTAACGCGGATCAAGTTCAAGGAGAGGCGCTATCTTATTATCTTGCCAGCCTGCTGGAAATCCCGAACTTGCCGCCGCTGGTCCTTTCACAGGTGAGCTTCAGCAACGAGCAGTGGTCAGAGGTTCAAGCACAAGTGCGGGACTCCCAGTGGACGGAGAACGCCGTGGTATCGCTGACAGAGTTCGTGTCAAACTTGAGCGGGGTGGTCACGCCGGTGCCGCTACGCCATGAGGGCAGGCGGCTGCACCCGCTGTCCGAGGACCTCCGGAACCGGAGCCGGTCGGAACTACTGGAGATCGTGCAGTGGACGGACCTGATCCTCTACGACTACCTGACGGCCAACTTCGACCGGCTGGTGAGCAATCTGTTCAGCCTGCAATGGGATCCCAGGGTGATGGAGAGGGACACTAGGAACCTGCACCGATCTGCCGACGGCGGACTAGTGTTTATAGATAACGAGGCCGGGCTGGTCCACGGCTACCGGGTGCTGGGAATGTGGGAGAGGTACCACGATGCTCTGCTCAGGTCGGTGTGTCTCTTCAGGAGGAGAACCGCCCGCCGGATCTGGGAGATGCACCGGCGGCAGGACGCGGCGGAGCGCCTGCTGGAGCGCTACGTGGACAACGAGCCGCTGGCCGCCCGCCTGGGCTTTCTGTCCGAGGAGCAGGCTCTGGTCCTGCAGGCTCGTGTGGACCACTTGTACAAACACATCGCCGGCTGCCGGAAAAAATACAGCCGCCTATAGCGCCAGTGCGAGTGTCTGGCGGACTTGATGACGAGTTTGACTGACAGACGCTCCGAACTGAAAGACGCATCTGTTGCCTTTTTATTCTAAAATTACTCTGTATATATGCACATTTTTTTTTACTAAAATTGTCTTAATAGTTTACCTACCTCTTATTTTAATTAACAATTTAGCAGTCGTATTTATGATTAGGGTGTATATACAGTGTGTGTGTGCAATCCTTCAAAAAGAGCTGAGCCGTACAATAGAAAAGCGCAAATCGAATCGGACACAAATGTTAATTAGCCGACCGCCCTCATTCTGGGAGACCCTCTCGACAGATCGCTGGGCCACAATGGACGCGATTGTCTGGTAGCTGACACCCCCTCAGTGTAAGGAGTGGGGGCTGTTGTTTGGGGGCACAGGCTGCCCATTGTCCGGGCCCGAGATAGCCGCGCGTGTGCCTCTCGCGGGACATTCACACAGGTCCGCTTTAATGAAGGGCGACGCGCTCATTCCATGACACCGGCGCCATTCGATTTACACGGCGTTTTGTCCTTCGAAGGCGCAGTTTCTTCCTTTTATTTAATTATTTATTTAATTTTTATTATAATGAAATATTCACCAGTCGCGGCAAATACAATTTCTTTTGTAACGTTTCGATTGAGATATCCACGGCGAGCGCTGCGCGTCAAGTGCAATCTCCATTATCGGCTTACCTCCCAGGAACAGGGGATAAAAGAATAAAAAAATCAGACAGCCTGTTCACGCATCCGTTATAACTGAATAAGAAAAGAAAATGAGGAAAATAAAATTCACTATGCAATTACAGCGCCCAAGTGAAATGCAGGCGGAAAAGTAAAATAAAGACAAAAAAAGGTCCAAAGCAAGGGCGCCATTCTCAAAGACAAAAGGGTTCAAGGGCGTCCTTTGCACTTTTATACGAGTCGGGTGCGGGCATCCTCGCAGTTTTAAACGCACACACACACACACACAATTCAGAGCCAGTCTGACTTCGTTTGAATTTCTAGCAGTTCAAGACAAAAACGGCATTGTCTGAAATGTCCCTAATGGTTGGAGGTTAGAAAACGTACTTTTTAAGGTTATAGGGAGGGGGCTGCCTAAACTGGCAACATCAAGCCCAAGGCAGGAGTCGACCCTGGATGACCCATAACCAAGGTTAAGTCCAAATTGCTGCTTGTCCTGTACTGCAAATGGTACAAAAAAAAAAAAAAGGGGTTCAAAACTGTCAGTGCCAGGCAGAAGCCGACCCTGGACGGGGTACCGGTCCACCCCGACAGTATTAAGGAGCGATCTTTAAGATTATAGGGAGGGTGGAGCCAAAACGGGCACCAATGAACACAAAGACCACATTCAAACTGCTGGTTTTCCTAGTTGAAATGTACAACATGGGACCACTTAGCTGTTCATCAGAAGAAACACCTTGTCTTAAATTAAAGTATTCGTCATTGGAGGATATAAAAGCATGCTTTTTACGGTCACTGGTCAGTTTGTAAATCAGGGACGGCTAAACCAGCCGCATTAAGCACATAACGAAGGCCACTTCCAAACTGTTGATTGTCCTCCTTAAATCACAAGGGGTTGGGGGGTAGGGATTCAACTGGCAACGTCAAGAGTAGGGTGGTGCCAATCCCAGCCAACACAGGGGGCAAGGGTGCCAGCCCACTGCAAGGCACACACCCACACACCAAGCACAGACTAGGAACTATTTAGGATTGCCAATGCACCAAACCTGCATGTCTTTGGACTGTGGGAGGAAACTCATAAGGAGACGGGGAGAACATGCAAACTCCATGCAGGGAGGACCCGGGAAGCGAACCCAGGTCTCCTTGGCCATAGTAGTCTACGTCCAAAATGCTGGTTGTCCTATTGCTGCATAGAGTGCTATCGGACAGACACCACATCCAAGCTTTCATCTTTATCAGAAGAAGCACCTTGTCTTTTTGTATAATGACAGTATTATTGTGAGAATTTTGTAAAAAATAAAAATGTTTTTTAAGGTGGCGGGTAAATTGGCAACATCAAGAACAAAGCAGGAACCGACCGTACACGCTCCACAACGAAGGGCACATCCAGTTTGCTGGCTGTCTTATTTGTAACGTTCTACAGTATCAATTACAGTCATATGAAAAAGTTTGGGAACCCCTCTTAATTCTTTGGATTTTTGTTTCTCATCGGCTGAACTTCATTTTAATATCCGACATGCCTTATGGAGACAGAAGGATTTCAGCAATGACATGAAGTTTATTGGATTAACAGAAAATATGCAATATGCATCATAACAAAATTAGACAGGTGTGTAAATGTGGGCACCCAACAGAGATATGACATCAATACTTAGTTGAGCCTCCTTTTGCTCCTTTGACCCTCCAGACGCTGTCCTCCTATAGCCTGTGATGAGTGTCTGGATTCTGGATGGAGGTATTTCTGACCATTCTTCATACCAAATCTCTCCAGTTCAGTTCAATTTGATGGACAGCCTGCTTCAAATCATCCCATAGATTGTCGATGATATTCAAGTCAGGGGACTGTGACGCCATTCCAGAACATTGTACTTCTCCTCTGCATGAATGCCTTTGTAGATTTCAACTGTGTTTTGAGTCATTGTCTTGTTGGAATATCCAACCCCTACTTAAGTAACTTCAACTTTGTGACTGATGCTTGAACATTATCCTGAAGAATTTGTTGATATTGGGTTGAATTCATGCGACCCTCGACTTTAACAAGGGCCCCAGTCCCTGAACTGGCCACACAGCCCCACAGCATGATGGGACCTCCACCACATTTGACAGGAGGTAGCAGGTGTTTGTCTTGAAATGCGGTGTTCTTCTTCCGCCATGCAAAGCACTTTTTGTTCTGACCAAATAACTCCATTTGTGTCTCATCAGTCCAAAGCACTTTGTTCCAAAATGACTCTGACTTGTCTAAATGAGCATTTGATACAACAAGCGACTCTGTTTGTGGTGTGAGTACAGAAAGGGCTTCTATCTCATCACCCTGCCATACAGATGAGCTGAATTGTAGAACGATGTCCAGATACACCATCTGCAGTGAGATGTTCTTGCAGGTCTTTGGAGGTGATCTGTGGTTGTCTGTCACCATTCTCACAATCCTGCTCATATGCCGCTCCTGTATTTTTCTTGGCCTGCCAGACCTGCTGTGTTGGTTTAACAGCAACTGTGCCTGTGGCCTTCCATTTCCTGATTCCATTCCTTACAGTTGAACCTGACAGTTTAAACCTCTGAGATGGCTTTTTGTAGCCTTCCCCTAAACCAGGAGACTCAACAATCTTTGTTTTCAGATCTTCTGAGAGTTGCTGTGAGGATCCCATGCTGTCTGTCACTCTTCAGAGGAGAGTCAAAGGGAAGGAAGCACAACTTGTAATTGACCACCTTAAATACCTTTGACCACTCATGATTGGACACTCCTGTCTATGAAGTTCAAGGCTCATCCAACCAAGTAATCAGCATTGAGCAGTGACAGGCATTCAAATCAGCACAGTGACAAGGGGACCCACATTTGTGCACAGCCAGTTTTTCACATTTGATTTCATTTCTTACAACTAAATACTGCGTCACTAAAAATCTTTGTTTAGAAAACACCGCAGTACTCAGATGTTCCTAGGAAATGAAAGACACACCACTGACATCTTTACTGTTGAAAGGAGAGTCAATTATTATGCAGGTTCCCAAACTTTTTCATATGACTGTAGGTCTTCATCAGAAGAAGCACATTGTCTTAGATGGCAGTATTAAGGATCTGAAGTTATAAAACCATCTGTTCAAGGATACAGGGAGGATGGAGCCATAATGGACAACAAGGCTGGGATTATCCTTAGATCGTCCACACTAAAGGTCACATCAAAATTGTTGTCTACTTCATATATGCTATATGGGATCAGCAAAACTAAATAAAACACCTTCTATTAAATTAATCACTTCAGGTTGTAAAACAAGTTTTATTTTTTTAATGTCACGAGGGGTGACAGTGAGCACAAGGCAGGAACCAACCTTGGCCAGTCCACACCTAAGGCCACATCCAGTTTGCTGGTTGTCTTACATGTAATGTGGGGTCACTTAGCTCTTCATCAGAAGAAGCACATTGTCTTAGATAGCAGTCTTAAGGAGCGGAGCTTATAAAACACGATCTTTAAGATTACAGGGAGGGTGGACCCTAAGCGGGCACCACTGAACACAGGGCAGGAATTAACCCTGGAGTGTCCACACGCAAGGCCACGTCCAGACTGCTGGTTGTCCAACTTCAAATTTACGACACTCTATGAGATTACTTAGCTCTTTATCATAAGAAAGGCCTCGTCTTAGATTACAGTCTTAATAACTGGAGGTTGTAAGATATGCTTTTTAAGGTTTCAGGGAAGGTGGAGCCTAACCTGGCAACCTCAAGTGCAAGGCAGGACAGTCCACATCCAAATTGCTGATTGTCCTACTTTAAATATGCTGTGTGGGAACAAAAAGAAAACACACACATTGTCCTAAACTACAACATTAATGACCGAAAGTTGTAAAAAGGGCTTTTTATGTTCACAGAGAAGATGGAACCTAATCCGTCATCAGTGAGAGCAGAGCAGGAATCAGCCTTAGACTGGGCTCTGGTCCACCCCCCCAAAGGCCACATCCAAACTGCTGGTGGTCCTGCTTGAAATGTTCTGGGACCACTTAGCTCTTTATCAAAAGAAATATCTTGTCCTAAATTACAGAATTAATGAGCGAAGTTTCTAAAGAACTGCTTTGCAAGTTCACAGGGAGGAGGGAGTCTAAACTGACAGCATTGAACTCAAAGCAGGAACCGACCCTGGACAGTCCACATCCACGTTACTGGGTGCTCCCGTGTGGGACCACTTAGCTCTTAATCAGAAGAAACACATTGTCTTAGATTACAGTATTCAGGAACGGAGGTTATAAAACACGATCGGGGGGTGGAGCCTAAACGGGCACTACTGAGCACAAGGCAAGAATTAACCCTGGAGTGTCCACGAGCAAGGCCACATCCAGACTGCTGGGTGTCCAACTTCAAATGCACGACCCTCTATGAGATTACTAAGCTCTTTATCATAAGAAAGGCCTCGTCTTGGTTTACAGTCTTAATAAGTGGAGGATGTAAAACATTAGTTTTTAAGGTAACAGAGAGGGTGGAGCCTAAACTGGCAACCTCAAGCGCAAGGCAGGAACCGACCCTGGACAGTCCACATCCACGTTGCTGGTTGCTACCGAAATGCGCCATATGGGATCACTTAGCTCTTTATCAGAAGAAACACATTGTCTTAGATTACAGTATTCATGACTGGAAGTTGGGAAACGCGCTCTTTATGGTTACAGGGAGGGGGAGCCGAAACGGGCACTAGTGAGCATAGGGCAGGAATTAGCCCAGACTGGGGCACCTGGCCACATCCAGACTGCTGGTGGTCCTAATTCAAATGTGCTATACGGGATCAGTAAACAGAAACACTTAAATGAATGGCTTGAGGTTGTAAAACATGTTTTTAAGGTTACAGAGAAGGGGGAGCCTAAATGAACAACACTGAGCACAAGGCAGGAATCAATGCTGGATGGGGCGCCAGCTGGTTCCTACTGAAGCATGTTATATGGGGTCACTTACTGTAGCTGTTTATCAGAAGAAACGCATCGTCTTTGATTACAGCATTAATAAAAGGATGCTGTGAAACGTGCATTGCAAGGCCCAAACCGTGCAACATCAAGCACAAGGCAGGAACTAACCCTGGACAGTCCACTTGCAAGGCCTCGTTCGTCCAGATTGCTGGTTGTCCTTCTTCAGATGTGGGATCAGAAAAAAACGCCTTGCCTTAAACTGCAGCGTTAGTCAGTGGAGGTTGTAAAAACACGCTCTTTAAGGTCACGTGGAGGGGGAGCCTAAACCAGTAACATCGAGCTGTGTTCAGTTTGCTCTTTAATGTCAGAAAAGAATAAACAGTATATCTTTAACTAGCTGTGTTATCCCATTCTAAGTAAGCAATGTAGACCTGAGTGTTAACATTTGTAATGCATCATTTATTAGAATGGATTTTGCAGTGCATGCAGTAATAAAATGTGCTGCATTTGTCATTCCAACAGATGGTGCATCACAAACATTAACCCTCCTTTTATGAAACACATAACAAATGGCATATAACAGAGACAATCTGTCATTTCATATGATGGTACATCACAAACATCTCTAGTAGAATTTATTTTACAATGCATGCATTAATAAAATGTGTTGGATTAGTCATTCTAACAGATGGTGCAGTACATTTGTCGTAATAAAATGCATTACTTTTTTATTTAGTTGGTGCCCATCTCCCGGGCAGCACCTACTAACCCCCTGCTAGTTTAAAATAAAAAGAAAAGTGAGATGAATTTGGATTTGAGCTTTGCAAGATTGAGATCACTCATACCCGCTCTTAACAGGATCAGTACGAGATGTGGTGCCAATGATGGAAATGGCAACCTCAAGATTGGGATCTGTGGTCAGTGGAGGTCCACCCATCACATTTCAGTCCATCTGTGTTTCTGAACCTGCTTTCATTATTGCAGGGTCCTTGCAGCATCTAATACAAGGATGCCAGTCTGTAATTCATTTGGATGCCCACACAAGTTGTCAATGCCCTGAGGCAAAATCTGACTGGCAATTGTCACATGGCAGGAAGCGGCCCTGGACAGGACACCACTTTATTTTGGAGTTGATTCATTTAAGGACCAGGAGAGCAATTGCATTGTCAGAGTGCAGTTCTAAATTCTTACACGTGCGTCTGACCAACATGGAACATTGCGCCAATCTCTGGCATCATAATCAATGAGAATCTATGAAGCTACAGAACTTCATTTTATTTACTAGAAAACACACATCACCAGTTTGGGGTGGGCAGACTGACCTGTTCTGATCAAATATGAGTAGGAGAGCTTGTCTGGTGATAGTATTACAGCCTCAGCCATAACCAAATGCATGCTTGTGGGTAGTGGGGGTTGGCACACCAATAAGTGCCATGGCCTCACAGCTCCTCACAGGAGACTGGGTTCAAATCTCCATGTTAAATCCGCATGTTCTCCTCGTCGTGCTTTAATTTAACTTTGATTTAGTGAGACTTAGCAAGCCAGGATTGTGTGACTTTCTCATAGTAGCTTCATGTCCAGGGTTTATTAAGCCTTGGTGCCCGCTGCTGCCAGGGTAGGGTCCGATCCGGCTTCCCTCATGTTTCTTTGTAGATGCTTTATTTGGGGAGCGCCTGTATATCAATGGCTGCTGGCTGTCAGCATGACATTCATCCTGCTTTTATGATGGACGGATTCCTTTGTTATGGTTTGCCCAGCTGGACCCCATCCACCATCAACCCTGATATCGGAGGGGGTCAAAGTGCAGGTGGTGCATTTGTGTGTTTTTAGGGGGCACATTCACCCCCCTCCACCGAGTCTCAGGTGGTGATCAATTTCTCCTAACACGTGGCACCGAGGTGGGTCCTGCAGCATGACGGTGCTGAAGTCAGATTAACATTTGCTCTTTAAAATCCAGTACTTCCTCGGCGGTAGCCAAAGTGGACAAGTGTAAATCCCCCCGCTGTGTCCGAGACTGCATTCAGTTACTCCCCAGTTTGGCTGTCAGTCTGAAGTGGGGCGTTGGTGACGTCCATCCAGCTATCTTCTAAAGCTGTGTTCTCCTGTGGACACTCTGTAGAGGGCGCCAGCTACTGGTGACACTTGACATTTCATTTGGGACTTTATTTCTGCCTCATTAGTATGGACAGACAGGCCGACCGTCCAGGGTTTGTTCCTGCTTTGCACCTGATGCTGCTGGGACAGATCAGCACCCCACTGAGCTGAGATTGTCGTGTTGGGGTATCCTAAACATGGCTGTTGAATGTTATGGTGACCACACTGTGTAGGTAGTTGGCTGTCTATCAATTTTGGTCCTATTTCTCACATTATGTGTGTTTTGAACCCCATATGTGACCACCGTATGGAGCCCTGTGGCCACTCAGTCCAGGGGGCACGTTTGCTTAGCTGGTAGCCCCACTTGTCTCTGTTGGTCCTCCGGAGGTCAAAAGTTGTCCATGTTGAGCCAGTTGTGTGCTTTCTGGTGGTCCACCATAACTTAATAAACATCTGTCCTGTGGTGGTCTATTTGTCCTCCCCGTGCCGCTGTGTGTGCCCTCTGGCTCTCTTCAGCATTCCAATTGGTCAGACGATGGACGGACAGACATGCAAGCCACCACCCCGACCAGACCTCAACTCCTTTTTGTTCACGTGTGTAGTGAGGCTGTGGCACCTTTGTCACAGTATTTCAGATACCATTGGTGACATTTCTTTTGTTTTTTCCAGTTGGAGCACAAGCAGGTGAAGTGACTTGCCCATGGTCACTTGGTCACTTGGTGTCAGTAGTGGGATTTGAATCCACAGTCTAAAGTCCAAAGCCATAGTCCAGACTGCAATGCCAAGCTATTTGCTGCTTATAATGAAAGACCAGCACTAAGCCATCTTGCGGTGCCACTGCTGGTATTTTGTTGTTCTTGTATTATGGGATACTCAGTTTCTTATACCCAGCATGCCATGCTTCCCTGCTCTTTGTACTTATGACTTGCATCCAGCACCCCACAGTTTTAGCAGGCTCACTTTCTATACCCACATACTCAGCCGCTAGAGGGCACCTTTCATCCCCCGTTAACGTGATTGATCTTTTGTTTTTCCTGTTATTGTTCTCATCATTCTGTCGGCCAGAGTTGATTCGTTGAGGTGACAAACCTGATCTTGGGGACGGCTGGCTTCCTTTCTCCTCAGTGCGATTGGATCTTGTCAGGTCCCCCACACCGAACAATAGAATGAGAATTTAAAGGCTGTGAGCCATGAATATGTCATTTTATGAATGGGTCACTCATAGAGTGTGCCCACGTGATGCCATCCAGTGTTTTCCAGCTGCTTATCTAATATCCATCCATTTTCTAACCCAAAGCTGGAGCTCCCATCCAGCACCCATACAGACCACTGCAGGCCAGTTGAATATCGGACAAACGTTTGTTCAGTTTTGATAGACCACCAAAAAACTCAAAATGGGCAACTTTTGATGTCTGGAGGACCTACAGAGTCAAGTGGGGCTGTCTGCTAAGCAAATGTGCTTCTTGGACTGGGTGGCCTCTAGGCTGCTTACGGTGGTCACATGTGGCATTCAAGAAAGAGGACTAAAATGTAAGCCAGCGGTCCGCTACCTAAACACTGTGGTCACCACATTGCTAAGAGCTGAACGTTCAGCAGCCATATTTAAGATGGTTGATCCACCTAACTCACGTGTCTTTGGACCGGGAGAGCAGACACAGGGAGTACATCAACACTTCACACAGGGACCACCCGGCCTCCTTGTTGTGAGGCATCAGCGCTACCACTGCGCCACCATGCCACCCTCTTATCTAAAATCTAAATCTGAATACGCGTGTGTCCCACCGTAGAACACAAAGGAACACCACAGGCTTTGCTTCATTCTGAAATTTAGTTGGTGCCCCCAACTTGACCAGCCCTGCCAGTTTAAAAGAAAATAAAAAGAAAATAAAAAGAAAAGTGACATGAAGTTATATTTGAGCTTCAAGATGCTGAGGTCCGTCATACGGATTTAATGGGGTCTGCGTGCCATGTAGTGGGCTGCCTCATACTGGTCAATGGTGGTCCACCCATCACAAATCAGCCCATCCGTTTCCTGAACCTGCTTTGTTTACTGAAGGGGCCTGGCAGTTAGGACCAGGACATGCCCCAGATGGACCGCCAGTCCATTAAAGGAGGTGTTCACGCAGATGCCCACCCCTGGTCACCATTGCACAATCTTAGCAGCAAGCGGTGCAAGGCAGGAGCCAACCCTGGGTGGGCCACCCATTCGCTGAAGTCATTGTATTGTCAGGGTTCAGTTAGATTCTTCTTTGTGCGTCGGACCAACATGCAGCACGTCGCCACTCTCGGGCACCGTGATGTACAAGAAGGTGTGAAGGCACAGAACTTCATTTTATTTAGTAGAAAACACAAAGCGGCCTACCTGATGTACCCCTTACCACCCTGTGTCCATTCAACCCTTTCTTGACCTTCCCTCAATGATAACTGGGCGACAAGGTTTAAAATGAATGAGTCGAGAAGGGTCCTGCTGCAGACCTCCAGTGGCAGACCCCTCAGGACCCCCCTATTAAACATTCAGTGATTATTTCTGTTAAACGATGTTACCTACCATAACAGTGATGTCACCCGGTCACCCTGTGATGGGCTGGCGTCCCAACCAGGGATTGTTCCTGCCTTGAGCCCAACAGTCCACGATAATGGGACGATGTTAATCTCATTAAATTGGTGAATGGATATTTCGGCGACACGTGTTCTTCAAAAGTTCAGGCAACGAAAACCGAATAACAAAGAAGGTACGGCGCTTGAGGGTCACTTCCACTTTGAACAGAAGGCAGGCCTTCTAAACCTGCCGTCACTTCCACGTCCAGCCACAGGCCCCTTGAGTGACGTCACAGGATTCTGTGGCTGAGGGGTCTGCCGCCGAAGGTCTGCAGCTGGACTCGATTGGATGAATCTGAGTAAGAAATTCCACAAACTAACTAGCCAGGAATGACCGACATCCTCTCGTTTGTAAATCCATTTTATTTTCCGGAAGAAACCCGCACGATGGACGATAGGGGCACACAATCCACACAGGTAGGGAACCAAGTCAGCTATTTTTTGATCCAAGATCACTGAAGACGTGAGGCCTGAGGAGTAACCTGTGGGCCAGCCTGGGTTTCATATAGCGCCTTTCATCCAAAGCCCTTTCTTGCGTTGCACTTGGTTGGTGTTTCTAGTTTTTACACGACGAGGGTCCCTTATTGTTCATTTTTCCTCGATCTGACCGATTTACATGTGAAGTGGCCATGCCTCTCAGTGTTGTTGGATTCTCAAATATCAGGCCTCACATGTTTTATTATTTTTTTCCCCAATCTCCTCAGTGTGTGGTCTGCTTATTACTCGAGGGGTAGAGCGCAGAATTATTCACATTTTTGAAATTCCACGGGTAGAAAAAAAAAAGGAACCAAAAGCGACGTTTTGCTTCAGTGCCTTCATTGTGAACGCTGAACCGATGAATGGCCGCTCAGTGTCACCCGCGTGAACTTTGACTCCCATCTGCAGACTATTCAGTTCGAAATCTCGTTTGTATCACGCAGCCTTGACGACTGTGGAGCACGAGGGGGGGTGGGGGCGACGTAGTGTGGGTGACGTGCCACCAACCGCCCTCACCGTGCATCCCACACCCTGGATGCTGACTTAGATGGCTCAGTCTGGGAGAAAATGAGAGCACAACATGATGAGTAGTTTGGGAGATGTCTGGTCATGTCATGAATTTCAGAATTACGTGAGGAAGAGCTTGGTAGAAGTTTAAGAACATTGTGATGATCGGTTTAGCAGAAATTTGGGAACCGCGTCATAAATGGTTTCATGAAAATTCATCCACAACATGATGATCGGTGTGTTAGCAATTTGGGGGACAATAGGATGATCAGCTTAGTCGAAATCTGAGCGCAAAGTGATGAATGGTTGGAAGAAAATTTGTGGACAACGTGAGGAACAGGTTGGGAGAAATTAGGGCACAATATGATGACTGGTTTGATGAAAATGCGGGCAGGGTATGATGATCAGCTTGGTAGCAATGTGGGGACAACGTGATGATCAGCTTGGTGGAAATTTGGTTGAGGACGTGATGATCGGCTTGGTAGGAATCTGGGCATAACAGTTTGGTAGAAATTTGGAGACAACGTCAGGAACAGTTGGGTAGAAGGTTGAGGACAATGTGATAATCGGTTTAGTGGAAATTTAGGGACAGCATCAGAAATGGTTTCATGAAAATTCGGGCATGACATCAGTGTGGGAGCAATTTTGGGAACAAATAGATGATCAGCTTGGTAGAAATCTGAAGTGACAAAAAATTGGAAGACAACGTGAGGAACAGTTTGGTTGATGTTTGAGGACAATGCGATAATCGGTTTTATTAGACATTTGGGGAAAGAGTCATAAATGGTTTGATGAAAATTTGGGCACAATATGAAACTTGGGGACAAAGTGATGAACAGTTTGGTTTTAACAGAAATTGGAGCACAATTTGATGAACCATATGATATGAATTTGAGTACAACGTGATAAATGGTTTGACAAAAAGTTGGGCAGAACTTGATGATCTCCTTGGTAGAAATTTGTGAACATGATGAACGGTTTGGTAGAAATTCTGTCGCAATATTAGAAAAGGTTTGGTCGAAATTTGAGTACAACGTGATGAACGGTCTGACAAAAATTTGGACAGAATTAACGATCAACTAGGTAGAAGGTTGGAGTGAAGGTGATGAACATACATTTGGGCTCAATGAAATGAAGAGTATGGTAGGAATGTGAGGACAACATGAGGAACAGTTTAGTCGACATTTAAGGACAAAGTGATGATTGGTTTCATAGAAATTTGGGGACAACTTGATGATCGTTTTGTCAGAAGTTCTGGGCAGAACTTGATGATCAGCATGGTAGAAATTTGGGGACCACGTGATGATCAGTTTGATGGGAATGTGGACCCAACGTGGTGTTTGATGGATTGGCCAACCGTAAGCTGTCCTCTCTTGAGCATTGCGCTCCATTGTCTCCTAAACACTCGGCCTGATGTCTCAGACAAAGTAAAATGTTAATGAGATTAGAAAGACTACTAAAGATGGCCCAGGGTCAAATCTGGTAGCACAGTAGTTAGAGCTCCTGCTTTGCAGCTCCATGGACTTGGATTCAAGTCACCATCATGTGTTTTGCAGGGTGAGAGTTTATATGGGATTGGGGTTGGGGGGGGAGCTCTCTTCATGTGGCCCAGTGGCAGGCCGGCCTTTCACTGGACTCCAGTTCTCCACTGTCCTGGGACTGACCGGGTTCAGTTCACCAGTGTGGTGGTCTTTTTCATCCCCTTTAAAATCAGTCTCCTAATGAAGAGAACCGAAAGCCATAAAGTCGGAATGACGAGAATCCTGAGCGAGTGTACGTCCGACGAGCACGTTATGTCGTTTTAGGTGTGCTTTCTTTTTTAATGATGTACTTGAGCGTCTGAATAAATTTGAATATTGAATACATTGGTGGGCCGTGTCTGTGGTCTTTCCCAGTATTGTCATGCAGTTATAGCGCCATGCAGAACATCAGGCCTGCGCTCATGGGGGTCCAATGGTTATTCTCAAAGGCGCAGCCACACAACGTGATCTTGAACTGGGGTGACACAAGAATCGGAGCAGCCCTTTGATTTTTGACTTATATAGTGCCTTTCGTATCTTTATAATAAACAAAACAACAAAGAGGTAACACGTTTCTGGATCTTAATGGACGGTCAGTCACAGACAAAGTTATCCTTAAATAAAATCTCACACAGAGGGTTGGCACAGTGCTGTTTTCTTTGGGCTCCAGGACTTGGGTTCACTCCTCACTATCTGTGTGGACTTTGCATTTTCTCCCTATGTCTGGATTTTTCACCTTAGGTTGTCCAGTTTTTATCTCTCTTAATAGGTCTGGGTGCCAGACCTGGATGGGATGCCAGTTCCCAGCATCACTCTCTTATTGCATGCCAGCCAGCCTTTACACAGACAAAAGGAGAATGCAAACTCGCCACTCAGAGTGGTAAGGCCAGGACATGAATTCGGGTCCTTGTGGCTTTGGTGGCCAAAGCCTTGAACTTTAACCCGCAAGTCCCATGCAGTCCACAGTCCAGTGACCAAAAGCGTCCCACAGCTCTGTACTCACAAGGGACGCTGATTGGCAGCAGCCGTGAATGCTGTGCCAACCTGCCGCTCCTAATTTAAATCCAGGATGCATATTCCCAATTTGGAGGTGTTCTGCAGTACATCTCTTCGTCCTATCAAGGTCATTCTTCATTCTGGCACCACCTCATCTTATATGCCATGCTGTTAAGCCATACAAATGCCTCCTATGCCTTATTGATCCGAGTGGCAGACACTTTCCGCTAATGTGTCTCAGGGCTGCTCCGTCGTGGATTGCTAAGCCAGACTTATGGATTCTCCATTACTAATTTATTTGTGAGCACCAGGCTGGGTATCCGGCTCCTCCAGAATGTTGTGTCCCTCGGTGCCAGGTCTCTGCTGCACTTTCCAAGTCTGCTTTAAATACGTGATGGCATAGCGGCCTGGGAAGCGGAAAACACACCAACAGGATGCCAGTTCGATCACAGACTTTGAATCGCTCCGTGAGCCAACGCATGTCACTTTAGCTACCTGTAAAAAATGTCTAAATGACACTAAAGTCGCTCTGAATTCGTAAAGTGGTCTCGATGGGCAGGCACTCTATGTGTATCCTTTAATCAATTTATCTGCTCAACTCTAAATCTGCCTACCCCTCCAACTCTCCATCTGTCTTTCCACCTATCCATCCATCCATCCATCCATCTACGTGTCCATCTATCTATCTACGCATCAGTCAATCCATCTGTTCATCCATTTATCAGTCCACCCATTCTCCATCCTTCTACCCAATTCCACATCCATCCATCCCTGCACCCTTTTGTCAGCTTATCTGCTCAACTCTAAATCTGCCTACCCATCCATCTCTCCATCTGTCTTTCCATCCATCCATCCATTCATCTATTTCTCAATCCACCCATTCATCCGTGAGTCTGCCTATTGTCCATCTATCTATCTATCTATCTATCTATCTATCTATCTATCTATCTATCTATCTATCTATTATATAGTGCCTTTCATCTATCTATCTATCTATCTATCTATCTATCTATCTATCTATCTATCTATCTATCTATCTATTATATAGTGCCTTTCACTCTATCTATCTATCTATCTATCTATCTATCTATCTATCTATCTATCTATCTATCTATTATATAGTGCCTTTCACTCTATCTATCTATCTATCTATCTATCTATCTATCTATCTATCTATCTATCTATCTATCTATCTATCATATAGTGCCTTTCACATCTATCTATCTATCTATCTATCTATCTATCTATCTATCTATCTATCTATCTATTATATAGTGCCTTTCATATCTATCTATCTATCTATCTATCTATCTATCTATCTATCTATCTATCTATCTATCTATCTATTATATAGTGCCTTTCATCTATCTATCTATCTATCTATCTATCGGTCTCATTCAATCCATTTTTATGTTAACAGGCAATTAAGGTCTTCCTCAGCAAGAAGGAAGTAATCCTACAAGGTATGCCAGCTCTTATCGACACACTGGCAGTGACGGCCTGGTCCAATTGTGTTATTGTGACGACAGGACTGAACGTTAGCAGGTTGAACATCAATGATGTGGCCGAGAAACATGTGTCAACACCAGGCATTCATCTCCTGTAGTGCCCACCCCAGCCTATCATCATCCTCGCTAATCCTGATTAATACAAAGCAGGTTGGCACCAAAGCACTCAGACGTCTGGGAGGCATTGTGTCTGTGTGTGCCGATACCCCATAATACCTCTGAAGAGAGCGACGTCCAATGAATTTCAGATCTACCTCAATGACAAAGTGGGAACGTTTATCTCCTCTAACGAGATTCCCATAAAACGGAGAGGCCAGCTCTTAATCCGCCTCTGCCTGGAATGTTAATGCGCAGACCTTTGTGTGCAGGTACTCGCTGTTTACAAAGCGCCGACGATCTTCTAGAAGAGCCCTCAAATTAGAAATTAAAATTGGAGCGGCCCACACACTGCAGCCCGACAAGGTCTCCTTCTGCCTTTCATATTTAAAATAAAGCAATTCTAGGAGGCCCATGGTGGCACAGCGGCAAGTGCAGCTTCAGGGGACGTGGGGGGGGGGGAGGCAGACCTCGAGTCTGCTGTCTGGCTGGGGCGAGAATGGCACGCTGTCCCTGCCAATCGTGTTTTCCAGGTACTCCTCACGTGAGACTTGCAGGTGATGTTAATTGACCCAGCATATATGAGCGGGCACTACCATAGACTGGCACTCCGTCCAAAATGAATTTGAACTAAGCAGACAGGCTGCCAAGGAGGGCTCCTTACTTGTTAATTGAGCTGTGTGTGTTGCCCCTCAGTTCTTTGGGTGAAATGCTATAGAACTTCTATCAGTTCCTATGAAGTCCATTGGGTGGCGCTACTAAAGCTGATTGGCTTGCTGCACTCCTGCACACAAGTACAGGAGTCTTGATAGTGGAGTGTAGGCTTGGGGCGGTACAAAAATTCTGACTTTGGGATCAATGCCAGCTTTTGGACCACGGTTAGGCAAATAACACCCCCATAGCCCCCCAACCCGGACTCACTGCAGTCTCTTTCCTGCACCTCCAAGTTTTGTACCAACCAAGCCAAGTGTCCATATAATCACACACTTCCATGACTCATCATGCTTCACTTTAATTCAATCAGCAGCAGGAGTGAAGTTGGTAAAAGAGTTCTGGTGGTTTGTCCCCCGTGGGGTCTCCTGTGCACTGGAGAGCTGAGCACAAAGTCCCAGAAAACTGCTCTTCACTTCCAGCACGGTAAGGTTTTAAAAAATTGGGTTTGTCGGGACTTTGTCAGCATTGGCACACCGCACATCCCTAGTGGAGTTACAAAGGTGTACAGCGATTGGAACCACAAAAGGAGGAGCGCTATATACAGTAACATAACATTAGATTATTAGAACATTCTAGATGAGAACAGGCCATTCAGCCCACCAAAGCTCGCCAGTCCTATCCACTTATTTCTTCCAAAAAAACATCAAGTCGAGTTTTGAAAGTCCCTAACGTCTTACTGTCTACCACACTACTTGGTCGCTTATTCCAAGTGTCTATCGTTCTTTGTGTAAAGAAAAACTTCCTCATGTTTGTGTGAAATTTCCCCTTCACAAGTTTCCAACTGTGTCCCCGTGTTCTTGATGAACTCATTTTAAAATACAAGTCTCGATCCACTGGCCTCATTCACTTCATCATTTTAAACACTTCAGTCAGGTCTCCTCTTCATCTCCTTAAGGCTCAGCCCTTTTAATCTTTCCTCCTAACTCATCCCCTGTAGCCTTGTGCTGTTATGTCCTTTTTGTAGCCTGGAGACCAAAACTGCACCCAGGACTCCAGATGAGGCCTCACCAGTGTGTTATAAAGCCTGAGCAGAACCTCCTGTGACTTGTACTCCACACATCAAGGCGCTATATAACCTGACAGTCGGTTAGCCTTCTTAATGGCTTTTGCACACTGTCTGGCAGTCGATAGTGTCGAGTCCACTACAACTCCTGAATTCTTCTCCTAAGGTGGACTCTCGATTTTCAGACCCCCATTGTGTATTCAAACCTAATATTTTTACTTCCTATTTGTAATACTTTACATTTACTGACATTAAATTTCATCGTCCACAAATCTGCCCAAGCCTGTCTGCTGTCCAAGTCCTTCTGTGATGATATAACGGATTCCAAATTATCTGCTAATCCACCTATCCTGGTATCATCACCAGACTTCACCAGTTTGTTCCTTATATTCCTATCTAAATCATTTATAGATATTAAGAATAGCAGCAGCCCCCACACTGCCCCCTGCTGGTCACCACTCTTAACATTGGCCAGTTCTGATGAGGGTCCTCTCACCATCACCCTCTACTTCCTGATTCTGAGCCAATTCTGCACCCCACACCCCGAACTGCCACTTCTTTTAGTTTGATGCCCACCCTCTCATGTGGCACCTCATCAGATGCTTTCTGAAAGTCCACATCAATAATCTCTTCTGCTCCTCTCTGGTCGTATCCTTTCATTGCCTCATCATAGAATTCCAGCCTGTTAGTAAAACACGACCTTCCTCTTCTGACCCCACGCTGACTGTTCCTAATAACTCCTGTCCATGCCAGGTGTTCCTCAATCCATCCATCCTGCTATATCCTAACTACAGGGTCACGGGGGTCTACTGAAGCCAGTCCCAGCCAACACAGGGTGCAAGGCAGGAAACAAACCCCAAGCAGGTCACCAGCCCACCACAGGGCACACACACACACACAAAGCACACACTAGTGACAATGTAGGACCACCAATGCACATCTTTGGACTGTGGGAAGAAACCGGAGTACCCAGAGGAAACCCACACAAACACGGGGAGAACATGCAAACTCCACGCAGGGAGGACCCGGGAAGCGAACCCACGTCTCCTAACTGTGCCACCCTTGTTCCTCAGTCTTATCCTTAATAATTCCTTCCATTAATTTTCATGTGATGCACGTTAAGCTTACTGGCCTATAGTGTCTTGACTCTGCCCTGTCACCCTTTTTATATAACAGGATGTTATATATTCCTATAAATATGTGTCACTGGTTTCTATCTGCACTCGCTGGCCTCCTTAAGAACTTGAGGGTCAATCTGATCTGGTCCTGGTGATTTGTTTGACTTCATCTTATTTAATCTCAGCAGCTCTTCTCTCTCTATAATCCCTCAGCACCTCCTTAGTAGTCCCTGTTACTGCTCTGAAGTTATCCACCTCCTCACTTGTGAAGACCTCAGAGAGATGTTAAGTTTAGAGCGTCCGCTATTTCACTGTCTGTATCTTTTAACTCTCCTTTACCATATCTGATGCACTTCACCTCCTCCTTGACTGTTCTTTTACTTCTAAATTATTCAATGAATCTCCTAGGGTCGTCTTTCTCCATATCTGCTCTATTCCTCAAAGTGAACTTCCGACTTATCCTATTGCTGTCTGAGTGTCGCCCCCTAGTGGTGAAGGCACAGGAATGGAAACCAGAAGGCTGAGCATTTAGCCTGTAATATGGAGCCATTGTGTGGTCCTGAGTGAGCTCAGGTGTGTGTGTGTGTGTGTTTGAGTGGACATGTGCATGAGTGACCGAGTGACCGAGTGAGTGAGTGAGTGAGTGAGTGAGTCTTGTGGCCACTAAGGGACAAAGCTGATCGAGCCTCAAACCCTTGCAATGGCTGCACTCCCCAATTTGAGTTTTATTACTCACAAAACCATCCAACAGGCCTCTTCCTTTAAACACTTTTCCTTCCTTCTTCCCTTCCTTCTCACCCACTCTCGACTCCCACTGCCCTGGTGGTAGATGAAGGGCTCCTTTTATTACCAGGACCTGATAAGATGTGTCAGTTACTGTTTTTCAGGTGGAAGTGAGTCTGCCAACACACACACACACACCAAACAGCTCCCCCTAGTGCCATCGGAGAGTCCCAAAAGGGTAGCACCACAGAACTACAACGCAGCCCTTTAGGTGTCCTAAAATGGGGAGCTTGGCCATCCAATGTAAAGGGGTAACGCCAGGGCCCCATGAGCAAACCTCCCTCTGCCCTGTTACAATGGCCTCCCAACCATGAAAGGAACCACAAAATGACCCGGTCGGGATGCCCGACCATCCACATCCTCCTTTACAGTCTCTAATCATTTCAGAACGTTTTGGAATGGAAACTGAACATCATCCAGCCTTCCCTAATGACTGACTGATGAGATGAGTCCATACTTGTGGTCACGGTGGCACCCTGCCCTAGTGCCCAATGCCACCCAGGTGGGCACCAGCTGTTTGAACTGCATTTGAATGTCTGCATCCCTTCAGAGTCCGTCCATGAAGACTGAGTCTGAAGTCTGGTTTGGAATGATTTCTGGTAGGTGCCAAGGGCAAATCCTAATCCCACTGACATACAGTAAATCCTGTAATAAAGCACTGTAGATGCCACAGAGGCTGGACGGGCATCCTGGCCAGAAGAGGCGGAGTGGTGGCTCTGAGGCTAGGGATCTGCACTGGCTGGCTGCCAGTTCGAATCCCGTAAATGCCAAAAGGGGCTCTGCCAATTGTAACCTGCAATTGCTGAGCGCTTTGAGAAGTGAGAAAAGTGTTATATAAATGCAAAGAATTAATTAAGAATTATGGTTCCTTACCCAGACGGGAGGCTCCTAACAGGCAGATGGGCATCCCAGTCGGGGAGGAGAAAGGGATCAGAGCCAGAAGGGAGGACTGGAAGAGATGGACGGACAGCCCGCTGAAAAGGAAAGATGTCGCTGGGGGCTATTTTCTCCGCCAGCACACTAGATGGCAGCAGCCCCGGATATCCGTGCCTAGTGGGAAGCCAGCAGGGCATGTCGGGAAATGTAGTCCAGCAGGGCAGCCCTGCTGGAGTCACTGGGGGCCACGAGAGGGCGCTGCATGGAGATAAGCTACCTGTTATAATGGACTTCCATGCGACCCGGAAGTGCTTCCATCGGGCAATCGCCCTGGCATCAGAAGTACTCCCGGGTCCAGGTGAGTCAGAGCTGGGAGGTAATGGAGCAAAGCTTGACTGGAGGAGGGTGGTGCAGTAGGGAGAAGGAAAGCATTGTGGAGAGGAAGACCTGTGTTTGTGTGTGTGCTTTTGTTACTTTTGGAGGTAGTTATAATAAAGCCTTCCATTATTTGAACCCGGGACTCTTTGTGTCTTCGTGTTTGGGGCTCACTGATGCCCCAGTATCATTCACAGCACATAACAAACCAAAAAGATTTGGGGCTCCGCCGTGTAAATTGTGCAGTATTAGTGAGTCGTCTATAAAGACTGATCTCGAGTTCTGACCCTGGCACTGATGGCAAATGAACACTGCAGGCTTTTATAGTGGAGGAAGAGGAAGGGCGTGTTAGTAGAAAGGAAGTGGTGTGAGGTCATCTGAGGGTGTTGGTAGTGACATCATCAGTGGGGCCAGAAGTGAGGACAGGGTCAGACAGAAGTGATTGGTCCATGTGGTTGTTTCTTCCGGAGTTCTGAATGGAGAGGAGAAAGGGAATTTAATACTCAACGCCAACCCTTTGTCTTGCGTCTCAGTGCCACGATTTGAGTCCTTTGACTGCCTCCCAAGCGCACGTGCGTGACAACCCATAATAAGCAAAGGACCCCGAGGGTCACAGGCCAATTTTGATCTTATTTAAGATATTCTGAAGAGAGCGGTCCATGATGAAGCTGGCCAAGATTTCACAGGCACTGCCAAGCAGGTAGAGCGAGAAAAGAGCACGCTGATACTTGAGGCACACGTATGTGGAGACAGAGAAGAAGTTAGACCAGGAGACAGAGAAGGATCGTTTTGAGAGGTACGACTTGAACCAGTCCAAGTCTCTCAAGGGAAAAGATTAGCAGGGAGTGGTTAAGATCGGAGTTTCATCTGTACAGAGGTGGTAGGACAAGGCCAGGTCAGGTCAGGTCAGGTTGGGTTGGGGAGGATGCATTGGTACACACCCACCACATAATGAAACAGCTTGGCATCCTGGTTGGCAACCCACCAGACAGACACGCGGTCCAGTGTCACCCTCCGGAAATGACCATCTATGTGCCAGGTGTTACGTGGGTGTCCCCATGTCCTGGTCCAGCCGATCAGGTCCTCAACAGTGAGCTGGATTACCTTCGGGTTATTCCGCCACATGGCCATAGTGCCATAACTGACACTCCCTCACAGTGCCGGTCATGTGCCTCATTTGGGTCTCGGTGAGCAACACAAAGTCAAAGCAGTGGGACCCAAGGACTCTCTGAAGAGACACACATGAATTAGTCCAGTCTTGGTTTCAGGTCACAGGATAGCGTCCATGACTCACAAACAGGAAGCACTAGGACTCTAAAGACTTGGACCTTCGTCCTGTTACATAGATATCAGGAGGGGCAACCACACACCCCTTTCCAAGGGACCTCTTGATCCCCCCCCACCCCATGCTCTCCCAATCCATCTACTGACTTCATAGCAAGAGTCACCGGAGTCATAAATGTCACTGCGAAGGTTAGTAAACCTCTCGATGACGAGGTCGACACTCTTTCCACAGTCAGACACACTGCTGATGGTCGTGCCTAAGAGGTCATTAAAGGCCTGGCTCTTTGGTTTTTATCAGGACCCTCATAAGCCCAGACACTCAGACACCTCACTCAGTCTCTTGAGAGCCCCCATTGTGAGGGAGAGTCAGTTATGACACTATGGCCACGTGACGCGATTACCCGAGGGTGATCCGGCTCATTGTAGAGGACCAGGCCTAGGGGATGCCCACATAACTCCTGGTTACGGCAGACAGAGGGTCATTTCCGGAGGGTGGGATTGGACCGTGTGTCTGCCTGGGGGGTTGCCAATCTGGATCCCAAGCCTTTTCGTAGTGTGGTGGGTGTGGATACTCTCTGTGCCACTTCATGCTCCCCAACCTGACCTGACCTGACATATCATCACTATAGTTGGACTTCTATGATGCTGTTGAGGAGAAAGTTGTGGATGTAAAGGTTGAACTATGACAGTGCAAGAACCACGGCTCACTTTCCTTGTCGTGCCTCATTCAGGTGTACGTTGAATTAACGATCGCTCGGCATGACGCCTGTGAGGTCTCAAATTCTGAGGTGTGAGGTTACTTTAGTGAGCTAGCACCTTCAACACCATCCAACCTCTGCTCCTCAGGGAAAAGCTCACAGAGATGGCAGTAGATTCACACCTGGTGGCATGGATTGTGGACTATCTTACAGACAGACCTCAGTATGTGCGACTCGGTAACTGCAGGTCTGACATTGTGGTCAGCAGCACAGGAGCGCCGCAGGGGACTGGACTTTCTCCGGTCCTGTTCAGCCAACATACATCAGACTTCCAATACAACTCGGAGTCCTGCCACGTGCAAAAGTCCTCTGACGACACTGCTATGGTGGGCTGCATCAGGAGTGGGCAGGAGGAGGAGTATAGGAACCTAATCAAGGACTTTGTTAAATGGTGCGACTCAAACCACCTACACCTGAACACCAGCAAACCAAGGAGCTGCTGGTGGATTTTAGGAGGACCAGGCCCCTCATGGACCCCGTGATCATCAGAGGTGACTTTGCAGAGGGTACAGACCTCAGATAAATACCTGGGAGTGCAGCTGGATGATAAACTGGACTGGACTGCCAATACTGATGTTCTGTGAAAGAGAGGACAGAGCCGACTATACTTCTGGCGTCCTTCAACATCTGCAATAAGATGCTGCAGATGTTCTATTAGACAGTTGTGGGGAGAGCCTTCTTCTACGCGGTGGTGTGTTGGGGAGGCAGCATAAAGAAGAGGGACACCTCACGCCTGGACAAACTGGTGAGGAAGGCAGGCTTTATTGTAGGCACAGATCTGGACAGTTTGACATCTGTGGCAGAGCGACGGGCACTGAGCAGACTCCTGTCAATCATGGAGAATCCACTGCATCCACTGAACAGGATCATCTCCAGACAGAGGAGCAGCTTCACAACAGACTGCTGTCACCGTCCTGCTCCATGACAGACTGAGGAGACCCCACACTATGGGACTCTTCAGTTCCAGTCGGGGGGTAAACGTTAACATTATATAAAGTTATTGTCTGTTATACTGTCATTGTTATCACTCTTTAATTTAATATTGTTCTTTATCAGTATGCTGATGCTGGAGTATGTAAATCTCCCCTTGGGATTAATAAAGTATCTATCTATCTATCTATCTATCTATCTATCTATCTATCTATCTATCTATCTATCTATCTATCTATCTATCTATCTATCTATCTATCTATCTATCTATCTATCTATCTATCTATCTATCTATCTTCTAGAGCAACTCCCTTCTTCCAGATGGTGTCTTATGCTGCCATGAAGGCCTGACGCTGTCGTGAATTGGGGCAAAGAGAGAAGGGGGCTACAAGGACCAGCATGACAGAGGACCGATCGGTAAAGTGTGGGCACACCACATATTCTGCTCGTTGAGGTTTTTTAATTCTGTTTCCAGCACCTTCTAGATGTTCCTGGATTCATCAAATCCATCCCTTCCATCATTTTATAAGACATTCCCACCTTCCTGCCTTTTTCCCCTTAAATGCCCAGTATGGGGGCACACTGGTCATCACCGACATTGTGACGGCTTTTGTGTAAAGTTCATTGAGCCGCATCCCAAATTCTAAATGTATTCTTATTATTATAATGTGTCTATGACTCTGGAGAGGACGGATTAAACCGTGTGACCCCTCAGAGGGCAGCATGTAAGGGGGTGGTCTGAAGCCCTGCCATTGAACCTGTGGCTCACACGTCCCACCAGCCAGCCTTTCCAGTTTTAATTGTGTGGATTTTTATCCTTGAACTCCCATCTCATTCCTGCCGACTGAATCCAAACAATCGGAATGTCAGGCTCCGCTTGATGTTCCTCTTTTCCTTTTTTCGATTTTTAATTTATGCTAACAGACTCGTCTTTTGTGTGTCTTGGGCGCTCTGCGCGGCGTTTTCTGCTCTCACGTGTTTCACTGATGGCATATTCGTCTTTTTTTTTTTTCCTTTCCCCAAATTAATTAAAATTCAGGCAGTGAAGCTTCTCCTCGTAACTTTGGCGAAACAATGAAGGGGTTCCTGTGGGAAAGAATCACAGCGGCTGCCATCACGCCACACTGGGCATTCACTAACGCTCTCTGAGGCAGTTTGTCGCCTGGGCGCTTAACTCCCTTTGCTCGTCACCTCTGGGCAGAGTTGGAGTGTTCAGCGGGCGTCAGGATTTATTGAAGAAGACCTCCGCTGTAAGTAGCTGAGGCTGAACGGGAAGAGCTGGCCGTCTGCTGCTGAGGATTTATGTGTCAATAAATGAACAAGTAATTCCTTCATTAAGAGATCAATTAATGCCACCAGTCATCACTTTATTTACTTATTTACTTTCTGAGAAATGAATTGACCAAACATAAATTCTGTAACCCCGTGATGGACTGGCACCCTGCCTTGTGCCCAATGCATGCTGAGACAAGCTCCAGTTTTCATGAGACCCTGCTCAGGGTAAGCGGGTTTGGAAGCAGATGGGTGGATGTGATTCTGTAAAAGAGAGTGGAGTCCTTCTGATTAACTTGGCACACAATGGAAAGAAAAGAAGAACTGGAATTCAGCAAGCAGGAATGGCATGAACCCCTCTAAATTAAAATGGCACTGCATTCCCTGCTGCCTCTAAAATGGACAGGCTCCATTCTTTAGTTTATATAGCGCCTTTCACATAGAGTGTCACCACAATGGAACACCCCAAGTAACTAAACCATCAGGTTTAAACCTATGATATTGTGCCCATTTAGTGCCCACATTGTGTGACAGTCATACATGTGTGTCTGACGATCGCCCCTCCCTGACTCATCCTTTTTAAGCAATGCCACCCCAGGACGGGAGGGGGCGCTGTCACTCATGCTATCGCTTCTTTCAGTTCCCGCAGCACAGAGAAGATGCCAAATGAGGGCAACTGACTCCGCCCCCTTTCAGTCAGAGGACTACAAATTCCAGAAGGTGGCACCTCACTGTAGACTGACACTGGAGAGAGATTTCATCATTACTATTGTTCAGCTAACAGTGTCTCTGTGTGGAAGTGTCTGAGCATCAGGTCAAGGCTGGCTGTGTCCCTTGGGTCCCCACAAATACAATAAACAAATCTCCATCTTCAGATGGTGTGAATCGCGACCGCTACAAGGTGACGAGGGGTTCTGGGTTTCCTCCAGACATGACACCAATCTTGGGGTCATCAGACCAGAGAGTCTTGTGTCTCAGCCTAAGGGTCTTTTAGTTGCCGCCTTCCATGTTAGGCTTCTCCCCAGCGATTCTGTCGGTGGAGTGTCACAGTGCTGGTTTGTCTTTCTGGAAGTTTCTCCCATCTCCACACAGGTTCTCTGAAGCTCAGCCAGAGTGATTATCAAATTCTGGGTCTTGGTCTCTTACCATGATCTTACCATGATCGCTCAGTTTGGCTGGGTGGCCACTTCTAGGTAGAGTCACCGTTGCTCCCAATGTTTTCCATTTAAGAATTGCGGAGGCCGCTGTGCTCTTGGGAATCTTCAGTGCTGCAGAGAGGTTTTCGAAGCCTTCCCCACGTCTGTGTCTCAAAGCTGTGCCGGCAATCCATTGAGCTCAGGGCTTGGGATTGGTCATCTGGGGGACCCCCCCTATAGACCGTCGTGTGCCTTTGTAATCGGGACCGTCGATTGAATTGACCACAACGTGTAGAAACATCTCAGTGATGGTCAACGGAACGGGAGGCAACTGAGCCGGATTGCAGCTGGCATAGCCAACGTCTGAGTACTTGGGACAGTGGGATATTTCAGACTGTTTTATTTTTGATGCATTTCCTCAAATTCCTAAGAAATCCGGTTTTCACGTTATCATTCTGGAGAACTGAGTGCTGCTTCATGAAAGACAACAAAATAAAATAAATGGAAACGATTGAGGATAAGGCTGCAAAATGTGAAAAAAAGTTGAAGGGTCTGAATACTTTCTGCATGCTTGACCCACCTGAATTCCAGGTGAAACAAAAATGTCAGCATTTATTCCTACCCATAATGCACCAGTCTGGCATTCAAGTCTTTGAATCAAAGATAGACTTAATAAGAAGGTGGGATTCCAGAGTAATGAAGCTGACCATGCTCTCCGTGGCAGTGTGCCATGGTCAGAAGGATGCCCACTGCGCTGAGGTGGACCCCGAAGTGACATCAGGGTTCTTCATCCAGTTCTTCAGCTTTAATTTCCATATCTAAGAAGGAGAATGAGTGAATGTTCATGGCCTGACAATCTAACCCTGGACCAGACTTACCATGCTTGGGACTGTGGCAGGTAGGGGGCACCACTGAGCCTTAAAGCCCCACACAGCTCTTGAGTTCAAAAGGAAAGCGTTTTTATTTTATTCATCAAAACAGAGTACCTTCACAGGTTCCTTCTTCCACAGTATAAATACAGTCAAACTCTTCATCGCTTTTCTCCTCTTCCTCCTCCTCTCCAGTGCACCTCATTCGTCTCCTCCTGATTCTGATTCCCAGATTGAGGTGCAGCGGGCCTCCTTCATGTTATGTTGCCAAAGCACTTCCAGGTTATGCAGAAGCTCCATAAAATAAGAGGGTCTTTTCCTGGCAGCGCCCTTTAGTGGCTCCCAAATACCCCAGCGAGTCCCATGAACCCCTGCAGGCATCCAAACTTGGGACCATGCTAGAGCAGAACTGCCACATATCGTACTGGGGGCACTGTCCCTGGTACACAGACTCCTTCAGTCCATCCAATAGTCCTTTTCCTCATCTTGGATTACAACCAGGTATCATCTCGGCCAGGTTGCTCCTCCATCCTGGTTGTCCTTTCATTATGGTCTCCCAGCTAGTTAAGACACCACTCTCCATTCCAGTCGGTGTGCCTGCCCATCTGTTATGACATCTTCAGGAGGTTGGCATCAGATAGAATTTAGATGGATCACATTTACGCTTAGACCACCTTCAAGGGTTATGGTGGTCTATGTGTCTCCTTCGTCCACATTAAAATTCACACCAGCTGACTCTTGTGAGGTTGTCTAATGCAGACAGAAGACACGTGTTAAATGCCCGCTTCTAACCATCTCAACACAATGTGGTCCAATCACATATATATTTGTTTTTTGATGTGGTCAAGTGCCACCTGATCATGACTGGACCACTGAAGAAAGACACACTGAAGATGTGGCACAATCCTTAGACCAAGTTGGTCAGGATGTATTGTAGTTTCCATTAGTATGTATTGTCATAGGTTGACCATTGGGTGAGAAGCTGCCAGGCTGGCACAATGAAGCACCTTGAAAACATAAGGCATCTTGCGCTGGCAGGCATGGCGCACAACATCATGGCATTGTGAGGCAAAGGAAGGGCATGTCGTATTTATTTAGAATGTCTTGCAGTTGTGATTATTCTGTGTGTGGAAAAGCATGCGAGAGGTCACTGTAGACTGCCAGGGTGACGGGGGGTCCCTTTAGCATATAATGGATGGCTGGCAGGCAGAAGACTCCTAAGGGTGATTGGAACTTGATTAGCAACTTGAAGCCCTGGCAGTGCCAAACTCTTCAAGAATTTCATCTGGTATTCCTGTCCTCAGGAGTGATCCTTGGCATTGCCCCCACAGAGTCAAGGCTGAAGAAACAGAAGGAAACAGAGGTAGGTGGGCCAGCAGGCAGCTTTGTGACAGCAGGTGTCACCTTCAACCGTGTAGAGAAGATGGCAAGCTGCAGTAAGAAAGCCATTGCAACAAACAAATAATAAGTAGGGGCTTGCCCTGGGTGAGGGACCACCACCAGTCTCCATGTCTTCTGTAATTAAAGCATAGAACAAAAGAACAATTAGCAATATGGAGACTGTAGAGCAGTTAAGCTCCTGTCCTCTCCGGTGCCCATCATGCAAGCTGTTGACTCGTCGTCTGATTCTGTGGTGGCTTCGGGTCTGCCAGACCCGATCCTCTCAGAGTCTCCTCCAGTTTACCAGTTCCTTTTGATGGTGTCGGACATTGAACTCACTGACACCTTGGCTCACTCTCTGATTCGGTAGAAAACACCAACACCTTCGAGGGTTACGGTGGCCTACATGTCACCCATTGTTAATCGCCTATTGTCCCAATGATACTTTGGAGGGTGTTTGCCCACACGCTGCTTTTGTACAGGCGGAAGGATTGTGCACTGTGAGTTGTTAATGGAAAAAGGTGATTGACAGGCGTGCCTTGAGAAAATCAAAAATCCTTAGTTTTATTTTAAAAACGTGTTTTGTGTATTAGTGTATCATGGGTTTGGAGCCCAGTGGTGTCCCCTTGTCCCATACAAAGTGAATGACGTTGACTATATTACTATTTATTTTGATTTATTTAGTAGACACCTTAATCCAAAGCAACTTACAAGACAGGTTTTAGAATAAGGGAGCAAGCCGCCATGCAGTAGGGACTAGGACTACAATGTGAGCGCGAGGGAGCAGAAGTTCTACATGATGATGAACTGCAGCTTTACCAAGAACCGCATCCGCATCTGAAAGTCTCTATCAGTAGATAGATAGATAGATAGATAGATATGTGAAAGGCACTATATAATAGATAGATAGATAGATAGATATGAAAGGCACTATATAATAGATAGATAGATAGATAGATAGATAGATAGATAGATAGATAGATAGATAGATAGATAGATAGATATGAAAGGCACTATATAATAGATAGATAGATAGATAGATAGTGTCAGGGATGCCAGGAGCAACGACCCTGCCGGGACGCCATGAGGGACCGGAAGAGGGTCAAAGCCCATCCTGGATCACGTGGGGGCCGCCTTCCTGGTTGCTCTGGGGGCCACGGGTACAGGGCATGGAAGCTTCACCCTGTAGGGGCCCGTGGTCACTGCCAGGAGGCGCCCCAATGCCTTGGGGACCTGTTACCCCAGCACTTCCGCCACACCAGGAAGTGCTGGGGTGAAGATTTAGGACGGCACCCGGAGAGCTGCCGGGAGGACAGCTGGCACTTCCGCCACGCTGGGGCGTGGCCAGAGGAGGAATGCCGGGAACACCTGGTGCTCATCCGGGAACCATATAAAAGGGGCCATCTCCATTCATTCAGGGCTGGAGTCGGGAGGAGGAAGGACGAAGCACAGAAGAGGTGTGGAGGCGGCCTGAAGAAAGGCATTGTGAGGCCAGGACTGTGAATTGGGGTTTTGTGCACATGACTGGGCTCTGTGTGACCTGTGTAATTTGTAAATATTGTAAATAATAAATGTGTGGTGGCGATTAAGAACATGTCCGCCTGTCTGTGTCCGGGTTGGCTCCACAATAGATAGATAGATAGATAGATTGGCTGTCACTGAAGCTGCTCCTCTGTCTGGGAATGATCCTGTTCAGTGGATTCTCCATGATTGACAGGAGTCTGCTCAGTGCCCGTCGCTCTGCCACGGATGTCAGACTGTCCAGCTCCATGCCTACAATAGAGCCTGCCTTCCTCACCAGTTTGTCCAGGCGTGAGGCGTCCCTCTTCTTTATGCTGCCTCCCCAGCACACCACCAGCGTAGAGGGCGCTCACCACAACCGTCTGATAGAACTTCTGCAGCATCTTATTGCAGATGTTGAAGGACGCCAGCCTTCTAATGAAGTATAGTCGGCTCTGTCCTCTCTTACACAGATCATCAGTATTGGCAGTCCAGTCCAATTTGTCATCCAGCTGCACTCCCAGGTATTTATAGGTCTGCACCCTCTGCACAGTCACCTCTGATAATCACGGGGTCCATGAGGGGCCTGGGCCTCCTAAACTCCCCCACCAGCTCCTTGGTTTTACTGGTGTTCAGTTGTAGTTGCTTTGAGTCGCACCATTTAAGTCCTTGATTAGGTTCCTATACTCCTCCTCCTGCCCACTCCTGATGCAGCCCACCATAGCTGTGTCGTCAGTGAACTTTTGCACGTGGCAGGACTCCGAGTCATATTGGAAGTCTGATGTATGTTAGCTGAACAGGACCAGAGAAAGTCCAGTCCCCTGCGGCGCTCCTGTGCTGCTGACCACAATGTCAGACCTGCAATTCTCGAGACGCACATACTGAGGTCTGTCTGTAAGATACTCCACAATCCATGACACCAGGTGTGAATCTACTGCCATCTCAGTACTACAGCAGCCATCTCGTAAGACAGAAGCGACGCAGATCGAAAATATTTCATCAAAAGAGTTGGGTGCAGGGAGATCACTGCACAGCTTTGGAACGAGAACGGAGAAGCGTTGTCCAGTCTTGTCACCTCTAGCTAGACGCGGGACGGTCAGCAGGCAATCAGGAGCAGAACAGAGACTTCTTGAAAAGAACCAAAGACTGGCGATACTGAGGAGCAGAACCATTCAGAGCACCATAAGAGTTTTGAACTGGAATCCAGTGCAGAGAGTGAAGCAAAGGAGGAGGAGGAGGAGGAGGAGTGACATGAAGAACAGAGAGAGCCCCAGTCGAGCAGGAGGAGCTGGAGAAGAAGCCTCACCAGGACAGAGTTGTAATAGTCCAGCCGAGAGAGAAAGAAAAGAGCGAAAAAGAAACTGCTCCTGGCATCTGTCTTCACCCAGTCCATCCAATATCCTTCACTCCCAGTCTGGATAAGAATTGTCCTGGCCAGTTTGCCCTCCGCTATTATTGGCACCCCTTGTAAAAATTAGAAAGAGGGGTTAGAAAAAAAAATCCCTGTTTGCTGAAGACGCGTCATCTTGCACTGGAAAAATGAGAACCATCTGACTTTTAATTAAAACAAGTTCACTCAAAGAAAAACAAAGCCCCTATCAAGATTTTTAACATAAACACATATGGGGTGGCACAGTGGCGGAGCGGGTAGCACTGCTGCCTCGCAGTAAGGAGACCTGGGTTTGCTTCCCAGGTCCCCCCTGCGTGGAGTTTGCATGTTCTCCCTGTGTCCTCCCACAGTCCAAAGACATGCAGGTGAGGTGCAATGGCGATTCTAAATTGTCCCTGGTGTATGTGTGTGTGCTTGGTATGTGGGTGTGTGTGTCTGCGTACGCCCTACAGTGGGCTGGCACCCTGCCTGGGGTTTGTTCCTGCCTTGCGCCCTGTGCTGGCTAGGATTGGCTCCAGCAGACCCCCGTGATCCTGTGTTAGGATATAGCGGGTTGGACAATGACTGACTGACTAAACACATATGCCACAATTGTTGGCACCCTTTGAAATTAATGTGAAACAATGGCACTGATTGGAAGTTGATTGGAGTGTATAGGAAATTTCCAGATGAAATTAATGACTTCCTGATGAACTGGGATATGAATGTGAGGAGACACAGAACCAAATTTCCATAGCCATCCATCATCCTGGCAAAGAAGAGAGAAGACTCAATCGAAATGACTTTCATACCGCAGGGAATGGTTATAACAAAAGAGCTGCTTGCCTGAAAATGCCCATTTCTACAGTTAGGGCAATAAAGTGGTCATCAACCAGAATTGTGACAAACCTGCCTGGAAGGGGACCCCAAGTTTATTTTACCCTCAGGTACAGTGAGAAGGATGGCAAGTGTGGTAATAGAAAGGATCGCTGTTGGGGAATTACAACAAAAAGTCAAATCCAGAGGTTATCAAGTCTCCAGAACCACTGTCAGACATGGGCATCTTCATGCCAACAGATTATTTGGAAGGTATGCCAGAAAGAAGCCTTTTCTGTCAGTTATCCACAAACATAAGCGCCTGGTGTTTGTAAAACGTTACTACAACTTTGACTGGAACCATGTTCTATGGTCTGATGACACAAAAAAATTGAACTTTTTGGCAATAAACACACACAGTGGGTTTGGTGTGAAAAGAAGGATGGCTATAATGATAAGAACCCAACTGTGAAATATGGTGGCAGTTCTGTGATGTTGTGGGGCCCTGGAACCATTGTTAGGGTACATGACATTATGGACTCCATGAAATATCAGGAGATTTGAAATCAAGGCCAGGATTCCTCCACCAAGGAAACTAAAATTGGGTCGTTATTGGATCTTCCAGCAGGATAATGATCCGAAACGCATCTCCAGATCAATCCTGCAATGGTTAACTGACCACAAAATCAAAGTTCTGCCATGGCCATCTCAGTCCCCTGACCTGAACCTGATTGTAAACCTGTGGAGTGAGCTGAAGAGGAGAGGACACAGGAGAGGGCCGAGGACCCCCTTGATGATCTTATGAGATTATGTAAAGAAGAATGGTGGGCTCAGATGCCATGCTCGGTATTCTCCAACCTTATGAAAGGTTACAGGAGAAGACTCCATGCTGTTGTATTGGCAAAGGGAGGTTGGGCAAAGTTATAAATTATTGATTTCATGATGAGGGCTTTGTTTTTCTTTGAATGAATTTGATTCAATTAAAAGTCAGATGTTTCTCATTTTTTTCAGCAGACAGGGATTTTTTTCTAACCCTTCTCCCTTGTGTGGAGTTTTCATGATCTCTCCATGTCCAAGGAGGGGTTACTCCCACGGTCCAAAGACGTGCAGATTAGGTGGACTGGCAATGCTAAATTAGCCCATGTGTGAGCTGGCACCCTGTTCTTGCCCTGTGCCCGATGGCTTCCATCTTCTTCACCACCCTGCTGAGGGTAAATGGGCTTGAAAATGGATGGATGGTTAGGAACATTTTAATAAGTTAAATGAATGAGAGCTGCTTATGATTCATTGGCACAACTGTGCCCACTGGCTCAAAATGCCCAAATGGCACTACTTATCTGTGTTTACTTAAGACCATTTGTTTATTTATTAATTTTATAGGATCAACACATGTACAGTATGTGTAGCAGTTCACTCAGGCGTCATATGAGGGCACCCTTAAGACACTCTGGGACCCTGAGACAGTTGGTTCTGATGCCCAAACTCCAGAATTGCACCTTTGGATGACACTACAGAAAGGCACTATATAACATGACAGGTGCTTGTGTCAGTTATACCACCGCTTGTCTGTGATTTACTTAAGACCATTTATTTATTTATTTATTTATTTATTTATTTATTTATTTTATAGGATCAGCTTATGCCCTGATCCCCGAATTTCAGTAATTGTGCCTTTGGATGAAATTATAGAAAGGCACTATATAACATGACAGGTGCTTGTGTCGGTTATGCCACTGTTTGTCTGTATTTACTTAAGACCATTTCTTTCTTTCTTTCTTTCTTTCTTTTATAGGATCAGCACACACATGTGTAGCAGTTCCCTTAGGGGTCATATACGGCCACAGTTCAAAGCCCACCTGCAAGTCACTCTGGGACCCTGAGACAGTCAGTTCTGATGGCCAAACTCCAGTAATTGTGCCTTCGGTTGACACTACAGACAGGCACTGTATAACATGACAGGTGCTTGTGTCAGTTATACCATCGCTTGTCTGTATTTACTTAAGACCATTTATCTATCTATCTATCTATCTATCTATCTATCTATCTATTTATTTATTTATTTATTTATTTATTTATTTTATAGGATCAACTTATGCCCTGATCCCCGAATTTCAGTAATTGTGCCTTTGGATGAAATTATAGAAAGGCACTATATAACATGACAGGTGCTTGTGTCGGTTATGCCACTGTTTGTCTGTATTTACTTAACACCATTTATTTATTTATTTATTTATTTATTTATTTTATAGGATCAGCACAAACATCTGCAGTAATTCACTCAGGGGTCATATACGGCCACAGTTCAAAGCCCACCTTCAAGTCACTCTGGGACCCTGAGCCAGTCAGTTCTGATGGACAAACTCCAGTAATTGTGCCTTCGGTTGACACTGCAGACCGGCACTATATAACATGGAAGATGCCACCACAGTTTAAAGCCTTTGCCCGGCAGTCAGATGATGAAGGTGTACTGGAGTGCCCGCCCAGTCATCTGCCCGCTCACAGCTCTCCTGGCCCGTCACAAAGCGTCCTCTCTTTAACTCCGAGCTGATCTCTGGGAAGTTCCCTGCGAGCTGCACAACAGATGGCTGTTAACGACTGCGCCCAGGAATGTGCAGACAGGACCCAACCTGTGTGTTTTCCTAAGACTCCGTGCCCATCCTTTTCATCCCCCCTCCCCACCAGCACCTTTGTAGCCGCTCTCCAGGCATGCAGGGAATGCTTTGCCAAGTGGAATCAAAAGAGCCGCGGGGCCGGTAATCCGTCTGATGATCAAACGGCCAGGCTGAGTCTCTGTGCTAATCAATCTGGCACGGGGTGGTGGTGGGGGGGCATCGGTCGGCCTGTCATCGCGTGCGCAGGTTTGGGTTTCAAAGGAAGGTCGGTGGCCCCCGTATCTTCTCCGTCCAGGTGCTCGTCTGATTTACGACCTGCGAGATCCAGCAAGGCAGCCGGCTATTGACGGGGCGGCAGAGACAGAAGGGCCTCGAAAGCAGATGATTTCCTTCAGAGAGGTTACAATAAGGTCAGCAGGCCACAAATCACGCATGTCAGGACATTCCTAGGATTTCAGAGAGCCGTGGATCTGCCTGAGCCTGTAGAGGTGCCGGTCAGCTTTCTTTAGTGGGGGGGGGGAATGTTCTCGGGTGTTGGAAACAGGAGTGGCACAGTGGTTAGCGCATGAGAATGGGTTCACTTCTCACCCTGGTCACTGTCTGCATGGGGTTTGCATGTTCTCCTCCACTCTGAAGGACTGTGGTTTGCGTGGGCAACGTATTAGCGTGGCACTCCATCCAGAGCTTGTTCTTTCATTGCCCCCCAGAAGCCTGAATTGTATAAGATGGACTCAGGGAATGAACTCATTGATTCATCCCAGTTCAAGTGACTCTGCCCATGATAGACTGGCATACTGTACCAGGACTTGTTCAGAATGATCCTAGGGTGGGCTCTGCCAGCGTGTAGTTGGACTCTTCTAGATGAGCGCTGCCCGCGGTTCAACGATTAATGAATGGACAGATATTGCTGGGCACCATTGACGTTCATCAGTTTCAGATTACTTTGTTGGCCTGTCTGTGCCTTGCTGAGCGTTCATTACGTCGCTGGCCATTTGTGTTCGGTTTTCACCTCGTAAACAACTCGACGTCTGACCTCAAGGATGAGAGAGCTGCACAAAAATACATGGAATTGAAATGAAGCAAATTCTACTTTACTCCTGCGTATCAAAGACATGCGCACTTTATTTTAATTACTGAACCCAAACCAGCCAGCTACGTGTGCACCCCGTGATGGGCAGGCATCCCGTCCAGGATCCGTTCTTGTTTATGCCAAATGCTGTTGTTGAAATTAGCCTAAAACCAGAATTTCATTACTTTAGTGGATGAATAGATAAAAACATAGACCTCCACTATAGGATGGCACAGGCACAGTTCTTAAAGACCTGGGTTCAGCCTTGCGGGCAGGTCACTGTCTGACTTCGGTTTGCTCTTATTTCCCAATTTTAAGTTTCTCCTAAGAAATGTACACCTTGTCTTCATTACTGACACTAAACTGTCCTGTGAAATTGACAGGCGTCCCATCCAGGGTTACTTTCTGACTTGTTCTCAGAGTATGTTCTCCCTGGCTACATCGCCATCTAGTGTCTGATATATGTTATTAATGATATTCCCCACCTACATCAACCCCTATGGTATCAGCTATGTCATTGATGATATGCCCAACTACATCGCCCCCTAGTGTCACAGCTCTGTTATTGATGGGATTGCTAGCTACATCACCTCCAAGAGTCTCAACTCTGTTATTTATGGTTTCTCCCACTACATCGTCCTCAAGTGTCTGCTCTCTGTTATGGATGATGGCCTTGTCTGCATCGCCCCCTACTGTTGCTACTCTGTTATTGATGACATTCTTGATCAAACTACCCCCCTTGTGTCTCAACTCTGTTATTGATGATATCCTCAACTATATCATCCCTTTAAAATTTGACATCTGATATTGATTACATCCCTGACTATATCGTTCCCTAGTGCCATTAATGCTGATACCCTTGACTACTTAATCTCCTAGTGTTTCAACTCTGTTACTTATGGCATGTCTGACTACATCGCCCCCTAGTGTCTGAACTCTGTTACTTATTGTATCTCTGACTGTATTATTCTGTAGTGTCTGCTTTATGTTATTGATGATATTCCCCAACTACATCGCCCCCTAGTGTCACAGCTCTATTATTGATGGCATTGCTAGCTACATCACCCTCTAATGTCTCAATTGTGTTACTTATTGTTTCTCCAACTACATCATCTTCGAGTGTCTGCTCTCTGTTATGGATGATGGCCTTGACTGCATCGCCCCCTACTGTTACAACTCTGTTATTGATGACATTCCTGACCAAATTGCCCCCTAGTGTCTCAGCTCTGTTATTGATGATATCCTCAACTATATCATCCCTTTAGTATTTGAAATCTCATATTGATAATATCCTGGACTATATTGTTCCCTAGTGCCATTAATGTTGATATCCCTAACTACTTAATCCCCTAGTGTTTCAGCTCTGTGACTTACAGTATGTTATCTCCATCTACATTGCCCTCTAGTGTTTTTAATTCTAATGGTGTTCCTGACTACATCGCCCCCTAGTGTCTGAACTCGGTTACTTATTGTATCTCTGACTATATTTTTCTGTAGTGTCTGCTTTCTGTTATTGACTACATCTCCCCCTATTGTCTAAAATCTATTATTGATGATATCCTCAACTATATCATCCCTTTAGTATTGGATATCTGATATTATTAATACCACCAACTATATTGTTCCCTAGTGCCATCATTGTTGATATGCCTGACTTTAACATCCCGTAGTGTTTCCACTGTGTTACTTATGGTATCTCCAACTAAATCACCCTCAAGTGTTATAACTCTGTTGTTGATGATATCCCTGACTACATCGCCACCTAGTGTCTCAACTCTGTTATTGATGGTAGACTGGGATAGCAGCTACACTGCCGTCTAGTGTCCATATTACTCATAGTGTCCCAGACAACATCAACCCCTAGTGTTTCAACTCTGTTACTGATGGTATCCCCAACTACATCGCCCTCTAGTGTCTGAACTATGAAGGTATCCCTGAATACATTGCCCTCTAGTGTCTGAACTCTGTTACTTATTGTGTCTCCGACTATATTATTCTGTAGTGTCTGCTTTCTGTTGTTGATGATATCCCAGACTACATCGCCCCCTACTGTTGCAACTCTGTTATTGATCTAATTCCTGACTACATCACCCTTTAGTGTCTCAACTCTGTTATTGATTATATCCCCAACTAAATTGCCCTTTAGTATTTAATGTCAGTTATTAATAATATCCCTGACTACACTGCCCTCTAGTGTAGCATCTCTGTTATTGATGCCATTACTTACTACATCGCCCTCTAGTGTCTGACCTCTGTAACTGATGATATCTCCGATTACGTCACCCTGTAGTGTTTTAAGTCTGTTATGGATGGTAGACTAGGATAGCAGCTACACTGCCCCCTAGTGTCCATATCACTCATAGTATCCCTGACTACATCATCCCCTAGTGTTTTAACTTCTGTTACTTATGGTATCTCCAACTAGATCACTCTCAAGTGTTTTAACTCTGCTATTGATGATATCCCAGATTACAATTTCCCCTAGTGCTAGAAACTCTGTTATTTATGATAAGCCTGACTACATCGCCCCCTAGTGTCTGAACTCTGTTACTTATTGTATCTCTGACTATATTATTCTGTAGTGTCTGCTTTCTGTTGTTGATGATATCCCCGACTACATCGCCCCCTAGTGTTGCAACTGGCATTCCCGATGACATCCCCCTTAAGTGTCTCAGCTCTGTTATTGATGATATCCCCAACTATATTGCCCTTTAGTATTTAATATCAGTTATTAATAATATCCCTGACTACACTGCCCTCTACTGTTGCACCGCTGTTATTGATGGCATTACTGACTACATCGCCCTCTAGTGTCTCAACTCTGTAATTGATGATATCTCTGATTACATCGCCCTCTAGTGTTTTAAGTTTGTTGTGGATGGTAGACTAGGATAGCAGCTACACCGCCCCCTAGTGTCCACACTACTCATAGTATGCCTGACTACCTCATCCCCTAGTGGTTCAAATATAATAAAGGTTTAAAAGGTCATAACTGTTGCGTGTTCAGAGTGCAGTGAATTTCTGACTGGCATGTGCTAATCAACTTGTAAGACGTTGCCGTGATTAGTGAGTAGAACTGCACTATCTTGAGAAATCTGAGAGCATATTAGTCATAAATGCATTTGACATAAATTACAGGTAAATTGCGAGGAGGAGGGGGGTTATTCAGGGCCATCTTAACATATGGGCACAATGGGCACCAGCCCCAGGAGCATAGGGGCCCACGATGTTTCTTATGCCTATCTATGTTTCTGTTTTCCTATCAAAACAGCGCATTACTTTGCTTGGGGCCTGTGATGCTGTTAAAACGGCCCTGGGGTTATTAGTGATGCAGGCCAGTGGGTGGGGCCTAATGATTGACTGGCAGCTGCTGAGCGAGGCCAGATGCTTGAAGTGATGCCAGCTGGGCGGGGTTTACAGGGTTCATTGAGGTGTTACAGTCACGTGTGCAGAGCACAGGGAAAGTCTCACTTGCATGTTTGTAAATTCTCTCCTGGTGTCCAGCCAGCCGTCCATCCATGCAAACCTGCTTATCCTGAGCAGGGGGACAGAGGAGCTGGAGCTTATAAAGTGTATGAGATAAATTAGGAGTTAATTACGAGGAGAAGGGCTGTTAGTAACGCTGAAGGCAAGGTGGGGTCAGACACTTGAGTGATATCAGGCTGGGCGGGTCCACATGCTTGAGTGGCAGCTTTCTGGGCGGGACTAGAGAGGCAGAGATAGTCTGCTTATTGTCTGTCACGTGTACGGAGGCCAGTGACTGTCTTGCTTGTATGTGCTAATCAACATGATACTGTAACATGGCACCACTCTTCAGAGTGCCTCACCTTGAAACTTCTGCCTTCCTTGAGTGAAGAATCTCAGATCACGTTTGTCATTTCCAACAAGACGTCAGCACGTCATCATGCAATGCAGCTAAGAGCAGATATAGCGCCTTCACAAAGCCTTTCGACGCCTTCACCTTCTCACACGTCCTTGTGATAAGATCAGTTCCCTCAACAACCAGCACTCAAATGTTCCAGAATGACAATGCAAAAGCAGGACTTCAGAAATCTGTGCACTGATCCAAGTCTTCAGACCTTCACTCAAGAGTTTGTCACTCCAGCCCGGAGTCTTGTTGGGTCTGACGCATCAAGCTGGATTTATGGGAATTTCTTCTCTGCAGACCCTCTCAAACTCTGTCAAGTTGGATGGAGACCATCTCTGGTCACTTTTGGTCAGGTCACTTTAGAGATGTTTGATGGGCCGGACCACTCCAGGGCTTTCCCAGAGTTGTCCCTAAGCCACTCCTGTGTTGTGTTGGCTTTGTCCTGTTGCAAGTGGCCAGTCCAAGGCCCAGGATGCTCTGCAGCAGGTCTGTTTTTATTTAAGGGGTCTCTCTGTACTTTGCTCGGTTTCAGCTTTCCCTCAACCCTGTCTAGTCTCTCAGGCACCAATGCTGCCACCACAGCACTTCACCTATGGAATGGAGATGAACCTTGTCTCACTTGAGTGTCACTTGAGGCCAGGCCTGCTCAGTCTTGGTCACATTAGACCAGTCAGACCAGTCAGCGAGTCCTTTTGGTGCCTTTTGGTGAACTCCATGTGTTGTCCAGCCACTCTGCCATAAAGCCCAGAATCAGTGAAGTGTTGCAGTGGTGGTTGTCCTTCTGGAAGATCCCCTCCATCTCCATACTGGTTCTTCAGAGCTCAAACAGAGTGAGTATGAGGTTCTCTGTCACCTCTCTCTTACCCTTGATTGCTCAGTTTGGCCGAGCCAATGCCTCTTCTTAAGAGTTCTGGTTGTTCCAAACTCCTTCCTTGTATAACTTATGGACACCACTGTTCACGTGGGAACCTTCAGGGATGTAGCCATCTCCAGATCTTAGCCTCAACTCAACCTTCTGCAGGGGATCCCTCTGACCTCATGGCTTGGTGGGACCTGCTGGACCTTTGATTGACAGCTCTATGCCTTTCATACTCAGTCCAATCATATGAGTTGACCAACAAGTGGACTTTGGACATCTCAGTGACAATCAATGGAGTGGGACACACCTGAGCCAAAGTCAGGTGTCAATGGGATATTTCTGCTTTTACAGTTTGTCACTTTGTCAGTCTGGAATGTTAAGTGTTGCTGGATGAGGAAAAAATGAATTGAAATATAACATAATATAAAAAATGAGGGAGTCTGAAGACTTTCTGAAGGTCCTGAGCTGCAAATGACCACTCCATTTATTGATATTCTCCACATTTTTGGGTCCTTCATTTGACAATCACACATATTGGGGGCAACCGAGACTCACTGGTTTTACATCTTTGGGGATGTGAAAGAAATTCACGTGAAAACCCAAACCAACACGAGGAGAACATGGAGACTCCGCACTGCGGCAGAATTCCAGCCCAGGTTTCTGATCCATAAAGCAGCAGAGCTACAAGCTGAACTGCTGGGTCGCCAACCAGTTAACCTGCAACTTCACAGCGTTCTTCATTTAATGTAGCGGGCTTCATGGAGGGGGTCATCACAAGATGCTTGATTTACAACACAAACTTATTTAAACTGGCAAGATTTATTAAAAGATTGAGATGCATCTCTGAGATGAAGTGAGGGTCCTGACACAGCAAGAAAAGAAGGAACGCTAAATTATTCAAACGGCTCAAGTAAAAAGTGACATGTCATTGGGGACAAACTTTAGAGGACATGGCAGCCTGCTGTTTTCCGGCCCTCTCCCAGTTTGAATGAGCATCCTGCTGTTAGCGCTGATTAGCACGTCCACTCCCAGCAGTAGCGCCATGTGAATACCAGAGCCATTAATTACTGTCATCTGGCGCAGCGGTGACATCACACTGGTGCAGCAGGTGTTGTTCTGTTTCCACGACAACGGGCATTACAGACGCGTGATGGAGCGAAGGGTGAACGGCGATCAAGGGCGCCTTGGAGGTCACATCCCGACTGTGACAGCCTGGTGACTGCGGTGCTGTTTGTCCTTGCAGGGCCTTTCGGGTCAGTCACACCACGTCACACCACGGGGCTCCTTCAGATTTCTACCAGAACTGCTGGCATTCCATTAGAGACTGGCACTTAATGAGCAACGCAATGCTGTGCTGCGCAAAATACGTTCAAGAAGAGCGCGTCTTAACATCAGACTGGCAACACATTGAACATACGAGTGTGGGCGGAGCCTATCTGGGAAGGCCGGGTTCGAGAAAGGAGTGGCAGACACCGGGGGTTATGGGACACACAAATACAGGGCACTGTCTGTCTGTCTGTCTGTTATATAGTGCCTTTCATATTATCTATCTATCTATCTATCTATTACTCTTATTCTCTCATATACTCTTATTAATCTTATTTATTACTATTATTATTATTATTATTTTGTTTTGATTTTATTGATTGGTTTAGTATAGTAGTGTGCAATGTATATTGAGTATATACTGTATATGCTGTGTAGTACCTGCTAACCTTTTTGTCTTTTAGTTGTACAGCACTTTGGTCAATTAAAGTTGTTTAAAGGTGCTTGATAAATAAATAAATAAATAAATAAATCTATCTATCTATCTATCATATAGTGCCTATCTATCTATCTATTATTTTTAATGCCTTTTTATATCTATCTATCTATTAGTGCCTATCTATCTATCTATTTATCTATTATTTATAATGCCTTTCATATCTATCTATCTATAATATAGTGCCTTTCACATCTATCTATCTATCTATCATATAGTGCCTATCTATCTATTATTTTTAATGCCTTTTTATATCTATCTATCTATCTATTATATAGTGCCTTTCACATCTATCTATCTATCTATCTATTTATCTATCTATCTATTATATCAGAGGGGACTGGGCGGTATCATGGTCTGGAATCCCTACAGATTTTATTTTTTCTCCAGCCGTCTGGAGTTTTGTTTTTTCTGTCCCCCCTGGCCATTGAACCTTACTCTTACTCGATGTTAATGTTGATTTATTTTTTTATAATTATGTCTTTCATTTTTCTATTCTTTAATATGTAAAGCACTTTGAGCTACTGTTTGTATGAAAATGTGCTATATAAATAAATGTTGTTGTTGTTGTTGTATATAGTGCCTTTCATATCTATCTATCTATCTATTATTTATAATGCCTTTCACATCTATCTATCTATCTATCTATCTATCTATCTATCTATTATTTATAATGCCTTTCACATCTATCTATTTATAATATAGTGCCTTTCACATCTATCTATCTATCTATTATTTATAATGCTTTTCATATCTATCTATCTATCATATAGTGCCTATCTATCTATCTATCTATCTATCTATCTATCTATCCATCCATCCATTTTCTAACCCGCTGAATCCAAATACAGGGTCACGGGGGTCTGCTGGAGCCAATCCCAGCCAACACAGGGCACAAGGCAGGAACCAATCCTGGGCAGGGTGCCAACCCACCGCAGGACACACACAAACACACCCACACACCAAGCACACACCCGGGCCAATTTAGAATCGCCAATCCACCTAACCTGCATGTCTTTGGATTATGGGAGGAAACCGGAGTGCCCGGAGGAAACCCACGCAGACACGGGGAGAACATGCAAACTCCACGCAGGGAGGACCCGGGAAGCGAACCCGGGTCTATCTATCTATCTATCTATTATTTATAATGCCTTTCATATCTGTCTATCTATCTATCTGTCTGTCTTATATAGTGCCTTCTGCCTATCGGTCTGCCCATTCCTCCCTCGTCTCTCTGGCAGTGCCACATGCTCGGTGTCACCCACCGGGGTCCATTGCTGACTTCTCGATTTCCTTCAGATGCTCCCCTCACTCGCCTCGTCTTTTTTTACGTTAAAGTGCGGCGCGATGCTCAGAGAAACGCTGAATATTTGACTCCGTGTTATTGAATGCATTGTCACAAACCGAAAGTGTTTTATGGATTAAGTGCAACCAAATAAAGCAGGATTTTAAAAAAACGGGAAACGCGGTAAAAAGCTAAAATGTCGGGCAAGCGACAGATCGCTAATGAATTTTCAACATGTGAGCATAAAAGAAAGAAGCCGGCAATATGAAGTCATTTGTCGTTTTCTCTCACGCTCTTATTAATTTGTCTTTCATGCTCCCGTTGTCTTCCTCCTCCTCCTCCTTCAAACAGATGCTGCAGTCCGCGGCTCCCTCCGCTTGTGTTTGGTCATCTCGTTGTCGTTCTGACATTTTAAACTCTTCTTGTTTGAGCTTGGAATCAGAAAAATGTTTTGTCCTAAAATGACACGGCTAAGAGAGCTGATCAATTAACGCGGCGCACATGCGCTGACAGGAGAGAAAACAACATTAGAAATGAAAGACGGTGGAAAATTAAAAAAGCAATGGCGCGGCTGTCACTTCACTGTCAAGCCTGCTGGTCGCTGGGTGGGTGTCGGGGATGGGGGCCTCCGTGATAGGGAGGCGCCCACTAAGTAAGGGAATAGGTGTGCGGATTTAAACAGATTGATAATCAGTGTGCGCCCTGACTTTTTAAACTGTCAGTGTTTTACATTGCCATCATCTGAAGCAGACATAACAAAACAAAAAAAGTCTGTGTGTTGTGTTTTTATTTCTTGTTTTATTTGCTAACAAACAAGTGTTACCTTTCCTGCCTGTCTCCGGACCGTGGTCGGGGTGACGCAGGGGAACTTCTTCTTCTTCGTGTCCAGTGGTGTGAAGCTCCAGGGTCAGAGCAACGTGCTTTGGGGTAAAACCCTGTCCCTGAGTTCCCTTGTCCTAATTTACAGCAGGGAGTGACACACAAGGCTTGACTGCTCAATGGTTGACTTTATTATATCTTTCTTTCTTTTAAGGTGCTTGTTTCAGCTTAACAGAGACCAAAACAGGAGAGCCCCACCACGCCAAAAACAGAAAAACCAACCACACCTTAAATACCTCAATATACAAAACTGCACCCCTCAAACACGACAACTCCACCCACAGCCCACATTCAGTATGATCAGGATGGCAGGCTGCTGTTTTAATCTCTGATCCCAACACAAGTCACCACCGAGAGGACATGAGATGAGGACCTTAGGGTTAGCATATCAGTGTGTGGTTATTGTGTCGTCTGGCAAGCGGGTTTGAACAACGTGAAAGAAAGACATCCGGGTGTGAAATAAACTAATAGACAGTATAAGAGAGTCAGAGAAAGAGAGAAACAGATATGAAAGGCACTATATAATGAATAGATAGATAGATAGATAGATAGATAGATAGATAGATAGATAGATAGATAGATAGATAGATGTGAAAGGCACTATATGATAGATAGATAGATAGATAGATAGATAGATAGATAGATAGATAGATAGATAGATAGATAGATAGAAATGAAAGGCACTATATGATAGATAGATAGATAGATAGATAGATAGATAGATAGATAGATAGATAGATGTGAAAGGCACTATATAATGATAGATAGATAGATAGATAGATAGATAGATAGATAGATAGATAGATAGATAGATAGATAGATAGATGTGAAAGGCACTATATAATGATAGATAGATAGATAGATAGATAGATAGATAGATAGATAGATAGATGTGCTGTACAAGTGCTGTGTTTCGTTCCAAAGCAGTGGTGTCACAGACCCCGAGGACTGAGCCTCTTTATGTCTTTTCTTCTACAGGGACATGTAATTGTCACCTATACAGATTGTCTGTCATCAGTGACACTGGCGGGTTAATAATTTCTGTACACTCAAGTTTTTAAAGCTTACCCTGGACTGTCGTTGTAACAATCATCCTGGTGGTCTTTTGTCCTTCAGAATCTTGAGCATATCTACGAGGGTCCTCGCCCGTTGCGTGTCTTTCAGAAGCATCATCCCTGACAGCAGCCGCTCTTGCTGGTTTGGCTCGACGTAATATTCCAGAATTTCAATGTGTGAATCGGATTTGAGAAGCTCGAGAGGAGCGCCGACGCGGGCACATTTAATATGGTGATTGAGTCCTATTGGATTTCACTTGCAAATCAGATCCTGAGGCCGCCATTGATCAGCTCTGATAAAACAGCCTGATTAGTCGTCTCTCCCGGAGGACGCGCAGCGAGCACAAACATCTCGCATCCACACAGACTGGAATGCACAAACTGTCTTCTGACGTTTTAATTTATTAAGCTGCGTTTAATATCTGGTCTCAGGGCCTCCTCGTGGATTTTGATTTCCGAATAATGTGATGATATTTGGCTTTTAGGTTGTTTTTAGATCACAGAGTAATTTAGAATGGCCTGAATTATTAATAAACACATTATATGCGGATTTCTCGATTTGCACAAATCCTGAATTCTATTGGAAATTTCAGAATTGGAGCTTTTTATTGGGCAGTGTGGTCTCAATTGTTAAGTCATTGAGGTTAGCTGGTTCAGTGCCCATCCTGCTCCCCTGCCATCTCCCTGGACTGATTTTGTAATAAAATGACGAAGCACTTGCAGAGTTGTGAGTGCACAGCCTCTCTACCAGTCTGGAGGGGCAATAAATGGTGAGCCTTTGCATTCACTACACACTTGTGTATGTGCGTCAGAAGGTCGTGTCTCAAGTTCTTCACAGGTAGGTGACACCACCCCAAGCCAAGAGGTGGCGGTGTCTCTCGTAACGACTTTATCTTCTCTTTATTCTGCAGCACAGAAGAACCGCCCAGTGAGTGCCACTAACTCCGCCCATTACGCTCCATGGCCTATAAAATCGAGACTGTCCTCAGGGAAATACGTCACTGAAGGCTTACACGAGAAGACTCAAGAAGACTCCTGGGGCTAAAAGTGGCTGAGTGCCTGATGTGGAGTGGAGACAGAGAGAGTGACTCTCGGTGAACCCGGTGCTCGAGCATCCTGCCGCGAATCCCAGGGGATTTTTCCTTTTAAAATTTTATTGTTCCCAAGTACTTCCTAAGGATTTCAGTCTCATTTCTTTCACCAAAACGATGCATTTGAATTACATCAAAGTATAAAGGATGGCTGACATGGGCTGGCATCCTGACCGGGATAGTGCATGATTCATTACCTGGCCGGGAAGCCGCCATACTGAAATGCTAATACAAATGGCAGGTTATTCCCTGTTTTAACAAGAGGTTGGCTGGCAGGGGGTGGCAACCTTGGAGTAAATATGCTGATGTCCCAGTCCATGGTTCCTTACTTTGCTGGGAGGCCAGTGTACTTAAGGAACAGAAGGAGACGATGTATTCAGATCAGTGGCTCCCCCAATATGTTAGATGGCTGCATACCCAGGCTAGGATTCCTATACAGAAACCTGCAGGGCATGCTGGGAGCTGTAGTTCCATGGGGAAGCCCTGTTGGGTTCTGTGGGGTCCACTAGGGGGAGCTGCTGGGATTAGTAATCCCTATTTTGTGGGACTTCCATTTGACCCGGAAGTGCCTCCTATGCCCTGGCACCGGAAGTACACCCCGGGACTAAAATAAAAAGAGATGCTCAGTCTCTCCCAGACAAGTAGGAGTTGGGTGTGGAGAACGGACAAAACTCATCTGGAAGGAGCAGAGGAGAAGAAAAGAGTTGGGATTTGAGTTGCTGTTTATTAAAGACGCCATTTTGTGAGGTCATTTATAATAATGAACCTCACGTTTGTACCTGGGACTGGTGTCTGTGTGGTTGTGTCTGGGGCTCGGGGTGCTTTGGTGCCCCCTACTGGTTACAGGCGGCACACAGAGGCGTCACCTGCAGTAAGTGGTGCCCTTTCAGAAATCACAATGCTAAAGCTGGACAGCAGGCTTCCTATGCTCTATTGATTTCAGATGGCTGGGATGGTGGACTCCAATGCTTTATTGATTTCGGATTGCAGAATAAAGTCTTCAGGTTTAATGGCTATCTGATTGCCCACATTGATGAGCTCCTGGAAAAGCTGAGTAAAGAGCCCACTTCCCAATCCTCAGAGTAGCTAAGGGGCTTTGAAAGCTGCAGTCAACCCAAAGGAATGTCTGAGTCTGTCACACTGCCATTCGGGCTTCAGGTGGCACCTCTGCCATTTCATCCATCCATCCATTATCCAACCCGCAATATCCTAACTACAGGGTCACGGGGGTCTGCTGGAGCCAATCCCACCCAACACAGGGTGCAAGGCAAGAATCAAACTCCGGGCAAGGCGCCAGCCCACCACAGGGCATACACACACACACACCAAGCACACACTAGGGACAATTTAGGATCACTAATGCACTTGACTTGCATGTCTTTGGACGGTGGGAGGAAACCCACACAGACATGGGGAGAACATGCAAACTCCACACAGGGAGGACCCTGGAAGTGAATCTAGGTCTCCTAACTGCCAGGCAGCAGAGCCCCCCGACTGCACCAACCATGCCACTTCTGCCATTTCATCTTGTACTAAATCACATCTGTCTGCCCATTTTATAATCACAGGGAGCCAGTGCAAGATGTTATAGAAGCCACATGGGTAGCAGCCCTGATCCGGGTGCCAGTCTGTCACAATGGGCACCTTATGACTTAAAGAAGTGCCCCTTTTCAATGTGGCCGAGTGCAGGAATGACAGAACAGGTGGGGCAATGACTGTGTTGTCCCATTTAATGCACAAGGCCAACTGAAAATAAAGCCTTTCTAACAAAACAAAATAATGAAATGAATCATAAAATAAGCCTGGCTCTTAGCCATCGTAACTCAGGGTCAATCACAGGAGCTTCGCCTGGTGGTCCGCTCTGATCACAAAAGACGCCTCCTTTCAGAAGGCCAGGCTTCTTATGCTATGCAGACTGGAAGGGGCGGGGCTAAGTCTCCTGATTGGATGGGAGAGAAGGAGGAAAGAAGACGTTAGCAACAGCGCCCCCTCTCGCTCCGGCGGGCAATCACATACCCACCAAATGAGCCCGTGAGGAGACCCTCTGTGTAAAAACGAGTGAACGGCCGTCACACACCCTGACGTGGACCTTAAAGCTGAGGATAGAATAAAAGGACAAGGAGAAAGAAGATGGAGAGAATCGATTCAAAGTACGCACTTCCTAAAGGAACTGGAGGTTGTTGTGAAATTGGTGGATCTCTTTATCTATTTGTTTAACTCATTTCTGAATTTAAATTATCCTCTAATTAATTAATGCTCTTAATTGCATCATCATTTTCCTCTTCAATTTTGACTTATTTGTGACATCGTCTTTGTGTGCGTAGCAATAATGGAGTCAGGGTCTGAGCTCTTCTCATATTGTTTGATGCATTTGCTTCAATCCCAGTTAGTGACTCGGCTCTGGTATTGGGCACACTTTGGGGTCACAGAATTGAATTTCGATGTTTTATTGAATTTATTAAAATCAAGTAACATTCCATACAAGCAAGTCAAGTTTTACAAAACTAGGTTTGAAACAAATCGACCCCCAGCCATGATAAAAAGAGAGCCAGGCCAACAGAGTAACATTTTAATAGTAGGAATAATAAGTAAGTAAGGAAATAAATAAATATAAATAACATAAAAAATTGCTCCTTCTAAAATGCCTCTCAGTTCTAATATCCTCTGCTTCTGACGTTTTTGTTCTGAGTTTTTCCAGAACGATGATTTTGGTTTCTCGTTCCGGCTTTGACGCTTGTGTTTTTGATCCTCTTTCCGTTGTGACAGTAGGGGTCGCTGTTGACCCCTGAACCCCGCAGACAATACGTCCAAACAGCAGGTAAAAGTCCCAATAATGAATTTATTTTCACAAGAATGCGCACAAAGCGCCTCCACCTCCACAACAATCACAATCAGAATCAAATAACCCTCCTGTCCACCCAGCAGCTCCGTCACCCTTCCTCCCGACTCGACTCAGTCTGCTGGGGTTTTCCACAGTCCTTTTATATTCCTTGACCCGGAAGTGCTTCTGCCCCCCAGTCCATGTGATTTCATCGCACTTCCAGGTCAGATAAAATCTTCTTCTTTTCTTCATTCCTTCCGTCCCCGTGATTAGGGAGTACTTCCAGGCTATAATGAAAACACTCGTGCCTCCCTGCAGCGTCCCCTGGCGGCCTCCACGGTATCCAGCAGGGCTGTGAAGCCAAACTCCAATGTCCATGATGCCCTGCTGGAATTCGGGCACCTGCATGTTGCAGCGAGGACTCCAACTAGCGGCGTGGGGGTATTGGCCGGGATAAACAGCTGACCAAATATCACACTGTTTACTCGTCTCTCTCCTGGTCTGCTCTCAAACTCGATGTGTGCACGGACGTTACAATGCAACACATGTTATGTCTGAATAGCGCTCTTCACTTACGCAGGCACAGAGCGCTGACATCTATTCCTGGTATGCAAGTTGTCACGCGTGTGCCCACAGGGGACGGCTGAAGGGCTCTAGCTCCAGGGGTTGGCGCTGTGCCCAAGTGCACTTCTCACTTCCTTCCTCTGCAGATGGGATGATTGACAGGAATAACACCTCTGACATCACTTCTGGTGTCCGTCCACCTGGACCCGCCTCTTCCTACTCTGCCATCTTTGTTAGTTCAGGATTGGTTGGCTACTCTTGATTTTGTTTCTCTGGTTTTAAATTGAAATTGACTCAGTTTTCATTTTAGTGTTCTCGCTCTAGAAATTTCATTGCAGTTTGCTGAACAATTCTTTGAAATTCCTGTACGACTGCGGTTATGGTCAATAGTAGGTGTCCGGGGGATCTTGCCTGGTTGCTTATGACCTCCTCCCTGACTCACATCACAAGGACTTGCTGATACATTCCAGCGAAGGGCAGGAGCTCCACTGTCCGAGACTCAGGTGTGACCAGTGAACAAGTCTAGTTAAATACTCTTGAGTTTGATACTAAGGTTTCACCTCCTTTGTCTTGACTCAGTTTTCATCTCACTGTTTCACTTCTAGTAATATAACAGAGTTTTGGTCACCAACTCTTTTCAAGCTATGATTACAGTGAATAAGAGGTTTCTGGAGAATTTGGCCTGGTTACCCAGAGATCATCTCCCTGACTTGCGTCATAAAGACTTGCTGATACATCCCAGAGCAGTGCAGGACCTCCATTCTCCGAGTCACAGATTTGATCAGTGAACAGTAGAAGTTAAACCGTCTTAATTTTCATACTCTTGTACCTCCTTTGCCTCGACTCGGTATTCATCTTAGTGCTCTAGCTGTGGGAATTTCATAGGATTTTGGTGAACGACTCTTTGCATTTCACTAACGACTATGACTACAGCAGCGACCATCTCCCCGACTTGCATCACAAAGATTCACTGATAAGTTTCAATGCAGTGCTGGAGCTCCTTTATCGGAGTTACAGATTTGACCGGTGAACAGGACTGGTCAGGCACTCTTGATTTTGTTTCTCTGCTATTCACTCGTAGCTCTTTTGTCTCAGAGTTTTATCTCTGGTAATACAATAGAATTTCGGTGAACAACACTTTCCAATTCTTGTACGACTATAATTCTGGTGGGTTAAAGCTTCTGTAGTGGGCTGGTGCCCTGCCCGGGGTTTGTTCCCTGCCTTGCCCCCTTTGTTGGCTGGGATTGGCTCCAGCAGACTGCCGTGACTCTGTAAGTTAGGATCTAGCAGGTTGGATAATGGATGGATGGATGGATGGATTAAAGGTTCCTAGAGGATCTTGCCTTGTTACCCAGGGATCATCTCCCTGACTTGCGTCTCAAAGACTTGCTGATACATCCCAGAGCAGTGCAGGAGCTCCTTTGTCCGAGTTACAGATTTGACCAGTGAACAGGACTGGTCAGGCACTCTTGATTTTGTTTTCACTCCTCGTTCTTTTGTCTCAACTCAGCTTTGGTCTCGATGTTTTAGCTCTGGTAATTTAGATGAACTCCTCTCTGCTGGTCTTGTATGACTTTATTTACAGTGGATTGGCAGATTTTGCTTGGTTGCCAGCGTGTTGTACGACTATATTTATGGTGGGTTAAAGGGTCCTAGAGGATGTTGCCTGGTTGCCAGTGACTTTCTCCCTATGGCGTGTCCCAAAGACTCGCTGATACGTCCCAGTGCAGTGCTGGAGCTCCTTTGTCCGAGACTCAGATTTGACCAGTGAACAGTAACGGTGAGATACGCCTGATTTTGATACTAAGGTTTTGACTTGTTCCTCTTTTGTGTTGACTCACTTTTCTTCTCAGTGTTTTTAAGTCTTTTAACGTAATAGAGTTTTGGTCACCAGCTCTTTGTAAACTATGATTACAGTGGACTACAATTATGGTCAATGGTAGCTTTCTGGGGGATATTGCCTGGCTGCTTATGACCTCCTCCCTGACTCACGTCACCATTATTCACTGCTACATCCCAGTGCGGTGCAGGAGCAGGAGATTTGACCAGTGAACTGGACTGGTCAGGTACTCTTGGTTTTGTTTCTCTCGTTTTCACGCTGTCAGTGTTTTAGCTCTGGCAATATAATAGAATTTTGGTGAACAACACTTTCCAATTCTCGTACGACTATAATTACTGTGGATTACAGGTCCCTAGAGGATTTTGCCTGATTGCTGGCAACTTTCTCCCTGAGTCGCGTCACAAAGACTCGCTGCTACATCCCAGTGCGGTGCAGGAGCTCCTTTGTCCGAGACTCAGATTTGACCAGTGAACTGGACTGGTCAGGTACTCTTGATTTTCTTTCTCTCGTTTTCACGCTGTCAGTGCTTTAGCTCTGGTAATATAATAGGATCTCCTTTGTCCGAGACTCAGGTGTGATCCTGCAGCTGAAGCTCTGGTTTCGACTCGTAGCTCTTTCTCCTTGACTTAGTTCTTGTCTTAGCAGTCAAGATATGGACACGTTCTCTGAAGAAACACATCTTTAGATGCCGGAGAGGTTATTAGTGCGAGTTCTGCATCTCCTTTGATGATCGGCTTCTCTTTTGATCGCCAGATGTTCTGACCTTGGCTCGTTTTTCTGGATTTCGATTATATCCTTTTCCTTGTGATAATTCATCACTTGGTCATTACTTTCAGACTGAGCCTTCGGGCCTTTTCTTTCTAACGACAATGCTGCACATGGGGCCAATTTAGAACTAACAATTACTCTCACACAAATGTTTTAGGGATGTGAGAGAAAAACTGAAGAACCAGAATTATAAAAACACACAGACATGGAGAGAAGGTGCAAACTCACACTTGATTTTATAAACTGAGGTGTAAACCTCGATGAGGTTGTCCTACCTGGCAATGACCGGGTGGGGCGCCTCACCCACCCTTCAGGCCTTTCTTCACAGTGCCTGGTAAGTGGGCCCAAACATAATCAGCCAAGCCACCTCCTCATGGACTGGCGGCTCAAAGGCTCGATTAATCAATCACGGCTCTAGGTGGGACGAGATACTTGGGTCACCACAGGGGGTCTGGGCCTTCTACACATGCACTGTCAGGAGTCGAGCTTTCATCAAAAGTGCACAGCAAAATGTGAAGCGGCAAAGCAAAACCAAACTGCACTCTGCCCTCAGAAGCTTGGATTTGAATCTGCAGACTGACGCCTCATAATGTCGTCTCGGAGCCGGGCTTTCAGAGATTTTCCATCCTGAGGAGCGTCCAATCATGAAATTAAGCAGGAAATTGCTGCCTGGAGCAGTTAGTGATTACTCTGACATTAAAAATGTATGTTAAGTGATTCAGAGGGTGATTGAGGCCTTGTGGTAACCCCAAGGGCTGGTGGTCTATGCCACATTTTCTGGTTTTGATTCCCTTGAACTGTTGCGCCTCCTCAGACTGGACTGCGGTATGTCAGGGTGGCCATGAGAGCGACTGGGCAAGCACTGCAGATGTGTGTCTGTGTGTGTGTTAGATGTGCCGTTGTACCCTTGAACTGAGACGTCACCAGTCCGAATAACCTGGACAGTAGGCACTGTGGGCAAGCAGCAGGGATAACCAGTGTGGGAAGTGGGAGACACTCGGCACATTAGGACAGAAAGATCCACATCAGGAGAGGGGGTCAGCAGCCACAATTATAAAGGGTCTAAAAATCGATCGTGGGGACAGCTGAAGGGCTCTAGTGACAGCAGGGGTATGCTGAGGAGAGCAATGTGTCCTACAGCAGAGTGAGACATGAGAAGTAGTCATGAAGCATCACTTTCCAGCTTCATAATCATCACTCTGTCTGACACTCTTTTCACCTCCAAACACTCTTGATGTGCTGTTCCTTCAGAATAACTCCTACTCCATTTCTCCTCCCATCCACACCATGATAGAACAATCTGAATCCACCTCTGACCCACCTGGCCATACATTTAGTCTCACAATACATCAACCTTCCTTCTCTCCATCATAGTGGCTAAATCTCTCCCCTTACCAGTCATACTGCCAACATTCACAGTTCATACCCTCAGTTCCGCTCTCTTTACCTTCCTCCTCTCCTCCTGCCTCCAGACACGTCTCCCCCTCTTCTTCTCCTTGTATGGAAATTTGTATTGTAGTCAACATATTGATTTGGCAAAATTTGACACCAGATGTCCTTCCTGACGTAACCCTCACCATTTATCCTGGCTTGAGACCAACATGAAGAAACACACTGGTTTGTGCATCCCCTGTGGCTGGGTTAGATGTGAAAGGCACTATATAATAGATAGATAGATAGATAGATTATGTGAAAGGCACTATATAATAGATAGATAGATAGATAGATTATGTGAAAGGCACTAGATAGATAGATTATGTGAAAGGCACTAGATAGATAGATTATGTGAAAGGCACTAGATAGATAGATAGATAGATTATGTGAAAGGCACTATATACACTATATAATAGATAGATAGATAGATAGATAGATAGATAGATAGATATGAAAGGCACTATATGATAGATAGATAGATAGATAGATAGATAGATAGATAGATAGATAGATAGATAGATAGATAGATAGATAGATATGAAAGGCACTATATAATAGATAGATAGATAGATATGTGAAAGGCACTATATAATAGATAGATAGATAGATAGATAGATAGATAGATAGATAGATAGATAGATAGATAGATGTGAAAGGCACTATATAATAGATAGATAGATAGATCTGAAGTGAATGTTCTCCTCATGTTTGGCACACCTGATTTTGAACCCATGACTGGAGACTTTCATCAATTCAGACATGTTGACATCTGTGTTTTGATCAATGACTATCGTGGTGGGTGAGAGCACCTCCTGCACTGCTGGTTCCCTTCCTGTGCCCAAGACAGAGGTATAGGCAGTAGCTTTGTATAACATGGATAAGGTGGAAAATGGATGGATGGATGGTAAATTCATACCAAGCTCCCATAGGTATGTGACGCCTTGGCAAACTAAGCAGTTCAGTTCCCAGAATTCCCACGAGGTCACATGCATATCAGATGACCCCAGTAGCAGACATTAGCTAAGGTGAATACTTCAGAGGCCTGCAAGCCAAGGGTCAGTCCAGGACATGAGAAAGCCACATGTGGACGCCTGGTGACCAGACACACAGTAAAACAAACAACAGGAAGGGTTTCGGGTTTCATTGTGATGAGCAGCTCTTGCTGTGTTAATCCACATCACGATCCTTGACTTTTCCATCTACGATATTAACACAGAGATGTGTTTTGTGAAACACCAGCATGGAGTGATAGAAGAGCAAGATGCAGATCCTCAAAGAGTGATGGATCTTTTTTCTCCAGAGACAGTAATACAACAGTGCAGTCTCCAATAATGCAGCACTTTTCTCTAGTGACTGGCACCCTGAGTCCATCACTTTTCCTTTTACTACTTTATGTTTTTCACATGTAGACCCAGGCTCAGGTTAGACGATGAGGTGCTTGTGGACACATCAAGTGGGACATCCCAAGGGTCCTGCCTTCAGGATTGCGAGATGCCCCCTAGCGGTCACACCAGGTATGTATTTTCTTTTTTAATTTGCCTGGTCATACACTAAAGGAGAGGCAGGGACTGAATTAAGGACTCCCAATGCCAAGGCATTCCACAAGTCCAATTGTATTCATATCTGTTTTACATTTGGAGCACTTCAGGTACAGTAAATATATTCAGCTATATATATATACATTGCCATGCATGCCCATCAGAGGTATGCAATACCCTGCCAGGACAAGAGGGGGCGCTGTCGCTGATGGTCTTGTCTTCTTTTTGTCTCCCTCACAGTGCCAATGAGGATAAGTGAAGCAGAAAAGCTTTGCCCCTTTGGGCCCAGACAATATGAAAAAGCAGACATGCCTGAAAGGTTGCATCACATTTTGGACCAAACCAACGACCAGTTCAGAGCGCCAACAAAGCCTCACCCAACTTTTAAAGGGCCATTTGAAGGTTAATCTTCATTTCAGTTTCTACGTTCTCAAGGACCTGTTTCTTATCCTCATAATTATTTTTGCTTTCTGGATCAGAAGTTGGTAGCCTGGTTTGCACCCTAACTTTACTTCGTGACTCTGTCATATCTGTCCCATAGACCACTTTAGGTCTATACTGTATGTCTTCTCGAAAATGGTCACGTCTGCATTCTGTTGGGCCAAACCACCTGGTGCCTCAAAAGACTGCCAAGCAAGATGCCATGCACAGCTTCAGCCCAGATGCCTACAGAGATCCCAGGTTGGCTGGCCTTCAGAATTTCTGGCATCATAAACAACTTTAAAAGACTGGTAAATGAAACACCTGTTCATCCATTAAAGATACGGCGAGCTGCACATCAACTGACATGACAATCTGCCGACACTTTAATGAGCGTTAATGTAGCCAGTTGGGGCTGTGCCAGACCCTCCATTATTTAAGTGCCTCTTGTGCCATTTCATGCTGGCACTCTTCTTTTAAAACTAGAGGATATGAAATGCAGGGATTATATAATAAAACAGAGGCAACCATTCAGAAGTGCGAGAGTCCAGTGCAGGTCACCACTTAGCGTTAGCCGCACACCAATTACACAGTTACCAGCGAGCTTATTGTAATTCCTATGTTCTGCAATAAGTGAGAATGAGCAGCACAAGAACCCGGGGTACCACTCTGGTCAGCTCTGTTTATTAAAGCCAAAGAAATACAAATAGAGCACAAAATCAACGGTGTCCACTATGAAAGAGAAGGGGCTTCAGAGGCTTTGACTGCTTCTGAGCAGGAGTGCAGTACCCCAGTCGGGTTTAAACTGAACGCCCACTCCTGGCAGCCGAACGAAGGGAAAGTGACGTCAAGGATCATCTCTCAGGACCGCCGAAGGCAAAAGAAAATCTGTCAGCTACAGTGCCCCCTGTCATCTCGTCCATGTTCATTTGACCTTGAGTTCAAGTAGACAAATGGTGGAGCGCTGTGCAGTGCATGATTGAACTACCCAGAAGCCATCACAAATGTATTGTATTGTGCCAGCTTCTATCTGTTGAGGGTAACACTTCATTTTTAAAATGCCTTTACTTTTTCATTTACCCTTACAGATAGATAGATAGATAGATAGATAGATAGATAGATAGATAGATAGATGTGAAAGGCACTATATAATAGATAGATAGATAGATAGATAGATAGATAGATAGATAGATATGAAAGGCACTAGATAGATAGATAGATAGATAGATAGATAGATAGATATGAAAGGCACTAGATAGATAGATAGATAGATAGATAGATAGATAGATAGATAGATAGATAGATAGATAGATAGATAGATGTGAAAGGCACTATATAATAGATAGATAGATAGATAGATAGATAGATAGATAGATATGAAAGGCACTATATAATAATAGATAGATAGATAGATAGATAGATAGATAGATAGATAGATAGATAGATAGATAGATAGATAATTAATTTTAAAATGACCTTTATTATGAACATTAACAATATACACAGTCATAAGATAAACAGCCCCAATATTCAAGATAAACAAAAAGTAAATATCAGACAACTACCACTACTCCCCCTTTACACTCCTCCTACTCCGCACATTAATAAGAAAATCAAAACAATTGACAGTTCATTATGATACAAAGACCACCACTGCCCCCCCTTTACACTCCTCCTACTCCGCACATTAATAAAAAATTGACAGTTCATTATAATACAAAGACCACCACTGATCCTCCTTTACACTCCTCCTACTCCGCACATTAATAAGAAAATCAAAACAATTGACAGTTCACTATGATACAAAGACCACCACTGATCCCCCTTTACACTCCTCCTACTCCGCACATATATAATATAATCAAAAAATTAACAATTCATTATAATACAAAGACCACCACTAATCCTCCTTTACACTCCTCCTACTCCGCACATTAATTAAAGCATATTGTTGAAGCCCACCAATGCTTTTCATTCCCAGTTGATCACCAGTTTGCCCCCCTCCACAGCACACAGTACCTGTCGTGTCCCCCACATGTCGCTGAACATTTCTAAATTGTTTGTTAGTTTATGGTACATGAATTCGAGTTTTAGTCGACTTTTAATTAAAACTTTGAACAGCAGCAGAGCGTCGGTCCCCATGAGGTTTCTCTCTTTATTCCTCCTTGTTTTTAGGATTGCCAACTTGGCCTGTCCTAAGAGGAAATTCCCAAGAACAGACTTATTCCTATTTTTTTGATTATAGTTAATACCAAAGATAAAGTTAATTTTTGAGAGACCAAAACCAAAACCACTAAGAATTAAATCCAAGAAAATAAACAAAGGCCTCAGCCGTTCACAGTGAATGAACATATGAAAGATGGTCTCCCTTGTGTCACAGAACGGGCACTGGTCAGTCTCTGAAGCGTTAATTATATTCAGAAATGAGTTTGTGGCCAAGGCCGAGTGCATTATCCTCCACTGCAGATCCCCAAGTCTTTTCTGTAACGGGAGTTTATAAAAGCTCTCCATGAAGGTGTTATGTTCTCTGAGACCTGCAGTTCTTTCCTCCACAAAGTATCTGGCAACCCTTTCAGTTGGTTATAAAATGTCACTTTGACACACAGTTTATAAAGTTCTTTTTTGTTAAACAGTTCAAAGTCTTTCTCGACCAGAGTCCCAAATCTGAGAAGGTGTCCAGGTCTGTCAGTGTGGTCAGTGACGTGTGGTCTTACAATGATGGTGGGTGATGTCATCTCTGCTTCTGGTGTCCCTCACCTGTGAAGTACTCGTCACACAGTGAACTCGCTCCTGACCTCCGCAGTGCTGTTTGTACTTGACTAAGAAAAATGTCAACCAAGCGTACTGATCTGATCCCCAGGACTGTCGCTAGGTGGGCAGGGTGTGCCAGCACCTCATATTTGTATTAAATAAATGTCTTATTTTTAAAATTCTTTTGTTTAAAAGAATTGATACGAATGAGTCAGAAAATAATAACGAACAATCTAAAAGAGGATTCCAGACTAAAGGTTCTTCCAAGAACCAAAAATACTTTCCAGATTTAGCCTGGTCCTTCTGAACTTTCTGTGCCAAACCTGAAGTGCAGATTTATAAAATTCCGCAGGTCAGACCCAACAACGTTGGCAGAATGTAATAAAAATAATGTTCAGCAAAATTTAAATTCCTTACCCCACGAAATAAGGTAAAGGCCAGCTGTCTCCATGGTAGGTGCTCAGGGCCGTATAAGAGCCGATGTAATGCCTGTAACCTAAAGGCCTCCATCTTGCTCACCAAGTCAATGAGTCCCTGACCGCCCTCTTCTACAGGCAGATACAGGACACTGCGCTTTACCCAATGCAGGCCATCCCAAAAGAAATCTAAAAGTATTGCCTGGATGTTCTTGATGACCGATATTGGAGGGTCTATACACTGTAACTTATGCCAGAACATGGAGGCTATTAAGTTATTAATAATGAGGACCCTGCCTCGACAGGAGATCTCCTTTTGAAGATACTTCCATTTCTTCAGTCTGGCTTGAACTTTTTCCGCCCAGTCTGCCCAGTTTTCTTCAGCTACTCCTCCTTGTCCTAAAACACCCCAGGTATCTGAAGACTCTTCTGTTCCACTTAAGGCCACCAGGTAGGCCCGGTGGGTCTCCATCCCTCCAGTTGCCAATTAAAAATGCGGTACTTTTGTCCCAGTTAATTTTTGCCGATGACAGTTTTTCAAATTCATCCAGGCAATGTTTCAGCTCCGTGATGTCTCCAGGATGACAGATGAACACGGTTAAATCATCAGCATACGCGACCACCTTGAGCTGTAAATTCGGGCACTGAGGGATGTTCAGACCTTGAAGGCGGATGCGAATTTGTTGTAGTAGCGGCTCGATGGAGAGCGAGAAGAGCATACCGGACAGAGAGCAACCCTGACGTATCCCTCTGGTGACCTTGAACGGGGCGGTTAGTGTTCCATTGAGTTTCACGACACTAAAAACGTTGTGATATAAAAGTCCAATGTGTTTAATGAATGAAGGTCCAAAGCCAAAGGCCTTCAGCACTGCTAAAAGGTAATTGTGGTCCACCCTGTCAAACGCCTTCTCCTGATCCAGTGATAAAAGACCAGCATCAAACCCAAAGAGCCTGGCAGCATCAATCACATCCCGAACCAGGAAGATGTTGTCCAGAATACACCTGCTGGGGACACAGTATGTCTGCTCGGGGTTCACGATACTCGCCATGACTCTTCCTAACCGGTTAGCCAGGGCCTTGGAGAAGATTTTGTAATCCGCACACAGCAGGCTTACTGGGCCAGTTCTTTAGCTCCGTGAGGTCTCCTTTCTTTGGGAGTAGTGTGATAACCGCCCTGCGACAGGAAAGGGGCAGTTCACCCACTCGCAGACTTTCACAGAAAACCTCTGCCAGATCAGCGCCAAGGTGACACCAAAAAGCTTTAAAAAACTCAACAGGCAAACCGTCAATTCCTGGGGACTTCCCAATGTTCAGCCCATTCAACGCTGTGGTCAACTCATCTAGAGAGATCGTAGTTTCCATGAAGTCTTTCTCTCCATCTAGAACCTGAGGTAAGTCCTGGAGAAAAACTGACGACTCTAAATGTACCTCTTCAATGTCTGCAGAAAACAGTCGCTGGTAAAATTGGTGTGCCCAGGATCGAAGGGCTTCAGGCTCCAGCAGGTTTTGACCTTTGTCATTTTTTAAACAGTTGATGGTCTTACTTTGGCCAATTGTTTTTCCAGTTTAAAAAATTGCGTAGGAGCGTCCATCTGGGTGAGCGACTGCATTCTCGAGCGGACGAGTGCGCCGTTGACTCTCTTGTCTATAAGGTCCATCAATAATTGTTTCTTAGTTTTGAGGGACTCAAAATGCTGCCGTCAAAGTTATTACATAAAACTGAATGAAGTTCCTCAATATCCTTCTCCAGTTCAGAAATGGCGCATTCACATCCCTGGTGGTGTGCTCGGTGTATTGTTGGCACAATACGCGTATCTCAGTTTTGAGCAATCCCACCATTGCCTCAGTGAAGAGAAGGTCTTCTTTTTGTATCTCCATTGTGTCCAGAAGTATTTGAAACAGTTGATGAAGTGGGGGTCTTTCAGTAGATTATTATTAAAGTGCCAGTAGGATTTAACAGAAGGAGCAGAGAGAAAAGAGATTTGAAGGGAAACAAGACAGTGATCAGATAAACTAGTTGGAAGAATGGAGCAGTTAGCTATGAGGTTCCTGTGATTTTTCTGGATGTAAATTCTGTCAAGTCGAGCCATAGACAGCAGCCCAGCTGAGCTCTTCACCCACGTATACTGCCGGACCCCCGGATAAAAATCCCTCCAAATATCAAGGAGATTATTATTGGTGACCACAGACCTCAGTGATTGGACGGACCCGGTGCGTTCTAGCCCATTCCTGTCCAGCTGCGCATTTTCTGTGCAGTTAAAGTCGCCCCCAACAAACACCAGCTCATCATTGTCACATGTCCCCAGGACATCATTTAAAACTGAGAAGCAGTGAGTTCTCTCAATCCCTACATTTGGGGCGTACACGTTAATGAACACCCACTTCTTCTCTCCCAGCTGCGCTTCTACCTTCAGCAGCCTCCCCTGGATTAACTCAGTACAAACAACACTGTCAGGTACAAAACTCTTAGAAAATAAGATCGCGACTCCTGCACTGAGATTTGAGCCATGACTAAGATGTGCCAGCCCTGGCCACTCTCTGTGCCAGTCAGACTGATTAGCCTCGTCAGTATGGGTCTCTTGAAGGAAAACCACGTTAATTCTTTTTGCGCTAAGTGCTCAAATAGCGCCGTTCTTTTACTAGATCTCTGCAGCCGTTTATATTGAAAGAGCACAGGAATAGACAGGCATTTTAAAAGAAAATAAGGTGGCGGTCAACAACACTACATTAACCAAAGAAACGGGTAATCGCATTAAAACTGCCATCATGATTGTGCTTCTAGTGAACGTTTCACTTTGCTTATGATATTCTTTAATCGGACTCTCTCTTTGGAGGTCATACCTAATTCAGCAGCCCGCCGCCGCACTTGCTTCGCCGAGCTCAGAAACTGATGGAGATCAGGAAAGTGTTCGACTATACTGACCCCCCGCTTCCCTTCTAAAACTCTAAAAGCGCAAAATGCTTTCTGTGCTGTAAGCCTCGTGTAAGCTCGAGTGAGATGACAGATCAACTCTTATCGACGGGTCAGATTCATTGCCGTCCTCCCCTCCTTCCTCTCTCGCTTTGATTTCAGTGCCGTCTGTCTGCTGCTGATCACTAGCGGCGGCCTCTGCACTTTCAGTCTTAGTGCTCTTCTTGGCGCGCCCACCACTGGTTATTTGTTCTTTTCTTTTCTGGTTACCGGCTTAACATAACCGTGTTCATCGTTACTGTCTTCAACGAGCATTTCTCCATCGGCCCCGTCTCATGCGTTGTTTCTTCAGTCAATGCCTGCACAGCCAGCGCTCTTCTCCGCCCCCTGAGAAGGCGCATCTCTTGGGCACGTCTCTAGAGCGGCAATACTCTCGGTGGGTGTTTTTTGGAGAAGCGCTGCAGGGTCATCTTTATAATATTCGACCCCTGGTATCACCTTAGCCACCATCTCCTCCTCTTCATGGCTGACTTCAGCCTTCTTGTTCCCATTACTTTTACTAATCTGCCCGGCATTAGCCGCTGCGGCCGTGATCATTTCAGCCCTCAGGTTTTTTCCTAACGCAGGCTCTCCGCTGGACACTTCCAGCTCCCCTGCTTCATGTCCCGGCCAGCTGTGATACTTTGAACTACAGTAATTTCACTCTGATCTTCAGCCGCTTCATCTGAATCGTAACTCAGATCCTCCATTTTCGAATCACTGATCACCGACTCATTCTCTTCGTTGTCCGAAGTTCTATCACGGGCTCTCTGTGCACACCAGACGGTCCCGGCATATCCGAGCTCTCCGTCATCTCACCCGCTTACACTGACTCGCTTTGTGCCCTGTCTGACCACACTTAAAGCATTTCATTTGTTCCGTAGTGATAAAAACTATATATTCGTAACCCTCTACTTTAAATTTCAAGGCCACATCAAGCTCCTCACGCGAGTTATTTAGTATCATGTACACCTGTCTCCGGAAAGACACGACATGCTTTAAATCCGGTGAGCGGCAGCCAAGCGGTATCATAACCACATCAGATATGACTTCACCATATCTACGAAGTTCATTTAATAAAGCCTCATTTTTCAAAAATGGTGGAACATTTGAAATAATAACTCGTTTAGCAGGAGTCGATAAAGGCAGAACCGGGACTAGCGAGCCGTTTATCACCAGGCCTTCCTGCACTATAGTATGCACCATAGCTTCGTCGCTTAGAAAACTACAATAGTTTTGTTCATTCGGGATGCTGACTTCACATTCTTACAGCCAACTCTTTTCGCTACCTCAATAACACACGCCTCAACAGAAACCATCGGGTCCACAACCACTTTAATTCCATTTTTCCTTGAAAGATTTTCAAAATTTCGCGGGTTAAGCCCTGGAGGCTTTGCTCGGGACGCGGCCATGGCGGCGCGGCAGCGTCCGACTATTACAACAACCACTGACAATAAACTATATACTTTCAAATAAATGGCAAATCAGTAAAAAAATCTTTATACATAAAACTAATAGTAAAGAAAGTTAGAAAAAGAAAACGAGAAATACTCACAGATACCCAAACGAACGGAGCGAACCTGCGACCAACAACCACGCCCACCCAGACCAGAGTAATCGACAGACAGAAACTCTGGCTCCCTGAGTGATGATGGCTGGGCTCTTTTATAGCCCACCCGGAAGCGTTCCAGGTGACTGACTACCTGGTCCTAATTGCACTTCCAGGTGGGGCTGAAGACTCATCCAGCTGGGCTGTTGAAAGCAGACACCCCCCCCTAGTGGTCACCCCGGGCCCCAACCCAGCTCCCATGGAGCCCTGCAGGTGGTTGGGGAATCATCGTCGGCCAGGGAGGCTGCCACCAAGCATCCTGGGGGAGATATTGGACTGCCCATGGTGGGTCCCCCATAACATAAGCAGATAGATAGATAGATAGATAGATAGATAGATAGATAGATAGATAGATAGATAGATAGATAGATAGATAGATAGATAGATAGATAGATGAAAGGCAGTATTTGATAGCTGCTGTACATACTGACTGAGCAGAAGCCATTTCTGCTTAATGAGGTCCATTTGCTTTGCTCTGCAGGCCGCCGATGACAACTGTTTCTAAATGAAGTTAAATGACGGGCCTCATTGGCTGGTCACCCCACTAATTGCTTAGTTTGCTTTCTAACAAATTCACTATATGAGTTGAATTAGAACTTAACGTGAATGTCATAAAGCCATCCAAGAATTCTCCCAATGTGGATTCTTACACCTAATGACTCTTTTTTTGTTTGTTTGTCTGTTTTTTTTAATAAACCGTCTGACGGGGGACTGGATGCCTTCTTAGAAGTACTGCTCCTCGTGTATTATTATTTTATTTTTTTTTGTTGTTGCACTGCCTTGATATGTCATCAGGCTGGCCTTCATTTTTGTATTCATAATCATCCTGTATTTTGATGGCTAATTAGGTGATTTGTCAAAGCAGTGATGTAGCAGAGGTTTAAAGTCAAAGAGCTAACCTTATACATTTGTGTATCTAATGCTGAATTTAAGTTTTTTTTCAGATTATCCTTCTTTATTTTTATAGTGCCCTTTGTATCATCCCTCATCATGAGGAACACCATAAAGGAGCACAATTAGGAAGCATACATTGTATTAAACTGTGTGTACTTTCTGAAGGGTTTGTAATGATGAGCAATACCCAAAATAGCAAAAGTCTGCAAGGCCTTTAAGCAGAGCCATACACTAGACCGGGGCCTCTCCTAGCCTGACTTGAGTTAGGCCTCCTTCCAGGCAGCCTGAAGCCAACTCCACTGGCAGGCTTGGGCCTGTTCAGATGCCCAAATGTGTGAAATTGGTTATTATAGTTAAAGAAATGTTCTAAATATCTAAAATATTTCAAAATTCCCTTCAAGGAAAATGGAATGTCCAAAAGCAGGATCTTTATAAAGAAAGCTATTTATTTATAACTAGCAAAATACCCGCGCTTCGCAGTGGAGAAGTAGTGTGTTAAAGAAATAATGAAAAAGAAAAGGAAACATTTTAAAAATAACGTAACATGATTGTCAATATAATTGTTTTGTCACTGTTGTGAGTGATGAGTGTTGCTGTCATATATATACAGTGGTGTGAAAAACTATTTGCCCCCTTCCTGATTTCTTATTCTTTTGCATGTTTGTCACACAAAATGTTTCTGATCATCAAACACATTTAACCATTAGTCAAATATAACACAAGTAAACACAAAATGCAGTTTTTAAATGATGGTTTTTATTATTTAGGGAGAAAAAAAATCCAAACTACATGGCCCTGTGTGAAAAAGTAATTGCCCCCTTGTTAAAAAATAACCTAACTGTGGTGTATCACACCTGAGTTCAATTTCCGTAGCCACCCCAGGCCTGATTACTGCCACACCTGTTTCAATCAAGAAATCACTTCAATAGGAGCTGCCTGACACAGAGAAGTAGACCAAACGCACCTCAAAAGCTAGACATCACGCCAAGATCCAAAGAAATTCAGGAACAAATGAGAACAGAAGTAATTGAGATCTATCAGTCTGGTAAAGGTTATAAAGCCATTTCTAAAGCTTTGGGACTCCAGCGAACCACAGTGAGAGCCATTATCCACAAATGGCAAAAACATGGAACAGTGGTGAACCTTCCCAGGAGTGGCCGGCCGACCAAAATGACCCCAAGAGCGCAGAGACGACTCATCCGAGAGGTCACAAAAGGCCCCAGGACAACGTCTAAAGAACTGCAGGCCTCACTTGCCTCAATTAAGGTCAGTGTTCACGACTCCACCATAAGAAAGAGACTGGGCAAAACGGCCTGCATGGCAGATTTCCAAGAGGCAAACCACTGTTAAGCAAAAAGAACATTAGGGCTCGTCTCAATTTTACTAAGAAACATCTCAATGATTGTCAAGACTTTTGGGAAAATACCTTGTGGACTGATGAGACAAAAGTTGAACTTTTTGGAAGGCAAATGTCCCGTTACATCTGGCGTAAAAGGAACACAGCATTTCAGAAAAGAACATCATACCAACAGTAAAATATGGTGGTGGTAGTGTGATGGTCTGGGGTTGTTTTGCTGCTTCAGGACCAGGAAGGCTTGCTGTGATAGATGGAACCATGAATTCTACTGTCTACCAAAAAATCCTGAAGGAGAATGTCCGGCCATCTGTTCGTCAACTCAAGCTGAAGCGATCTTGGGTGCTGCAACAGGACAATGACCCAAAACACACCAGCAAATCCACCTCTGAATGGCTGAAGAAAACAAAATGAAGACTTTGGAGTGGCCTAGTCAAAGTCCTGACCTGAATCCAATTGAGATGCTATGACATGACCTTAAAAAGGCGGTTCATGCTAGAAAATCCTCAAATAAAGCTGAATTACAACAATTCTGCAAAGATGAGTGGGCCAAAATTCCTCCAGAGCGCCGTAAAAGACTCATTGCAAGTTATCGCAAACGCTTGATTGCAGTTATTGCTGCTAAGGGTGGCCCAACCAGTTATTAGGTTCAGGGGGCAATTACTTTTTCACACAGGGCCATGTAGGTTTGGATTTTTTTCTCCCTAAATAATAAAACCATCATTTAAAAACTGCATTTTGTGTTTACTTGTGTTATATTTGACTAATGGTTAAATGTGTTTGATGATCAGAAACATTTTGTGTGACAAACATGCAAAAGAATAAGAAATCAGGAAGGGGGCAAATAGTTTTTCACACCACTGTATATATATATAAACACACACATATAAACATATAAATATACTTATCCATACATATCTACATATATACACACACATACACTATTTGGGGTGCGAGCAACTGTTGCTGGGGGTGCCAGAATCCATCAAGGAAGAAAAATGAAAAACATTATTTGTACAAAATCTTCATTTATTTATCCATTCCTAAATAATTAAATGGGCAGGCTATTTCGTATCAGTGCAATACGCTGCTTGTTAAAACGGATGACTCCGCTCTTATGCAAGTCTGCGTGGATATTATGAACTATCGTATCTGTTCAAGTTCTATTTCAATTTTAAATAGAAGGAATTTTTATTTAATCAACAGAAATATCTTTGGTAGGAATGTAAGTTAAATGTAGGCATCACTGCATAAATTTTTCTTCACCATAGAAATGTAAAGAGTAAATTCGCCTTACATTCCAACCAAAGATTTTTGTGTCGACTAAATAGAACTTGAAAAGATATATTTTATTGAATGTGATCGCGCAATTCAGATCGAGTTGACGTGCACTACAGTACATCGAGCTTGCGTGCTATTGTGGTGTCGCCTGCGTGCCTCAATAAGTTACCCTCCCCTCACTCTTACTTGTTTACCGTTCATCTAATGATTACACTGAGTGTGACTTTACCAAAACAATCATTGATGGCGAATAAAGTATCCATTATTCATGAAGCTTCAATTGGTGATCTGTCTTTCTGCGTTAACCGCATATTTTTTCATAAGTCTCAAACCAAGGGGATGCGAAGGTAAAATGAATCGGGAAGTGCGCGTACATACTCAGTGCACCCCCTCTCGGGAATCGAACCTCGGACGTCAGCGCTAGAGGAGAAGCCTCTTCCATTGCGCTACAGCGTGTGGTTTGTCTATTTGAGAGTATGTAGATCGCGCTTCGCAGCGGAGAAGTAGTGTATTAAAGAAGCTATGCAAAAGAAAAGGGAACATTTTAAAAATAACGTAACATGACTGTCAATATACAGTATTTGTTTTGTGAGTGTTACTGAGTGTTGCTGTCATCAAGGATTTGATTATCATTATTTCTTTCAATCAGGTTCGTATTTGTAGGATGTGTTGTGTTCAAGTTACATTCCGTGTTTGTCAATCGTTGTAAAGATGACAGGTTTCATTCATCGATTCGTTTCTTACTGCATCAATAAACAGCTCGTCTTCTTCTTTATCTGAGACCTGACACACTGCATGCATGGCTTTTTTTTTTCCTTTAGCGGGACGTTGACTTTTTCCACCGTGTGCTTTGTTTCCGCAGTAGCTGCACTTATGAATATGCTTGTATGTATCAGATGCTTCATATTTTTTTGCTGCCTTCTCAATTGTGTAATTCGGTTTTTGCTCAGCGCTCTTTGGAACAGTTGCTTTTTATCTGTGCACTGCGTCAGTTCACGTGAGCCACTCGGTGTACTTGCATCGAAGGTTCTCAGCTGTGCTGGTGCCATCTCATGCGATGTCCACGGCTGTATTTAATGTTAGCTAAGACCCGGCACTTAAAAGTTTCTCTCGCAGTTTCGCTGAGTTTGTGCCAAACACCACCCTGACCATCTCACCTTCCTCTGCATAAGCACAGTCCTTCACCCGTGAATATTTAGCGTCAGTGTTTCTATTGGATCTCCGCTGACATATATGGGCAGGCACTAAATTATGTGGGAGGCGTAACTCCGCCTCCCACGGCCATTGAGCAGAAGTCTATTATAGTATATGGACGAAAAAATAGGTTCCAGTTATGACCATTACGCGTAGAATTTCGAAATGAAACCTGCTTAACTTTTGTAAGTAAGCTGTAAGTAAGCCTGCCAAATTTTGGCCTTCTACCTACACGGAAAGTTGGAGAATTAGTGACGTTGGAAAGCCACTGGACAGTGGCGTCATACCACCGAAATAAGTACATACATCGGTTTTGGTTAGCGCAGGGAAGCCGCCTACCAAATTTCGTGAAGATGGGGCCATAAATAAGAAAGTTCAACATGGCGGATGTTGTCGACCGTTATCGACCGTTATGACCGTCACGTGTAGAATTTCGAAATGAAACCTGCTTAACTTTTGTAAGGAAGCTGTAAGGAATGAGCTGCCAAATTTCACCCTTCTACCTACACAGGAAGTTGGAGAATTAGTGATGAGTCAGTCAGTCAGTCAGTCAATATGTGAGTCAGTGAGGGCTTTGCCTTTTATTAGTATAGATAAACAAGATAATAAAATCTTCAAAATAAAAAAAAAAAAAACAAATGGAGGTAAAAAAGTGAACAAGACCCTGAGCAGAAATCCAGATTTCATCCTGGAGCGCCCTCTACTGGCCTCTGCCAGCTGCACACCTCTGAGTCTAATGCAACCATCAAAGGAGGAGGAGAGATGGAGTGGGCAGACTTCTCCTTGGTGGCGTCCACAGGCTGCTGGCTTTTGTTTCTTCAATTTTCTTAATTTAATATCAGTCTTGTGTCTAATATGGGAGTCTGGTCTGGACCGATTGAAGGGGTAGACCCTGGAAAGGACAGATGACGACCAGTGGGCACTCAATGGCCATCTCAAGAGCCTCAGGAGGCTGACCTATGGATTGCAATTTTCTGAGCAGGTCAGGTTGGGTGCTTTATCCTGTAGCAGGCTTGGGTCCAATTGGGATGCCTCCTTCTGGGGATCTCCTTTCTTATAAGGGTCTGACCAGAAGGAACGGGGCCTTTTCTGGGCTCCATGGGTGGGTCATGTGCCCTTGTTGGGCGTATTTTCAGAGCTACAAAGGTAAGAGGCAAAAACTCACTGTGACAGAATTCTGATGAATACAACATTCCCAAGTCTACCTCCACAAAAGAGAAACCGGGACGAGGCTCATTACTTTTCAATCAGTCCTTTTAATGACCAACATAGTTTGATTAATTTTTTAATACTAGTTTGGTAACAATTTCATCTAAACTCTTCTTTTTTTTAGCAATTTTCAACATGTGCAAGTAGGGTGTAACTTCAAGGTTATGACAAAAACGGTAATACCATCTCCGAGCATGAGAGGGCGTTGTCGGTAACATCCATCCATCCATTATCCAACCCGCTATATCCTACTACAGGGTCAAGGGGGTCCGCTGGAGCCAATCCCAGTCCCTCCTCTCCACCCAGCTTCCTCCTCGCTTCCTTCACGCCAGAACTCGACTCTTGCAAGGTTTGCGTTCTTGGTTGTTTACGGTTAGTTTTTGTATAAATTACAGATTTTTCAAACTTTCATTTTTTTCCCTGTGCTCAAAACTCTTTCGTAAGGGTCTAGCGTAAACTTGGTCTTGCAATGTTAGTTTTCTCAGTGTTATTCAATGTTCTTACGTTTAGTTTTTTATTACACTGTGGATTCTATGGTATAATGAACTATTTTTGTGCTTAACCACTTGTGGACGATTGTCATAAAATCGCTTCAAACCGATTCCAGCCTGAATGTGCGCTGAGGTGGAGTATGTATCCCGCCAATGCCAGTCGATGCGTATTCAATACTGTTGAACACTACTGTTGAATTCAATACTAGCTAAAGGGCCTGGGGAATTGTAATACTACACCAGACCAGGGGGTGGCAGGGTGTGCTGACTGTCTCTCTGTTTCTTGCAGACCATTCCCGGGAAATCTCACCAGGCTCCGGTGCCTCTGACAACGTCACTTCTGGCTCCGGTGCCTCTGATGATGTCACTTCCGGCGCTGTTGCCTCTGATGACGTCACTGCCGGTTCCGGACTAGATGACATCATTTCCTTCCCAAGCCCTTAAAACCGCCATCTTTCCTCCGAATGATCAGTCCTGTTTTGGACTCAGTCTTGTGAACATCTCTGTTCAAATATCTCAAAAACTTTTTGCAGCTGGGAAATAATATACGGGTGGCTGCCCCAAACCTTTATGACGTCTGGAGACTCATTCTTATTACAGTGGCGCAGTCTGCAGGATGGTGGTCCCCGAAAGAAAACGGGACAGGACCAAAGAATTATTCAGGCGAGAAAGTACCGGGGCCGAGTTTTCTTGTGGAATGTTCGTTTGGGGGGTCAGGAGTGACTTGGCGCAGACTCCGCTCCCTAAATATGAAACCGGGCTAGTATTCTCTCAGAGGAAGAATATGAATGATATTTTCAGACGTGCGCTGGTTCTTATGGAGGAAATCAAGGGGGCTCGGAGGAGAGAGCTGAGCTGCCCATTGGGATTAAGATCCCAGATAAATATGGGCTTTCCCCAGGCCAGCAGGCAATGATCTTAAAAAGACTGGGAGTTAGATCCAGAGCGATCTATCCGGGAGCAATGACTGCCCCAAACCTTTATGATGTCTGGAGACTCATTGCAATATGTACCAAAGATCACATTGGAAGCACCGGTCACATTAGAACACTCTAGACGAGAACAGGCCATTCAGCCCAACAAAGCTCGTAGTAGATGGCCACACCATCTAGCAGCCATGGTGGAAGCGAAATCCGCCTGATGGAAGCGAAGTGTTGGCGTGTCTGTGCACATGGAGTTTGGCTACTAATTTCGAGAAATTGTCCAAATTTGAAGGAAGTTGTGGTAAGATAAAAATACGTGCCCGCTTATTGTTTGCTTGTGTGCTATATTCAAATGAACAATCTCCACTTCATTCCAGCAGAGTGTAATTGCAGACCGCAGTACCTATGAGGTCAGTCATGTAAGGCCCCAACATCACAAAACGCCCTCAATGTCAGTCACATAACACCCAACACATTAGACTATGATTGGCATTAGGGCTCTGTTACACTATGGTTAAGATTAGGGTTGCAGGAGATTTATCTCAGTCAACTGACGTTGTGGGCATCACCTGACCAATGTCACAGGTATTGCAAGCATCTGCTTGATGGCAAAAACACAAATAATTTCATTTTTTATGTTACATACAGCTCGTGCGGTCTGGAACGGATTAATCGTATTTACATACAATCTTATGTGGAAATTATGTTTGGGTTGCGACCAAATCGGGTCACGTCCAGAGTTTTGGAATGAATGATGGTCATGACCAGAGGTACCACTGTACCCCAGGTAGTATAGTGTAAGCTGTACAGTATGTAGTTCAAAGATACATCTTGTGACGGACGGCCGGCGTCCATTCCCAGCTGGGACACCCCTTCGCTATATGTTCAGGGGGAGCACCCATGGACTGTGCAATACCTCCCCCTGGATGCTAGATGGCCGCCCCCCTGGGCTGGAGCAGTGCCTCAACTTCCCGCAGGGATCCATGGGAATTGGAGTTGGGTGCAGCCCTATTGGGTCCCGCAGGTGCAGCCAGGGGGTGCTGCAGCTGGGACTCCTGAGCCCGTATGGGCAGCGTATTCGCCACACCCGGAAGTGCAGTCGGAACTCGGCACTCAACCACCTGGACTATAAAAGGGGCCAGCAGCCACCACTCAAGAAGCCAAAGTCAGGAGGAAGAGGACGACAAAGCTTGGTGGTGCCAAAAGAAGAGTGTTTGTGCTCGTGCTTGTCTACTTGTGGGACTGTGGTGTGCCTGCGGGGGTCACAGGGAAAACGTGCCCCACAGGTAAAGAAAAATAAAAAGTTCTTGGTTTTTATACGTGCCTCTGGTGTGAGTCTGTGTCTAGTCAGGTGCCTATAAAGTTCCATGTTACAATCTTTAATATTCTATCTGAAATATAATGAAACATATTGTGTCACATCTGTGGGCTTGAGACACAACGTGAAGGCTTAGGACAACTTGGGACAACTTGAAGGTTTCTCTGATGGTAATTCCACCCGGAGTCGAGGGTTGGCGCTGTTGCCTAACGCGTCTCCTCCTTTCTCCCTTACAGATTAGATGACTGGCAGCCCAAATGACATCACGTCCGAGTTGAGATATCTTGGCCCCGCCCCCTTCCAGTCTGGCTTCTATTTAAAGGGTGCCGCCGCCATTTTGTGGCAGCCTGTGTTGTGTCTGAATAATTTTTTTTTCATCACTTATACGGGGGTCTGCCTTTCAGTGGTCACGACATTTCATTTTTGTCTTGTCTTATATCTTCCCCAATGCATTGTGTATAAGACGTGTCACACACGTGCGCATGGGAGGCAGCTAAAGGGCTGAAAAGAAGGTAATTCCCGATCGGACCAGAGGGTGGCAGAGTGCACTGATCCTTACTCTTTATTCCCCGCAGACCAAATGTGGGAAATTCCGCCCTATGACATCACTTTCGGTTCCACCCCTGAAGACATCACTTCCTCCTTACGACTTTAAAACCCACCCTATCTGTACCAAGCCTCAGTTCTGTTTTGGACTCTTGTCTGTAAAGACTCAACCTCTTTCTTCAATTTTCCATTTCCAAGTATACGGGTGGACCTCTTATTGCGTCAAGGCTTGATAACTCTTTGAGGGTGGAATATTTTTTCCAAAAATCAGTTTCTGAAAAGCAATGGTTTCACGCAGAAATCAACATAAAATATCTGTTGCTGCATGCTGTGACTGCCAGTTTGACAAGAATATGCGGCCAAGCTGTCTTTACAGGGCTAGGTCACAGTGCACTGCAATCTGGTTTCTACCTCTTATCAATGTTAAGTGACAGTCCTCCCTGGCGAACATTGTCAGTACAACGATTAGCTGGGGACCAATCAGCTGAAGCTGGAATCTCACATTCGCTTTCAATCACTTGTATCAAAATCGGAGTTTGACAAGTCATAGTCCAGCTCAGAGACAATAACAGACAAAACGTCATCCACGGAGTATTTTGCTTGACGCATTCGTGTTGATCTCTCGCCAGATGTCAGAGCCATTTTTGCCGTTGTTTGTGCCTTGCTACTCATGCGAGTGCAGAAAATCTCGGTCCAACCAATAAATCTAACTTTCCTTCTAGTCCAACTAAAACATAACGGTTGGTCTTGTCGCACTTTACAGTCAATTACCATCATCAACAAGAGCTGACCTCATTCCAGAGAAACATTTGTAAAACCAATATGGATGCAAACACTACAAACCAAGAGTGACGGTGCTACCTACAACCACACGCTCATTCAGGAAGTGGTCCCCTGAGGCAGAGCAGGCTCTGAGAGACTGGAACTACAGACTGGGATATCCTGCTGGGGTCACATAGTGAGAACAGTGAGGAGGTTGATGACTGCACAACTGATTACATCAACTTCTGTATGGACATTGTAGTTCCAGTAAGAAAAGTACGCTGCTTTGCTAACAACAAGCCATGGATTACAAGTGACATCAAAGGCCTTTTGAACCAGAAGAAAAGGGCTTTTAAAGGTGGTGATAAGCATGAGCTCAAGTGCGTGCAGAAGGAACTCTGAGTCCAGCTCAGGGCAGTGAAGAAGCAGTACAGGTGAAAGCTGGAGCAGGTTGCAGAATAACAGCATGAAGGAAGTGTGGGATGGGGTGAAGATCATCACTGGCTGCAGCTCGAAGCGGGGTGCCACCATTGAGAGAGACGTGGAGAGAGCAAACCAGATGAACAACTTCTTTAACAGGTTTGACCACCCTAATCCACTCTCACCTCAGAGTACTGCACCCTCCACCCATCCTTCTGCTGATACCAGTATAGGAGAGACATCACCACCCACAATTACAGCAGCCCAGGTAAGCAGAGAGCTGAGGAGACTTCGTGCCAGCAAAGCAGCGGGTCCAGATGGTGTATCACCACGACTGCTGAAGGCCTGTGCGCTGGAGCTGAGGAGTCCTCTACAGCGCATCTTCAACCTGAGCCAGGAACAGGGGAGAGTCCTGAGGCTTTGGAAAACATCTTACATCACCCCGATCGCAAAGGTATCACGTCCTGGTGAGCTGAATGACTTCTGGTCTGTCACTCTGATGTCACATGTGATGAAGACCATGGAGCGGCTTCTGCTTCACCGCCTGATGCCACAGGTCCACCATGCCCTCGACCCTCTGCAGTTCGCATCCCAGGAGAAGGTGGGAGCGGAGGATGCCATCATCTACATGCTACACCGATCCCTCTCCCACTTGGACAGAGGCAGTGGTGCTGTAAGAATTATGTTTTTGGACTTCTCTAGCGCCTTCACCACCATCCAACCTCTGCTCCTTAGGGACAAGCTGACAAAGATGGGAGTAGATTCACACCTGGTGTCATGGTTCGTGGACTATCTTACAGACAGACCTCAGTGTGTGCGTCTCGGGAACTGCAGGTCTGACATTGTGGTCAGCAACACAGGAGCGCCACAGGGGACTGGACTTTCTCCAGTCCTGTTCAGCCAACATACATCAGACTTCCAATACAACTCGGAGTCCTGCCACGTGCAAACATTCACTGACGACACTGCTATGGTGGGCTGCATCAGGAGTGGGCAGGAGGAGGAGTATAGGAAGCTAATCAAGGACTTTGTTAAATGGTGCGACTCAAACCACCTACAACTGAACACCAGCAAAACCAAGGACCTGGTGGTGGATTTTAGGAGGACCAGGACCCTCATGGACCACTCGATCATCAGAGGTGACTGTGCAGAGGGTACAGACCTATAAATACCTGGGAGTGCAGCTGGATGATAAACTGGACTGGACTGCCAATACTGATGATCTGTGTAAGAGAGGACAGAGCCGACTATACTTCATTAGAAGGCTGGCATCCAACATCTGCAGTAAGATGCTGCAGATGTTCTACCAGACGCTTGTGGCGAGCGCCCTTTTCTAAAACTTAAATTTAATAACTAAGATGTACGTAGTATTTTCTGAATAAATAATTGTTTGTCAAAAAATGTTTTATTCACAGCAGCCTGTACGTATGCAGTGCCGGACAATGGGTACGCGGCACCCTTGCGCAAAGTAATTGGCTCCCCAAATTTTCTTGAAATAATATTGATTTTTTCATTTTTAATAAAAGGGTCCGCAAGCCATCGAACAATTTTTAAAGGGACTGCCATGCAAGAAATTCTAAAGAAGTTTGAGAACCGCTGCTCTGGTTACACTTGCTCCATCGGAGTAAACAGCAGTTGGTAACAACGCATGGCGTGGTATTCTGCACATTCCAAGCATCCGTAGCATCCACGGATAGAAGTTGGACATTTCTGTGTGTATGACTGACTTAATGAGACACAAATAGACAGAAGCGCTAATAAACAGTAGGATACTACAGCTATCGCTAAAGTTCCTGGTGTACGTCACCATCTAGGATTGACGTTACAATCTGACGTCGAACAAACTTGGACTTGACAGACCAGCCCCGAGTTGCTGAGTTGGAAATGCAACTTAAGGGGGCGTCCCAGTTGAAAACCCCAACTAGCAACTTGGACTTCAAATGGAATATGACACAAGATCAGCAGGCAATTCCTTCGACCTCACGGCTTGGTTGGTGAACCTTCTACAGACAGATGTGTGCCTTTCCTGAATTGACCAGAGGTGGACTCCAAAGCTGTGGAGAGAGAACATGCCCCCAGATTCAGAAGCAAGATCCTTCCCTAAAATATTGTTTCATTTATGTTGATTGTTGTACTGTAGATTGCTACTGGGAGTGCTGTGACACATTGTGTGACCCTTGTAATAAATGAGAGAAACACTCATAAAGGTTTGGGGTTGTAGCCCCGTATACTGTAAACAAAATTTGGTCAGTAGTTTCCATAAAACTCAAAAGACATTAAAGGGTAGGAAGACGGACAGTTTATAGGGAAGAATGTGGGATGCTGGGAAAATTGAGATGGTGGATGGGAGTCTGACGTCATTGAGGGGGAAGCAGAGGGAAGAAAGGAAAGTGGTGTAGCTCTTTCAGTCGTCCGGGCAGTCTTACGGCGGCGGTGTCTCAGTCTTTCTGAAGAAACAAAGAAAGAGAGGTTAGTACGAGGACCTGTCGCCGTGCAAATCGGGTCCTTAAGATGCTCCCCAAGCGCTCGTGTGTGACACCCTCTACGTTTTTCCCAGTTGACCCTGGGGTCTGTCAGGGGTCTGTTCTGCTCCTACTTTGTTCCATGTTACCATGGACTAGGTGGTCAGCAGAGTTGTGGGGTCCAGCGGCTGTGAGGCATCTTGACTTTGCTGACGATGCCGTGATCTTCAATGGAGGCTCTGATCGAGGGTCTTGAGAGACTGAGTGAGGATTCTGAGGGTCCTCATAAAAACCGAGATGCAGGCCTTTAATGAGCTTTTGGGCACAGCAGTGTATCTGTCTGCGGAGAGAGTGTCGACTTCGTCATTGAGAGGTTTACTTACCTTGGCGGTGACATTCATGACTCTGGTGACTCTTCCTGTGAAGATAGTAGATGGATTGGGAGAGCATGGTGGGGGGTCATGAGGTCACTTTAATTCTTTGAGGGCTGAATATTTTTTTCCAAAAAACACAAAGCAATGGTTTCACACAGAAATTCAAATGAAGTATCTGTTGCTTTGTGCTTTGGCTGCCAGTTCACCAGGAATGAGCAGCAGACTGGTGGCCAGGCTGTCTTTGCGGGGTGCGAGAGTGGCAGTGGCGCTCACGGTGCGTCACAATCTGGTTTGTACTTCTCATCATTGTAAGTGGCGGTCCACCCAGGCGAATGTTGCCATAGGCACATCAGCTACAGTACATGAACCCGTTCAGCACCACAACCAGCTGATGCTGGTACCTCACATTCATTTGTGATCACTTGTATCAAAATCAGTGTCCGACAAGTCAGAGTTCAATTCAATGATAATATGCAAAACGTCGTCCACGGAGCATTCACCTCTATCTCTCACCAGATGTCGATGCCATTTTTGCTGTTGTTTTATGCCTCGCTTACTGACATGAGTGTAGGGAATCTTGGTCAGACCAATGAAGCTAACTTTCACCCTAGCAAAGAGAGTCCAACTAAACCATAACAGCGGGTTTTGTCTCCGTTTACAGTTGATTACCACTGTCAACCCCTCCTGTTGACAAAAGTCGATATCTGCCATGAACGAGTTAAAGGGGTGTATGGCGCTCCTGGTTTCTCAGCTAAAAGAATGAAGGTCCAAGTCTTCAGAGTCCTGGTGCTCCCTGTTTGTGTGACATGGACACTCTCCAGTGACCTGAAACCAAGACTGCACTCCTTCATGTGGGTCTCTTCAGAGGGTTCTTGGGTCCCACTGGTTTGACTTTGTGTTGCTCACGGAGTCGTGAATGAGGCACATGACCTGCATTGTGAGGGAGCGTCACTTACGACACTATGGTCATGTGGCGCGATTACCCGAGGACGATCTGTCCTGATAAAAACCAAGATGCAGGCCTTTAATGCGGAGTGAGTGTCAACCTCGTCATCAAGAGGTTTACTTACCATGGCGGTGACATTCATGTGACTCTTCCTTAGAAGTCAGTAAATGGATTGGGAGGTCATGAGGTCATAAAGAGACCCCCTCCTGATATCTCTGTAAAAGTACAAAGGTCCAAGTCTTTAGAGTCCTGGTGCTCCCTGTTTGTGTGACATGGACACTGTCCAGTGACCTGAGACCAAGACTGGACTCCTTCATGTGTGTGACTTGCGTCAGTGGGATATTTCAGTTTTTTATTTCTAATGAATGTGCGAAAATTCCTCAAATCCTGCTTTCACTTTGCCATTCAGGGGTATCTGAGTTGTTTGATGAGAGAAAAATCAAACCGAAATGATTTTAGCACAAGGTAGCAGCGTCACAAAAAAGTGACAGAAGTGAAGGGGGTCCAATTGCTTTCTGACGTCTGCCTTTTGCTTGGCACGAATACAAGTGATAGAAATTCTCCTTCCAAAGCACATTTTATTCCAGACTCATAGGAACAATTTTTGGTGTCTTTAAATAGAACTTCCAGAAACGTAAGAAATTGAATGAATCTTCAAGGGACAAGTCGACTCCATTCCGGTCTTGTCAGTTTCAATACAATTCAAAGGCTTCCTGTGCAGAGCTGCTCTGTTGTTATCTTCAGAACGGATCTGAAAGACAGAAGTAGCCTAGCTGGGGAAAGCCTTGTCGTGCTGGAGGAGCGGGCGCTTCTGAGCACTTTTATTACTGACAGACATGAGATTGGAGAGTTGAGGAAGTCAATCTGGCATTTCTCCGACATGTGCTTGTGAGGACGTGCGTCTTCTCTGGAATCAGATCATCCCTAGAAAGCACAAGCACTGCTTTCCATGCCGCCTCCATCAATATATATATATATATATATATATAGTCACCTGGAAGGGGTGTTACAGCCCCACAGCCCCCAGACACAAATCCTGGGTGCAAATACAAGGTTTAGTATAATGGAATACTTTGCAATAAGACACCCAAGCACAACTCACTTCTTCCACTGCTCCGCTCCTACAGGCGACCTTCATCCATCTATCCACCCAACTCCAGTTCTCCTGGATGATGTCTAGCAGCTTCTTTTATCCTGGAACTGCTAGGGCACAGCCCATTGGAAGCATTTCTGGGTCAAATAGAAGCCCCACAAAGTAGGGATTACTACTCCAGGCAGCTCCCACAGGTGGATCCATGGGACTACTGGTCCCAGCATGCCCTGCGTGTGGGAATCGTAGCTCAGGGATGCTGCCATCTAGTGCATTGGAAGAACAAATGGTCCAAGCAGATTAACTCCCTGATTCTACCATTTTATAATAATAATAATAATAATAATACATTTCTGCGGTGGGTTGGCACCCTGCCCTGGATTGGTTCCTGCCTTGTGCCCTGTGTTGGCTGGGATTGGCTCCAGCAGACCCCCGTGACCCTGTATTCGGATTCAGCGGGTTAGAAAATGGATGGATGGATAATACATTTTATTTATATAGCACCTTTCCCATGCTCAATATATTGGCCAGGGATGGCTGCATACCCACATCCATTATGGCATCTCATGCTAGTCTCTTGTCCGAGGCGGGATGATCCAAGTCTTCTTTTTTTTCTTGCTTCTGAAAGGCTAGCCTCCAGTCCGGGTAAGGATCCTTGCCCCATCCCAATCAGAACACCCGCTCCCATATCCATCACTTTATATATATTTTCAGACTTTATATATATTCTTACGTTCCGTAAGGAAAGTAAAGCATCCCCAGACCAAAAAAGGGGTGATGATAAAGGCCCAGTTTCGTTTGTCCCATCCCAACAAAGTCACCACTTGCTCAAAAGCTAAAGAAAACATCTCTGGGTCATCGGAAGGACCCATCTTCATCAGCACATTCTTAGAATTTTCAGGAAGAGGAGGAGCCGGCCCATCCTCCAGATCGTGAGGAAGCGGGACATTCTGAACGATTTGAAATAACTCCTCGGCATCCGTCTGTGCAACCACTTCTGGTACCAATTGTTAGGCTTTTTAAGAAGGTAGTCTGTCAACGTTTTTCTGGGGTGTTCCCAGGAGTGTCTGAATCCTCTTGAGGTGCGATCAGCTCCCCACCTCACAATATGTAGCTTGTGATGGCTGGCCAGGTCCATGACCCGGCCGGGACAGCGGCTGCGTGGAAGGACCGAGGGAGAGAAGAGGTTTGAGGCATTATCTTCTCCAGGACACTAGGGGACAGCCCCCCTGTGTTGTTGCAGCACTATGGATTCCCGCAGTGCATGCTGGGAGTTGAAGTTTGGAGCAGCTCTGTTGGGTTCAGTGGGCACCGCCAGGGGGTGCTACAGAAACCAAGGAGCCCTTTGTGGCACCATTTCCGCCATACCCGGAAGTGCTCTATAAAACGGGTCAGAACCAGAGCCAAGATGAGCCAGAGTTGGGTGGAGGTGGAAGGAATAAGAGACAGAGAGAAAGAGAAGAGGAAGAAGAAGAAGAAGAAAACTGTGTCTGGTGCTGTGTATGGTGCTGGGGAGCAAATGAAGGCGTGTTGTGGGGAGACTTGTGTCTGCATCTGTCCGCCTCTCTACATACTGTACTGTATATAGCAGCTGAGTGCTGGCATAACAAGGAGTTGAAGTAAAACAATAGGTGGGGCACCAGCTGGGTCACCCTGTTTAATTACACTGTCTGAATCAAGCATGCGCCTTTTTGGCTTCATTACTCAGCCCGTTTGGTGAATCAACAAAAAGAAAGCATCAGGCTCTTTAGCCATTAAAATCAGGGTCCTTCAGGGAGCTCCGTCCTTTGGTCTGCTCTGCTCAAAAAAGACACATCCTTCCAGCTTCCTGGGCTTCTTATGTACATGAACTGGAAAGGGCTAAGTGCCCTCACTAGGTGCTTGTTGGTGCTGCAGGGAGAGAAGAAGAGAAATCTGTTAGCGACGGCGCCACCTCTCATCCTGCCAGGTTATCACATACCTCGAATGAGCCCGTGAGGAGATCCTCGGATGCACATGCATCACATATACACTGTGTGCACAATTATTAGGCAAGTTGTATTTTTGAGGATTAATTTTAATATGGAACAAACACAGTGCTATCAGTCAGTCCAAAATGTTAATAAACCTGAAACCTGAATGTTTCACAACGGAAATGTGAGTGTGAACATCATCAGGGGAATACATATGTGCGCACAATTATTAGGCAAGTATTAGTGTGCAGAATTATTATACAACTAAAGGAAAAATTAAAATTTTCCCATCTCACTTGTTACTTTTCATCTGTTATAGTGAGAATAATAAACAAACACCTCAAAATTCACAAATAAACATCTCTGACATTTCAAAAATAAATCAATCAATCAATGACCAATATAGCCACCCTTCTTTCCAATAACAGTCATAAGCCTTTCCATTCATGGAGTCTGTCAGTTTCTTGATCTGTTGACGATCAGCTTTTTGTGGAGCAGTGACTACAGCCTCCCAGACACTCTTCAGAGAGGTGGATTGTTTTTCTCCCCCGTAAATCTAGCGTTTAAGAAGTGCCCACAAGTTCTCGATAGGGTTTAGGTCAGATGAGGAAGGGGGGCCATGTCATTATTCCTTCATCTTTAAGGCCTTTACTGGCTGGCCACGCAGTGGAGAACTTCGATGCAAGCTATGGAGCATTGGCCTGCATAAATATCCAGGTCTTCTGGACTTTTTCCTGTATCACTGTTTGAAGAAAGTGTCCTCAAAAAACTGGCAGTAGGTTTGGGAGTTGATTTTGAGTTCATCTTCAACGCGAGAAGGTCCAACTAGCTCATCTTTAAAAATACCAGCCCAGTTAGTCAGTCAGTCAGTGAGGGCTTTGCCTTTTATTAGTATATATATATATCTATATATATATATTATCTATACTAATAAAAGGCAAAGCCCTCACTCACTCCACTCACTCACTCACTCATTCACTCACTCACTGACTGACTCATCACTAATTCTCCAACTTCCCGTGTAGGTAGAAGGCTGAAATTTGGCAGGCTCATTCCTTACAGCTTACTTACAAAAGTTGGGCAGGTTTCATTTCGAAATTCTATGCCTAATGGTCATAACTGGAAGGTATTTTTCTCCATTATCTGTAATGGAGTTGAGCTGGAATGGCGTGGGGCGGAGTTTCGTGTGACATCATCACGCCTCCCGTAATCACGTGAACTGACTGTCAACGCAGTGCGTAGAAAACCAGGAAGACCTCCAAAAAGCGCTTAAGAAAACATGCATTATATAATTGAGAAGACAGCGAAACAATAAGAAGCGAGCGAGTGACATATACTACCATATTCATGAGTGCTGCTACCTCGGAAAGAAAGCACGATGTAAACCTAAACTTTAAATTAAGTTCATAGACAGGCTACCGCTGGCGTTTCACATGCCCACAGGTAATGCGGGATACAAGTTTAATGAGAGGGCGGGATATAAGCGAGAGTTTTGATCACTTTGTAACTAAGTTAAAATTGTAGGTGAAGGGTGTGCTTATGCAAATTCGAGACTGTGTTTGTGGGGATTGACAGTTAAAGGCGGGTGGGGAGTCACGTCATCATCTCCCCTCCCATTCACCTCATTTCGCTCCGAGCTGAGCTCCGCGGCTAACGCCGTCTTCCGAAGCAACTTCGTCAGACTGCCACCAAATACTGACAGAAAAATCCACAAGTTAATACACACGCTGTCTCTAGAGTTTCTCCACACTGAATCCTCCAGGCACTACTTACAAAAGGTCACATTGACAATCGTGTTACGTTATTTTTAAAACTTTCCTTTTCTTAGCACAAGCACAGCTGAGAAGCTTGATGCATGTGCTCCATAACGCGTAAAAATAATGTATTTAATCACACTTTGCATTACAAGCAAAGGGGAGCTTTTGTCAATGCATGATTTCCTGGTACACGATTACATTGATCAGCGCATCCCGATTTATTTTACCCTCGCACCACCTTAGTTTGAGAAGAAGTATGAAAAAATATGAGGTTAACACAGAAAAACAGATCACCAATTCAAGCTTTATGAATAATCGATTAAGCCATCAATAATTGTTTTGGTAAAGCCATCCTCCTTCCATTTTATAATTTTTCCGCCACTAGCCGTGATTAAATGAGCGGTAAAAAGTAAGAGCAAAGCGAGGGTGACTTATTTAGGCAGGCATATATATGACAGCAACACTCATGACAATGTCAATCATGTTACGTTATTATTAAAATGTTTCCTTTTCTTTTCATTACTTCTTTAACACACTACTTCTCTGCTGCGGGGGTATTTTGCTATATATATATATATATATATATATATATACATATATATATATATATATACATATATATCATATAATATATGAATGACCTCCAAAGAGCGCTGAGACTTTTGATATCATGAACGTGTCTGCAAAAACTGGGGTCTCCTGCCCAGCAAAAGTCGAGCAGCCAGCGCGCATAGCTGTGTCGGCCTTTGAGGCGCTGACTGCGCTTCTGCTTTAAGTCAAAGTGAGCACTTTTAATTTTTTCATCCTCCCCCTGCGCTATAGCCCAGACAAGTGCAAACACGGGACCCCTTTTCTGCACCACGGAAAAATAATATTAAGGCGATTCACACTTTCTTTTGCACGTATACGATTATGAGGTCCTAAACTCGGATTATGAATTCACGCACACGAGTGGAGGACTGACACTGCCATCACAGCCGATTAATGGCGGGGACGTCTCACCAGTCTACACAAGACCCACCGCGACTGTCCCCAAAAGGCGATCATAATGTCACAGAACACATCTCTCTATACTATATAAAAGAAAAAGGCAACTTTCCTTTCTTTACACCTTTTTTCCTTTTATCCCAAACCAAAGCCTTTCTCTCTTAACACTGCCGAGGACACAAAACTAATTTTCTTTAAATGCCGGTAAGGCACATTACCAGAGGCACAAATTTGAGCGTTCACATAGAAAATGTAATTTCTATACCACAGCCGTCGTGTAGCGCCTTTCAAAAGGGATCAACTACCGAGAGATGATCCATATACATTTTAGCTGCTGTTAGTTACTTACCTGTTGTGTTACACAGTCTTTAAAATGTAGTTAACCCGCAACCACTCCAGTAGTGCTCAATGTACCTGTACTTCTTAAAACGTTATTGTTTTACTGTTTAATTAAATTAAATTAAATTAATTAAAACTTATAGACTATATTTTATTATTTTTCCCTTGCACTCAGTGACTAAAGCTATACACACACATAGACACATACAAACATACACACAAGTATATGTATGTGTATATATATACACACACACATATATACATACTTATATATATATAATAATATATATACTTATATACACATACATCCACATATATACATATACATATCTACATATACACACATACATATACATACACACACAAATACATAAATATATACAGTACATACACACACATATATAAACATATATATACATATACATACATATCAACATATATACATATACACCACACACATATATATATATATATATACTCTTTGGGGTGCGAGCAACTGTTGCTGGGGGTGTCAGAATCCATCAAGGAAGAAAAATGAAAAACATTATTTGTACAAAATCTTAATTTATTTATCCATTCCTAAATAATTAAATGGGCAGGCTATTTCGTATCAGTGCAATACGCTGCTTGTTAAAACAGATGACTTCCGCTCTTACATGCAAGTCTGCGTGGATATTATGAACTATCGTATCTGTTCAAGTTCTATTTCAATTTTAAATAGAAGGAATTTTTATTTAGTCGACAGAAATATCTTTGTTAGGAATGTAAGTTAAATGTAGGCATCATTGCATAAATTTTTCTTCACCATAGAAATGTAAAGAGTAAATTCGCCTTACATTTCAACCAAAGATATTTGTGTCGACTAGATAGAACTTTAAAAGATATATTTTTTTGAATGTGATCGCACAATTCAGATCGAGTTGACGCGCACTACAGTACATCGAGCTCGCGTGCTATTGTGGTGTTGCCTGCGTGCCTCAATAAGTTACCCTCCCCTCGCTCTTACTTTTATTACCGTTCATCTAATGATTACACTGAGTATGACTTTACCAAAACAATCATTGATCGAGAATAAAGTATCCATTATTCATGAAGCTTCAATTGGTGATCTGTCTTTCTGCGTTAACCGCATATTTTTTCATACGTCTCAAACCAAGAGGGTGCGAGGGTAAAATAAATCGGGAAGCGCTGATATACATGTATGTGTGTGTATATATATGTATGTATGTATATATATATTAAAAAAGTTTTACTGTGAAATAATGCAAAGAGTACGCGACACGTGTTTCGCCCTAATTTTGGGGTCATGAGGCGTACATACTCAGTGCACCCCCTCTCGGGAATCGAACCTCAGACGTTGGCGCGTGTGGTTTGTCTATTTGAGAGTATGTAGATCGCGCTTCGCAGCGGAGAAGTAGTGTGTTAAAGAAGTTATGAAAAAGAAAAGGGAACATTTTAAAAATAACGTAACATGACTGTCAATATACAGTATTTGTTTTGTGAGTGTTATGAGTGTTGCTGTCATCAAGGATTTGATTCTCATTATTTCTTTCAATCAGGTTCGTATTTGTAGGATGTGTTGTGTTCAAGTTACATTCCGTGTTTGTCAATCGTTGTAAAGATAACAGGTTTCATTCATCGATTTATTTCTTACTGCATCGATAAACAGCTCGTCTTCCTCTTTATCTGAGACCTGACACACTGCATGCACGGCTTTTTTTTTTTCCTTTAGCGGGACATTCACTTTTTCCACCGTGTGCTTTGTTTCCGCAGTAGCTGCACTTATGAATATGATTGTATGTATCAGACGCTTCATATTTTTTTGCTGCCTTCTCAATTGTGTAATTCGGTTTTTGTTCAGCACTCTTTGGAACTGTTGCTTTTTGTCTGTGCACTGCGTCAGTTCACGTGAGCCACTCGGTGTACATGCATCGAAGGTTCCCAGCTCTGCTTGTGCCATCTCATGCGATGTCCACGGCTGTATTTAATGTTAGCTAAGACCCGGCACTTAAAAGTTTCTCTCGCAGTTTCGCTGAGTTTGTGCCAAACACCACCCTGACCATCTCATCTTCGTTTCCATAAGCACAGTCCTTCACCCGTGAATATTTACGCCTCCCACGGCCATCGAGCAAAAGTCTATTATAGTATATGGACGAAAAAATAGGTTCCAGTTATGACCATTAGGCGTGGAATTTCGATATCAAACCTGCTTAACTTTTGTAAGTAAGCTGTAAGGAATGAGCCTGCCAAATTTCAGCCTTCTACCTACACGGGAAGTTGGAGAATTAGTAGTGAGTGAGTCAGTCAGTCAGTCAGTCAGTCAGTCAGTCAGTGAGGGCTTTGCCTTTTATTAGTACAGATATATATATTGTGAACTGGGACCCGGACACAGGCAGATGGACATCGTATGTTCACCCACAAACACTTTTATTTACAATATTTACAATATTTTAACTCAGTGCACTTCCCAGTGTCTCCAGCACCGTTTCCCCCAAATGTCCAGGCTTCACAGTCTCTGTGCCTTTTCTCTTGGCCGCCTCCTGTCCTCTCTCCAGCTCTGTCCTCTTCCACCTGACATCCACTAATGACTGGAGGTAGGCGGCCCCTTAAATGGGAACCCGAATGGGCTCCAGCTGATTCTAGGCACTCTCCTTTGGACACACCCGTGTGTGGCGGAAGTGCCGGCTGTGCACCCGTAAGCCGTCCGGGTGTCTCCTGTTCTCCTCCCACCAGCACTTCCTGGTGTGGCAGAAGTGCTGGGCTCCAGGGTTTCTCAGGCACCTGGGCGCCACCTGGCGGTGGCCATGGGTCCCTACAGGGCTGGGCTTCCAAGCCCTGTACCCGAGGCCCCCAACATAACCAGGACGGATGCCCCCTCGCGGTCTGGAGGAGGCACAAGCCCTCCTCTGGTCCTCCTGGGAGCCCGGCCAGGGACCACAATATATATATATATAGATATATATTCCTTCCAATTCATGAGAATTACAGGTTCAAGATCCCTGTGAATATAAAAATCCATGAATCTATTCTGGGCCCAGGATTCCAGGACATTTTAAGTTTATTGCACTAAATAAGATATAAAAAGTTGCAAGACAAACAAGACAGAAGGAAACCACGAGTGTGAGGCTGGCTGCCGATATAAAGATGCATGGGGTCTGTTATGGTGTACAAATCCAAAAAATAATTCTGTATTATATTTTGCTCAATCCCAACAAGATGAATTCAGATGTAGGAGGCAGGCACATTCTCTTCCCTTACACCTCACTTTTATAACAGTTGTTCACAGCTTAGCTCTACTTTGGTTTACAGCCTGGGAAAGACGAACATGGTGATGTTTTAGGCAACATCAAAAAACTTTATTATATGGGAAAAGTTGGATTAAAGAGTTTCAGCAAAATTCACCCATCATATTGACAACCAGCCAATCAAGTGCATGGAACATTTATGTGTTGTGAAACCACGGCAGGAAACTTTATAATAAATATGCCTCATTTTGAAAGCAACTTCAGAAGAAGAGAAACATTGATGACGGAAGAGTGACGTCAGAAAATAAAACAAAGTCACGTGTGAGCAGTTTTCATCCGATCGCCAGTATACAGCATTTTCATGAACATCAATTGCTAAATCAAACGCCGCCCTGAGACTTTCATCCTTGACATCATTGATTCCTTTCAGTAAGCTTTTATTTTTAAGACTATTTTATCCAGACTTTACTATCAATCTTATTTTCTATTTCTTATTATTGTTCTTCAATAAATAGTAACTTGTTTTCATCTTTCTATGCTTTGTCTAAATGGCTAGAGTGATTGAAATAATAAGGTAGATTTCTTTGAGCACCTGGAGCAGCCAGAGAGTTGCCATACACTCTGTGCTGCAAGGTTTATTAAGGCTGAGGGTGAGAGCTCCACTCAATTGTAGGGAACAGGACATGAAGAAGGTATTCTCGGCTGATAAATGGCCTATAGTCAAGTATGCTGAGTCTTTGTATGTTTTAATATTTTCTTGGAGACCAAAAGTAATATTTAGGTTTGAGATCTATTTAAAACATTGTATGTTGTTCGTGCCGATAATAAATAAGTCTCTTGATGTGCGGAGAGAGTGACAAGGCTGTTTTATTCTCATAGCACTTGTGTGGATTAAAGTGCTAAAAGTTAGCCAACTGTGTGTGTCATTCATAGGGCACTGTTGTGGTTAGGGTCTGAGTGTGTGTGTGTGTGTGTGTATTTGTGTGTGCGTGTGTATCTATGTATGTGTGTGTTATTATTTAGGGTGCGGGGATAGACCATTAATGAACTTGACCCCATGTGAGGGGTAAATAGACGATAACACAGCGTCCCATCAAATAAATTGTGTCGTTCAGCAGTTAATGTATTATAATAATAAGGATGTGTATATATTTATGGAGGTAAAGGATAAAAATGATTAATATTAGATATACTAAAGAATACAAACGATAATGATGGACACAGTCCAGATTCACAGACGCTGATGACGATGGAGTAGTTATTAAATGAAATCCCCTGTGAAGTTTTGTCCTACCGTGTTATGAAAATGCAAATGAAGATTTGTAGACGTTGTGAGTGCAACTCAAACAAACCACAGGAACAAGCAGGCACAGGACAAGAGCAACAATCCAGAGAAAACTGTCATCAGACAGGTGTAATCATAATCCAATGGTGAAGTGAAGCTTGGAAACAAAAAGACACCAGCGGTTGTGATCCTGATGGCTTAATAGGTCTCACTTTTAAAACTAGTGCCCTTATCTTTTTAAATCCAAATCATATGATGGGATATCATCTACTGTTAAATTCTGCTTCGTAATTGTAATATTTTTATTTTTATACTGTATTGAGGATTTATTCTGCTCTGTGTATTGTGTTGTATTGTCCCCCCTTCTTTTTGACACCCACTGCACACCCATCCTGCCCGGAAAGGGGTTTCTCTTTGAACTGACTTTCCTGAGGTTTCTTCCAAATTTTTCCCTTCAAGTTTTTTTTCCTTGTCTTCTTAAAGAGTCAAGGCTGGGGGGGCTGTCAAGAGGCAGAGCCTATTAAAGCCCATTGTGGCACTTCTTGTGTGATTTTGGGCTATACAAAAGTAAATTGGATAGGATTGTATTGTATCTTTCACCCAGCAGCCCTTGAGGTGATCTCTAAAGCTGCCCAATGACGCAAGTCCTCGCAGGGTTGCTGGGATTTGTAGTCCATTTCTGTATCACTGCTATAGTGTCATCTGCAGTTTTCTGCAAATGAAGTCGCAAAGCCTGCAAAATAATTTCCATTTAATTATTAATGACAAACCCATGAGTAGGTGGATCCATGAATCGTAAACCTGCACCTCATAAGGGCCAACCAGTATACACAGAATATATAAAAAGGCCAAGTGGAGTGTCTTCTGACAGTATTACGACCCCGAGACTTTCTTCATACTTTATCGTGTTCTGCATTTCATTTTAAATACATTTGCCATTTTTGCCCATCAATCTACACTCACTAACCCAAAGTGAAAATAAGTTTTTTTTTAAAAAGTTTTGCAAATTTATTAAAATCAAAACCTGAACCTCTCCTTCACAGAAGTGTTTAGACCCTTCATTCAGTATTTCGAAGGAGTTCCTTGGGCAGCAGTTCCAGCTTTGAAGTATTCACATCCTTCACTTTGGGACTCCAAACTGTATGAAGAACTCATCTCTGCAGCATGAATATAAAGGCGGGGGGGGGCCTTCCTCTTGGCTCCGCCTCTTACAGTTTCAGCCACAAAACTCAGGAATGTTGCTATGATGTACAAATATACAATGGACACTCAGAAATAATAATTGAAATTAAACAATGACATTAAAATTAATATAATAATCGGACATGTGAAACACAAGAGAAGTAACAATAAAAAGCAAAACATACATCATCCAGGGAACAAACCCCATCTGAAACGTAACGGTCAAGTGTACAATCTTGGAAGAGACAGTGAAAGAAAAATGAAAAATGACCATGAGAACGGGCAAAAGTCAAAGCAAGGAATCAAAACTGAAATGAAAACCAAAAATTAGAGTCAAAAAACAAGAGCAGAGAATTAGTAGCCAAGAAAAACAAAAATAATATTCTGTTTTATCACAGCGAAATGAAGGTTTATCTGTCAGACTGGTACACCCTGGCATTGCTGAGGGCGATCTTTCAGCCGTCACTTTCAAGACGTCTCAGACGAGCACAGAGCAGTGACTTCTGGGAAACGGCAAATGCAAAGGCAAAACAAAATAGCCTTACAGCAATAAAAACATATTACATTCTTTTTAATCAAGCCAGATACATCATTTCTGACCAAGTATTCAAAAGCCTTGCACTTGGAAACCTAAGATTACATATAAATATTATCAGGAATCTGAAAATACTAAATAAATTAGTAAAAATGAAAGATCACCACATCAGGTAATTCTAAATACTAAGCATGGCGTTGGACTGTGGCTATTTGGTAGCACATGCGTTATGATGAAGTGGAGTCTGCAACATGGCACAGTGGGCTCAATTTCTAACGCCAGTGGCCTGCTTCAGGATTCATAGGCTCAAAAGGGATCTAAGCCTTAAAAATAAATGGAAATATCTGTAAAAGATAACAAAAGCCCTGAAAGAGAAGAGGAGACCATAAACCCCTGGCTTGTAATTAAAAATGGAAAACAAAGAATATCTGTACATGAAAGATATATTTAGACAAATAGCGCAATACGGAAAAAGGCTCAGCAGAGGTAAAAGACCCCCAAGGAGTGAAAGGACTATTCCAATCAAAAACAGCATCCGTTTTTAATATGTTGTTTACCCAATGTAGTTTGTAATGGTGCCCGAGATTAAAATATAATCTCACATTTTTATTCAGAGCAAGAGAAATAATATTATAGTATAATGGAACTTAATGGTGTCCAGTTCTGTCCAATGGCAAACAACATGAACATATTCTCATGAATCCACATGTCTGTTATCCACTTGTTTGATAGATAGATAGATAGATAGATAGATAGATAGATAGATAGATAGATAGATAGATAGATAGATAGATAGATAGATAGATAGATAGATAGATATGAAAGGCACTATATAATAATAGATATATAGATAGATATGAAAGACACTATAGATAGATAGATAGATAGATAGATAGATAGATAGATAGATAGATAGATAGATAGAAGAAAGGCACTATATCATAGATAGATAGATAGATAGATAGATAGATAGATAGATAGATAGATAGATAGATAGAAGAAAGGCACTATATCATACATAGATAGATAGATAGATAGATAGATAGATAGATAGATAGATAGATAGATAGATAGATAGATATGAAAGGCACTATATAATAATAGATATATAGATAGATATGAAAGACACTATAGATAGATAGATAGATAGATAGATAGATAGATAGATAGATAGATAGATAGATAGATACTTTATTAATCCCAAGGGGAAATTCACATAATCCAGCAGAAGCATACTGATACAAAGAAACAATATTAAATTAAATAGTTATAAAAATGAAAAAAAATTAAAATAGAATTAATGTTAGCATTTACTCCCCCGGGTGGAATTAAAGAGTCACATAGTGTGGGGGAGGAACGATCTCCTCAGTCTGTCAGTGGAGCAGGACGGTGACAAAAGTCTGTCACTGAAGCTACTCCTCTGCCTGGAGATGACACTGTTCAGTGGATGCAGTGGATTCTCTATGATTGACAGGAGTTTGCTCTGAACTTGCAAAATGAAGTCATGTTTGGCTCAGATATTAATAATACTTACAGTGCCGAGAAAACGCCAAAGTCAGGGCAAGTGACTCCGCCCCTTCCAGTTGACTCTCCATAAAAGACCGGCATCCACCAGACAGAGTGCTTAGGGAACAGAGCTAAACGCGGGGCTCATCCAGCTGATTACTTGGATTTGCTTTCAGCCCTGATATTTGAAAGGCAAATACACAAAAGAACGTTCATTTTTGATGTATTCTCGGACATTAAATGGGAGAAGCCGGTTGGCGCCTCAGATTGTCCTTTATGTTGGAACTCTCATCCCTACACTCAGCCACAGTGGGACAAATAAGAAAAGAAGGAATCAAAAATGAGAATAGGATTCCTTGTAGAAGAAGAAGTTTGGATGATGGACCGAGAAGGAGCTCCTTATCCTGAGCTTACATTCCATTACATCATAAACTGTTTGTCTCTCGTTCCGCATGCAAGCTTGAGATTAAAAATTGTTTTCAGCTTCCATCACATGGGGCAAGCAACATAAAAAATATCATTTTGGGGTAGAGGATTTCTTTAAGCAAACAAGTCCCCAGATGTAATCCAAAAATTGGGATCGTTAATCTGAAGCAAAAAAAGCAGAATAACCAGTAATTCCACATAACATCCTGGTCAGGGGGCATGTGAATTCATCTGGTGTTCTAGGACTCCATGAAGGCTATTTTAGGTCCTTTTATCGCAGCCTTTTTGAGAGGTGACATTGGTGGCACTTCCTGTATTGCTAGGGGTGTGGCTTCTAGGGGCGTGACCGTGGATAATCAGTGCAATGGGATAAAATGTTGGCTTGGGGTTTCCTTTCATTACCTGATCTGCAGATGCTTAAAGAGAAATGCTTAAAAGAAATCTTTTGTTATTGTGCTCCTCGAATACTTTGTTTGGTTTGACAGCTTGTAACAAGGCTACATAACTTGTCAGGCGGGTTGGCCTTTTGGACTGTTCGTCACTATATAATGTGGCTGGGAGGGTGTCTATGAATAGCCCTTTAGGCATTTTTGTGGACGGCCAAGTGCTGGAAGGATCCCGCCCGGTAAATATTCCAGCTGCCAGTTGTCGGTGTCTTGTTACTATAACAACCAAGCAGGTAAAGGATGTTTCGGTGGATCGAGGAGAAGGGGATAAAAGGAAAAGGCAGAAGGCATGGAGGTGACTATCTGCGCTTTAAGAATCATCAGGATCAGACTTCACCCAGGGACGTCTGCTATTTGTGGGGGGCCACCCCGAAGTTGAATCAGTGCGAAGAATCCCCGAGAAGAGGCCAGGTGCTGGTGTTCTCTGGGTGCTCCCATTTGGTGAGTTGGACTCGTGATTGAGTTTCTTCGGGATAGCCGTTTTCACCAGAGGACTGTTTTTGTTTTCCTCTACTCCATCCTACAATAGGAACTGTACTGCAGGTTTCTTAGATAGATAGATAGATAGATAGATAGATAGATAGATAGATATGAAAGGCACTATATAATAGATAGATAGATAGATAGATAGATAAAGTGAAAGGCACTATATAATAGATAGATAGATAGATAGATAGATAGATAGATAGATAGATAGATAGATAGATAGATAGATAGATAGACAGATAGATAGATAGATAGATGATACTTTATTTATCTCCAAGGGGAAATTCCCACACTCCAGCAGCAGCATACTGATAAAGAACAATATTAAATTAAAGAGTGATAACAATGCAGGTATAACAGAGAATAACTGGAGATGATCCTGTTCAGTGGATGCAGTGGATTCTCCATGATTGACAGGAGTCTGCTCAGCGCCCGTCGCTCTGCCACGGATGTCAAACTGTCCAGCTCTGTGCCTACAATAGATCCTGCCTTCCTCACCAGTTTGTCCAGGCATGAGGCGTCCCTCTTCTTTATGCTGCCTCCCCAGCACACCACCACGTAGAAGAGGACGCTCACCACAACCGTCTGATAGAACATCTGCAGCATCTTATTGCAGATGTTGAAGGACGCCAGCCTTCTAATGAAGTATAGTCGGCTCTGTCCTCTCTTGCACAGATCATCAGTATTGGCAGTCCAGTCCAGTTTATCATCCAGCTGCACTCCCAGGTATTTATAGGTCTGCACCCTCTGCACAGTCACCTCTGATGATCATGGGGTCCATGAGGGGCCTGGGCCTCCTAAAATCCACCACCAGCTCCTTGGTTTTGCTGGTGTTCAGGTGTTGGTGGTTTGAGTCGCACCATTTAACAAAGTCCTTGATTAGGTTCCTATACTTCTCCTCCTGCCCACTCCTGATGCAGCCCACCATAGCAGTGTCGTCAGTGAACATTTGCACGTGGCAGGACTCCGAGTTGTAGTGGAAGTCTTCGATTTGTTTATGGAGTACGTTAAATCTTTCTTTTTGTTTTCTCTGAGATCACTTCTTTTTCTTTCTCCTTATGTCTGTGTCAAACCGGTGGTTAAGATTTGGCTGCTGGGGAGGGCATCTGGAGAAAGGGGTTCACAAATGAGCATTCAGGCACCAGGCAAGTAAATTCAATAATTGAATTGTAATATATTCACCAGTCCCACTTCCTTCTGATATTTTGCCATATTATTTAAGGGTACATATAGGAGAGAAGAAGGGCGGAGGACAGAATATGTTAATGCTATTTTATCCTTCAAATTTTGTCCTCTTTCCTCTCGGGTGGTGAAGTGTAGTAATCAGGTCCCATATCGGGCGATTGTTTCACACTTTGCCTTTTTTAACAACTTCCAATTTTGTCTCTCATCAGGATTTGGTAGCTGGGTTTATTTTTTTCTGTTTTGATTTTTTTTTTTTTTTTTTTTGCGCTTCTACTGGTTAAGTTCAGTAAACCACATGTCCGTATCTCGTCAGGATATGCAGAACTCCTCCGTAAACCAAATGATCTCCAACTCCTGAGTCTTTCTCAGCTGATGTAAAAAGACAGAGGGAGGGCTCAGGGCCGGTGACATCAGGGTGGCCACGCCTCCTGAGGATCCACCCACAAAACACAAGGAACATATTTGAACATTAATACGCAGAGAGATTGAAATATATAACAAAATTAATAAAAAGCATGTTACCCACACTCCGGTTTGCTGGCGCCCTGCCCGGGGTTTGTTTCCTGCCTTGCACCCTGTGTTGGCTGGGATTGGCTCCAGCAGACCCCCGTGACCCTGTAGTTAGGATATAGCGGGTTGGATGATGGATGGATGGATGGATGTTACCTACACATACTGACAACAAAAACTTAAAAACAGAATTAACGTAATAAGTAACATTAAATGTAAATAATAAAGTGAATAAACAGAAAAGAGACAACCTTGAGCCAGATGGGCAACTCTGTCATTACCATGACAACATACCACTAAGAATTTCACGGTGAGAATAAGAAACGTATAAAATATTAAAATATGGGATTGAATTGTAATTATTGATGAACAAAATCGAGCTTCACCACTTCGAGGGACAATTAAGGCCTTTTACATTTGTGCTGAAACATTTCCATCCACTTCTATAATGAGTATTCATCACGGGGCAGTGATGGGCTTTCAATGATTTCTATGGAAAAGACAAATTTAGAAAGCACTTAAATGGAATACATACCACTAGAGATTGTGACCAACAGGGGCCACTTGGTTAACCTGGAGATCGAATGCAAATTTCTCTACATGCTGATATTATTTATTTTGCAGTTGGTTACTGGAAGGAAGTTAAGTCTATTGAGTCGGAGGTCATTTTCAGTCAAAACAGTAATGCCTGGAGCAGCCTCTCCAGCAGAGCTCTTCCTCATTTAATCTCAGATCAGTGATATACACAGCTTTGTAATTTAGCCCCTTTGTTATACCAACTGAGAGGTTAAAGCATTAGAACAATCTGGACTAGCAGAGGCCATTCAGCCCACCAAAGCTCGCCTGTCCTATCCACTGAATTCTTCCAAAATCACATCAAGTTGAGTACTGAAGGCCACTAATGTCCTCTTGTCTACCACCCTACTTGATCACTTATTCAAAGTGTCTGTGGTTCACTGTGTGAAGAAAAACTTCTTGTTGTTTGTGTGAAATTTCCCCTTCACAACTTTCTGTGTCCCCGTGTTCTTGATGAACTCATTTTAAAGTCACAGTCTCAATCCACTGGACTAATTCCCTTCATCATTTTAAACACTTCACTCAGGTCTCCTCTTAATTTTCTTTTCCTTAAACTGTAAAGGCTCAGCTCTTTTAATCTTTCCTCCTAACTCATCCCCGGTAGCCCTGAATCAGCCTAGTCGCTCTTCTCTGGACCTTCTCTAGTGCTGTTATGTCCATTTTGTACCCTGGAGACCCAAACTGCACACAGGACTACAGATGAGGCCTCACCAGTGTGTTATGAAGCTGAGCAGAACCTCCTGTGACTTGTACTCCACACATCAAGGCGCTATATAACCTGACAGTCGGTTAGCCTTCTTAATGGCTTCTGAACACTGGCTGGAAGTCAATAGCTTAGAGTCCACTACGTCTCCTAAATCCTTCTCATAAGGTGGACTCTCGATTTTCAGACCTCCTATTGTGTATTCAAACTTCACAATTTTACTTCCTATGTGTAATTCTTTACATTTACTGACATTAAATTTTATCTGCCACAAATCAGACCAAGCCTGTCTGCTGTCCAAGTTCATTTGTGATGATTCAGTGGATTCTAAATTATCTGACAATCCACCTATCTTGGTATCATCTGCAAACTTAACCAGATTGTTTTTTATATTCCTATGCAAATCATTTATAAATATTAAAAATAGCAGTGGCCCGAGCACTGACCCCTGTTGGACAAACTGGACATTGACCAAGCAGTTGTGTCTGGGGTTTGTGGTGCTGCAATGCCCCCCAGCAAATTATCCATTTATGTATTTCTTTATTGAAAGTGTTTCTGTTAAAAACTATCTATCTATCTATCTATTATATAGTGCCTTTCACATCTATCTATCTATCTATCTATCTATCTATCTATCTATCTATCTATCTATCTATCTATCTATCTATTATATAGTGCCTTTCATATCTATCTATCTATTATATAGTGCCTTTATATCTATCTATCTATCTATCTATCTATCTATCTATCTATTATATAGTGCCTTTCTATCTATCTATCTATCTATCTATCTATTGTGATAAGAACGACAATAAGACATCATAAAGGTGGGGCAGCCACCTGTATAATGTGCCTTGGCTGCAAAAACATATTTTTGAAGATAGCGAGTGGTTCACAAAACAGAACTGTAGTATATAGTCAAGATGGCGGCTTTAAAGGCCATTGTAGGAAGTGATGTCATCAAAGGTGGGGCCTGAAGTGACTTCGTCAGAGGAGGGACCGAACGTGACTTAATCAGAGGTGGGTCTGGAAGTGATGTCATCAGAGGCGGGGCCAGAAAGTGACATCATCAAAGGTGCCGGAACCCTGTGGGATTTCCCGAGAATGGTCTGCAAGGGATCGAGAAAGATAATTTGTGCTCCCCGTCCGCCCCCTTGTCAGACATGGAATTGACATTATTCATGCCCTTTAGGTGACTCCTACTTGCACGTGTGTGACACTATCTATTTGTCTGTCTGTCTATCTATCTATCTATCTAATAATAACAGCAGGCATGTCATGTCTACCAACTTACTGCCCAAATTCTAGAATGGATGTTGTATCCATCAGGAACATCCAAAGGTTTTTCTAAGGCTTTTCTGAAATGGTCAGAATGAAGATTCCTCCCATGGAGAAGTGACACAGCTCTGCCACCTTCCTCTTCCTGAATATTACAGATTTAAGTTTGTCCAGTCTAAAGTATTTCTATGCCCCTTCTCCAGACCCTGGAGGATCCTTCTGCATCCTTGCACCACTGTTTTACACCTTCAAGTTCTTCTTCTGGCAGTTGCCCTAAACAAAGCTGGTCACGTTGGCTTCTGCACAATGCTTTACTAGTGTGCGCTGCAGAGTTGGTAGAATTATCTGGCAGGATGTCCCACGTCTGTGCTTCCCAATGCCTGCCTCTGCTGAGCTCGGTGGCTCCAATCACTCCCCATTAACCTGTGGCGCCCACCGTTTTGTTGATGGATAAGCCGAATGCTCTGCTGCCTTCTGCCTCATTAGGCCAGGTAATGAAGGCTTTCAAATCTAGTAATTTACAGCGCTTTTATGAGCCTCAAAGACGTTTCCAGAGGCCCAGCGCTCTGCTGCCGCAGCAACTTTCTTCCATTAAATTTTTGCTTCTCCGGCTGTCTCAGAAAACGGAGATGATTTAAGGGAATGGCAGAATCCCAGAATGCACAAGGTGCCCGGTGTAAATCAATCGGCAGGCTGATGAGCCTGAGATGATCACAAAGGCGAGGCGGATGTGCAATGACGCCGACTGCACAACACAACACTCCTGATTGATGTACAGAAGGAGACAGGGAGGCCTGCTGTACAGCTGCACACCAGTGTCCAGTTTTCAGCTGTTCTTGGGGTTCACTGGAGTCACAAATGGCCACCAGACACACTGGACAACTCTGTACTTCTCCACAAGCGCATCTACAATAGATCTTCAAACAGGCCTATGTCATCTGTACATTGATCCCTGAAATGGTCTGTCAGGGCTAAGCTCAGGGTCTCAAAGGTCAGGGGGGTTCTTTAATAAAGATGAAACTAAGTGAGCCTTGGAAGCTGAACCCAGATGTGCTGCTAAGAATTTCTGGACCATCTGAATGGTCAACAGCAAATCGTATTAAAGGAAGACACGACAACATTTGAAGTCGCTCTCTCTAATGGTAATAGACAGTGGACTGACTGAAAACTTGCACTTTGGTGGTATTGTTAATTGATGTGCCAGGAGAAAAACAAAGTATATTTATTACGGTCAAAGATAAATAATCTCATCTGCTCCACTCTGGTCATATCCTTTTGTTGCCTCCTCACAGAATTCCAGCCTGTTAGTAAAACACGACCTCCCTCTTCGGACCCCATGCTGACTGTTCAGTAAAACTCCTGCACTTACCATGCGTTGCTCAATCTTATCCTTAATAATTCCTTCCAACCTGCGATGCACATTAAACTCACTTGGTTGCTTGGATCTGCCTGCTCACCCATTGTATATAATGGGATAATATTTGTCATTTTCCAGGACTTTGGAGGGCAGCACAGTGGCACAGTGGTAGCTCTGCTACCTCGCAGTAAGGAGACCAGGTTTTGTATCCCAGGTCTTCCCCGTGTCTATGTGAGCTTCCTCTGGGTCCAAAGACATGCAAGTTAGGTGGACTGCTGATACTAAATTGAGTCTAGTTGGTGTGTATATGTGTGTGTTCACCCTGTGATGGACTGGCACCCTGTCCAGGGTTTGCTCCTGCTTTATGCCCTGTGTTAGCTGGAATAGGCTCCAGCAGACTCCTGCGACCCTGTTCAGATTTTGAATACTTGGTTAGAAATGATGTGTCTGGATTAATTTAAAAGAATGTAATATATTTTTAGTTTGCTGCAACACCATTCTGTTTTGACTTTGTGTTTGCAGTTTCCCAGAATTCACTGCTCCATGCTCCTTAGATTCATCTTGAGAGTGATAACTGAAAGATCGTCCTCAGCAATGCCAGGGTATACCAGTTTAAGAAATGACTGACTGATGACAGTCCTTTGGAATTTCCCCAGTGCGCAGGGACTTCCTAAATTATGCATTAAGGGTTTTATATCTGCACTCACTAACCTCTTTAAGAGCTCGATGGTAAATGTTAGCTGGTCCTGGTGATTTGTTTGATTTTAGCCTTTTTATTCTGAGCAGCTCTTCTCTCTTTACAATTTCTAAATCCCTCAGTACCTCCTTAGTAGACCCTGTTACTGCTGGAAGGTTATCCACTTCCTCAACTGTGAACACCTCAGATAAATGATAAGTTTAGAGTGTCCGCTATTTCACTGTCTGTATCTTTTAATTCTCCTTTACTCATCCTATGCACTTAATCTCCTCCTTGACTCTTCTATTACTGCTAAAATATTGAAAGAATCTCTTTGGGTCATTTTTCACCATATTTGCTATATTCCTGTATAACCACCTTTAACCTCCCTAATATTCTTCTTAATGGTTGCCCTCATGTTCTCATACACCCTACAATTCACTTTGGATTTATTAGTCTTACTAGGGGGCTTCAGCCCCTGCTCGCTTTGTTCGACAAAGCGCCAGCCTGCACTACATGCCAGCCACTTCACATCTTTGCCACTCACGTATGTGGATTTCACTTTCACCAAAAAACAAAACTTTTAATTCTCGTAGATACGCCTGTTCATTGGGAAGAAACACTACTTTTCCCTGATGGCAACACGAATTAGTCGATCTACGAGTCTCCGACTTAAAGTTTAAATTCCAACAATATACTCCATCTCTTTTCGCTGTTCTGTTATTCCATCAAGTAATAATTTCCGTTTGTTTGCGTTAATGCAATATTTACTTTTTAGCAGAATTTTAGTACTTTCATTATCTCTAACCTGCTCTGCATTAGAGCTTCAACGTTTTTGAATTCTTTACGACTTTCTACTCTGTCATCTACTCTTTGTCTTTTATTTCCGGCCCTGGGCGTGGTTAAATCTCTTGGCACAAAGTCTCGTCTTGCGGAAAGTGAAAGTGTCACGTCTCGTCCCAGGTTAAAAAGTTTCGTCTTGTCCCAGGATTTCTTTTATTATAACAGAGAGCTATGTCTTATTTGTCTGTTTTTTTTTCCTTTGCAGCTTCTTTTCAACTTCTTTATAACCCACTAGGGAGTTTTTTTTAATTTCTGATTAATTCTAAACGTAGGTATGTACTTGTTCTGCATTAAAAGTAAAACATTTTTAAACCTGTTCCACTGCTCCTCGATTGTCTCCACGCTTACATTCTTCATTATGTAAAGCACTTTGAGCTACATTTTTTGTATAAAAAAAAAAATGAATGTTGTTGTTGTTAAAAGCTTATCCAAGTCCATCTTACTTCGACTTAGCCGCATCTGCTCAAAACTTGCCCTACCAAAATTAAACCATTAAACAGTTTTAGTCTTTACATTTGTACTCTTCCGAAATATTTAAAATTATATTATATTATGATTACACGACCCAAGTGGTCCAATCACATCTACACCCTCAATATTATCCTGATTATTATAAAATACTAAATCCAGACAGGCTTCACCTCGTATTGGTGCCTTAACATACTGTGTTTAAAAACAGTCACTGATTACGTCTAAAAACTCCTGCTCTTGTGTGCCACCATCTGCAAGGTTATCCCTTTTAATATTTGGATAATGAAAGTCCCCCATGACTATAATATGTCCCTGTAAATTTGCCTTTTTAATATTACTAAAAAGATGTTGGCATTTGGCGGCCTATAACGCACTCGTTACCTAAGGCCGCTTTCCTGATGAATCCAGACGTGCTCACTAAGATGGGGTTCATCCTCTGATTGAGGAAGACTTGCATTTCCATTCTGTTTGACATAGACAGCGTCCCCCAGTGTGTACCCGGCCATGTTATACCCATCGGCATCTTTTTTATTTAGCCAGGTTTTTGTTTTTGCTAGATGATAATTATGCTCCGCTACACTCAACTCCACCTCTCCTGTTTATTTATTTATTTTGTGTTCAGTGCCAGGCTGTCATCTGCAAACAGGGCCATGGCAGAACAGTTTTTAATATCCAGATATGAAAACAAAGCAGAATGTGAGATGGTGAAGGGATTTGAATATTTTTTGAATGCACTATAGGTAAATATGTACAGCCATGTGAAAAAGAAAGTGCACCCCATGGAAACTGTTGACTTCTTCAGCTTTTTATACAGACAGTACACTAGATCTTCATGCAAACGGTGACTAGAGATTAAGGTGATGCACTTGAGCAAATGACACATCAGTCTGATGCAGTATGTGGTATTCATTCTCTTAATCTAAGTTAACAAAAATATGCACATTTCTCATATGGAAAAATAAAGTCTACCATTTGCAGTATTCATACTTCAAATCCATCAAATTAGAATAGAAAGAAGGTGTATTCTGTCCATTTGTTACTTTTGTGGCTTTAATGTATGGTATTCCCCAAGTTGATTTGTTAACATTGTAGAAGAGACTACAGGGCAAGGTTAAGAGTATTGGGGCATCTTGAGGCCAACCCCGTATAATTTTAAGTATAAAGGAAATGCATGTTAGAATGCAAAAGCGATTCATCCTGAGTTCCATCTTAGGTAGACTGATTAGGATGGCGGCTCTGCCAAACTTAAGGCAATCTGAGAGGAAGAGGCGGGTCACACAGTGCCACCTCCTGTCTCAGCGGAGAATTACCGTCATCCAAGCTTTCAAGCAGTTTGCCATGGACACACACATGATAACGTGTATAGTTAATAGCCCACCTGTTGCACGTTGTAGAGTGGGCTTCCCTATTACTACAATAAATGCATGGTGGATCCTCTGGGGTGAAGACCATATTTTCAGCTCTCTCTCTCTCTCTAATTTTATTTTACTTGACATGTCTGTGTACGATGAGTTACGTGTTATTGAGTTCTCATATGCAGCTTTTGTAAGTTTCATTAAAAGGTTAGGGTTTATTCTTTGAACGCTGTGCCACTGGGTTTTGATGTAACTCGGTGAGGTGTACAAGGTGTTCTTGTGAATATTTTGGCCTTTAATATTGATGTATTAATAATGTTGGTCTTGTAATAATTTGTAATCAGTTTGATTTACAGTTTCATAAGCATTGGAGAGAAGCCATTTTAATGATGTTGTGACATGCAACACAGCCCCACCACGCTACGTGTCCTGCTTCAACGGCGCCTTTGCAGCCCCGTTGTACAGCAGTGTGTCCGTTGGCCATAGGAGGCTCATCACCAACAACCTCGCAATCCCATCGCGCAACTTGTCTGTCATCATCAGCAACCTTACAACCCCGTCACACAGTATGTCCATCGGCCATAGAAGGCTCATCACCGTGACAATGAGTTCCCTCCCAGTCTCGCCATGCAGAGCGTTCATCAGCCGCGGACTGATTGCCGACCTGTGGGGTGCTTTAATTCAGCCAATGACCTGGCCCACTTTCTCTTTGTCCCCTCTCCTCCAGGACGATCCTATCCCAGTCGCAGATCCACAGCCGCGAGACCAACCTGATGAGGAGGATTTCCAGTACCCAAACTGAAGATGGGATCCGAGGCGGAATGACTAATGAAGTCACTGCTTGTTTGCTGTGTTTGTGTGTCGTGGAGTGGTAGCTTCAATAAATACGCTTGCTCTTCCTGTTTGAAGTGCTTTTAATAAAGCTGGTCAGGTGCTGGACAGTGACTCACACATCACCATGTCCTGTTCTTTTTAATTACTAAAATGGTTTGCAAATGCATTTCTTGTTAAGAATATTCCTATTGTAATCTGTTCATTTAGCCAAAAAGGGGGGCCTTTTGCTTGACTTCTCATTGCATCCATAATGGCTAACAGGATACAACACCCTAGTACTACTACTTGTTAAGAATATATAAGTGCATTATAAAAGACAGGGGGCACCACTGAGCCTCAAAACCCCAGACCCACCACACTAAACAATCCCAGGTGTTAAATGCAGAAAATGCCTTCTTATAGAAACCAATTCCACAGCCTTTCAATGAATGATCCTCCTCCTCCTCTAGGTGAGCTTTGTCTTCGGCCTCCTGACTCTACTGTACAGTAATCTACACGTGAGGTGACTTGAGAATTAGCCGATACTTCAGTACTGTGTTGGGGAAGAACAGGACAAAGTCTAGAAATGTTTCGGAGCTGGAAGAAGGCAGCCTGAGAAATGTTATTTATATGGGAGGAATTATTTAATAACTAGAAATTAAGCCCGTTACAATAACGGGCGCTAGAACAGTAGTGCATAAACATTAGTAGGAACAGTCGATATTAAATGGCAAGGGACCTCGTATGTGGCTGTAATATGCGTCACTGGATTGTGTGCCTTTCATTTTCTCTCTCAGGAATACTGGTTTGTATTTCCGTAAAATGCCTGTAATTTTGTATGACAGTAATGCAGTCGAACCTCGGTGGAACCGAAGTAATTTCCCCCATAGGATTGTATGTAAATACAATTAATCCGTTCCAGACCGTATGAACTGTATGTAAATATATATTTATTTTTTTAAGATTTTCAGCACAAATATAGTTAACAATACCATTGAATGCACAGCGTAATAGTCAACTAAATGTAAAAACATTGAATAACAATAAGAAAACCTTGAACAACAGAGAAAACTAACACTGCAAGAGTTCGCGCTACAGCCTTACGACCCGCTCGCTAAAATAACTTTTTTTCAATGAGTTTTAAGCACAGGGGGAAAAAAATGAACATTTGAAAAATCTGTAATTTAATAAACAACCAAGAAAAGTAACATTGCAACAATGCACACGCGCGCCTGTGTGTGTGTCTGTCTGTCTGTCTGTCTGTCTCTGTAGCGCGCCTGTGTGTGTGTGTGTAAGTGTGTCTCTCTGTCGGACGGGTGGGCGTGCGTGCGTGTCTGTCCATCTCTCGCGTGGGCCTGCCTGCGCGCGTGTGTGTGTGCGTGTCTGTCTGTCTGTCGCGCGCACGCACCTGTGTGTATCTCTCTCTCTCTGCACATACAGGGAATGCACAGGAAGAGACTGAACATGTCCCGTGTGGTCCCGCGCATGCGCACTTCACCAGAAGACACACACACACGGACACTGGATGCACGCAAGGATTTTATTAAAGAGGATGATAATAATAATTACTATTATCTATACTAATAAAAGGCAAAGCCCTCACTGACTGACTGACTGACTCATCACTAATTCTCCAGCTTCCCGTGTAGGTAGAAGGCTGAAATTTGGCAGCTCATTCCTTACAGCTTCCTTACAAAAGTTAAGCAGGTTTCATTTCGAAATTCTATGCGTAATGGTCATAACTGGAAGCTATTTTTCTCCATATACTGTAATGGACGTTAGCCCGATGGCCGTGGGGGGCGGAGCTACGTGTGACATCATTACGCCTCCCAATCATGTGAACTGACTGTGACCACAGTACCTAGAAAAAAAGGAAGAGCCCTGAAGAAAAATGCCAAATACTTTATTCGCAAGATACAAGTTTAATGAGAAGACACGAGGTATAAACGAGACTTTGGATCACTTTGTAACGGAGTTAAAATTGCTGTAGCGAGAAACTTTTAAGTGCCGGGTCTTAGCTAACATTAAATAACGCCGTGGACATCGCAAGATCGCACGAGAGAGCACAGGCACAGCTCAGAAGCTTCGATGCATGTACTCCGAGCGGCTCACGTGAACTGACTATGAGCGTAGTACGTAGAGAAAGCAAGACCTCTAAAGAGTGTGGAGAGTTTTGCTCACGTGAACGTGTCTGCAAAAAGTGGCGTTTGAAGACACGCACAGGAGTGGAGTGTCGACAGTGCCATCCCGGAGAAGTAAATGGCAGGGCCGTCTCTCCAGTCTACATGAGACCCACCGCGACGCTCATATCGTCAGCGAAGACATCTCTCTACACTATATTAAAGAAAAAGGCAAGATTCCTTTCTTTACACATTTTTTCCTTTTATCCCCAACCAAAGCCTTTCTCTCTTAACACAGCAGAGGACACAAAAATGATTTTCTTTTAATTGCTGGTAATGCCGGTAAGGCACATTACCACAGGCAGAAATTTGGACATTCACATAGAAAATGTAATTTCTATACCACAGCCGTCGTGTAGCGCCTTTCAAAAGGGATCTACTACCGAGAGATGATCCATATAGGCCTACATTTTAGCTGCTGTTAATTACTTACCTGTTGTGTTACACAGTCTTTAAAATGTAGTTTACCCGCAACCACTCCAGTAGTGCTCAATGTACCTGTACTTCTTAAAACGTTAATGTTTTACTGTTTAATAACTTATAGACTACATTTTATTTTTTTCCCTTGCACTCAGTGAGCGAGGCCAATGGCTGATCAGTTATATATATATATACAGGGAGTGCAGAATTATTAGGCAAGTTGTATTTTTGAGGAATAATTTTAATATGGAACAAACACAGTGCTATCAGTCAATCCAAAATGTTAATAAACCTGAAACCTGAATGTTTCACAACGGAAATGTGAGTGTGAACATCATCAGGGGAATACATATGTGCGCACAATTATTAGGCAACTATTAGTGTGCAGATTTATTATGCAACTAAAGGAAAATGAAAATTTTCCCATCTCACTTGTTTCTTTTCATCTGTTATAGTGAGAATAATAAACAAACACCTCAAAATCTACAAATAAACATCTCTGACATTTCAAAAATCAATCAATCAATCAATCAATGACCAATATAGCCACCCTTCTTTCCAATAACAGTCATAAGCCTTTCCATTCATGGAGTCTGTCAGTTTCTTGATCTGTTGACGATCAGCCTTTTGTGGAGCAGTGACTACAGCCTCCCAGACACTCTTCAGAGAGGTGTATTGTTTTTCTCCCCCGTAAATCTAGCGTTTAAAAAGTGCCCACAAGTTCTCGATAGGGTTTAGGTCAGATGAGGAAGGGGGCCATGTCATTATTCCTTCATCTTTAAGGCCTTTACTGGCTGGCCACGCAGTGGAGAACTTCGATGCAAGTGATGGAGCATTGGCCTGCATAAAAATCATGGTCTTCTTCCTGTATCACTGTTTGAAGAAAGTGTCTTCGAAAAACTGGCAGTAGGTTTGGGAGTTGATTTTGAGTTCATCTTCAATGCAAAAAGGTCCAACTAGCTCATCTTTAAAAATACCAGCTCATACGTTGGAGTGGAGCTCTGTGCCCATTACTGATCCACAGGTCCATCCATCTGGTCCATCAAGAGTCACTCTCATCTCATCGGTCCATAAAACCTTTAAAAAAAATGTCTTCAGATATTTCTTGGCCCAGTTTTGACGCTTTCAACTTATGTTTCTTGTTCAGTGGTGGTTGGGTTTCAGCCCTCCTTACCTTGGCCATGTCTTTGAGCACTGAACACCTTGTACTTCTGGGCACTCCAGGTAGGTTGCAGCTCTGGAATATGAAAGTACTGGAGGATAATGGGTTCCTGGTAGCTTCACGCTTGATTCTTCTCAAATCTTTGGCAGCTAATTTGTCTTTTGTTCTCAACATTTCTTGCGACCCTGTTGACTATTTGCAACAAAATGTTTGATGGTTCTGTGATCACACACCAATATCTTAGCAATTCCAAAAGTGCTGCATCCCTCTGAAAGACTTTTTACAATTTTTGACTTTTCAGAGTCAGTTAAATCTCTTTTTGGCCCATTTTGCCTGAGGAAAACTAGCTGCCTAATAATTCTGCACACCTTGATATAGGGTGTTGATCTCCTTAGGCCACACCCTCCCTCATTACACAAATACACATCACCTGACGTGCTTAAATCCAATAAGCATTCAAGTTAATACAGCTTGGAGTTGGAATATACGCATTAAAAATGATGATATGGTCAAAATACTCACTTGCCTAATAATTGTGCACACAGTGTATATATATATATATATATATATATACTGTATATATGTATATATATACTGTATATATATATATATATATATATATATATATATATATATATATATATATATATATATATATATATATATATATATATATATATATATATATATGAATGAATGACCTCCAAAGAGCGCGGAGACTTTTGATCACGTGAACGTGTCTGCAAAAAGTGGCGTCTCCTGCCCTTCAAAAGTCGAGCAGCCATACACCCCGATCTACATACTGTCAAATAAACGAAACACATGCCGTGGTGCAACACGAGAGGCTTCGCCTCTAGAGTTGACGTCCGAGGTTCGATTCCCGAGAGTGAGTGCAGTGAGTGTGTACGCCTGATGAGCCCACAATTAGGGTGAAACACGTGCCATGTATTGTTTGCATTATTTGACAGTGAAACTATTTCAGTATATTCAATATATATAAATCAGTGCTTCTCGATTCATTTTATCCTCGCACCCCCTTGGTTTGAGAAGATGTATGAAAAAATATGAGGTTAACACAGAAAAACAGATCACCAATTGAAGCTTTATGAATAATGGATACTTTATTCCCCATCAATAATTATTTTGGTAAAGCCATACTCCGTGTGATCCTCCTTCCATGTTCTAATTTTTTCGTGTCTGTTTTATCTTGGTAGAGTAATATATATATTGCTCTACTTTCCCCTATTGTATTATTAATATGTAGCCTTAGAATGCCTAATCTCACAGACTTACCACTGTATATAACTTATCCCCACCTTCCCTTCTATATCTATAACCTCAGGCAATTAGATGTAGTAAAAAGACAAGCAGGAGTTAAGTTACACATAAAATAATGTATTACTGATAACATTCATAAATAATAACAAAATGCAAAGTACATTTGAATATTGGCAACCATACAACCTGATAAAATGGTGATGTGTAACTCAGGTGGCACACAGACTTGTAGTTACTTAAAATGTCTCTAGTTAAGGCATCGTTGGTGCTCAGCTTTCAGCCACATGTCTGTTCAATATGGCTGAAGCTGTACTCTTCATTGTGTTGTCTTCATCCTCACAGGTTAGCAAGAGAGATGCTTCTTCATCATATGTGAGTCAGTCAGAGAGAGAGAGAATGTGGTTGAGCAGCTACATTTATAGACGTTCTCTCCAATTCCTAGAGCCAATAGGACATCATGGTACTTAAAGGCCTCTGAGACAAGCCAATTCCAAACAGCCATACCTCAGACCAATGGGAGAAATAGGACATTTTAACACCTCAACCCCCCAAGACCATATATTAAGCTAACCTGGCTTTGTGTGGGGGATCAAACTGGTTTAGGACACATCCCCCCAAATCCTGTCATAAAATTACAAAGAGACAGTCGTAAAAAGGGGGATGGGGGAAGGCAAACATGAATACCTCTCACCACTTGGTTTGCCTAAATTATAAATAAAGACATACAAAACATTTATCAAGTTATATGCAAAATCTCACATCACAACAGCGACTAGCCATGATTACATGAACGGTAAAAAAGTAAAAGCGAAGCGAGGGTGACTTATTCAGGCGGGCAGGCGAAAGCTCAATAGCTTGAATTTGGATATAAGTAGATTCTATTTAGTCTCCAGAAATATCTTTGGTAGGAATGTAAGTTAAATTTACTCTTTAAATTTCTATGGTGAAGAAAAATGTATGCAATGCTGACTAAATTTACCTTTCATTCCTACCAAACATATTTCTGTCGACTAAATAAAAATTAATTATATTTAAAATTTAAATAGAACTTGAACAGATACAATACTTCATAATACCCACACAGCACTACAGTAAGTGCACATAAGAGCAGGAGTCATACATTTTAACAAACAGCGTATTGCACTGATACGAAATAGTCTGGCCATTTAATTATTTAGGAATGGATAGATAAATTAAGATTTTATACAAATAATGTTTTTCATTTTTCTTCCTCGATGGATTCTGGCACCCCGAGCAACAGCTGCTTGCACCACAAAGGAGATATGTACAGTATATATATATATATATATAGAGAGAGAGAGAGAGATATATATATATATATATATATATATATATATATATATATATATATATATATATATATATATATATATATATTGTGGAGCCAACCCAGACACAGACAGGCGGACATGTTGTTTCTCAACCACCACACGTTTATTTACAATATTCACAAGTATTTAATTGGTCACACAGACCCAGTTCAGTGCACAAACGAACCCCAAATACAAAGTCCTGGCCACTCAATGCCTTTTCTTCAGGCCGCCTCCACAGCTCTCCTGAGCTTTGTCCATTCCTCTTCTGGCCACGCCTCAGCGTGGCGGAAGTGCCGGCTGTCTTCCCGGCAGCTCTCCGGGCGTTGTCCTAATTCTTCCCCCCAGCACTTCCGCCACACCAGGAGCTTCCATGACTTGTACCCGTGGCCCCCAAAACAACCAGGAAGGCGACCCCCACGTGATCCAGGGTGGGCACAGACCCACATCCGGTCCCTCAAGACGTCCCAGCCGGGTCATGGCCCCTGGCATCCCTGACAATATATATAATATATAGTGTGGTCCCCGGCCGGGCTCCAGCCCAGGAGGAAGAGAGGAGGGCGTGTGCCTCCTCCAGACCGCGAGGGGGCGTCCGTCCTGGTTATGCAGGAGGCCTCGGTAGGGGCTTGAAGCCCGCCTGTAGGGACCCGTGGCCACCGCCAGGCGGCGCCCCAGTGCCTATTTATCCCGGGAGCCCGGCCCTTCCGCCATACCAGGAAGTGCCGGGGAAGACGACAGGGGACACGCGGACGGCTTCCGGGTGCGCAGTCGGCACTTCTGCCACACAGTGGCCAAGTTTAATTGCTGGGAAGCAACTGGAGCCCATCCGGGTTCCTATAAGAGGGGCCGCCTCCCTCCAGTCATTGGTGGATGTCGGGAGGTAGTTGGCAGAGCTGGAGAGAGGACAGGAGGCGGCCAGAGGAAAGGCACAAGGACTGTGAGCCCTGGACTTTGGGGGAATCGGTGCAAGAGGCACTGGGGTTGCACATGAGCAGAAATTGTAAATATTGTACAATAAACGGTGTGTGGGTGAACAATATGTTGTTCGTTTGTGTGTGTCCGGGCCAGCGTTCACAATAGATATATATATATATAGATATAGATATATATAGATATAGATATAGATATAGATATATATATATATATATATATATATATATATATATATATATATATATAACAGTGACAAAACAATTGCATTCATCACATTGACAATCATGTTACGTTATTTTCAAAATGTTTCCTTTTCTTTTTCATTACTTCTTTAACACATTACTTCTCCGCTGCAAAGCGAGGGTATTTTGCTATATATATATATATTTAAAATATAATGTGTGTGTGTGTGTATGTATATATGTGCATATATATATATATATATATATATATATATATATATATATATATATATGTATATATATATATATATGTGTGTGTGTGGGTGTGTGTATACAGTATATATGTACAGTATATTTATATTTATGTGTGTGTGTGTGTATATACATATTTACAGTATATACAATGGGTGGGCCTCTCTGGCAGGGTCTTAAATTGGTTTGAATCCTACCTGGCAGGTAGAAAATTCATTGTTAGTTGTGGTAATCACAACTCAAAGACCCCTGATATCCAATATGGTGGTCCACAAGGCTCTATCCTGGTCCGCTGCTCTTCTCAATCTACATGCTTCTGTCAGGTCAGATTATCTCAGGGCACAACGTGAGCTACCACAGCTATGCTGATGACACACAGCTGTACTTATCAACAGCACCTGATGACTCCGACTCGTTCGATACACTAACACAATGTCTGACTGGTATTTCTGAATGGATGAATAGTAATTTTCTCAAACTAAATAAAGAGAAAACTGAAATTTTAGTAATTGGCAATAATGGATTCAAAGAGATTATCAGAAATAAACTTGATGCATTAGGATTAAAAATTAAGACGGAAGTAAAAAATTTAGGGGTAACTGTTGACTGTAATCTGAATTTTAAATCACATATTCATCAGATCACTAGGACAGCATTTTTTCACCTAAGAAACATAAGTAAAGTTAGACCTCTTATATCACTGAAAGATGCTGAGAAATGAGTTCACGCGTTTGTTTTCAGTCGACTAGATTACTGTAACGCACTCCTCTCAGGACCACCCAAAAAAGACATCAATCAGTTACAATGAGTGCAGAATGCAGCTGCTAGAATCCTAACTAGGAAAAGAAAATCCGAGGACATCTCTCCAGTTTTGATGTCACTACACTGGTTGCCTGTGTCATTCAGGATTGACTTTAAAATTCTGCTTATGGTTTATAAAGCCTTAAATAATCTCGCTCCATCTTATATATCAGAATGTCTGACACGTTATGTTCCAAATCGTAACCTTAGATCTTCAAATGAGTGTCTCCTTAGAATTCCAAGAACAAAACTTAAAAGAAGTGGTGAGGCGGCCTTCTGCTGTTATGCACCTAAAATCTGGAATAGCCTGCCAATAGGAATTCGCCAGGCTGATACAGTAGAGCACTTTAAAACACTGCTGAAAACACATTACTTTAACATGGCCTTCTCCTAACTTCACTTTAACTTAATCCTAATACTCTGTATGTTCAGTTCATCATAATAACTATTCATGGTGGCTCCAAAATCCGTACTGACCCCAACGCTCTCTTCTGTTTCTTTTTCCGGTTTCTTTGTGGTGGCAGCCTGTGCCACCTCCACCTACTCAAAGCATCATGATGCTCAAACATTGATGGACTGAAAGCCAGAAGTCTACGTGACCATCATCATCATCAGGTCCTTCCATGAAAACCCTAAATCCAAAGAGGACTTTTTGATTTATGTTAGGTAGATTGCCCAGAGGGGACTGGGTGGTCTCGTGGTCTGGAATCCCTACAGATTTTATTTTTTTTCTCCAGCCTCTGGAGTTTTTTTTTTTGTTTTTTCTGTCCACCCTGGCCATCAGACTTTACTTATTCTATGTTAATTGATGTTGACTTATGTTTATTTTTTATTTTGTCTTCTATTTTTCTATTCTTTATTTTGTAAAGCACTTTGAGCTACATTTTTTTTGTATGAAAATGTGCTATATAAATAAATGTTATTGTTGTATGTATGTATATATGTATATGTGTCTGTATATATACTGTATTTATATATATGTAGATGTGTATATGTATATATCTATAGATATGTGTATGTGTGGATATGTGTATATGTAGATATGTTTATATGTGTGTGTGTCTGTGTGTGTATACTGTATATACGAGTATATATGACAGCAACACTCATATCAATGACAAAACAATTACATTAACAATCATGTTACGTTATTTTTAAAATGTTTCCTTTTCTTTTTCATAACTTCTTTAGCACACTACTTCGCTGCGAAGTGCGGGTATTTTGCTAGTCTAATATATAAAGCAGAGTCAATGTGTGTATGTATGTATGTATGTTTGTCCGCCATACAAATCTGCACCAGGAGTCCGATCGACACCAAACTGGGCATGGGGCTCCTTTGTGACCAGGAGAAGGTCATGGAGTATGCTTGGTTGGGAAAAATGTTCATGGTGACCCGCAGGGCACCTTTTCAGCGACACAACATTCGGCACACATCCCCGTACTTATCATCGACAAAATGGCTGCATGTTACAACAGACATTCACCGCAGCGCCATCTAGCGGTAGCTTTGGTCTCTGTGTATCGCTCTTCACCCATGTTTCTTTAAATTGCCAACAGATGGCAGAAGTGCCCAAGTATTAGAAGGCCGACTGCTTTGATCGGGTTACGGGGAACTGTCGTATGGATGTAAAACGTGAACGACCCAGTCCACGTGACCGGCTGACACACCCGCGTTTCCGCATGTCACACTCCCACACACACTGATAGTGCTGTATTTCATTCACCAACGTACGTTATATGGCAGCACGTTTGAACAGAGACTCGCCTTATAAAGACAGCATCCTTCCCCCACCATTTTCCCCAAAGGCAGCACCGGTTCTATGTCACTTCTCTCTGTAGTTAACGTCCATTAGATGATATCACGGTTCAACACAGATGCTCCTTAGAAACACAGCACCCCTCCCCGCCATTTTTCCCAGTACGGTTTCAGTGCTACTCTTTCTCACTGGCTTTCCGTATTTGTGGTGCAATTTCCTCATTTTCCGACTCCCAGTACGATTTCAGTGTTGCTCTTTCTGACTGACTGGTGCTATTTTTCCGCTTTCCAATGTATTGTCAATAACGTAAATTCATCTCACTGTGGTGCTTATTCCGTATGTAATACCATGTAACACATTATAATTGTCCTGCTTTTCGCTAATATACCCATGCCAACAAAAAAAAAGATGTACAATTGGAAGGTCCACTTCAGATGGCACAACAAAGTCTGTTTCAAGGGCGTCTGAAATGCCACAGCACACAGAATCCAGAGTGGAGCAACTAACAATAAAATGTCAATCAGAAAACTGTTTGCTCTATTTCTATGTTCTGTTTCTTTCATTTGGAAAATTCACCAGTTATACATTCCCAGGCAATGCCGGGCACTCCTGCTAGTTAGAGTATAAATGGATATAAATAATTGCATTTAAACGGTTCGCCAAAATCTGTTGTATGTAAACAATACTGTTTTAAATGTTATTGTTTTTTCCACGTCTACCTGTATTAGTTTAAATGGCACGTTTGCCACTCGCAATATGGCGGACTCGCTGACGTATCGTGTCGACTGGGCAACACAGTGAATGCAGCGTCTATCTATATATGTCTATGGGCTGGACGACTTGCTTTTATGTCCGACATAGCCCCTCGAAAGCACTTCCGGGTCAGATGGACGCCTCCTGAAACAGGGAGATCTCCTCCTCCCTGCAGTGCCCTCTGGTGGCACTCAAGGACACTGGCAGAGATGTCCCTCAGAACTACGATTGCCATAAACCCCTGTGGGCATCTTTGCTGGGTTCACAGCAGCAGAGCCCTGCCATCTGTTATGTTGGGCAGGAACTGCTCTTGATATCCCAGCTCCTCCTTACCATCCACTAATTTATCCCTTTGAATGAGATGTTGGTCCAGCCCGTCCGCTGGGTTATGTCTCCTTCCATTACAGCAACGAGAAAGAGTTCAGCACGGCAGTCACAGTGTAAAGGTAGAATAAGGATATTGTGTGAGGTTAGGAATGTTGGAAGTAATCTTATTCTAAAGAAAATGTGAATAATATATTGTAAATAGTTTTGTATGTAACAAGTATGTTATAGTAAACAAACAAAAAAATGCACGGTGGCTGCTGTGTGGATGTCTGTTTCATGGTCTGCTGTTTTATTTTTGAAAAGAGAAATAAAACTTCTCCTCTGCCTCTACATGTAACTTATTTGACTTTATTTTGTCACGACGCCGAGGGGGACATGTTCCAGTCTGCCACAGAATCAGGGGTCATCGATTGGGGGCCAATGACGAGAACCTCCTTAGGGAGTCTACAGGTGGACCTGACTGTCTTATTTAAACCACAGTTATTTGAGGGTCTGCTGTTGTCTCTGCTAGTGACGTGTGTGGTGTCATCAATCCGAGATCAAAGGAGCTCTCTAAGGCCCGCAGACAGACCGCAGATGCCTAGAAGTCTGATAAGAAATTTTAAAAGATCACCAAATTATTTGAAATCTCAACTGCAAGGGAAATCATTGACAGGTGGTGAAGATTTCAAAGGATTGTGAAATAATACAGGACTGGCTGGTCCATCAAATTCAGACCAACAGCTGACCATATGATACTAAAAAAGTCTCCAAGATGAGCCAAAGACATGTTTGATGTAAACAGGAGAAGACCCTCATGCCATCGCTTAGGAATGGTAGTGGAAATGTACTGGTGTGATAAATGAAGGAATCTGGACTGGCCTGGTCAGAGTTCAGACTTGGATCCCACTAAAATGTAGTTTGAGGGATTTGAAACAGGCAGGACATGCAAAAAATCCCACTTGCACTTGAAGAACTTTTGCATGGAGCAGTGGATAAAAATGTCGCCGAGCTGATGTCAGAGACTGACAGGCAGTTATGGAAAACAACTACAAGAAGTCATGTCTGCTAAAGGGGGCAACACCAGCTTCGGAGGACAAGGGTGGACTTACTTTTTCCAGTAAACCATTAGATCCATTAATATTTTTGATGAATAAATAACTAAAAAGATCACTTTTTTCTTCTGTTTCATTTAAGTAGATCACCTTTATATGTAGGCACTGTTTTCATGAAGATCTAATGTTCAGATATGTTGAAAATGTCAACAATTTCCATGACGTGGACTTACTTTATCAGATAGATAGAAATGAAAGGCGTTATATAATAGATAGATAGATAGATAGATAGATAGATAGATAGATAGATAGATAGATCTGAAAGGCACTATATAATAGATAGATAGATAGACAGATAGATAGATAGATAGATAGATAGATAGATAGATAGATCTGAAAGGCGCTATATAATAGATAGATAGATAGATAGATAGATAGATAGATAGATAGATAGATAGATAGATCTGAAAGGCACTATATAATAGATAGATAGATAGATAGATAGATAGATAGATAGATAGATAGATAGATAGATAGATAGATAGATAGATAGATGAAAGGCAATATATTTCACTTCAACGTTAAAGAGTGTTTTGCTCATTGGCAAAAAACATTTCACACAAAATCCCTCGGAATTTCATGTTGTAACATAATAAAGTGTGAATGTGCCGCAGTGGCTAGCACTTCTGCCTCCCAGTTGTATGAATATGTTTCCACGTCCAGCAGTCTGTGTGCTTCTTCCTGTTCTTTGAAGATTTCTCTTGGCTTCTCCTTTCTCGTCCCAGTGGTTTCTCTTCTCAGAATGAGAAGAGAAAATTTATTTATTCACCATTCGTAGTCTTTATTCCCAACTGCTTCTAGCTGTCATTTCTTTTCCAGAACTCCCAGAATAGATAGATAGATAGATAGATAGATAGATAGATAGATAGATAGATAGATAGATAGATAGATAAGACAGGCAGTGGATCCCCGTGACTCTTAATTCCATGGCAAGCGACTCAGCTTAAATGCGCATTAAAATGCTCACAGCTTATCCTACTGGATGTGATGGTCGTGTCCACGTGAGCATTTCCCACATCCATCTTAGGTACAGTGGTGGTACAGTGGTAGCGCTGCTGCCTCGCAATTAGGTGGCTTGCCGGGTCCTCCCTGTGTGGAGTTTGCATGTCGGTGTCCTCCGGTTGCTCCAGTTTCCTCCCACAGTCCAAAGACATGCAGGTTAGGTACATTGGCGATCCTAAATTGTCCCTAGTGTGTGCTTGGTGTGTGGGTGTGTGTGCCCTGCTGCATATTTTGTTCCTGTCTTGTGCCCTGTGTTGGCTGGGATTGGCTCCAGCAGACCCCCGTGACCCTGTGTTAGGATATACAGTAGATGGGTTGGATAATGAATGACTGACCTTGTGTACAAAACAAGAAGACTGTTTGTAACGTTTACACCTGCAGTTATTTACGCAAGTCCTATAGGTAGAGATCTCTCGTCCGGAATCATATTTGGTTATTAATAACTCGTTCAATTATTTTCCAGCCGCTGTCCTATCACATACAATGCGTTTTTATTGCCGAGCACAGGCGCTCCGCTGTTTGAACTCGAATACGCGTCATCGTTGCCTGGAGACGAGCGGCGTGGCCTGACCCGGAAGTGGAATCCTTTGAGGAAGTGAGCGGTTTTTAAAAGTGAAAGTAGTGATTTGGAGCCTACTTTCAGGAACCATTCGGCTTTGTTATTAATTGAGCATTTCCTGGCGTGTTATTTAAAATGCAAATGGCTGCGCTCAGCTGTACAAGCGGCGAGGAGGTGAGGGAGTGATATCTGAACCCAAAATAAAGAGAACCTGACCAGTTAAGACGCCGTTTTAAAGAAGCTGGTATACAGGCTGGCGGCGAATAGAGTTGCCATTTGGGGGCAAGGCAAGTGTCGGGGCCGTAGCTGTTATAACAAAGGTAGATCATTCAACCTGTCGCGAAGGCTCCTGCAGTAACAAAACTTTGACACTGTGAGAAATACAAGAACAGGGCCGTAATGGCGACAGGTGCCTCAGGCCACCCAGGTGGGAGCTTCAACAAAGACATGACGCTCGAGCAGGATCTGCCCAGTGATGGGACGTGTGACGCCTGTGACCCTGACGACCCTCAGTCGGCCGTCAAGTTCTGTGCCAAGTGCAGCTTTGCGTTTTGTGAGGAGCACGGCAGACAGCACCAGACGAGAAGCCTGCACGATCTCGTGGATTACGGCGCGGGGATGCGCCCCTCCGTCAGGGCGATGGAGCAGGCAGAAGGCAGCCTTCAGGAGGGGGTACTGGGGGCTTCCTGCAGCCCAGAAATGGACGATGCCCAGGCTGGTGGACCTCACCAAGCAGAGAGTGAAGACGGCCACGAGCAGGCTGGTGCTTCACGGGTTAGAAACACAGCCACGGTGGAGAGACTGCGGTGTCAGGAACACGGCCAGGAGGGAACGCTTTACTGCAAACCGGACGAGAAGATCATCTGTGTGCTGTGCGCTGTTCAGGGGTCGCACCGGGACCACCAGATCATCACTCTGCCAGAAGCCTTTGCAGCTTTTCGGGTGAGTGCACACAAGGGCTGGGCAGCACTGTCGAGGGAAATCTTTCACAAAAGTTAGAGTGGAACAGGATGCCTTTATTGTCATTTAATGTGTGACTCCTAAAATGATGCAAAATGAAATAGAAATGTACAGTTAGGTCCATAAATATTTGGACAGACAACTTTTTTTCTAATTTTGGTTCTGTACATTACCACAATGAATTTTAAATGAAACAACTCCGATGTAGTTGAAGTGCAGACTTTCAGCTTTAATTCAGTGGGTTGGACAAAAAGATTGCATAAAAATATTTATGGACCAAACTGTATGTAAATATGAAAAATACAATGAGAAGGAAGGTAACAGTGCTTAGAATGGTGGGAGTGGCATGGAGAAGTTGAACTGCTCAAAGGTTGGGCTTTGAGTGTTCATGAGACGTAAAATTGACTTTGCGTTTACTGGATGTTTCACTTAAGAATCAAGTTTGTCACAGGAGTTTCTCTTAAAAATAGCTTTAGATAAAAAGGAGACACGAGACCCAACCGAGGTAAAAGGGAGTCAAAACTGAGGACACTAATGACAGCAGCCATTTTGTGCCAGTTAACAATTAGGTGGTGATGGGGGGTGATTAGGGGTCCGTGGTGGGCAAATTAACCAGAACATCAGGGTACCCGCTACTCTTTACAAAGGATGCCCAGAAATCTTTCATGAGCACAGAGAGTCAGGACCTCAGTTAAATGTCTAATTTGAAGCACGGTGTCACCGTCACTGCACTGGCGCATTGGGATTTGCACTCCCAACATCTGGGAGCAACTGTGGGCGGCATGCTAATCCATCACAACATAGGAGTTTTGACAAAGAGGGGGAGACCATTAAGTCCTTTTTTCACTCAATAATAATAATAATAACAATTCTTTTACATTCGTATAGTGATTTTCTCACTACTCAAAGCGCCACTTCAGCTACCACCAATGTGCAACCTCTGCCCAGGTGATGCAATGGCAGCCATTCTTGTAGGTACGCTTATCACACTTGAGCTATTAGGTGGTGAAGTGGTGAGAGACAGACAGCCAATTAGAGACAGGGAATGTTTAGGGGGGGGCAACTGAGCCAGGAGATCAGGATACCCACAACTTTTTACAAAGGATGCCCAGGGATCTTTAATGACCACTTAGAGTCAGGACTTCAGTTTTATATCTCTCTATTATTAAAAAAAAAATCCTGGAGAGAAACAGTAGGGTGATGAGACATGATCTTCACGTTAAGATCACAGAAGACACTTAAAAGACCCGCAAGACTAGAGAGATTGGCCACAGAGCGTCTCGCGGGGACCTAAAGCATGAGACTTTGTGCCAAGAGATTGACCCTGCAGGACCGTCTCGCCATGACGTAGAGCATGAGATTCTTACAAGACACGTCATATTTACACATAAATAAGAGCGCGGGGAGCCACACAGTCAGTCGTGTAAAGGAGGCTTTGAGCAGACACAGATCAGGGCTCTCAGTGCATATAAAGTGTAGAAGGACAATACATTATAAATGAAACGTAGACGACTGAGTGAAGAAGAAAGCAACGTGGAGAAAAGAGACTCAAAAGCATTGGAGAGACAAAAAAGAAAAAGAAGAATCGAGGTGCAAATTCAGAAAATAAGGAAAGTAATAATCAGCCCGCAACAAGTGGAACTGAAAAAAAAAAAGCAGGTCCAGTTGGGCTCAGAATTAAAAGACAAAGTAGAACTTCATAAAGACGTTCACGGATGTTGGTGCTAAACACATGCAGAGCAGGTTAGAGATTAGGAAAGCAGTGGAATTCGAAAGGCTCAAAAAAAAAAAGTTGGTGTGATACACATGTGGAGAAAGTGAAAGAATATGAAAGTATAAAAAAAAGACAGTAAAGATCACAGGAGCGCAAACAAACGGAAATTATTACTCGAAAAATGGAAAATAATCACCACGGACCAGGTGTCATTGAAACAAAAGCAGAACAAAGCGAGGTCAGAAATAAAAGACAAAGAGTCGAAAACAAAGTCAAACATCATAAAGAGGTTAAAAAAACAATTGGGCCAAACACATGCAGAGCAGGTTAGAGAAAATGAAAAGTGGAATTCAAAAGACTCAAAAAGAAGGCGCAAAACACAAGAAGAGCAAGATACAGAATATGAAAGCAGAAAAATACGACAGCATCAAAAAAAGAAAGTAAAGATCACATTAGCGCAAAAAAAGAGAAATAACAAAAAGGCGAATAGAGATTGAATACATGGACACCGGTGATCTGTCAGAAGTATGGAAATATTGCAAGGCTTTGAAGTTTAAGTCAGAGAATTTCAAAAACGGAGTTTACCTCACATGCATTTATTGGTTACTTTGCAAAAAAAATGATTAACTGCGGATGGTGAAGATGGTGTTGTCTGTGCTGAAATTCCAAAGAGAGTCACCTGTCCTGAATTAGGGTACAAAGTCATCAAACACGTCTCATGGAGCTCATTTAAAAGATTCAGCACGTTGGGACTCCAAAGATTCTAAATATTGTTTTTACAGAAGTTCTGAAATTAAAGTGAAACTAATGAAATAGCAACAATTCAAAGAAAAAAAGAAATCTTAAAAGTGTGTATCCGGAAAAACAAAAATGGGGGTTGGCGACCGAAGCCCCCTAGTCTTATCTAAAGGACGGCACCATATTTCTAACAGTGTCTCTGTCACTGCACTGAGATCCACAGTCAGACTACAGGGTGAGCGCCCCCTGGTGGCCTCACCAACACCTTTTCCAGCAGTGGCCCAAGCTTTTCCCAGATGGTCTTCCTTCCACGTACTCGCCGGTCCCAGACATGCTTAGCTTCAGGTGGATGAGCTCTTCTGAAGTGCGTGTGGTATGGCAGCTGTCAAACATTGAGTGACAATTAACAAAAGAGAAACCTTACAACGTTAAAACCGAGGCTGTATTTTTTATCTAAAGGCCAGAAGAGAAAATAGTTTAATCAGACTGGAAATTTAAACACATTATATTACAATTTACATTTAGTCGGAGTTGGTAGATTTCTTCTGACTCCAGTAACCCAAAAGTTGTACTGCTCAAAAGTTGGGCTTTGAGTGTTCATGAGACGTAAAATCGACTTTGCATTTGCTGAATGTTTCACTTAAGAGTCAAGTTTGTCACAGGAGTTTCTCTTAAGAACAGCTTTAGATAAAAAGGAGACACGAGACCCAACTGAGGTTAAAGGGAGTCAGAATTGAGGACACTAATGATGTCAGCCATTTTGTGCCAGTACACTCGCCACACGTTAACGATTAGGTGGTGATGGGATGAGAGAGATAGATGGGGGTGATTAGGGGGTCTGGAATGATCAGGCCGTGGTGGGCAAATTAACCAGAGCATCAGGATACCAAACCCAGGGATCTTTTACGACTACAGAGAGCCAGGACCTAGGTTTAATTTGAAGCCTGGTGACATTTTTACAGCACGCTGTCCCCGTCACTGCACTGGTGTATTGTGATTTTCACTCCTAGCAGCTGGGGGCAACTGTGGACAGCATGGTAATCCATCACAACATAGTAATTTTGATAAAGAGGAGGAGACCATTAAGTCCTATTTTCACTAATCTGCTCAGTAATAATAATAATAATTCTTTCCATTCATATAGCGATTTTCTCACTACTCAAAGCGCCACTTCAGCCACCACCAATGTGCAGCATCTATCAGGATGATGCGACGGCAGACATTATTGTAGGTATGCTCATCGCACTTGAGCTATTAGGTGGTGAAGTTATTAGCGACAGGCAATGATTAGGGTTAATTTAACTAGGACATCAGGAGGGCCCAGAATGATCAGGCTGTGATGGGCAAATTAATCAGAATATCAGGATACCTGCTCCATCTTTACAAAGGATGCCCAGGGATCTTTAATGACCACAGATAGTCAGACACTCATCCAAAGGACGGCACCATATTTATAGCAGTGTCTCTGTCACTGCACTTGGATCCACATTCAGACTACTGGGTAAGTGCCCCCTGCTGGCCTCACCAACACCTTTTCCAGCAGCGACCCAAGCTTTTCCTAGATCACGGGTGCCGAACTCCGGTCCTGGATAGATAGATACTTTATTAATCCCAAGGGGAAATTCACATACTCCAGCAGCAGCATATTGATAAAAAAAAAATATTAAATTAAAGAGTAATAACAATGCATGTAAAAGCAGACAATAACTTTGTATAATGTTAACGTTTACCCCCCCGAGTCACATAGTGTAGGGTCTCCTCAGTCTGTCAGTGCAGCAGGATGGTGACAGCAGTCTGTCTCTGAAGCTGCTCCTCTGTCTGGAGATGATCCTGTTCAGTGGATGCAGTGGATTCTCCATGATTGACAGGAGTCTGCTCAGTGCCCGTCGCTCTGCCATGGATGTCAAACTGTCAGCTCCGTGCCTACAATAGAGCCTGCCTTCCTCACCAGTTTGACCAGGCATGAGATGTCCTTCTTCTTTATGCTGCCTCCCCAGCACACCACCGCGTAGAAGAGGGCGCTCGCCACAACCGTCTGGTAGAACATCTGCAGCATCTTATTGCAGATGTTGAAGGACGCCAGTCTTCTAATGAAGTATAGTCGGCTCTGTCCTTTCTTACACAGATCATCAGTATTGGCAGTCCAGTCCAATTCATCATCCAGCTGCACTCCCAGGTATTTATAGGTCTGTACCCTCTGCACAGTCACCTCTGATGATCAAGGGGTCCATGAGGGGCCTGGTCCTCCTAATATCCCCCACCAGCTCCTTGGTTTTGCTGGTGTTCAGTTGTAGGTGGTTTGAGTCGCACCATTTAACAACGTCCTTGATTAGGTTCCTATACTCCTCCTCCTGCCCACTCCTGATTCAGCCCACCATAGCAGTGTCGTCAGTGAAGTTTTGCACGTGGCAGGACTCCGAGTTGTATTGGAAGTCTGATGTATGTTGGCTGAACAGGACCGGAGAAAGTCCAGTCCCTTGCGACGCTCCTGTGCTGCTGACCACAATGTCAGACCTGCAGTTTCCGAGACGCACATACTGAGGTCTGTCTGTAAGATAGTCCACAATCCATGACACCAGGTATGAATCTACTCCCATCTCAGTCAGCTTGTCCCTAAGGAGCAGAGGTTGGATGGTGTTGAAGGTGCTAGAGAAGTCCAGAAACATAATGCTTACAGCACCACTGCTTCTGTCACAGTGGGAGAGGGATCGGTGTAGCATGTAGATGATGGCATCCTCCGCTTCCACCTTCTCCTGGTATGTGAAATGCAGTGGGTCGAGGGCATGGCAGACCTGTGGCCTCAGGTGGTGGAGCAGCAGCTGCTCCATGGTCTTCATCAGATGTGACGTCAGAGCAACAGGCCGGAAGTCATTCAGCTCACCATGACGTGGTACCTTTGGTACTGGGGTGATGCAAGATGTTTTCCAAAGCCTCGGGACTCTCCCCTGTTCCAGGCTCAGGTTGAAGATGCGCTGTAGAGAACTCCCCAATTCCAACTCACAGGCCTTCAGCAGTCGTGGCGATACTCCATCTGGACCCACTGCTTTGCTGGCACAAAGTCTCCTCAGCTCTCTGCTCACCTGGGCTGCTGTAATTGTGGGTGGAGATGTCTCACCTGTGCTGGTATCAGCAGAAGGATGGGTGGAGGATGCAGTACTCCGAGGTGAGAGTGGGTTAGGGTGGTCACCGGAATGTTCAAGCAAACTATAGAAAAAAAACAGATATAAATCCATTCAGGAGTTCTCTTGTGAAAAGCATATAGACAGACAGACAGACAGATGTTGGATTATCAATCTATCTATCTGTCTACTGTATAGGTGGATGTAGATATACTGTAAATAGATACAGATATTAAGCTTCATTTTAAACCCAAATTTCCTCCAGGGGACAAATAGAGTTCTATATATCTATCTAAACTTAATTCCAGGCCTATCAGTTAGGCTTACTTAACAAGAAGCCAGCCATCACGCACATCATGACCCTCAAGTCCACTTCCTGCTGCTGACTGATAAAATAAAGGAATTGTGGGATGAGCAAAGCCACCCAGCAACAGCATTAGTCAGACACATTTGAGCATCACATATTAGTTATATATTAATTGACTGAAAGTGTTTTCAGTTTTTAAAAGCAAAATTTATTCTGTGCTGGTGCTTTTATCACAGCATGCATACAGTCATTTGTGCTGATTACATTAGGAAAATCAGCAATGGCTGCAAATTGCCTTTTGATTTCCGCTTGCTCCTCCTGAGTGTAAGAAAGTTGAATGTGTCTGGGTAGCATCTTAATCACACCATCCCATATGGGTGTCATGACATGGCTCAGGGTTGGTAGTGAGATTCCTGACTGGTCAGTCAGTTCACGCTGAACATTGCCCATCGCCAAATATCCTGTGGTTGTGTGATGGTCCAGGTGGGCTTGTAATCGATTGATGTCTTTTTTTGGGTGGTTCTGAGAGGAGTGCATTAAAGTCATCTAGCCGACTGAAAACAAAGCGTGAACTCATTTATTAGCATATTGCAAAGTTATAAGGGGTCTAACATTTGTTCTATTTCTTAAGTGAAAAAATGCTGTCATAGTAATCTGATTAATATGAGATTTAAAATTAAGGTCCGAGTCAATAATTACCCCTAAATTCTTTACCTCTTAATTTTTAATTCTAATGCATTAAGTTTATTTCTATTAACCTAATTATATTAATTTATATTCACTAAAATATCTGTTTTCTCCTTATTTAGTTTGAGAAAATTGCTACTCATCCATTCAGAAACACAAGTAAGACATTGGGGTCAGTGAATCAAGAGAGTTGGGGTCATCAGGTGCTATTGATAAATACAGTTGTGTGTCGTCAGCATAGCTGTGGTAGCTCATGTTATGCCCCGAGATAATCTGACCTAACGGAAGCATGTAAATCGAAAAGAGCAGCGGACCCAGGATAGAGCCTTCTTAGTGAATATTTCTAATGGGGCTATTGACATGACATTTTCACCACACGTTGGTAACATGCCAAGTAATCCACATATACAAAGAAATCCAAACAAACGAGTCCATAAATGAAGTGATCTATGCTAATAAAAGGCAAAGCCCTCACTCACTCACTCATCACTAAGTCTCCAACTTCCCGTGTAGGTAGAAGGCTGAAATTTGGTAGCCTTATTCCTTACAGCTTACTTACAAAAGTTAAGCAGGTTTCATTTCGAAATTCTACACGTAACGGTCATAACGGTCGACAACATCCGCCATGTTGAACTTTTTTATTTACGGCCCCATCTTCATGAAATTTGGTAGGCGGCTTCCCTGCACTAACCAAAACCGATGTATGTACTTATTTTGGTGGTATGACGCCACTGTCGGCCACCATATTGAACTTTCCAACGTCACTAATTCTCCAACTTCCTGTGTAGGTAGAAGGCTGACCCCATCGTCACGAAATTTGGTAGGCGGCTTCCCTGCGCTAACCGAAACCGATGTATGTACTTATTTTGGTGGTATGACGCCACTGTTGGCCGCCATATTGAACTTTCCAACGTTACTAATTCTCCCACTTCCGGTGTAGGTAGAAGACTGACATTTGGCAGGCTCATTCCTTACAGCTTACTTACAAAAGTTGGGCAGGTTTCATTTCGAAATTCTACGTGTAACGGTCAACAATGTTCGCCACGTTAAACTTTCATATTTATGGTCCCATCTTCATGAAATTTGGTAGGCGGTTTCCTGTGCTAACCGAAACCAATGTATGTACTTATTTCGTTGGTATGACGCCACTGTCAGCCGCCATATTGAACTTTCCAACGGTCTTTGTTACTTACGGGCCCATCTTCAAGAAATTTGGTACGCGGGTTCCCAACGTTAACTGAATCCTACTTACGTACATATCTACATCCATAGCCTGCAGCTCGGTCACCGTGTGAGGTGGCGTTGGTCCCCCATCCCAACGCCCCACGCTGTTGGCTGCCTGCCTATATAAGGCCGTCCGTTGCTCCAGTCTCTACATTCCCTTCCTTGCTTCGCAACGGGAATTAACGTCTCCCTGCTGATAACTGCAGCTTTTTTATTTAATCCACGGCTTCTCCACTCTTTTATTGTTCATTTATTATGATTATAGTTATTGTGTAGGTATTTTAGACTTACTTTACATTGTTCAGGTGCCCATTTCCTTTATCATTCCAACCGTACCCCCATTAACATGTCTATCGAGGTGATCACCATCGATCAAAGAACTGTCACTTACCGAGTGGTTTCCATGCCCAGAGATGGCACCTGCCTTTTCCATTCTCTGTGTTACATATTGCACGGCCATATCAGGCTCACTCTTGATATCCGGAGGAAGATTCTGTCTTATGTATTGAATGACTGGGACAGGTTCAAGGTGTGGACTGATGACGGTACAGGAGATAATTAGACTACACAGGAGCACTAGAAGAGTGAAATGTTTAAGCCCTTCGCCTATGGATCTGCATGTGAGTTGATGGCTGCCGCTGAATTGTTCGGTTGTTGCTTTCAAGTGTACTGAAATGGCCAAATATTTTACACCTTTTGACAACCGCCAATGCCTCTTAAACATCTTATATTCACAGGTGACGCTTTCAGTAGTGGACACTTTGATGTTTATGAATGTTTAAACTCTCAAAAGCTGGATGTGATTTTATTGATGAAACCGGTTGTGTGCTTACAACGCTTGACAGATGCTGAATGTCTCTTCAGCATAAGTCCTACAAATACTGTCGTCATTGAAACAAACCATGAAACTCAAACCGATTATGACAGCAGCAATCCAAGCTGTGAGATTTGAGACAAGATTACTGTTCACATGGCAAACTGTACGTTACATGCTCAAGAGTAAGCTCAGCGCACAGCTTGGTCATATTACAACCGGAGGGCCGAACTCACAATGTGGTATACAAAGAGATCCTTAACAAATAATTATTGGTATATTTTCCCTCAGTTTAAAAAGGTTTAATTTTCTTCGTAATAAAAATTTTAAGGCAGCACTTCACCGCTGCGATGCGCGGGTATTTTGCTAGTGTGTTATAAAGTGGAATGACACAGGGAATAAGTATTGAACACGTGACGAAAAGGCCTGGAAAGCCAAATTGACGCCTGTCAATCCTGATAGCCCCCCATCAGTGCAAATGAATATCAGCTGCTTTAGTCCTAACTAATGGCCTGTCATTCTCAAGGGATCACACAAGAAGCATCTCATGATGGGTTGAAAAGCAACCCAAGCTCACTGGAACATTCAGAAGTTTAGAACTATGTCTGTCACCAATGCCATCAGTGTGTTTGTGAAGGTCTTGAGAGAGCTCTGTGCTTTTACCCATCATGAGATGCTTCTTGTGTGACACCTTGGTAATGATAGGCCATCAATTAGGACTAAAGCAGCGGATATTCATTGGCACTGACAGGGGCTAGCAGGATTGCTTTCTCAATACTGACACACTTCAGCAGCTTTTTGCACCTCCCTTTCTTCACGTGTTCAGTACTTATTCCCTGTGTTATTCCACTTTATTACGCATAACCTGATTTATGAACTTATTTGTTCTGATGGCTATGCCTGTCTGTGGAGAGATTGTCGACCTCATCTTTGAGAGGTTTACTTACCTCGGCAGTGACATTCATGTGACTCTTCATATGAAGTCAGTAGAGGGATTGAGAGAGCATGGAGGGGGTCATGAGGTCACTTTGAAGGGGTGTGTGGCGCTCCTGATATCAATGCAAAAGGACGAAGGTCCAAGTCTTTAAAGTCCTGGTGCCTCTTGTTTGTGAGACATGGACGATATCCAGTGACCTGAGATGAAGACTGAACTCCTTCATGTGTGTCTCTCCGGAAAATCCTTGGGTACCACTGGTTTGAGGCACATGACCTGCATTGTGAGGGAGTGTTAGTTACGGCACTACGGCCATGTGGTGCGTTTCCCCGAGGATGATCCAGCTCGTAGGATCCTCATTGTTGGGGGGCCCGAGTGGCTGGACCAGGCTAAGGGGTCGCCCACGTAACACCTGGCTGCGGTAGATAGAGGGGAGTGTGGGACTGGACCGCATGTCTGCCTGGCTGGGTTGCCAACTGGGATCCCGAGCTGTTTCGTCATGTGGTGGGTGCGGCAATGCGCTGTACCAGTACATGCTCCCCAACTTTACTTGACTTGTTCTGAGTTCTTTGTATGTGTGGATTACTTGGCTTGTTACCGACATCTGGTGAAAATTTCATGTCAATAGCCCCATTAGAAATATATTTGCTGCGAAAACCGTTGATGCGTTCAATGCTTATTTTCCCTGCTGTAAATAAAAGATGTGCGCCATGGTCTTTACAGAAAGCGGCCTTAACATTTCAGGGTCTGCAGCGAAGCAGCACTCTTGCCGTCTAGGGACAGCTTAGCAATTCGCTAAATAAAAACGTTTTGATGGACCGACTGGCCTCCTCTCGATTGTCAGATTTCTTATGTTCTACTTGTACGTTCTTATGACTAGAGCACTGCTTTTATTTTTTCTTGTGTCCCCATCTTGCCCTACTTAACGTCTTTGAGACCCACAATGACAGTCAGTCCATCTTTCCCCTTTGGAGAGTCGCCATCGACAGGGTTGCTTAACTCTTTGAGGGCTGAATGTTTTTCCAAAAAACAAAAAATTCTGCTAACAAAGCAGTGGTTTCACATGTAAATCAACACAAAATGTCTGTTGCTGTGTGCTGTGGCTGCTGTCGGCGCCTGCTTGTCATCTCTGGCAGCTATTCGGGGGCAGCTCGACGGCCAGAAGGAAGGCCGTGGCGGACCGGCTGCCTGGCTATCTTTGTGTGATGGCGGCAGTGGCAGTCTAATTCATGCCTCTTGTCATGGTAAGCGCCGGTATCCTCCTAGGCAAATGTTGCCCTTAACAGGCACATAAGCTACGTGAACATGTTCAGCACTACGATCTGCTAATGCTGGTACCTCAATTTCATTTTCGAGTCCAACAAATCAGAGTACAATTCAACGGTAACACACAAAATGTCACCCCCCGCGGAGCATTTTGCTTTGCACGTTCGCTTTGGTCTCTCACCAAATGTCGATGCCCCTTTAGAGGTTGTTTGCTCTTCGCTACTCATTCACACAAAGGCAATCAAAGTCAAATCAATGAAGCAAACTTTCCTTCTAGCAACGAGAGTCAAACTGAAAACGTATCAGCGAGTTTTGTCACCGTTTACGGCTGATTACCAACCTGTACTCCTTAATTTCGACAAACGTTGACATCCGCCCTTTAAAGTGTTAAATGACCTGCAGTGACCCATCGCGAGATTCTTCGCCAGCTGTGCACGACTCTTCTCTCATTGAATATGACAATGAGTCACATCTCGCTACGACTCAAAAGCAGGCCAACTTTGACCCATTAGATTAAGAAACTATGGGCCATGGCAACGATCTCAAAATCTAGTCCAAACCATGCGTCCAAGGGGTCAGTGGGCCGACATAGTTACCTTTCTTAAACAAAATTCCTCACTGTTAGGACCACACAAGGTGATTCCAAGATGGCTAATCAGGCTGTGGTCGAAAGTAAGGTACTGCGGGTCTATAAGCATACGTTTGATAGGTCACTGTGCTCTGTGCAAGTCCATCTTCTAAATTTGCTTTCTTCTGCTCACATGCCCAGCTGACACACAGCCAGATTAAGCACAGGGGTTCACCACACAGATCTGCCTACAAGCCGTAGGATGGGAGGCGGGCGGATTGGAACAACTGGACAGCGTGCAGTCAGACTGTGAGATGCTGTCACCGTGTGCTGTTTCTGTCTGTTAAGTCAGCATGGAATTGTATCCTTCGTTGAAGTACCATTGCCTTGTTTGGAATTGCATGTTCATCTGAAGGGGATCCTGCACGTGAAGAAAGAGCATTGCGCGCTACACCTTTGAAGCCAACAAATGGATGGAAGACCTCAGCGTCTGTTCCTGAGAATGCTTTCCACTTCTGCAATGATGACACCGACAGACTCTATTCCACTCCAGGACCGGGTCTTGTCACTGCCTTCATTCGTCATTGTACTTTCTGCAGTGTAAGGCCAGGTTTCTTCTTCACGTGACGCCTGCTCAAGCGGATGCTCTTGATACGTAAACGTTTTACTGTTCATACTTGCATGCGTACTTTACGGAAATCTGGAGGAATCCACAAGGTGGCAGTGCGAGATATTATCACGGTGAGAACAGGTTCGGCTTCGCTGTGTCGTGAATTACCTGGAACAGCCATTCAATTCCGATGACACCCTACCGCAATATCTCTGAAAAGGATATTTAATACTTGAATCCATCAATCCAGGGATGTGTCCATTCCAGCAAGCATTGGGCACGAGGCAGAAACAATCCTTGGATGGGTTTGGGTTCATCACTCATCGCAAGGTGAATACAAGTACTTACATACACACTGGAGTCATTTTCGTGTCACCAAATCTGCATCTCTTTGGATGGAAACTGAAAACCACTGTGGAAACCCAGCAGGAAAACATGGAGACTCCAGCGACGTGACTCCCTGCGAGACAGCAGTGCTACTGCTCTGCCACCGTGCCACCTCCATGTGTGTAATTATTATCAGTATTCATTATTTAAATTAAATTAACCATTTATCTATAAAATGTGACAGACATACTTTATTGCATTTCATCATGAAAGTGATATCAAGTATAAATTTTAGGATTGTAAATGTGCAGAGAGTTGGCATATCATACATTTAATGTGTTCAGTGTGGCGATCTACTGTTGTCAGGTCAGGAGGAAGCCCCAGAAAAAAAGAGGGCACAGAAGATGGTATGCGAGACTTTTAAAGCGTATCGTGTCATTATGATCAGGAATATGGGACACTTGAATATAAAAGCACCACAAATGCACGTGTGTGTCGGCATTTTGCTTCACCACATCAAACCGTTCATCAAACATCAAATCGCGCACATCGATCTCGTAGGATCATCATAGCAGCTTTCTGTCACATGTAGCACACTGCGCCCCCCCCCACCCGACTTTTTGCTGGTATTGCAACTCACGCACGTGTCACGTTAATCTCAGAGGACGCGTCAAATGAACGCTAGGAACGCGTGGCTGCCATGATGAGTGCACGTATGTGTTCTGAGCGTGAAGTATAAACGAGCCCTAAGGTGATGTTAAACAAAGTTAAGTTATTTCTCCTACGTGATTTCTTACCGCCGTGTCATCTTTTATGTTACTAGAGGGCTTCGCCCGCTGCTCATTTCGCTCGCCAACCCCTGTTTTTGTATGTCCAGATACACACTTGACATATTTTTTTTTTTAGTTGTTGCTACTTCATTAGTTTCGCTTTTATTTCAGAACTTCTGTAAAAACAATATTTGGAATCTTTGGAGTCCCAACGTGCTGAATCATTTTAATGAGGTCAGTGAGACGCGTATTTAATGACTTTGTACCCTAATTCAGGACAGGTGACTCTCTTTGTAATTTCAGCACAGACAACACGATCTTCATCATCAGCAGTTAATCATTTTTGTTGCAAAGTAACCAATAAAAGCATGTGAGGTAAACTCCGTTTTTTTTAATTCTCTGACTTAAACTTCAAAGCCTTACAATATTTCCATATCACCTGTGTCCATATATTTGGTCTCTATTCGCCTTTTCGTTATTTTTCCGAGTAATAATTTCTATTTTTTTGCACTAATGTGATCTTTACTTTCTTTGTTTTGACACTGTCGTTTTTTTTCTGCTTTCATATTCTGTCTCGTGCTCTGTTTGTGTTTCGCTCCTACGTTTTTTTTGAGTCATTCCACTTTTCATTTTCTCTAACCTGCTCTGCATTTGTTTGGCCCCCTTTGTTTTTTAACCTCTTAATGACGTTTGACTTTGTTTTCTACCCTTTGTCTTTTATTTCTGATCGCTTTGTCCTGCTTTTTTTTTCAATGACATCTGGTCCGTGGTGATTATTTTCCCTTTTTCGAGTAATAATTTCTGTTTGTTTGCGCTCCTGCGATCTTTACTTTCTTTTTTTTTTTTATATTTTCAAATTTTCCTACTTTCATATTCTTTAACTTTCTCCACATGTGTATCGCGCCTTTTTGTTTTTTTTTGAGCCTTTTGAATTCCACTGCTTTCATAATCTGTAACCTGCTCTGCATGTGTATAGCGCCAACGTCCCTATCGGACCTACTTTTTTTTGTTTCAGTTCCACATGTTCCGAGCTAATAATTACTTTATTTTCTGAATTTGCACCTCGATTATTCTTTTTCTTTTTTGTCTCTCCAGCGCTTTTCAGTCTCTTTTCTCCGCGCTGCTTTCTTCTTCGCTTAGTCGTCTACGTTTCATTTATAACGTATTATCCTTATGCACTTTATATGCGCTGAGAGCCCTGATCTGTGTCTGCTCAAAGCCTCCTTTACACTATTGAGTGTGTTGCTGCCCGCGCTCTTATTTATGTGCAAGTATGGCATGTCTTGCAAGAACCTCATGTTCTACGTCATCGTGAGACGGTCCTGCAGTGTCAATCTTTTGGCACAAAGTCTCATGTCTAAGGTCCCCGCGAGACGCTTTGTGGCCAGTCTCTTTAGTCTCACGGGTCTTTTAAGTGTCTTCCGTTATCTGAACGTGAAGATCACGTCTTGTCGCCCTACTGCTTCTCTCCAGGATTTTTTTTTCTATAATAGAGAGATATCTATATAGATTTGGGTTAAGTAACATGCCACAATCACAAACGAACTCATTCCCAGGGAATGAGTGCCCCATAGTGGACACAAGGTTCCAAAACAACTATTGGGGTGTCAAGCCGATCGTCCCCGTTTAATTGCAGTCCTAATATTAAACACATAAGGTCGCTATGTGCGTCTTCATTACAAATAACTGTAAACCAATTCATTCGAGATGTTCTGGTAACAATTCTAAGGAACACGGAACTTTGTCCTTCAGCTCAGTCGAGTCAAAACTGATTGTTTCTCTGTGGCAGCGGTGAGCTGATTTAAAGCTGGAAGACTTGGAGGGGCAGAATCAATTGCCCTCGCCAGGGATCTTCTCACCATTGCGGATAACAAAAAAAGAGGAGAAGGTTCGCTTGAGCGCCCCCACTCTGCCCTGGGTGGCATTGCCTGAATTAGACAATCCCAGCGGGTGATCCACAGACACACATGCTTGACAAGGTGTACTCTGCCCGTCTGTCTTACACATGATAATATCTTTTACTTCTACTCTGCTCGTGTTTGTTTGTAGTGATGGCACCTTCTCTTTGGACCCTTCTTCAAACTTAGAGCCTTATCTCCTGTCCAGACCAGCTTTGTCTTCATGTTTGGCTCTTTTTTCCCCCTTGTTTTAAATTCAAGCGCTGACCCATGACAGTGGCTTTGGCGACCCGTTAATTCCATGTGGCAGGTGACACACGCAGCGTTTGCTGTATTCATTCTCTCCGTGAGCCTGCTGTTAACACCATCTTCACTTTATTATGGATCACTGGCTTTGAAATGCAAATTCAGTGATGTTAGGATTGAATGTCAGCGCCATAACGTCCAACAGACTTGACTTCCTGCTGGGCAGAACTGAGTATCAAGTGATGCAAACACGGAGAGGATACACCGGCTGAACTGGTGAGAAGAGTACAGTCGTGGGCAAAAGTTTGGAGAATGAGCCGAGTGTTGGTTTTCACAAAGCGTGCTGCTTCAGTGTTTTCAGATCTTCCTGTCAGACGTTTCTCTGGTGTACTGAAGTAGAATGACAAGCAGTTCAGAAGTTTCAAAGGCTTTTATTGACAATGACATGAAGTTTACGTGCAGAGTTGGCCCTTCTTTCTTTTTCAAGACCTCTGTGATTCACCCTAGCAGGATGTCAATCAACTTCTGGGCCAAATCCTGACTCATGGCAGCCGCCCATTCTTGCATAATCAATGCTTGGAGTTTGTCAGAATTGGTGGTTTTTTGTTTGTCCACACGCCTCTTGAAGATTGACCACAAGTTCTCAATGGGATTAATAATGTCTGGGGAGTTTCCTGGCCAAGGACTTCAAATTTTGATGTTTTGGGCGGCACGGTGGCACAGTTGGTAGCGCTGCTGCCTTGCAGTAAGGAGACCCGGGTTTGCTTCCCACCTCTTCCCTGCATGGAGTCTGCATGTTCTCTCCGTGTCTGCGTGGGTTTCCTCCCACAGTCCAAAGACATGCAGGTTAGGTGCATTGGCGATCCTAAATTGTCTCTAATGTGTGCCCTGAGGTGGGCTGGCGCCCTGCCCGGGGTTTGTTCTTGCCTTGTGTCCTGTGTTGGCTTTGATTGGCTCTAGCAGACCCCCGTGACCCTGTGTTAGGATATAGCAGGTTGGAAAATGACTGACTGACTGTTCCCTGAGCCATTCGGTTCTCACTTTTGCCTTATGACCCGGTGCTCCATCATGTTGGTCACCAAACTGTTCTTGGATGGTTGGGAGAAGTTGCTCTCAGAGGATGTTTTTGTTCCATGAGGAATGAAATATGAAACAAGCCGACAGATGACCAGCTAAACTGGAACGTCACACTACAGCCAGTTTCTCTCCAACCAGTTTCTTAATGAGAAGGCAATTCTTGCTGTTAATTAAAGCCATTATTGAATATCAGGACTTGTTGCTGCTCTCAGACTGTTAATTTTCTGTCTTTTTTTTTACTAAGACCACCATCAAGATGTTTTGGTGACCTGAGCTGTCCAACATGACCAAGACCTTCACCTTTCTATATTTTCATTTCATTTTTTGTTTTTATTATTGTTTGGCTGCTCATTAAGGAAAAGGAAACAACTAAGGGGGTCAGAGTCACGATAATTAAAATGAAGGCAAAACAATTGAATCTGCAGCAAAAACGGCTCACTGATTAAGAAGATGGTTAGAATGAAACCCTGCAGCCACTGCGGCCCACCAGGACTGGAGTTGGACACCCCTGTCTTAGAGAGTTCTTTCACTCTCTGCATGGTGAAGACACACACTTCAAACCAAACTAAATATCTGAATGAGTTTAAATAATAGGACGGGCTCACACGAGGTTCTCTCTGATCATTGGCACCGGAGGTAGTGGTAAACGGACCGGTGGATTTACTATCGTACTCTTCTTTATTTATTTATCTGGTTTAGTACAATGATATATACTGTATACCCTGCTGTTCTTTCTTGAACTCTGTGAAGTGTTTTGAGCATGGGAAAGGCGCTATATAAATAAAATGTATTATTATTATTATTATCCATCCTGCTATATCCTAAAACAGGCTTCACGGGGGTCTGCTGGAGCCAATCCCAGCCAACTCAGGTCGCAAGGCAGGAAACAAACCTCGGGCAGGGCGCCAGCCCACCTCAGGGCACACACACACACACACACACACAAGGGACAATTTAGAATCAGCAATGTACCTCACCTGCATGTCTTTGGACTGTGGGAGGAAACCCACGCAGACACGGGTAGAACATGCAAACTCCACGCAGGGAGGACCCGGAAAGTGAACCCACAGGTCTCCTAACTGTGAGGCAGCAGCACTACTACTGCGCCACCGTATCACTATTATTAAAATTTATATTGTTTATTTAAATTATACAGTGGACTACAAAATGTAAATGTTGCTTGACGTTTGTTATGTTACATTTAACTATAAATACTGTGTAAACGAAGATTAAATCTTGATTTTTCCAAATATGTTAAAATAGAATAAAAAGCATTTCATCTGGTCCACTTGCTCTTTCACATCGCTGTAAAATAAAGTTTATCTATCTATCTATCTATCTATCTATCTATCTATCTATCTATCTATCTATCTATCTATCTATCTATCTATCTAAAATGAAGATCAATCTGCTGCTCTGCGCTAAGGCGGTGCGATGCCTTAAAAGTTCACATGGCCCTGTTAGATGAACGATGCCAGTGTTCTGCAAGTTCACACCTCACAAGGACTCGCTCAAAGTTCAGTTCACACCGATTAAAATGAATACGTTCACGTTCATAGTTCACCATTTCAGTTTTGAACTAGCTCATGTTCAGTTCATTTTGTATTTTTTAAGGAGTGAGAATAAATGACCCATGAGTAATTTTTTCAGTTTTGCATGCCTTACAGTGGTGTGAAAAACTATTTGCCCCCTTTCTGATTTCTTATTCATTTGCATGTTTGTCACACAAAATGTTTCTGATCATCAAACACATTTAACCATTAGTCAAATATAACACAAGTAAACACAAAATGCAGTTTTTAAAATGATGGTTTTATTATTTAGGGAGAAAAAATCCAAACCTACATGGCCCTGTGTGAAAAAGTAATTGCCCCCTGAACCTAATAACTGGTTGGGCCACCCTTAGCAGCAATAACTGCAATCAAGCGTTTGCAATAACTTGCAATGAGTCTTTTACAGCGCTCTGGAGGAATTTTGGCCCACTCATCTTTGCAGAATTGTTGTAATTCAGCTTTATTTGAGGGTTTTCTAGCATGAAGCGCCTTTTTAAGGTCATGCAGGTCATAGCATCTCAATTGGATTCAGGTCAGGACTGTGACTAGGCCACTCCAAAGTCTTCATTTTGTTTTTCTTCAGCCATTCAGAGGTGGATTTGCTGGTGTGTTTTGGGTCATTGTCCTGTTGCAGCACCCAAGATCGCTTCAGCTTGAGTTGACGAACAGATGGCCGGACATTCTCCTTCAGGATTTTTGGTAGACAGTAGAATTCATGGTTCCATCTATCACAGCAAGCCTTCCAGGTCCTGAAGCAGCAAAACAACCCCAGACCATCACACTACCACCACCATATTTTACTGTTGGTATGATGTTCTTTTCTGAAATGCTGTGTTCCTTTTACGCCAGATGTAACGGACATTTGCCTTCCAAAAGTTCAACTTTTGTCTCATCAGTCCACAAGGTATTTTCCCAAAAGTCTTGGCAATCATTGAGATGTTTCTTAGCAAAATTGAGACGAGCCCTAATGTTCTTTTGCTTAACAGTGGTTTGCGTCTTGGAAATCTGCCATGCAGGCCGTTTTTGCCCAGTCTCTTTCTTATGGTGGAGTCGTGAACACTGACCTTAATTGAGGCAAGTGAGGCCTGCAGTTCTTTAGACGTTGTCCTGGGGTCTTTGTGACCTCTCGGATGAGTCGCCTCTGCGCCTTGGGGTAATTTTGGTCGGCCGCCACTCCTGGGAAGGTTCACCACTGTTCCATGTTTTTGCCATTTGTGGATAATGGCTCTCACTGTGGTTCGCTGGAGTCCCAAAGCTTTAGAAATGGCTTTATAACCTTTACCAGACTGATAGATCTCAATGACTTCTGTTCTCATTTGTTCCTGAATTTCTTTGGATCTTGGCATGATGTCTAGCTTTTGAGGTGCTTTTGGTCAACTTCTCTGTGTCAGGCAGCTCCTATTTAAGGGATTTCTTGATTGAAACAGGTGTGGCAGTAATCAGGAAATTGAACTCAGGTGTGATACACCACAGTTAGGTGATTTGTGAACAAGCGGGCAATTACTTTTTCACACAGGGCCATGTAGGTTTGGATTTTGTTTCTCCCTAAATAATAAAAACCATCATTTAAAAACTGCATTTTGTGTTTACTTGTGTTATATTTGACTAATGGTTAAATGTGTTTGATGATCAGAAACATGTTGTGTGACAAACATGCAAAAGAATAAGAAATCAGGAAGGGGGCACATAGTTTTTCACACCACTGTATATTAGTCTATTATCAATCAATCAATCAACATTTATTTATATAGCACATATTCATACAAAAAAATGTAGCTCAAAGTGCTTTAGAAAATGAATAGAAAAATAGAAGACACAATAAAAAATAAACATAAGTCAACATTAATTAACATAGAATAAGTAAAGTCCGATGGCCAGGGTGGACAGAAAAAACAAAAAAAAAAACTTCAAAGGCTGGAGAAAAAAAATAAAATCTGCAGGGGTTCCAGACCACGAGACCACCCAGTCCCCTCTGGACAATCTACCTAACATAAGTCAAACAGTCCTCTTTGGATTTAGGGTTTTCATGGAAGGACCTGATGATGATGGTCACGTAGACTTCTGGCTTTCAGTCCATCAATGTTGGAGCATCATGAAGCTTTGAGTAGGTGGAGGTGGCGCAGGCCACCACTACAAAGAAACCGGAAAAAGAAACAGAAGAGAGAGTTGGGGTCAGTACGGATTTTAGAGCCACCATGAATAGTTATTATGATGAATTGAACATACAGAGTATCAGGATTAAGTTAAAGTGAAGTTATGAGAAGGCCATGTTACAGTAATGTGTTGTCAGCAGTGTTTTAAAGTGCTCTACTGTATCAGCCTGTTGAATTCCTATTGGCAGGCTATTCCAGATTTGAGGTGCATAGCAGCAGAAGGCCGCCTGCCCGCCTCACCACTTCTTTTAAGTTTTGTTCTTGGAATTCTAAGGAGACACTCATTTGAGGATCTGAGGTTACGATTTGGAATATAACGTGTCAGGCATTCTGATATATAAGATGGAGCAGATTATTTAAGGCTTTATAAACCATAAGCAGTATTTTAAAGTCAATCCTGAATGACACAGGCAACCAGTGTAGTGACATCAAAACTGGAGAAATGTGTTCGGATTTTCTTTTCCCACTTAGGATTCTATTACAGTGTTCTTGAATAAAATACAATAATTTAGATTTTTTTTTATTTAAAAACACTTTATTGAGTTATATCCAGCAATGAACACGTAGAACCATATATGCTGATATCCTCTCGGTCAAAAAAGAAATTAAACAGATGCGAGTATCCATACAAATGACCGCTGTTTCCAACTGTGTGACACAAATGGTGACGGCTGAACCAGCATGTAGGTGAACTAACTTTTTACTCTGCTGGTGAAAATTTGCCTCACATATTACATATCCAACGGGGAAAAATATAACGTGGCCTCGCGAAGTCCAACGTTTTCCTAAAAGCGAAAGCGGAGCTTCACCGCGTGCTCGTGTCAGTTGGGGTACAGCTTAAGCACAAGCAGGCAGATACAAACAGTGCCGATCTGATTTAATATTTTTTTCTGAATACAAGTAAATGGCAGAAGATTCGTATGAAATAAATCCATCCATCCGTTATCCAACCTGCTATATCATAACTACAGGGTCACAGGGGGTCTGCTGGAGCCAGTCTCAGCCAACACAGGGCGCAAGGCAGGAAACAAACCCCAGGCATGGCGCAGGGCACACACACACACAAACACGGACAATTTAGAATCGCCAGTGCACCTAACCTGCATGTCTTTGGACTGTGGGAGGAAACCCACGCAGACACGAGGAGAACATGCGTACTTCACGCAGGGAGGACCCGGGAAGCGAACCTAGGTTTCCTAACTGGGTCTCCTAACTGCGCCACCGTGCCACCCAATGAAATAAATATTCATAAATATCCAGTTATCTGAATACCGTAATCGGATTCGGCTCCACCCCAACATTACAGGGTAAGGCAAAAGGTTTAATCTGAACCTAAGGCAGATCCAGAGTGTCACCTAAAACTGAACAAGCTCACGTTCAAGTTCTTCACTTTGTGGCGGACACCCCTCTGGCAGAGTACCTGGGGGAACGGCCATGGGAGGCCAGTTACTTCCCCCCCTGAACACTTGGTGGCAGCCCCTCGGGTTGCATCGGGGCCACAGTCGTGGAACACCAGAGCTCATCCCTGTTGGGCTCTGTGGCCACCGCCAGGGGGAGCTGCACAGCTTAACGAGCCCATCTGGGAGGGAACGCAGCCACACCCGGAAGTGCAGCCTGAATTAGGCTAATTATCACCTGAAGTACTTCTGTGTGGACTATGAAAGGAGCCTGAAGCCGTTACTCCGGGTGCCAGAGTCGGGAGGAGTGTTTTTTTGGGGTGTTTTTGGTTTCTGTGTGCTTTGGGGACTGAGAGACATGGGCAAGACGTTGCCCCCAGCTGAAGAGAAAGTAAAAGTTTGTAAACTTTTTACATGTGCCTCCGTTGTCAGTCTGTGTCGGGTCGGGCACCTATATAGCGCCTTATCACAACTTGCAAATACGTTACGTTAAGTTCACCATTCTTAGACAAATTAGCTTATTCAATGGACGTACTTTTTCAAACTCGTTCATGCACAACACTGAACGATACCATCGCCTCTTTTTGGGTGGGAGAGATGGATAGCCGCATTATGGCTTACGAACAGTTACCCACGTGAAGCGCCGACACCGGGTTTGGCACGTGAGCATTTTGTTTGCTGCATCTTGGCACACATAGGGGTAGTCGGAAATGTCATTCTGATGATTCGAAGGTGATTTGTTCCAAGTGCATTTGGAATTACTGCAAATTTTGATGCCATATTGGCACAAAACCTTTAAAATTCAATCTGCCTTAACATAAAATGGATTTAAATAAAATGTGTTTTTTTTTTTCCTGTTTTGTCGCATTACAAACTGGAATTAAAATGGAATTTGGAGGGTGGTAGCGCCATTTGATTTACACACCATGCTGTGGTGCATAGATTAGCCTGGATATTGGTAAATACCCAACTCTTTATGAAAGATGTGCAGGGGTCTTTTTTGAACGCAGAGTTAGGACCATCTTATTCAAAGGATGGCACCATTTTTATAGCACAATGTCCCCGTCACTGCACTAGGGCCACCAGGTAAGTGCCCCCTTCTGGCATGTGGTATGGCTGCTGGCTTTCATAGACACAGCCTATGAGTGGCACAGACTGCGGTCTGCCTGGCAGATAGCCCATCCTCTAGGACCCCACAGGCTCATCCACCTGCATAACTCGGAGTTTATCCCTTAAGAGGGTTGGCCGGGTGGTACTGAAGGCACTGAAGAAGTCAAAGGGAATCATTCCAGTGTTGGTTGGCCCCACATGCTGGAGAGTGGACTCTGTGATGGACTGCTGCTGCCCTGTCCAGGGCTGTTTTGTGTCTTGCCTTCCATGCTGTTAGGGGAGGCTGTGCCCCCCAGTGACTTTAATTAAGCAGGTTTTGCAAACGTTATGTTGAAGTTTCTACTTGACAAAGGCTTCCAGTTTGATCTCCACTGCCATGTAAATGCTTGACTCTTGAGAAGGTCGCTTAACCAATCAGTGTTTCAGCTGTAGAAGAAATTCAGGAGTTGTTCGCCATGTGTTGTAAATTCATTTGAACTTCTGCCTTTTTAATGTCAAGGAAATCTTTATTATGGCACAAAAGGAAATTACAAGCTTTTGACTAACTAACTTTGGACTCCTTCGGTACTGTGTCTCTCCGGAGAATCCATGGGTGCCGTTGGTTTGACTTTGTGTTGCTCATGGAGTCCCGAATGAGGCACATGACCTGCATTGTGAGGGAGCGTCAGTTACGCACTACGGCCATGTGGCGCGTTTCCCCGAGGGTGATCAGCTCGTAAGATCCTCATTGTTGGGGACCCAAGTGGTTGGACCAGGCCAAGGGGTCGCCCACGTGACACCTGGCTGCGGCAGGTAGAGGGTCATTTCCAGAAGGTGGGACTGGACTGCGTGTCTGCCTGGGGGTTTGCCAACCGGGATCCCGAGCTGTTTTTTCATTTTGTGGTGGGTATGGCAACACACTGTACCAGTGCATACCCCCCAACTTGACTTGACTAACTTGCCTTACAAGTAAATAACCAATGATATCAGACAGCAAGAAAGAGAAAAACCATAAACTGTATGCTGCTGAAAAGCATCCTCACCTACAGTGGTGTGAAAAACTATTTGCCCCCTTCCTGATTTCTTATTCTTTTGCATGTTTGTCACACAAAATGTTTCTGATCATCAAACACATTTAACCATTAGTCAAATATAACACAAGTAAACACAAAATGCAGTTTTTAAATGAGGGTTTTTATTATTTAGGGAGAAAAAAAATCCAAACCTACATGGCCCTGTGTGAAAAAGTAATTGCCCCCTGAACCTAATAACTGGTTGGGCCACCCTTAGCAGCAATAACTGCAATCAAGCGTTTGCAATAACTTGCAATGAGTCTTTTCCAGCGCTCTGGGGGAATTTTGGCCCACTCATCTTTGCAGAATTGTTGTAATTCAGCTTTATTTGAGGGTTTTCTAGCATGAAGCGCCTTTTTAAGGTCATGCCATAGCATCTCAATTGGATTCAGGTCAGGACTTTGACTAGGCCACTCCAAAGTCTTCATTTTGTTTTTCTTCAGCCAGTCAGAGGTGGATTTGCTGGTGTGTTTTGGGTCATTGTCCTGTTGCAGCACCCAAGATCGCTTCAGCTTGAGTTGACGAACAGATGACCGGACATTCTCCTTCAGGATTTTTTGGTAGACAGTAGAATTCATGGTTTCATCTATCACAGCAAGCCTTCCAGGTCCTGAAGCAGCAAAACAACCCCAGACCATCACACTACCACCACCATATTTGACTGTTGGTATGATGTTCTTTTTCTGAAATGCTGTGTTCCTTTTACGCCAGATGTAACGGGACATTTGCCTTCCAAAAAGTTCAACTTTTGTCTCATCAGTCCACAAGGTATTTTCCCAAAAGTCTTGGCAATCATTGAGATGTTTCTTAGCAAAATTGAGACGAGCCCTAATGTTCTTTTGCTTAACAGTGGTTTGCCTTGGAAATCTGCCATGCAGGCCGTTTTTGCCCAGTCTCTTTCTTATGGTGGAGTCGTGAACACTGACCTTAATTGAGGCAAGTGAGGCCTGCAGTTCTTTAGACGCTGTCCTGGGGTCTTTGTGACCTTCGGATGAGTCGTCTCTGCGCTCTTGGGGTAATTTTGGTCGGCCGGCCACTCCTGGGAAGGTTCACCACTGTTCCATGTTTTTGACATTTGTGGATAATGGCTCTCACTGTGGTTCACTGGCATCCCAAAGCTTTAGAAATGGCTTTATAACCTTTACCAGACTGATAGATCTCAATGACTTCTGTTCTCATTTGTTCCTGAATTTCTTTGGATCTTGGCATGATGTCTAGCTTTGGAGGTGCTTTTGGTCGACTTCTCTGTGTCAGGCAGCTCCTATTGAAGTGATTTCTTGATTGAAACAGGAGTGGCAGTAATCAGGAAATTGAACTCAGGTGTGATACACCACAGTTAGGTGATTTTTGAACAAGGGGGCAATTACTTTTTCACACAGGGCCATGTAGGTTTGGATTTTTTTTTCTCCCTAAATAATAAAAACCATCATTTAAAAACTGCATTTTGTGTTTACTTGTGTTATATTTGACTAATGGTTAAATGTGTTTGATGATCAGAAACATTTTGTGTGACAAACATGCAAAAGAATAAGAAATCAGGAAGGGGGCAAATAGTTTTTCACACCACTGTATGTGGAATTTTCACTTTTAGTTAATCCATTAAAGTTCTTGTTAACTTGGGCTTTACCACTCAGCCGTCCAAGTGTTAGAGGTACCTTTGGACTTGTAGGTAGCGCTCTTTGTAATCTGTCTCGCCAATTGCAGTATATAGTAGAAAGTCTGAGCAGACTCATTATAGATTTGAGAAAGCCATTTTAAGACACACTCTGCATATCGCCATTCCTCAGAATGTTAGACTGACCACAGAGCTTCTGCCAGCTGCTTGAATCGAGCATCACAGTTTTACTTTATCGTGAGCTTGCATGCTTCCAGTAACGCAAACCGTCCACAGGACACAGCTTTCTACAAAATCCATGCTGTAGTTACACTACAGTAATATGGAAAATATGAAATGAGCGCCACAATGTGCCAGAAGGCAGATAGGAAATAAAAGAGCTGGAGATGAGATAACCAGAAGGGATAAGGCAGCAGAGATGTTATGGTCAGAGAGAGAGAGACAAAAAGGTCAGAATACCAGTAGGAGCTAAAACGCCAAAACGTTTAAATTTCTAAACAACAATTGGGGTTGAAAAAGTGAAGAAAGCAAAGTTCCTAAAACTAAGGTCTTCTCAGAAGCACATTTTAACTTTCACTAATAAGAAAAATGAGTTTGTGCAATCCAAGACGCTCAGACATCTTGCAACTGAAGAAATTTTGCTTGGAGGACTGGTGAAAAAAGTCACCAAGTCGATGTTACAGGCTGGTTAGGCGCTGAGAATACACACCTGAGGACTACTCAGTTAAAAGTGTGTAGTGAATAGCAGCGAAATCTGGAGCTGCAAAGACTACACCCACAACACAGTTTCTCCAGTCCGTGTGTTTTAAACCATCGCAGGGGTTTCGGGAAGAGAGCAAAAGATACTGAACAAAAGAGTTGATGCTGAAAGAAAATTAAAAGCTAAAAATGCTGTTATCCAATCAGGAGCACAAGGGAACTGGAGCTTATTTCAGCCCAACAAAGATTGCCAGTCCTATCCTCTTAATTCTTCTAAAATAACATCAAGTCAAGTTTTGAAGGTCCCTAAAGTCCTCCTGTCTACCAGGCTGCTTGGTCACTTCCATGTGTCTGTGGTTCTCTGTGTAAAGAAAAACTTCGTAATGTTGGTGTGAAATTTCCCCTTCACAAGTTTCCAACTGTGTCCCAGTGTTCTTGATGAATTCATTTCAAAATAACCGTCTCGATCCACTTGATTAATTCTCTTCATAATTTTGCACACTTCAGTCAGGTCTCCTCTTAATCTTCTATTTCTTAAACTGGCTCAGCTATTTTAATCTTTCCTCATATCTCATTCCCCAGGAGCTCTGGAATCAGCCCTTGTTGCTCTTCTCTGGACTTTCTCTAGTGCTGCAATATCCTTTTTGTAGCCTGACCAAAACTGCACCCAGCACTCCAGATGATACCACGCCAGTGTGTTATGAACCTCCTTGGATTTGTACTCCAATCATATTTGCCATTTTCCGTTCCTTCAGAATTTTCCCACTGCACTGTGACTTCTTAATGATATACTCGAAGAGTTTATATATGTACAGTGGTGTGAAAAACTATTTGCCCCCTTCCTGATTTCTTATTCTTTTGCATGTTTGTCACACAAAATGTTTCTGATCATCAAACACATTTAACCATTAGTCAAATATAACACAAGTAAACACAAAATGCAGTTTTTAAATGATGGTTTTATTATTTAGGGAGAAAAAATCCAAACCTACATGGCCCTGTGTGAAAAAGTAATTGCCCCCTGAACCTAATAACTGGTTGGGCCACCCTTAGCAGCAATAACTGCAATCAAGCGCTTGATAACTTGCAATGAGTCTTTTACAGCGCTCTGGAGGAATTTTGGCCCACTCATCTTTGCAGAATTGTTGTAATTCAGCTTTATTTGAGGGTTTTCTAGCATGAACCGCCTTTTTAAGGTCATGCCATAGCATCTCAATTGGATTCAGGTCAGGGCTTTGACTAGGCCACTCCAAAGTCTTCATTTCGTTTTTCTTCAGCCATTCAGAGGTGGATTTGCTGGTGTGTTTTGGGTCATTGTCCTGTTGCAGCCCCCAAGATCGCTTCAGCTTGAGTTGACGAACAGATGGCCGGACATTCTCCTTCAGGATTTTTGGTAGACAGTAGAATTCATGGTTCCATCTATCACAGCAAGCCTTCCAGGTCCTGAAGCAGCAAAACAACCCCAGACCATCACACTACCAGCACCATATTTTACTGTTGGTATGATGTTCTTTTCTGAAATGCTGTGTTCCTTTTACGCCAGATGTAACGGGACATTTGCCTTCCAAAAAGTTCAACTTTTGTCTCATCAGTCCACAAGGTATTTTGGCAATCATTGAGATGTTTCTTAGCAAAATTGAGACGAGTCCCAATGTTCTTTTTGCTTAACAGTGGTTTGCGTCTTGGAAATCTGCCATGCAGGCCGTTTTTGCAGGCCAGTCTCTTTCTTATGGTGGAGTCGTGAACACTGACCTTAATTGAGGCAAGTGAGGCCTGCAGTTCTTTAGACGTTGTCCTGGGGTCTTTGGTGACCTCTCGGATGAGTCGTCTCTGCGCTCTTGGGGTAATTTTGGTCGGTCGGCCGGCCACTCCTGGGAAGGTTCACCACTGTTCCATGTTTTTGCCATTTGTGGATAATGTCTCTCACTGTGGTTCGCTGGAGTCCCAAAGCTTTAGAAATGGCTTTATAACCTTTACCAGACTGATAGATCTCAATGACTTCTGTTCTCATTTGTTCCTGAATTTCTTTGGATCTTGGCATGATGTCTAGCTTTTGAGGTGCTTTTGGTCTACTTCTCGGTGTCAGGCAGCTCCTATTGAAGTGATTTCTTGATTGAAACAGGTGTGGCAGTAATCAGGAAATTGAACTCAGGTGTGATACACCACAGTTAGGTTATTTGTTAACAAGGGGGCAATTACTTTTTCACACAGGGCCATGTAGGTTTGGATTTTTTTTTTCTCCCTAAATAATAAAAACCCACATTTAAAAACGGCATTTTGTGTTTACTTGTGTTATATTTGACTAATGGTTAAATGTGTTTGATGATCAGAAACATTTTGTGTGACAAACATGCAAAAGAATAAGAAATCAGGAAGGGGGCAAATAGTTTTTCACACCACTGTACTTACTGACCTCCTTAAGAACTCGAGGATAAATGTTATCCTCCTATATTATATAAATAAATATTCATTATTACAAAATAGTAAATGTAGACCAGCTTTCCCCCACAGATTTTTTAACATCCTGTTTTATAAAAAGTCACCATTTACGTCTAAAAGTTCCTGCTCTTGTGTTCCACTATTTGCAAGGTTAGCCCAGTTAATATTCATGTCGGTAAAGTCCCCCATGACTATAATATCCCCCTGTAAAATTACTGTCTGCATTGAGTCGTCTGTAACTCCTAAAACAAGACCGATTTCCCTACGTATCCAGACGTCCTCACTAAGGTGGTGCTCATCCTCCGATTTGAAGAAGACTTGAATTTAAATTCTGTTTGACATAAACTGCAGACCCCAGTCTGTCTGTCCCTCCTAAAAATTGTGAACTCCTCCATTTTACATTCATCCCCATCTTTGTTATTTAGCCAGGTTTCTGTTACTGCTATAATGTTATAATTATGCTTGGCAACATACCACTCCAACCCACTTTATTTTATTTTTCACACTCCTAGCATTAAGGAAAGCTTTTTATAATGTGTTACACATTTTACTTTTTCACATAAAGTCTGGGTTAGAATTTACATTACTATACATATTCACTTTTGCACTATTGTTTGTCCCCTAGTGTACAATTTTAAACCTGGCCTGGCCTAATGATTAATCTTAATGTTTTAATGAGCGCTGCAACAATAGAGACAGACATACACACGTAGACCACCACAGCTACTGGGCTCCAAACGTTTGTCTGCTACGATATTTCTCAGTCATTTTGAGTATTGCGTCACTGTATGACATAACAGAAAACAGAAGTTAGATAAGCATTGTGGTCTGTGGATGTACAATGTGTTAAAACACTGCGGCTATTCTGGCATTGCATGTTTGCATTATCAGTTATTTCCAATTTCTTTAGTTATTTGTTTAGTTGTGCAGGCAGAAGGTGGATGTTGTGCAGCCTTGTCTGTGCTTTATTGGTGTCGTTAGGCAGATTTGTTGATTCAGGTGATTTGAGTGCTGACATATTCATCTCCTGAGGCTCTTCGTTATCCGCTCTCCTAACTGCAGTCCTTTTGACTTCCTGTGAAACACTGTTTGCATATTTTGCTGTTCATAGATTATAGCTGCCATTTCTTTCAAGCTTGACAACTACGCTATCGTCATAACACCAAACAACAGGGAGCGCACACAGCACCTGCCACAACATATCGTTCATATTTACCGCTTGTCTATTGATGCCATCAAATGCCAACATATAATCTGATGTTGCAGAAAGGGTTTTTCCCTTGCAACACGTTATGTTTAATTTTAAAACGTGCAGTGTGCTTTCCTCTTATGTGACACACATTTATATGTCTAATAGAGCTTTTTTAGGAGACTTCTCGACTCTTGACATTTTGTCGTAATCAGAATTTTGCTCTTTGTTGGACCAGGTTAACGAGAGCACCTCTGATCTTTGCAGTTCAAAATCATCACACCCTACTTTGAGCTCTGCCTTCATGAGGCGTTGGATTGGCTTTAGAAACATGACACTCAGTGAGCCGGCTAGTTATTCCCACCTGGTTTTAAGCAAAACTCACTCATGGCCGTCTCCTGATGTGTGTGTGTATTGTGGAGGACTGCCAGCTTCATACTCCAGTCCTCCCCCAAGGCCGCCAGGAGGAGTTCTCCCGACAGCAGGATCGTGCCCGGACTTCCAGCAGGGCATCATGGACCTTGTAGTGTTTATACACAGCCCTGCTGGATACCTTGGGGGCCGCTGGGAGTCGTTGTAGGGGGGCTCGTGGGCTCATATGTGCCCTATAACCCGGGAGTACGTCACGGTCACGTGACAGGAAGAAACGACGTGCTCCCGGGTTGAAGAAAAGGACTGTTTACCCTGGCCCGGAAGGAATAAGGAACTATGGACTGATTGGGCAGGAACACCTCCAGGTCAGGGTGTATAAAAGGACTCTGGGAAAACCCAGACAGTGAGCTGAGCTGGGAGGTAGGAGGGCAAAGTGTCTGGGCGAGGAGGAGAGAAGAGTATTGTTGTGTGGGTTGAATTTATGAGTAGTGTGGAGGGTGCTTGGCGCACTGTGCAAAAGAAGAATAAAGAGTCTTGGACTTTTACCTGGTGTCTGGCGTGGTACCTAAGGGTTCAACAGAGCGCTAGTGCCCCCTACTGCCACAGTGTATATATATATATATATATATATATATATATATATATATATATATTATTAAACGTATGGCTTGAGCGAGACTAGAGACCTGTAGACAATTATGCAGAACACCTCCAAGAAAAAATTTCTCCTAAATGTGGAAATGCCAGCTTTTGAGGGCAAGGATTGATGTACTTTTCCCCCCATTACTTCTATTGATATTTTTGTTGGATATTTGATTACAAAGGTGAGTTTTCCTTGAGCTTTTATTCAAGTTTATCACCTTTATCTGTAGGCATTGTTTGCATGAAGATCTACAGTTTCAAATTAGTGTTGGATCGGTACTAAAACTTTGACTTTATTATCAATAGCAGGTTTTGGACTTTAATACCGGTACTGAAATGCTCGGAAGCAAATAACAGATATCTCCCCCAACTGCCCCTTAGAAGCCCCCAAGCCCTCGGTCTCCCAGCTGTTTCGTTCCCCAACCCTGCATGCACGTATGTCTTGCTGCTCAGCTGCCCAGTTTTGCGCCTGTCTTGGATGCCGCGCTCCATATATCAAAAAGGCGAGCCTCCTCTTTGAACCATTTAGAAAGTTTACATTAACATATGTTCGACGATTGGGGGTTCTAAATTGAGTTCCCCTTCCAATCGTGCTTATTAACGGCAATGAATGAGGTGCTTGAAAACTGCCATTTAGATTTTGTTTCTTACCCCATCCCATTTTGCATGTGCACGTACCTCCTTGCCCTGCTTCATAATCGTGTGCGACTCACTTTGTAAATCGATTAGAGGGGCTTCCTCACTGAATATTTGTCAATAGGATTGAATACTTGTAATAAGATCTAAACAGCAGATTGCCCACCGTGGAGTTCGAGCTGTGCTTTTAGCTGTTTGAAAGCTATCATTTACTTCCGGTACTGAAATGAATGAAATTCTAGTGCCATACACGTTTTTAAAAATTCGTTTTTTAAGTTCTTTTTCAGTACCGGTATACAAAATTAATAAAATTCTAGTACCACACTATTTTAAAAATTCATATTTACAGTTCTTTTTCAGTACCGGTATACCACGCAAAACTAATTTAAACCTGTTAAAAGAGTCAACAGTTTCCATAGGGTGTACTTACTTTTTCACATGACTGCCTGAAGATTCCACATAACTATTTAGTTTTTATATAAAATTGTTATTTCACCATTTCAAAATTTTTTTTTCATGGTTTCTTACACCTTTTTGTTTTTCTTATGGGTGCCGCCATTTCGCAGATCCCATGGCTGGAACGCATCACCTGGTTTACGGCAGCGCAGCCCCAGAGGTTGAAATATCCGCCATTGTTAATGTGACAGGTTTAAAGTTCACCACTAGCGGCCATGTTCACATCCAAGTTTGCGAACATTTCCCCAAGACACCTGATTCAATTCCTTCATACCTTTTAGGTTGCGACTTTTTGCCGCTGTTTTTGACTGCGTCTGTTTTTGGCTTGGTTTGATTTTCAGTTTGATTCTCTCTTCATATTTTGACTACATCTCATATTCTGATCCATCAGTTTCAATTCTCTTGCTTCATTTCATTCAGTATACTTATTTATTTTTTCTCGGGGTAATAGGTCAGATTGTATTGTATATAATTCATCAGTCAATATGAAGTATTGACAAACCGTGCCTTTCTTTATTATACATGTGTTTCAACTTGCGATAAAATTGTTTGACAATTGACAGCCCCTGATGTGAGTCAATGGTGGTCAGACGTACTGTACATGCAAAGTGCATTAGCTCTTCACAACACATACAAAGGTTTTAAAACTCACTGATCTGAGCTTTGAGCATCAGCCAATCAATCCTGCCCTAATGGCAGGAGCTGCCAGCACCATGACAAGACATTTTACAGCTGTGACGATGGCGGAATTGAGGTGACAACAGTTAGAGTCTGGTGTGGCTGGAACATAGCATGATGGCACAGGTTTTATTACAAAGTGCTTCTATGATTTTATTTCCTGAAGTATTTCTTGTTCTAAGCTTGGTTGTTGCAGATGTGTAAGCCAAGGAATCTGAAGCAGCCAACATTTTCCTTTGTTACTTCATCGATGCTGACTGAGGTGGCTGTCTGTCTCGGTCGTATGCAATCCACAATGAGTCCTCATACATGGAACACGGTACACAGTCGGACCTCCAAATTCACTGGTTCCACATCCATGGATTCAGACACAACTTGAATTTGCCGTGTGACATGCACTATGTAGTGAGATGGGCTGCTAGCTCGGGAGAAGCACCACTGAGGGGTGGTGACAGGGTCGGCTGGCAGCACCGGTCCCTCCACTCTTGCTCTTCGAGGCTCAGTAATGGTACCTCCACTGTTTTACTTACACAAACCTTGTTACGATTGTTACTTCCTATAGAGTCAAGTTTAGTCGTCTTCTTCACAGTCCACTAGAGGCCACAAGTGGTTGCAGCAGGGCCAGCCTGAGGACCTCACTAGACCCCCTAGTAGCCGTGGTCAGTGTGTACAAAGAGCAAGGCATTAATTAGTGTGAGCTCAACGGCTAGAGGCCTGTTTATACACATCGCTGCCGGGTCCCGCTAGGGTGCGTATTGCCCTCACCGACACAATCCAATATTTAAAAGCACACTCCATTTATCTTTATTCATTTATTAATTTATCTATTCACAAGTTTTACACTGCTATTGTGAAGTCAACATTGTCATCCACTATACTGAACCAAAGTCATGAGTCTTAAAGCTTTTAGTATTTTTGTACCATTCTGTAAATATTCTTCTTGTTTTTCATTTCTATTACTTTATTTAATTACTAGCAGAAGTACTCTGTGGAAATTCATCACGGCTAAAAACAACCCACGATGTGACAAACTGACATAATCTTAGACAAAAGCTGTAATCCAGTGAGACAATGAAATTGCTATCTAAATTAGTTGAGAGCATCAAGACGCTGTACGTGTCTGTAGGACCGAGATGAGGAGCTGAGGCGCCGGGTGGTGAACCCTGTATAACTGGCAGGTGATTGGCCAAAATAAAAAGAAAAATACAAACGGTCGATAGTGCTGCAGTATAACATCCTCTTCATATGCAAGCCATAGGTCGACCAACTCCTTCAGGCGGTGGTGTTCTTGTATATGGCTCTGGCTGGAAGAGGTGGGGTGGTTTGTTGGTGGAAGTGCCTTGAGAGAAAAGGGGAGAAGAAGTGAAGCACCAGCACCACCCTCAACTTGGAGTGGCATTGTGCGTAGTGAATGAGCCCTGAAGATGTGCCTTACTTACAAATCTGGGATTGCTTATAATAAACATTTCCTCCCATCAGCCCCTGTGCATTCCTGCTGCCTGATGGGAATTGTAGTCCTCATGTAGGTTTGGTTTTTCAGTTGCTCCCCTCTCATTATACCTGCTCTCCTCTATATGAATTATACAGTCATATGAAAAAGTTTGTGAACCCCTCTCAGCCTGCATAACAATGGACTCTCCTTTCAACAACAAAGATAACAGTGGTATGTCTTTCATTTCCTAGGAACATCTGAGTACTGCGGTGTTTTCTGGACAAAGATTTTTAGTGACGCAGTATTTATTTATGAAATGAAATCAAATGTGAAAAACTGGCTATGCACAAATGTGTGTCCCCTTGTCATTGTGCTGATTTGAATGCCTGTCACTGCTCAATGCTGATTACTTGTTGGATGAGCTCGTTAAGCCTTGAACTTCATAGACAGGAGTGTCCAATCATGAGTGGTCAAAGGTATTTAAGGTGGTCAATTACAAGTTGTGCTTCCTTCCCTTTGACTCTCCTCTGAAGAGTGACAGACAGCATGGGATCCTCAAAGCAACTCTCAAAGATCTGAAAACAAAGATTGTTGAGTCTCCTGGTTTAGGGGAAGGCTACAAAAAGCCATCTCAGAGGTTTAAACTGTCAGTTTCAAGTGTAAGGAATGGAATCAGGAAATGGAAGGCCACAGGCACAGTTGCTGTTAAACCAACTCAGCAGGTCTGGCAGGCCAAGAAAAATACAGGAGCGGCATATGAGAGGCAGGATTGTGAGAATGGTGACAGACAACCACAGATCACCTCCAAAGACCTGCAAGAACATCTCACTGCAGATGGTGTATCTGTACATCGCTCTACAATTCAAGACATCTGTATAGCAGGGTGACGAGAAAGAAGCCCTTTCTGCACTCTCGCCACAAACAGAGTCGCTTGTTGTATCAAATGCTCATTTAGACAAGCCAGATTCATTAAGAACAAAGTGCTTTGGACTGATGAGACACAAATGGAGTTATTTGGTCAGAACAGAAAGCGCTTTGTATGGCGGAAGAAGAACACCGCATTCCAAGACAAACACCTGCTACCTCCTGTCAAATATGGTGGAGGTCCCATCATGCTGTGGGGCTGTGTGGCTAGTTCAAGGACTGGGGCCCTTGTTAAAGTCGAGGGTCGCATGAATTCAACCCAATATCAACAAATTCTTCAGGATAATGTTCAAGCATCAGTCACAAAGTTGAAGTTACTTAAGCAGGGGTTGGATATTCCAACAAGACGATGACCCAAAACACAGTTGGAAATCTACAAAGGCATTCATGCAGAGGGAGAAGTCCAATGTTCAGGAATGGCCGTCACAGACCCTTGCCTTGAATATCATCGACAATCTATGGGATGATTTGAAGCAGGCTGTCCATCAAATTGAACTGAACTGGAGAGATTTGGTATGAAGAATGGTCAGAAATACCTCCATCCAGAATCCAGACGCTCATCACAGGCTATAGGAGGACAGCGTCTGGAGGGTCAAAGGAGCAAAAGGAGGCTCAACTAAGTATTGATGTCATATCTCTGTTGGGTGCCCACATTTACACACCTGTCTAATTTTGTTATGATGCATATTGCATATTTTCTGTTAATCCAATAAACTTCACGTCACTGCTGAAATCCTACTGTGTCCATAAGACATGTCAGACATTAAAAGGAAGTTCAGCCGATGAGAAACAAAAATCCAAAGATTTAAGAGGGGTTCCCAAACTTTTTCATATGACTGTAATAAAACCAACAGCAATGCAAATACAGTCATGTGGAAAACAAAGTATACTCTCTTATAGTTCTGTGGTTTTACATATCAGGATATAATAATAAAAAATAAATCTGGTCCTTACCAAGTTCTTAAATTATTTCAATCTAACCTCAGGCGTGAGACAACACATGACAGTTCCCACTATGTTGTTATTTATTTATGAGAAATGAAGCCCAAATGGAGAAGCCATGTATGAAAACTAAGTGCAGGCCCTAAATTCAGTAGCTTGCAGCAGTAACTGGAAGTAATCATTTCCTGTCTGACTTTATCAGTCTCTCACATCATTGGTCGCTTTAGTTCACTGAGGTCTGCAGGCTTTCGTTTCTGCACAGCTCTTAGCATTTCAGTCAGGTTGAGGTCTGCACTTCGACTGGGCCATTGCAGCACTGATTCGTGATTCTTTTCCCTTTCAGCCTTTCTGTTGTAGGTTTGTTGCTGTACTTGGGCTCCTTGTCCTGTTGCGTCACTCAGTTTCAGCCCAGCTTTAGCTGTCAGACAGATGGCCTCACATTTGACTCTACAATAGTTTGATAAACAGGGTGGTCCAGATCTAATTATGCAGATCCAGATCATTCGGATGCCTTTGATTTATGCGAGGACGAGTCCAGCTCGGCGTGAAGACGATTCTTCATGTCGTCAGTTCGCACACTTCTCGATGGTCCGAGATTTTTTGGGTGATTTTCTATGTAATAAACTTAATAAGTCGTAGCGTAGTGAAAATTGCATAATTAGATCTGGACCACTCTATACAGAGGAGTTTACGGTCAGCTCAATGACTGCAAGGTGCCCTGGTCCTGTAGCTGCAAAACAAGCCCCAAATCATCAGCCCCCCTCCACTCCACCACTGTGCTTGGCAGTTGGTCTGGGGTGTTTGTGCTGATGTGCTTTCGCCAAATGTGGTGCTGTGCATTGTGGTCAAAAAAATCTCCACTTTGGTCTCACTGAGTACAAAAGATCTGATGGCTTTCTTTGTTTTTAGCATCTGAGAATATGAGACTCTGAGGAATATAACATGGGATGTATTAAAACATTCCCATAGTCACCTGGTAGCTCGTTTTTCCAAAGTGGTTTTGCTATAACCACTTTTCTTGCTACGACTTTTGAATTCAGTTTTTGTTTTGGTCTTGCTTTGGTAATTCGGTGTTTTCCTCTGTCTTTTGAAGTTTTTGAACTTGTCTGTCCATCTCTCAGTAATCCTGCCAAATAAATTGCATTGCCTTTTCCCTGAGATGTCACCCATTGTACGGCTGCACTCTGATCCCAATCCAGGTGGTTCATGGTGTGGCAACGTGCTGTAATCCCCCAACCTCTCTCTCTCTCTCTCTCTCTCTCTCTCTCTCTCTCAAAGGAAGCAGAGGGTGATGGGGCGAGCAACCTCATCAGAACTGACTGATGGTAAGACTGGTGACCAGCAGGGGGCAGTGCTGGGGCCGCTGCTATTTTAAATATCTATAAACGATTTAGATAGGAATATAAGGAGCAAGCTGGTTAAGTTTGCTGATGATACCAAGATGGGTGGATTAGCAGATAATTTGGAATCCATTAATTCATTACAGAAGGACTTGGACAGCAGACAGGCTTGGACAGATTTGTGGCAGCAGATTAAATTTAATGTCAGTAAATGTAAAGAATTACACATAGGAAGTAAAAATGTGAGGTTTGAATACACAATGGGGGTCTGAAAATCGAGAATTCACCTCATAAGAAGGATTTAGGAGTCATAGTGGACTCTAAGCTATCAACTTCCTGTCGGTGTTGAGAAGCCATTAAGAAGGCTAACAGAATGTCAGGTTATATAGCGCCTTGATGTTCGGAGTACAGGTCACAGGAGGTTCTGCTCAAGCTTTATAACACACGGGTGAGGCCTCATCTGGAGTCCTGGGTGCAGTTTGGGTCTCCATAAAGACAAAGCAGCACTAGAGAAGGTCATGAGAAGAGCGACTAGGCAGATTCAGGGCTACAGGGGATGAGTTAGGGGGAAAGATTAAAAGAGCTGAGCCTTTACAGTTTAAAATAAAGGAGATTAAGAGGTAACCTGAGTGAAGTGTTTAAAATTATGAAAGGAGTCAGTCCAGCGGATCGAGATGGTGACTTTAAAATGAGTTCATCAAGAACACGGGGGCACAGTTGGAAACTTGTGAAGGGGAAATTTTCCACAAACATTGGGAAGTTTTTCTTTACACAAAGAACGATAGACACTTGGAATAAGCGACCAAGTAGTGTGGTGGACAGTAAGACTTTAGTGACTTTCAAAACCCGATTTGATGTTTTTTTGGAAGAAATAAGTGGACAGGACTGGCGAGTTTTGTTGGGCTGAATGGCCTGTTCTCGTCTAGAATGTTGTAATGTTGTTCTAATTTTCTCTCTCTCTTCCCTCACGGCAGTCTACTGGGAATGAAAAGAATCATTTTCACAAACCAAGACAACCAACATACAGTTACATTTCTGCTACCATTATAATATAAAAGAGTGTCTTGAAATGTAGTCTCAAGCTTGACTTAAAGGTGTGAAATCTCCAAAAGAAGCTAGTAAAGCAGACTGTGACGCTCACTGGCCATTCCAAATGAGGCTCACCCAGTCCAGCTCTCTCCAGACTACAGCAGTAGGCTTCCAGCCTAGCAGGCCCCAAACAAGGGGAGTGGGCATGTCAACTAGAAATGTCCGAAAATGAAGCCAATGCCCTATATAGAGGAGTATTAACATAAGAACATTAGAACACTGTAGACAAGAACAGGCCATTCAGCCCAATGAAGCTCGCCAGTCCTCTCCACTTATTTCTTCCAAAAAAACATCAAGTCGAGTTTTGAAAATCCCTAACGTCTTACTGTCCACTACACTACTTGGTCGCTTATTCCAAGTGTCTATCGTTCTTTGTGTAAAGAAAAACTTCCTAATATTTGTGTGAAATTTCCCCTTCACAAGTTTCCAACTGTGTCCCCGCGTTCTTGATGAACTCATTTTAAAGTCACCGTCTCGACCCACTGCACTAATGCCCTTCATCATTTTAAACACTTCAGTCAGGTCTCCTCTTCATCACTGTAAAGGCTCAGCTCTTTTAATCTTTCCTCCTAACTCATCCCCTGCAGCCCTGGACTCAGCCTAGTCGCTCTTCTCTGGACCCTTTCTAGCGCTGCTATGTCCTTTTTGTAGCCCCAGGCTTGCACACAAGAGAGCAAACAAAGAATCATTATAAAAAAAATATAAATTATAGCAAAATGCAGTATGAGGTAAAAAAGGAGTATACTATCCGGAAATCCTATAACTAACCAGTTGAAATCCACAATTTGTAATCATAATCCTTGTAACAGAAATAAGAAGTCAACAGTTAACCCTTAAACTGCTGTCGGTTCCCAATGCACTTTTCCAGCACGCTGTAGCTGAGTATATTCGGTGACATATATTCGTTGAACACTGCAACCGGAAACAGTTGGTTCCCAGTGCAATTTGCCAGCAGGCTGTAGCTGATCAGTCTGTGCCGTACATTTTATTAAGCAGCCAGCTCAGGACCACTGGCGCCCCCTAGCGAATCAGCCTCACTGTCCCTGGGATTCAGCCGCTGCACTCGACTAGCCTGCCAGCATCAGCCAGTTGAAGCGCAGTTGGTTCGGTGATTTACTGAATTTCGTCAATGGCGTCAGCTGCTCTTTGTACATAGAATAAGAGATTGTTGCAGTGTGTAAAATGATCAGTGTTGCAGTAATCGTGATGCTCTTTGCTTGAAATAAATGTGCTCCATTAAAATGTCACTTTTTCTTGGTGAATTGTGACATTTCCCTAAAAAGTGCAGCAAAAAATGATTTGATGTCCAGGCGTGCATTAACCCCCAAGTATGTGGCAGTTTAAGGGTTAACAGAAAATGTAATGTAACACAGCAATACTTGGAACTCCCAATCCAGTCTCAATGGTATTCTGATGTAAACTCGCTCGAGTCTGACCCAAGCAGCCAGAGGGAGGGCTCTGAAGTGGTGATGTCACGGTGGCCCCGCCTCCTGTGGCTCCATCTGCAAAACACACAAAATGCAGCAGCACATACTTGTACACATAACAGAAAATACCAAAAAATATGAAATCTAATTGAAAAGAAACAATAAAACACGCATTAACTCATAGCAGGCAGTTTCTTTTGCCAGTTTCCTCAAGGCCATAATTCCTCACGGGTTTTGTGTCGGCACGACCTTGAGTTTTAAATTTTAAATAAGACAGTACGAGCTTTAGAGATTTTGGCGGGACATGAGCTTACAGCTCTGCAGATTCTACAGTAGCACTGAATACAAAACTGGTGATAACCAAATTGATCATTTCTTCAGTTTATGCTTTTTTTCTGTCCACAGTAAAGTAGCTGTGCATGCATAAACACTTTGAAATCTCGCCAAACCCAGCACTCCTGGCAGTGAGCGTCAGCTGCGGCTCAGCCTGAATGGAGCTTTTATGGCTAAGGTTCTGGGGTCAGGAGGATACGCTCATCTATCTCCATCTGATTCATTTTTATTTTCTGCTTTATGCAGTACAGGATTCTGGGTGAGGTAATCAGTCCCGGAGTACAGTGGATTCAGTGTGTATTGATACCCCTTCACTTTCTGCTCACTTTATTGTGTTGCAGATTTATATTTTATAATGGAGAAATTTGCCATTTTTTTGTCCATCAATCTACACTCAATAACCCATAATGACAAAGGAAAAACATGCTTTTAGAAAAGTTTGCAAATTTATTAAAAATCCAAAACTGAAATCTCGCATTCCTGGAAATATTCAGACCCTTTAATTCTCCACTTTTTAGAAGCCCCTTTGGCAGCAATTCCAGCTTTGAATGTTTATGGAAAAGTCTAAACAAGCTTTGCACACCTGGATTTGGACAGTTTATCTCATTCTTCCTGGCCTGGTAGATCTTCACAATCTCCATTAGATTGGAAGAGAAGTGTCTGTAAATTGCCATCTTCAGGTCTCTTCACACAAGTTCTCTGAGGTTTAAGAGTGGGCTTTGGCTGGGCCACTCAAGGACAATCAGAGTCTTGTCCCAAAGCCACTCCAGCATTATCTTGGCTGTATTGTTTGGATCACTGAACCGTCACCTCCATCTGTAGCAGGTTTTCTTCCAGGGCCGCTCTGAATTTCGCTGCATCCTTCCCTCATTCCCTCCAGTCTCCCTTTCCTCGCAGCTGAGAAACACCCCCATAGCATGATGGGACCAGCACCGTACTTCACAGAGAAGGTATAAGGAAGGGAATAAGCAGTGCTAGGTGATTGCCAGACAGACTGCTTAGAATTCTGCCAAAAGAGGTCAAGTTTTACCTCCTCAGACTAGGGCTGAATGTTATACCAGTACTGAAAAACCTACATTTTAAAATGGTATGATACCAGCCTTTTGGGAGTTTTGGTACTGGACGTTCCTCTCAATCTGTGCCCTCGACATTTACTGTTGCAGTTGTGGAAATGTCATTTCACAAATTGAAACTACACACTGTGATGTGATCGGAACTTCATGTGGGAAATTACTTACAGGTGAGCTTGACTTCACAGCCATTAAGAGGGACGCCTGGGAGGTGAGCAATTGTGCAGAGCACCTGGGAGGCAGGAGTAAGAGGAGCGGCGTTTTGGAGTTATGCACGGTTTGCTTCATATCGGCACTGAGATCCAAAAGTTGCTATTGATATGGAAGTCAAAGGTTTGGTACCGAACTAACGCTACATCAGACCAGAACATCTTTTTCCTTAGACTCCAAGCGGCCTGTCATGTGCCATTTACCTGGGAGAGGCTTCTGTCAAGCCACTCCGTCATAAATGCCTGATTAATGGTGCGCTCCTGAGATGGTTGACCTTCTGACAGGTTTTCATGTCTCAGCAGGGGACTCTCCTTGGATTGGATTGACCTTTGGGTTCTTGGACTAATGACCCTGTCCCAACCAAAGTCCTTGTCTGATTACTTCAGGAAGACTCCTTGTGGTTCCAAACTTCTTTCATTTCACAGTTCTTGAGGCCACTGCTCACTGTGGTTTGATCCTCTCGCCTTGATCTGTGCCTCACCACAGTTTGATCATGGATGTCCACAAAGAGTTATTTGGAATGCATCGCTTGGCTATTGTCGTGACATGCAGTGTGAATTGTGGAACCTTCTACACACAGGGACACATGTGACTTTATAAATGACTAGCTGTGTAAGCTCTTCAGCCAATCAATCGCATCAGTTGTGTATTAGCGGCTAAGTGTCTCCTCAGAGGTTTCGTTTTGCCAACGTGCTCATCTCGTTTTGTTTATCAGCGGCTAAGTGAGTTTCTCTTTTCTCGCTGGTTTCACTTTGGCGACAGAGTTGATTTCTTTGAGCTTCTACCATTGCACTTCCGGGCCAGACAGACAGACACGCGTAGTCAGTTATATATAAGATGTCAACTCAATTCAATGTGCCACAGATGGACACCAATCAAGGAGAATTAAAGCCATCAGGAGGCACCTGAGCACAATTTGGAGTGCCACAGTAAAGGGTCTCTTAATACTTCGTTTTTGATTTTTGATAGATTTTGTAAAACTTTCTGTAAACATGTTTTTACTTTTGACATTATTAAGTTATTAACTGTTAATATCAAATATATCCATTTAAAATGAAATTGACGATGCAATAAAGTGTGTAGACAGTGGAGGGGTCTGAAAACGTCCTGATGCCACTGTAGTACGATATGCAGAGGAAGCAGGGTGCATGCGTGTCTTACTTTACTTTGCATTTTAGCCGAGCCCAGATCCTATTTAGTGAGAGAAATTGTTTTCTATCCTTTGATACCTCTTTTTATTTTCTCGTATACATAGTATAGGAATCGTTAAAAAATTCAAGCTCGAGATTTTGATGAATCTCGATGTTTTAGACCTTCCTGAGTCCAAAAATACCATTTTAGAAATGATGTCGGTCTGTGTGTAAACACGATAACTTGAAAACGCTATGACCTCGGTCAGTGAGATTTTGTACGCCTGCTTTATATCAAAAATAAGGAATCCTATCAACTTTTGGGCCACTTTGGCGACCAAAAGTGGTACCATAACTGAATACTGTTCCTAATTTTTAAGTAAACTATAGTTATAATTACAGATAGTTGATTCAAATTTTATACAGATATTTATAATGATAAAAAGCAAACAGATATGAAATTTGAGAAAAACAACCATCTGAATTTTTTGTATCGTGGAAATATAAAAGTGTACACGATAAAAACTATGTTAAATATAGCACATATTCTTTCAATAACTGTTACTAATTTTCCTTTAATTTATACATTATCAGTTTAACAATAACGTGTAAACATTGAACATACCATGTAAATGTGAAGATGTCATGGAAGCAATAAGCTGCTACGTCCTCGTTGTGTTCCTGGTAATATATTTAATTTAATGATTTTTTTTTTGTATTTCCACCATCATTATCATACAGTCATATGAAAAAGTTTGGGAACCCCTCTTAATTCTTTGGATTTTTGTTTGTCATTGGCTGAGCTTTCAAAGTAGCAACTTCCTTCTAATATCTGACATGCCTTATGGACACAGTAGGATTTCAGCAGTGACATGAAGTTTATTGGAATACCAGACAATATGCAATATGCATCATAACAAAATTAGACAGGTGTATAAATGTGGGCACCCAACAGAGATATGACATCAATACTTAGCTGAGCCTCCTTTTGCTCCTCTGAGCCTCTCGACGCTGTCCTCCTGTAGCCTGTGATGAGCGTCTGGATTCTGGATGGAGGTATTTCTGACCATTCCTCATACCAAATCTCTCCAGTTCAGTTCAATTTGATGGACAGCCTGCTTCAAATCATCCCATAGATTGTCGATGATATTCAAGTCAGGGGACTGTGACGGCCATTCCAGAACATTGGACTTCTCCCTCTGCATGAATGCCTTTGTAGATTTCCAACTGTGGTTGTGGCTGTAGGTCATCGTCTTGTTGGAATATCCAACCCCTGCTTAAGTAACTTTAACTTTGTGACTGACTCTTGAACATTATCCTGAAGAATTTGTTGATATTGGGTTGAATTCATCTGACCCTCGACTTTAACAAGGGCCCCAGTCCCTGAACTGGCCACACAGCCCCACAGCATGATGGAACCTCCACCAAATCTAACACTGAAAGACTGAGGAGATCGTTTCTCCCCTTCACTATGCGACTCCATTTCCATCCGGGGGGTAAACGTTAACATTATTCAAAGCTATTGTCTGTTTTACCTGCATTGTTATCACTCTTTAATTTAATATTGTTCTTTATCAGTATGCTGCTGCTGGAGTATGGGAATTTCCCCTTGGGATTAATAAAGTATCTGTCTGTCTGTCTGGGTGTTTTTCTTGGAATGCGGTTGTGTTCTTCGGTCTTCTTCTGCCATGCAAAGCACTTTTTGTTCTGACCAAACAACTCAATTTTTGTCTCATCAGTCCAAAGCACTTTGTTCCCAAATGACTCTGGTTTGTCTAAATGAGTATTTGATACAACAAGCGACTCTGTTTGTGTCGTGAGTGCAGAGAGGGCTTCTTTCTCGTCACCCTGCCATACAGATGTCCTGAATTGTAGGACGATGTCCAGATACACCATCTGCAGTGAAATGTTCTTGCAGGTCTTTGGAGGTGATAACAACAACAACAACAACATTTATTAATATAGCACATTTTCATACAAACAGTAGCTCAAAGTGCTTTACATATTAGAGAATAGAAAAATGAAAGACATAATTATAAAAAATAAATCAACATTAACATCGAATAAGAGTAGGGTTCAATGGCCAGGGGGGACAGAAAAAACAAAAAAACTCCAGACGGCTGGAGAAAAATAAAATCTGTAGGGATTCCAGACCATGATACCCCCAGTCCCTCTGGGCATTCTACCTAACATAAATGAAACAGTCCTCTTTGGATTTAGGATTCTCACGGAAGGGCTTGATGATGATGATGGTCACGTAGACTTCTTCCTTTTAATCCGTCCATCATTGTTGGAGCATCATGAAGCTTTGAGTAGGTGGAGGTGGCGCAGGCCACCACCACAAAGAAACTGGAAAAAGAAACAGAAAAGAGAGTAGGGGTCAGTACCGATTTTAGAGCCACCATGAATAGTTGTTATGATGAATTGAACATACAGAGTATCAGGATTAAGTTAAATTACGATTAAAATGAAGTTATAAAAAGGCCATGTTAAAGTAATGTGTTTTCAGCAGTGTTTTAAAGTGCTCCACTGTATCAGCCTGGCTTAATTCCTATTTGCAGGCTATTCCAGATTTTAGGTGCATAACAGCAGAAGGCCGCCTCACCACTTCTTTTAAGTTTTGTTCTTGGAATTCTAAGGAGACACTCATTTGATAATCTGAGGTTACGATTTGGAATATAACGTGTCAGACATTCCGATATATAAGATGGGGCGAGATTATTTAAGGCTTTATAAACCATAAGCAGAATTTTAAAGTCAATTCTGAATGACACAGGTAACCAGTGTAGTGACGCTAAGACTGGTGTGATGTGTTCTGATTTTCTTTTCCTAGTTAGGATTCTAGCAGCTGCATTCTGCACTAGTTGCAAACGATTTATATCTTTTTGGGTAGTCCAGAGGAGTGCATTACAGTAATCTAGTCGACTGAAAACAAACGCGTGAACTAATTTCTCAGCATCTTTCAGTGATATAAGAGGTCTAACTTTACTTATGTTTCTTAAGTGAAAAAATGCTGTCCTAATGATCTGATTAATATGTGATCTGTGGTTGTCTGTCACCATTCTCACAATCCTGCCTCTTCATATGCCACTCCTGTATTTTTTTGGCCTGCCAGACCTGCTGTGTTTGGCACACAGCAACTGTGCCTGTGGCCTTCCATTTCCTGATTCCATTCCTTACACTTGAAACTGACAGTTTAAACCTCTGAGATGGCTTTTTGTAGCCTTCCTCTAAACCAGGAGACTCAACAATCTTTGTTTTCAGATCTTTGGAGAGTTGCTTTGAGGATCCAATGCTGTCTGTCACTCTTCAGAGGAGAGTCAAAGGGAAGGAAGCACAACTTGTAATTGACCACCTTAAATACCTTTGACCACTCATGATTGGACACTCCTGTCTATGAAGTTCAAGGCTTAACGCGCTCATCCAACCAAGTGATCAGCATTGAGCAGTGACAGGCATTCAAATCAGCACATAACTAAATACTGCGTCACTAAAAATCTTTGTTCGGAAAACACCGCAGTACTCAGATGTTCCTAGGAAATGAAAGACATACCACTGTTATCTTTACTGTTGAAAGGAGAGTCAATTATTATGCAGGCTGAGAGGGGGGGTCACAAACTTTTTCATATGACTAATTAAATGTAGCTAAATGTAGTTTTACTTATAGAAATTTATTGAAACAAATCTTATATAATATTAAAACTTTTTCTGTATTTTTAGATGACTATAACTCTTTACTTTGCACATAATCTCGGTATTGCATATGTTATCAGGAAAATATTCCACCACCGTTTTCGAACTCATTTGCGAAAATATCATTTTAATATAAAGTTTGATTATAAACAAAGATAAATGATTGTGTATCGATATTATCAATTAGTTATGATGAGAAACAAAAACATGGCATTTGAGAAGTATTGCACAACTGGCAGTGGTTCTACTGACCTTTTCCTCTATCTCGGTATATGAGAAAGTCGAGGGGAGCACACACTCCCGATTTTTATAAAGATTAAGTATCCCTAGCCAGTAATGCCTGGGATGAGAAGAATTTCAAATGCTTATAATATTTGCATATGCATAATGAGATATCTTGGGGGTGGGTAGGCAAGTGACCAAGTAGGGAAATGGAGTCAAGCCAGATAAATGACAACTCGCGTGTATAATAATTCATATCACCAAGCTGTTATTCTAATGTGTATTAACATGACAAACATATTAAATTAAAATTGATAAATACGACACACAGGCTGCATTTTAGTTCCCTTTTAAGGGATTTTCTGTCTCTTCTCAGTTTATATTGCTTACCTGTTGTCACTTCTCAGGGAACTGGACGAAAGGGCAGGAATATCTCAGCCAAACTTCACTCTGTCATGGCCGCCATGCCGGAGGCCATTAGCTGACTGAGAAGGTTTTCGTATAGTGTGGGTGCACAAACATAACACATTAGATGTTTTTGCCAACATCAACTTCTTCATTCAGCTGCTCCCATTTAGGGGTCACCATAACGGATCATCTGTCTTCATCTGTTTCTGTCTTATACATCATTTTCTACCACGACTGCCTTCATGTCCTCCGTCACCACATCCATAAACTTCCTCTTTGTCCATCCTCTTTTCCTCTTGCCTGGCGGTTCCATCCTTTACATTCTTATCTCGATGTACCCCTTATCTCACCTCTCCAAACCACTTCAATCTCGCCTCTCTTACTTTGTCACCAAACTGTTGTACCTGTGTTGTCCCTCATTCCTAATCCTGTCTACCCTTATCAGTCCAAGCGAAAAACTCTGCCACTTCCAGCTCCGCCTCCTGTCATTTTGTCAGTGCCACCATTCCTCAACTATACACAGCAGGCCTTACTACTGTTTTATAGATGTTCCTTTTCACTTTTTATAAAAAGTCCATTTGAAACAATGTCTGGTTTTCCCAACATAATCGGAGCATTTGACTGCAATCGGGGCACCGAGCGAGAATGACGCTGCTTTTGTTAACCATCAACAATGACATTCCATTAACGCACATGCCATCTGCAATTTTAACGGTGCCGCACAGCACTTTTGAATGCAGGTGTTATCACTTCATGCCTCGTCGACTGTGTTTCCTTGCTTCACCATGGTAACCCTCCCACACTCCCCTGTGTTGTTGATCGTGTGTCATTTCCTTGCAATGTCTGATGCTTTATGGGAGCTCACTCAAGGATCTTCTGATGCATGTCATTGGTTTGTTATGCTCGAAGCTTTCAGAGGACCCCCCTCTGACCCCCATCCCACTGTCACACATGTGCATCAGAGGAACCCCTCCCCGGCTCATTTCAGGCACGTAGTACCTCGTTGGGGCGAGAGGGGGCACTGTCGCCAACAGTCTCGTCTCTTTTTCTTCTCCTCTGTAGCAGCGAGAAGACAGCCCTTGAGGGATCGTAACCCCACTGCTTCCAGCCTTAGGGCTATAAAGGTCCAACGCCTCCTCTCATTTGGACCCGGACTTGGTGACAGAACAAAGCTTTCCACTCTCAAGAAATGAACCTTTCTATTAAGCCAGGAAGGCTACTGTGTGTTGTTTCTATTTTGTGCCCTTGAATGCTGATTTTCATGTTATGTTATTTGAGAATTAAATGGGCACACAATCCACATGCAGTTATTCACCTGTACACCCCACTCTGAAAGATTAAATCAGTTCTGAGTCTGCATAGGTTGTTCACATTCATGTTTTGGTGTAAGCCTATGTCCACATTTGAATCTAAGTCAAGTTTTATACAAAAGGGTCCTGGTGTGAAATTTTCCACTTGTGGCCTCAGGTTGGCACTTAAACGGTTTTGAATTTTGGATTAGGGTTAGTGAACCTGTGTCACCAATTGATACCAAAATGTATGCTGTGTTAGTATGTGTGACACAAAAAAAAAAATAATCATTTAATCAGTAAGTAAATATGCTGCACAGCTCGAATGGTGAGAATGTGCACAGTCAATGTTCCTTAAATGGTAGGCTGCTTTATTTATGACACTGGTATGATGTGCTTTATGAGCCCAGGAAGCAAATTAAACTAACAATATGATTATTGTAGGCTAATTATCCTCCATTGAATTCCATTACTGTGTTATTTCATTTTTTCCTAATTGAGCCCCATGCAGTATGTACAGTAGCTGGTAGAGCTGACAATGAGCAGAATAAGGCCGCTCTGCCCTTCTCTACATTGTGACTCAATTTAAATGCCTCCCGTCCATCCACTTAAACACACACAGGCCAGCAGTATTAGCTCATGCGTGATGTCCTCCATAGGGCTCGTTTATACTTCACGCTCAGAACGCGTACGCATTATCTTTTTTGTTGAAAGGAGAGTCAATTATTATGCAGGCTGAGAGGGGTTCCCAAACTTTTTCATATCACTGTGATTAAATGTAGCTAAATGCAGTTTTACTTATACAAATTTATTGCAACAAATATCTATACTAATAAAAGGCAAAGCCCTCACTCACTCATCACTAATTCTCCAACTTCCCGTGTAGGTAGAAGGCTGAAATTTGGCAGCTCATTCCTTACAGATTACTTGCAAAAGTCGGGCAGGTTTCATTTAGAAATTCTACGTGTAATGGTCATAACTGGAACCTATTTTTCTCTATATACTGTACTGTAATGGACGTTAGCCCGATGGCCGTGGGGGGCGGAGCTGCGTGTCACTTCATCACGCCTCCCACGTAATCACGTGAAATGACTGTGAACGCAGTACGTAGAAAAGAAGGAAGAGCTCCCAAAGAGCGCTGAAGAAAAACACTGAATACTTTATTCGCAAGATACAAGTTTAATGAGAAGACACAAGGTATAAACGAGACTTTGGATCACTTTGTAACGGAGTTAAAATTGCTGTAGCGAGAAACTTTTAAGTGCTGGGTCTTAGCTAACATTAAATAACGCCGTGGACATCGCAACATCACACAAGAGAGCAGCTCACGTGAACTGACTGAACGCAGTACGAGTGATCACTTCCATGCATCAAATCAGTTCAAAAAACACATTACACAATTGACAAGGTAGGAAAAGAATATGCTCTGAGCTGAGCTCCACAGCTAACGCGGTCTTGCAGAAGCAACTTCGTCACGCTGCCACCAAATACTCACAGAAAAATCCACAAGTTAATACACACGCTGTCTCTAGAGTTTCTCCACACTCAATGTATTCCTTGAATCCACGTTATACCCTCTCCCATTTCAATTCAAATGCCTCAAATTTCCAGTAAGGCTCTGCTACTATACGTTGCATTCTCAAGAGTAATCTCAGTGCACAGCTTGGTCATATTAGAACCGGAGTGCTGAACTGACAACGTGGTATGCAAAGAGATCCTTAACAGATAGTTATTGGTATATTTTCCCTCAGTTTAAAAAGGTTTTCTTTTCTTCTTAATAAACATTTAAAAGCAGTTCTTCGTCGCTGCGAAGCGTGGGGATTTTGCTATATACAGTATATATATGTATGTATGTGTAATATGTAGATATGTATATATGTATATGTATGTGTGTATATATATGTATATTTATCTGTATGTATATGTATATTTATCTGTATGTATGTATATACGTATATCTGTGTGTATGTATGTATGTATGTGTATATATTTATGTTGATATGTGTATGTATATGTATATATATGTAGATGTGTATATGTATATACACTCACCTAAAGGATTATTTGGAACACCATACTAATACGGTGTTTGACCCCCTTTCGCCTTCTTAATTCTACGTGGCATTGATTCAACAAGGTGCTGAAAGCATTCTTTACAAATGTTGGCCCATATTGATAGGATAGCATCTTGCAGTTGATGGAGATTTGTGGGATGCACATCCAGGGCACGAAGCTCCCATTCCACCACATCCCAAAGATGCTCTATTGGGTTGAGATCTGGTGACTGTGGGGGCCATTTTAGTACAGTGAACTCATTGTCATGTTCAAGAAACCAATTTGAAATGATTTGAGCTTTGTGACATGGTGCATTATCCTGCTAGAAGTAGCCATCAGAGGATGAATACATGGTGGTCATGAAGGGATGGACATGGTCAGAAACAATGCTCAGGTAGCCGATGCCCAATTGGCACTAAAGGGCCTAAAGTGTGCCAAGAAAACATCCCCCACACCATTACACCACCACCACCAGCCTGCACAGTGGTAACAAGGCATGATGGATCCATGTTCTCATTCTGTTTACGCCAAATTCTGACTCCACCATTTGAATGTCTCAACAGAAATCGAGACTCATCAGACCAGGCAACATTTTTCCAGTCTTCAACTGTCCAATTTTGGTGAGCTCGTGCAAATTGTAGCCTCTTTTTCCTATTTGTAGTGGAGATGAGTGGTACCCGGTGGGGTATTCTGCTGTTGTAGCCATTCCGCCTCAAGGTTGTGCGTGTTGTGGCTTCACAAATGCTTTGCTGCATACTTCGGTTGTAACGAGTGGTTATTTCAGTCAAAGTTGCTCTTCTATCAGCTTGAATCAGTCGGCCCATTCTCCTCTGACCTCTAGCATCAACAAGGCATTTTCGCCCACAGGACTGCCGCATACTGGATGTTTTTCCCTTTTCACACCATTCTTTGTAAACCCTAGAAATGGTTGTGCGTGAAAGTCCCAGTAACTGAGCAGATTGTGAAATACTCAGAGCGGCCCGTCTGGCACCCACAACCATGCCACACTCCAAATTGCTGAAATCTCCTTTCTTTGCCATTCTGACATTTAGTTTGGAGTTCAGGAGATTGTCTTGACCAGGACCACACCCCTAAATGCATTGAAGCAACTGCCATGTGATTGGTTGATTAAATAATTGCATTAATGAGAAATTGAACAGGTGTTCCTAATAATCCTTTAGGTGAGTGTATATACAGTATATATAGATATGTGTATGTGCACATATGTGTATATGTAGATATGTTTATATGTCTGTCTGTCTCTGTGTGTGTGTGTGTATATATATATATATATATGACAGCAACACTCATAACAGTGACAAAACAATTACATTGACAATCATGTTACGTTATTTTTAAAATGTTTCCTTTTCTTTTTCTTGACTTCTTTAACACACTACTTTTCCACTGCGAAGCGCGGGTATTTTGCTAGTTATATAATAAACACTTTTTCTATATTTTTAGATGACTATAACTCTTTTTACTTTGCACTTAATCTCGGTATTGCATATGTAATCAGGAAAACATTCCACCACCATTTTCGAACTCGTTTGCGAAAATATCATTTTAATATAAAGTTTGATTAGAAACAAAGATAAATTATGGTGTATCGATATTATCAATTAGTTATGATGAGAAACAAAAACATGGCATTTGAGAAGTATTGTACAACTGACAGTGGTTCTACTGACCTTTTCCTCTATCTCAGTATACGAGAAAGTCGAGGGGAGGCAAACTCCTAATTTTTATAAAGAGTGAGTATCCCTAATCAGTAATGCCTGGGACCAGTAGACTTTCAAATATTTTCGGATTTTCCGCATCTTGGCTGCCACGCATTCCAAGCGTTCATTTGAGCAGGCCCTCAGAAATTAACATGACTCGTGCACGAGTTGCAGTACCAGCAAATAGTCGGGGGGCGTAGTGTGATAAAAGTTGGAATGTGACGTCAGAGTCTCTGTTTACTTTCTACATGTGACAGAAAGCAGCTTTGAGGATCGATGTGCGCGCTTCGATGTTTGATGAATGGTTCGATGTGGTGAAGCAAAATGCCAACATGCATTCGTGGGGCTTTTATATTTAAGCATTGCGTATTCCCCATCGTAAGGACACAATACATTTTAATGTGAGCCACAGAGGGAAAAATTAAGGACGCGGTGAAAAGATGGATTTTGTGATTAAAGTGGAAATTTTGTCTTTAACCTCAAAATGTCCACTCTAACCTCGTAGTTTATCATTAAAGCAGACCGTGGTAAATGTCATCCCAGTTTTTAATCGCTATGAGCTTCTGGGACTTCCTCCTGACCTGACAGCAGCAACAAACAGCAATAGGTCTTCACACTGAACACATCACAGTTATGATATTCCAACTCTCTGAAAATTTTGAATCTTTAGATTTATACTTGGTATCACGTTCATGATGAAACACATTAAAGTATGTATGTTACATTTTGCAGATAAATCGTTAATTTTGTTTAAATAATGAATACTTTTAATAATTACACACATGGGAGTAACACGGTGGCGGAGCGGTGGCGCTGCTGTCTCACAGGGAGTCACGTTGCTGGTATTCCCTGCCTAGATTTTCCATGTTTTCCTGCTTGTGCTCCGGTCTCCTTCCAAAGATTTGCAGATTTGGTGACACTAAAATGACTCCAGTGTACTTGTGTGCTTGTATTCACCTTGCAATGAGCTGATGCCCCGTCCAGGGATTGTTTCTGTCTCACACCTGATGCTTGCTGGAATGGACACATCCCTGGATTGATGGACTTAATCATTAAACATCCTATTCAGAGATACTGCGGTAAGGTGTCATTGGAAATTAATGGCTGTTCCAAGCAATTCACAACACAGCCGAACCTGTTCTCACCGTGATGATATCTCGCACTGCCACCTGGTGGATTCCTCCAGATTTTCGTAAAGTACGCACGCAAGTATAATTAGTAAAACTCTTGCATAACAGGAGCGTCTGCTGGAGCATGCGTCGCGTCACGTGAAGTAAAAACCTGGCCTAAGAAGTCTACCATTGACCGCATCCTAGCACTGTAGGTTCTCATGGAGCGCTAACCCAAATATTGGCAGTGTTTCTTTGCAGCCTTTGACGATTTTCGTAAACTCAGTTGATCAAGGTGCACTATGGGACATCCTGAGACTTTGCGGGATCCCCGTCAAGGTTGCTGAATATCGTGGCCGACCTGTGCACTGGTACTGTGAGTGCTGTGCAGAGTGGAGGCAGAACCGCTGCATTTTTCACAGTTGATACTGGGCTTTCTTTCAGGGGTGTGTTCTGCTCCTACTCTGTTCAATGCTTGCATGGACTGGGTGTTGGTCAGGGTCATGGGGTCCAGCGGCTGTGGGGGCATCTGTTGCTGAAGAAAGATCTTGACTTTGCTGACGGTGCTGTGATCTTCACAATGTCTGAATGGGGGTCTCGAGAGACTGAGTGAGGAGTCTTGAGTTTCTGGGCTTAAGAGGGTCCTGATAAACACCAAAGAGCCAGACCTTTAATGACCTCTTGGGCGCGGCCATCAGCAGTGTGTCTGTCTTTGGAGAGAGTGTCGACCTCGGTGAGTTACCTCAACCGTGACATTCATGTCTCTGATGACTCTTCCTGTTAACCTAACTTCCTGGATTGGGAGAGCATGGGGTGTCATGAGGTCGCTGGAAAGCTGTGTGTGGCACCACCTGATATCTCTGTAAATGGACGAAGGTCCAAGTCTTTAGAGTCGTGGTGCTCCCTGTTTGTGAGACATGGATGCTATCCAGTGACCTGAGACAAAGACTGAGCTCCTTCATGTGTGTCCCTTCAGAGAGTCCTTTGGTACCACTGGCTTGACTTTGTATTGCTCGTGGAGTCCCAGATTGCGAGGGAGTGTCAGTTATGGCACTACGGTCATGTGGCATGATTGATTCCCTGAGGGTGATCTGGCTCACAGTGCACTTGTTTTATTCTATGTGTACATTTTGTTGAAAGTGTTTATTTGATCTTTGGACTTCACCCATTTTACACTTCTTGTCAACATTTTGTCATTAGTAGTATAATTTGAAAAAGTTTCTGTTTTAGGTGTGTTTAACATTTCTTGCATTTCCTGTCATCCTACACGGATACAAATTGTTGTAGACACAGAACACACAGCTATAACGATGTATTATTTACCCTCTACAACCCCAGGCACATCACATCCAGAAAAACGGACTGAGATAACATTTTACCTGAGTGGAGCTGTGTCGGTGGGATTGATGGGATAACAGTCTGCTTGCTGCTTGTGTGGATTGACACATTTACAACACAAAAGACGCTAATGGAGAGGTGTGAAGGAGTTTAAGGTGGCCCAGGATTACGACTTTTTTCGTGGGCTTCAGGGATTCTAGTGTTAATTCCCTACCCAGGATGAAGCAATTGCAGATTAAGGGCCTTGCTTAAGGGCCCAACGGAGTCACTTCTGGTGTTTGCGGGATCTGAACCGGCCACCTTCCCATTACTGGTGCAGATCCCCAGCCGCGGAGCCACCACTCCACCCCAGATGTGTTTGCACACAATTTATTTTCTTGGTGGCACAAAAATTTGCAGCTTTGACAACACATTTCGGCTAAGACAAATTCAGCTCTGTTGAATCTGTTGGATCAACTATTCTTTTCCTTTACCCGGGGGCTCTTTCTCTTTTCTGTTCATTTTTTATTTGTTGGCCTTTTGTGCTATTAATGCCACCGCAGGCACAGTAAGTAAAACACGCGGTGTATTTTGCTACAGAATCAGTGGGCCTGAGACTGAATCGCGGCTAAGCTGGCACAGGAGCCGCTGTTGGATTTGATCTCAGTGTCTTTGTATGTCGAGTGTAGAATTTGTTTTGTTTGAATGAGTGCTGAAATGCTTCTGGCAGCGACAGGCGCGGTGGCCACTGTGTCTTTTCAAAGAACAGAACCTTCTGCTCATTTGCAGCTTTGTTAATTGGCTGCTGTATACGACTCAATTGTTGATTTTCCATTCGTTCCTTCGACTGCCCACCCACTGTGGATTCGCACTGCGAAGCTCATGCCATCCTCTTATTTAATGTGCTTATAAGAATCACGCCAGAGTGGCTCGCATTACATAACTGCACACGGCTCATCTGGAGAGCATGAGATCAGTACTTAACCGATTCATGCAAGAACATTTGCATAATGCTTTTTGCTGTTAGTTTTTTCGATTGACTTCTTATTCCCAGTAGATGCAGTCATGGATGGGATTGAGCGGAGCAGTCAGACATTATCCGAGTGTGCAGCTTGATCTCTGAAATAATCAAGAATAAAGGGTAACCAGGTAGGCCGCATTCGCACAGCTCCACTAAAAATGACAAGTCGTTTTAAATGTCAGTATTGAACGTCAACTCCAATAAAAGGTAATTCTGGGCTATCGTGCGTAGTACAGAAGCTGATGCAACAGGAATCTCGTGAACGCTGCATATGCCCCGCATCTTGCGATTTGCTAAAATCCTGCAAAAATACCTTGGATGCGGTTTCCTTTAATTTTGCTCATTGCTTTTCCGACTGATGCTGGCGTTCTTTTTTGAGCAGAATTTTACCCATATGTGATCCATGAGTATGTGACAAGTTGGTCCATGAGGTGACCTCGTCCTCTTTCTTAGAAGAAATTAAAGCTACAGTTGAACCTCGGGTCACGACAGTAATTTGTTCCAAAACTCTGGTCACAACCCAATTTGGTTGTGACCCGAAGTAATTTCCCCCATAGGATTGTATGTAAATACAATTAATCTGTTCCAGACCGTACGAACTGTATGTAAATATATATATTTTTAATGATTTTTAAGCACAAATATAGTTAATTATACCATAGAATGCACAGTGTAACAATAAATAACACTGAGAAAACCTTGAACAGAGAAAACTAACATTGAAAGAGTTCACGCTACAGCCTTACCAACCGCTCGCTGTAAACTCATTTTTAATGAGTTTTAAGCACAGGGGAAAAAAATGAACATTTTAAAATTCCGTAATTTATACAAAATCTAACCATAAACAACCAAGAAAACTAACCTTGCATGAGTCGAGTTCTGGCATGAAGGAAGTGAGGAGCAACTGGGTGGAGAGGAGATTACAGTTTTGAGGTAAAGTCCGTCTGTGCGATGCACATCTGACCGAGAACAATGTACTGCATAGGGAGAGACTGAACACGTGCGGAAATCACTGGCGCGTGCAAACCAGAAGGGAAACTGGCTTGTTCGTCACCCGAGTGTGTGGTCGTGAACAGATGCAAAAGTTTGGCGAACTTTTTGGTCGTTACCCGATTTGTACGTGTTCCAAGACGTTCGTGACCCGAGGTTCCACTGTATAAGAAACCACTTTAAGAGGCCTGGGTATAATTGACGCCACGCGACTTGTACGCTGCTACGCAAGCAATCCTTGCACACATACTTCATGTAAATCTGGAGGATTCCACCAGGTGGCAGTGCGAGATGCTGTTGCGAAGGTTCAGAAAAAGAGGGCAACGTCGACACAGAAGATGGTATGTGAGACCTTTAAATGTATCGTGTTATTACAATGGGGAATATGCGATGCTTCTATTGCCCGTGCGAGAAATGGATGAAGAAAAACACCACAAATACTTTTGCAAGTCCAAAAGAGAGGCTGCGGGGTGAGGGAAGGGGAGGCAAGACCTCGGGAGTAGGGAGCCAGGCGGGGCCCTCCTCACTCACGATCCAGCCTTTGTTTGAGTCCCTCTACCTCTCGCCACATGTTGGAGAGCACCTTGCCTCTGCTGAGCTAGCTACCTGTTTGTTCAGCAGACATTATCATCTAGAGATTGTTAAGGAGTAATGTTTGATGCTTTTGAGAGAGAGATCAGAGCTCCATGTGTTTTAGAGGGTAGCTGCTCACTGGCAGAGATATCACAATCATGTGCTTTTTCTCCCCATGTGGTGGAACACGATCAGATACAGTGACAACGTTTAACATTCGAGCGTACCTACCTTCTGCTAGGCCAGAGATACCTTGTCGACTTTTTACATTTTTGGCAAAGGGATCACAGTGACATTCTTGCCCCTGTTAGTAAAACCCAAAATATTGAATATCAAGAAGCCTTTGGATATGAAAGCTATCAATAGAAATTCTACTCAATGCAAATTATTACATTTTATTTTTATTGATTTTTAAAGTTTGTCCTGTTTCACTACTATGTGGGCGGAGCTGCAGGAGACCGCTAGTCAACTAGAAGTTAAAGGTAATTGAGTGTTCTTCAATCTAAGTATGTGTGTCATAGCACTAGTTAGACGCTAGAGAGAAACGTGAACTGTTAGTCAGATGGGCATTAAGGGCACCGAGCTTTGGATTTTTGGATTTGATATGCTTTATTAATCTCCGAGGGGAAATTGTCTTTTTGCGTGACCTTGAGGGGTCAAAATGCAGGGTCAGCCATTGCACAGCGCCCCCGGAGCAATTCTCAGTTTAAGGGTCTTTCACAAGGTTCCCAACGGAGTAGCATCTCTTCTAGCAGTAATGAGATTTAAACTGGCAGCCTTCCAGATGCCTCTGACCGTTCGGTGTGCGCACCATGAGTGCTGAATGAGATGACAGATAGAACCCTGAAGAAATGTAACCTTAGATACTAACCATAGACGAGAAGTCTTCCATTTTTCATGTGTATTGTCAACCTTTTTCTTTAGTTTTTATGTGAACCGTTTTCTTTGAATTTCACAAAAATCTTTAAAACGAAGACACTTGAACTGCGGAATTTTTAATTTTTTTGTTTTGTACAATGAGTCATACTAGTGCTGGAACATCTTTCCGGGTAGCTGCATTTAAACTACAGTGCCCTCCGTAATGTTTGGGACAAAGACGCGTTTCGTTGATTTAGCCCTGTGCTCCACAGTTTAAAATGACAAATCAAACAGTTAAGACATTGTGATTGGTCGCTCAACACTTTTTCTAACCGGTCCTCCCATTTCAGGGCACCATAATGTCTGGGCACAATTGGTGTCACGGGTGTTTGTGACTCCTCAGGTGGGTTTCATGGCTTCATAAAATACCTCAGTTTGCTTCTACCCTTTAGTGTCTCTAGTTTCTATCGTTCAAGAGATATGTTAATGAAAGTCAAAGAAACCATCATGAGGCTGATAAACAAGAACAAAACCATCAGAGACACCAGTGACACCTTAGGATGACCAAAATCAACTGTCTGCAATATCATGAAGAAAACGGAACACACTGGTGGGCTCAGTCATTACAAAGGGACTGGTAGACCAAGGAAGACCTCCACTGCTGATGACAGAAGAATCCTCACTGTGGCCAAGAAAAAGACCCCAAGCGCCTGTCTGACAGACCAGAAACAGTCTTCAGGGGACCAATATTGACATGTCAGAGACGACTATCAGAATAAGACTTCATGGACAGTATCACAGAGGACACACTGCAAGATGGAGAGCACAAAAACAGAATGGCCAGATGACAGTTTGTAACAAAGGACTTCAAAGAGCCTGCAGAATTCTGGGAGAAGGTCTTGTGGACAGATGAGATGAAGATGAACCTCATCAGAGTGATGGTGAGAGCAAAGTGTGGTGATGAGAAGGAACTGCCTGAGATCCAAAGCAGACCACCTCATCTGTTAAACATGGTGACACTGGGGGTGTTATGGCTTGGGCATCTATGGCTTCCACAAGTCCTGACTGGCACACTTCTCTTCATTGATGATGAACTGCTGATGGCAGTGTGTAGAACAATTCTGATCTGCTCAAGTTCCAGTAAAAGTCTCCAAACTCGGTGGACGTCACTTCATCCACCAACACGATAAGGAGCTAAACAGACTGCTGAGGACACACAGGAGTTTATCAAAGCTAAAAATGGAAAATTCTGAAATGGCCAAGCCAATCACACGATTTCAATCCAACTGAGCAGTCCTTCCTTATGCTAAGGAGAAAACGATAAGAGATAAGCCCACCGAAACAAGCAGGAGCTGAAGATGGCAGCATTTAGAGGCTTAGCAGAGCATCACCAGAGAAGACTCTCTCAGCCCCTGATGATGTCTAAGAATGTCAGATGTCAAGCAGTCATTGCATGTGAGGGATATGCGACAAAGTCCTAAATATGACAATGGCTTTAATAGACCTGCCATTATGGTGCCCAGGAATGGGGGGTGAGGGGTCTAAGTGGTATGTGAGCAAAATGTCTGCAAATCCCCTTCAATGAAATCTGCAATGTGCACTTTAATCACAAGTCTGAATTGTTTGATTTCTGATTTTAAACTATGGAGCAGAGGTAGAAATCAAGAAAAAATGGGTCTCTGTCCCACACATTATGCAGAGCACTGTACATATTATTAGTGTAGGGTGGTCCAGATCTAATTATGCAATTTTCATTAAGCTATAACTTATAAAGTTTATTACATAGAAAATCACCTGAAAAAACCAGGACCATCGAGAAGTGTGTGAACTGACGACATGAAGAATCATCTTCACGCTAAACTGGAATCATCCCCACATTAATCAAAGTTATCCAGACAATCTGGACCTGCATGATTAGATCTGGACCACCCTGTAGTATTTGGCGTCACTGTGCCCCAAACCCCAGACACAATCGGACCCAGCACCCATTATCACAGTCCCAGGTTGAATTGAAGCCGTCTTTATTACTCACAGTACCTTAACCAATAAGCACATCCTAAATACCACGACCAAGTTCAAACAAGCAGACCTGTCCCTCTCCTTCTTCCACTCCTTCAGGTGCGCTTTGTTCACTGCCTCCTGACTCTGACTCTCCAATTGAACATTAAACGGCTCCTTTTATACAAAATCTTTTGGAAGCTCTCCAAAGTAGTGATGACTTCTCCTGACTGTGTCCCCGGGGCCACCTATGGACTGCGGCCGGGTTGTTCTTCCACTCTACAGATCCTATGATTCCCTTCAGATGCCCAGACTGATACCCATCTTGAGAAGCTGGCAGACTGATACCCATCTTGAGAAGCTCTGCCACCTGTGTTGGGGATTGAACTGACTGGCACTCGCCATCCCAGGCCAGGTTGCTTCTCCCATGTTTTTGTCTAACCTTTATGGCCTCTTGCCCAGGAAAGACCTCATCTACTATCCCAGTCAGGATGCTAGGTCATTCACCCTGGTACTGATAATATATATATATATATATATATATATATATATATATATATATATATATATATATATATATATATATATCCTGTCTTTGCTATCTGTTTTATTTTCTTTTGTATTCTTATTTTATTTAATATCTCTCTGTTATAAAAGTAAATCCTGGGACGAGACTTTCTCGAAGAGATTATTTCAAGTCCCCCACTCCATATTCAACCATGCTCACGGTACTCTCACCTCTCATTCTTGTAAATGCTTTCATCAGACACACTTCCTGTGCTCTCAGCTCTTATAAATTTTAACGTTTTCCACGTTTAAAGTCGTTTAGGACGTAGGGCTGCAACGATTAGTCGACGTAATCGACATCGTCGGTGTGGATTTTTTCATTGTCAACACGTCATAAACAGAACCTTCAATAGAGGCTCCAGTCACAAAGAACCACATTGGTTTTTGTAACTGCAATGCACTACATGATCATCGGGGGGCAGTATCGTTTGTTAATAATAACAATAATAATAATACATTTTATTTATATTGCGCTTTATATTTAACAATCTCAAAGTGCTACAAAATAAGAATAAATTAACAAACAAGATAATCTATAGAAATAATTTAACAAAATGCCTTTCTAAAATGATAAGTTTCATTTAAAAGCATCAGTCACTGTGGGGCTCTCAGATAATTAGGGAGAGAATTCCACAGCCTCGGCGCCACTGAAGAAAAAGCCCGATCACCCATACTGCTAAGTTTAGTCCTGGGAACTTGAAGAATGTTAGTATGCAAAGAGCGGAAGGTGCGTGAGGAAATATGAGGGATAAGGAGTTCCTGTATAGATACAGGGGAGCAGATCCATAGATGCACTGATGGGTAAGGAGCGGAACCTTGTACTCAATTCTAAGAGTTGCAGGGAGCCAGTGAAGGGTTTTCAAGATAGGAGTGATGTGGCTATGCTTTCGCACCAAGACTGCACACAGTCCTACCGACGAAGAAGAACGTCGGATGAGAAGAAGAATGCAGAGGAAAATAAACGTGGCTGCAAAGCCGAATGGTATAGAGGAGGGGAAGGAGATGGAACAAAAATGAGAAAGAAACTTTCTAAAGTGAGGGAGCACATCACCGAAAAAGAAAAAAAAGTTGAACGCAGATTATGTAAAGCGGAGCTTTCTTTTCACGGCTGCACCACCGCGATGCATGAGCATCTGAAATGCAAGCATCCTGGAGCTGTGATGTCTCCGTCTCTTGAGAGGTAAGTTTTAGCGAGTAAAGTTAGTGTTACGTGTTAATGTTGATGTGTATATCAACGTTTCGACAATGATAGTTAACCCGTAAACCGACACATGCTTGGGGGTTAATGCACTCCTGGACGGCAAATGCTTTTTAGCTGCTCTTTATAAGTAAACTTCACAATTCGCAAAGAAAATATAAAATTTCAATGGAACACATATTTTTTTAATGCAAAGAGCATCACAATTACTGCAACACGGATCATTTTACACACTGAAAAAATGAACTGTAAAAACTATAAAAAAATCCATTATTATATGTTCAAGGTGCAACTGAAGCCATTGACGAAAGTCAGTAAATCAAAGAGCCAACTTCACTTGGAATGGCTGCACGCAAACACACAGAGGTAAACGCTGATGATTGCAGGCTCGTCTAGTCCAGCGGCTGAATCCCAGAGACAGTGGTGCCGCGGTTCTGCCGGGGCTGGCAGTGCTCATGAACTGGCTGTTCATAGGAATATACGGCACTGACTGATCAGCTCCGGCGTGCTGGCAAATTGCTCTGTGAAGCAAATATAGCTGCCTGTGGGGTTCAATGAATGTACGTCGCCGAATATACTCGCCCCCTGCGTGCTGGCAAATTGCACTGAGACACGACTACAGCCGGTTGCAGCATTCAGTGAATACACATCGCCGAATATACTCGGCTTCGGCGTGCTTCCAAATTGCACTGGAAACCGACTGTAGCCGATTGCGGTGGTTTAAGGATTAAGTGAATATAACTTCAGTTATGTTTGCGAACGTGTTTGGAGCTATACTGTAGTAAACGAGTGAAAAGGAGTAGCTGAGCCGTCCTAGTTTTTTTTTTCTTCTTCCTTTTTCGTATAATATTTGAGTTCATATGAATAGTAAACCATCTCTAACTAACATTAGGTAACTTGTGTTTTGAAGTATGTCAGTAATTAGCTTGTTACATATTTTAGTCCGTTATTTTTTATTTTGGCATAATATAGTACATGATGTGATTAAACTGCACACTTTTCCTTCAGAGTGTGATGATTAAAACATCTTTCTCTGTCTGCAAAATCATTCTTGTGTATTCCTGCTACCTCTGAGCGTCTCTTCCCAGCAGCTGGAAACATTGGCTCAAAGAAGAGAGCCAGCCTCACACCAGAGCCTGTCGAAATGCTCACGTCCTGCACTGCAATCAGGAATATATGAACTGAAGCTTTTATTTTAGTGCACAATTCATTCAACAGTGTCCGAAGTTCTTTAGGAGACTAACAGTTTTATAAACTGTACATTATTGTTTTATTGTATTTGTATTGAAGCTTTATTTAAACTTTTGGATTTTAAGACACACCACTGGCCATTTTTGGTTAAGTTAAATGCACTTTTTTTGTTTAAAGACTGTGTGCACTTTAGTTTGTATAGATCGATAGATAGATAGATAGATTTGAAAAGCACTATATAATAAGATAGATAGATAGATAATGGAAAGGCACTATATAATAGATAGATAGATAGATAGATACTTTATTAATCCCAAGGGGAAAATACTCCAGCAGCAGCAACTGATAAAAAACAATATTAAATTAAAGAGTGATAACAATGCAGGTATAACAGACAATAACTTTGTATAATGTTAACGTTTACCCCCCCGAGTCGCATAGTGTGGGGTCTCCTCAGTCTGTCAGTGGAGCAGGATGGTGACAGCAGTCTGTCGCTGAAGCTGCTCCTCTGTCTGGAGATGATCCTGTTCAGTGGATTCTCCATGATTGACAGGAGTCTGCTCAGTGCCCGTTGCTCTGCCACCGATGTCAAACTGCCCAGCTCTGTGCCTACAATGCAGCCTGCCTTCCTCACCAGTTTGTCCAGGCGTGAGGCGTCCCTCTTCTTTATGCTGCCTCCCCAGCACACCACCGCGTAGAAGAGGGCGCCACAACCGTCTGATAGAACATCTGCAGCATCTTATTGCAGATGTTGAAGGACGCCAGCCTTCTAAGGAAGTATAGTTTAATGTATTTCTTTTTTATTGTGATGGTCACACTAATATAAAACATCTGATTATTTTCAAATTCATATGTTTCACTGGTTGTTATTTTAATTTGATCATTAGTAATTTTAATCATGTTAATGCAGAGACATCAGGGTGACATTCACAGGTGGACAGGCTTGAGCAGATGAGGTAAGACATCCACTGGAGCCCAGAACAGGATGTGAAACCACAGGTCACAGGTATCAAAATAGTCAGGCGTGAAATAATCGTGACTAATCGGGGAAAAAAAATTGAACGATTAGTCGACTACCAAAATAATCATTTGTTGCAGCCCTATCAGGAAGAGTCCTCCATTTCATCCTTTAAAGAAGCTTTTATGGACAGTATTGTAATACATACATTCTAAAACACGGACAAAGAAGTTTTCTTGGATTTCTAGATGAATCCGAAAGACCACGATGGCATCTATACTAATAAAAGGCAAAGCCCTCACTCACTCACTGACTGACTGACTCATCACTAATTCTGCAACTTCCCGTGTAGGTAGAAGGCTCATTCCTTACAACTTGCTTACAAAAGTTAGGCAGGTTTCATTTTGAAATTCTACATGTAACGGTCATAACTGGAACCTACTTTCGACCATCTATACGGCCGTAGCCTGCAGCTCGGTCGCCGTGTGAGGCGGAGTTGCGTCCCTCACCGTCACGCCTCCCACGTAATTGAGTGCCTGCCCATATAAGGTAAATATTCGTGGGTGAAGGACTGTGCTTATGCAAACGAAGATGAGATGGTCTAGTGTTTGGCACAAACTCGGCGAAAGTGCGAGAGACACTTTTAAGTGCTGGGTCTTAGCTAACATTTAATAAAGCCGTGGACATCGCAAGATCACACAAGAGAGCAGCTCACGTGAACTGACTGTGAACGCAGTACGTAGAGAACAAGGAATAGCTCCAAAGAGCGCTGAACAAAAAACGCATTACACAATTGAGAAAGCAGCAAAAGAATATGAAGTGAGGGACGCATACAAGCATATTCATAAGAGCAGCTACTGCGGAAACAAAGCACACGGTGTAAACCATAAGTTTAAATTAAGTTTATAGACACGCTGCTGCTGGCGTTTGTCATGCCCACGACAAATATGATATTCACGAGATACAAGTTTAATGAGAAGACACAAGGTATAAACGAGACTTTGGATCATTTTGTAACGGAGTTAAACTTGCGGGTGAAGGACTGTGCTTATACAAACGAATAGGAAAGCAAGGTGTAAACCATAAGTTTAAATTATGTTCATAGACACGCTGCCGCTTGCATTTGTCATGCCTAAGATGAATACGATATTCGCGAGATACAAGTTTAATGAGAGGATGCAGGGTATAAACGAGACTTTTGATCACTTTGTAACGGAGTTAAAATTGCTGGTAAAGGACTGTGCTTATGCAAACGAAGATGAGATGGTCAGAGATGGAATAGTGTTTGGCACAAACTCAGCAAAAGTGCGAGAGAAACTTTTAAGTGCCGGGTCTGAGCTAAAATTAAATAATTGCTGGAGAAGGACAATGCTTATGCAAACGAATAGAAAGCAAATGTTACGTTATTATTTAAAATGTTTCCTTTTCTTTTTCATAACTTCTTTAACACACTTCTTCTCCGCTGCGAAGCGCGAGTATTTTGCTAGTTTATAATAAACCAGCAAGTGACGAATTGTCCACGATAACAGTTTCAAAAGACAGAGATATCAACGATAGTGTTGATGTTCGTGTTTATCCTAAAGCACAGCATGATTTGTCGTGTCTGTCTAATAATTCGTCTCAATCAGATCCTTTGCTTTTCCCTGATGGCGAAACAGGACGGTCGTTTAATATGAAATGCATAAAATCCAAAAAACGAATAACACCCATAAAATATTTCAGGTCAAAAATAGCAATACGTCCCAATGTATTTAACCCACTTCTGTCATGTCAACGTCTGTATAGCAATATTACATCATTAATGCGTATCTAAAAGTCAAAGTTAGTAGTCTCTTCTTTATTAAATCGAATCAAGCAAACTTAAAACGGAACGTATGCAAGGTCTCATTGATCACGTTCAAAATTGAAATATCAATAGTTCTGTCAAATTCAAAGTAGGTAAAGCAGTAATATTACCATCATCTTATCAAGGTAGTCCAAGAGCATTGCAACAGTTATATCATGATGCAATGGCAATATCCGAAATATCGGTCAGCCAGATTTATTTATTACAATGACTTGCAATCCACAGTGGGCAGAAATTTGTCGAATCATGAGAACAGATCCACCATCTACATCGGCTCTGCATATTCCGACGTTTGTAAGAAGATTGTTTTATCAGAAAGTCTTCTCGAAATGGTGTTTGGACAAATCAGAGCATACATTTACATGATTGAAATTCAAAAATGGGGTTTGCCTCACATGCATTTATTGGTTACTTTGCAAAATAAATTATTAACTGCTGATGATGTCGATCGGTTTGTCTTTGCCGAGATTCCAAACAGAGAAACTTATCCTGAATTTTGGTACAAAGTCATTAAACACATGTGTCTCACTGACCTCATTAAAAGATTTAGTATTTTTGGACTCAAAAGAAAAAAAGTGTTTAAGGAAATTTCGTTAAGCTTTCGTAAATTCAACAGATATGACTAAGGCTGGCTTTCCTGATTATCGATGCAGAGATATTCGTCATGAACAACACACTTATCATGGAGAGAAGGATGAAAAAACTATGATGATCGATAATTCAATGATTGTACCGTATAACCTGTACAGTAATCCCTTGCTATATCGCACTTTGGCTTCACTCTATCACGAATTTTATATGTAAGCATATCTAAATATATACTATAGCACAAAAAGAAACGTCCCTTTTTCAGGACTGTGTATTTCAACAATAATGTTTTAAAAATCCAAATAACTTTACAGATCTTCATTGTAAAGGGTTTAAACAATGTTTTCCATGCATGTTCAATTAACCATAATCAATGAATTAACATGCACCTGTGGAATGGTCGTTAAGACCTTAACAGCTTACAGAAAGTAGGCATTTAAGGTCACAGTTCTAAAAACGCAGGACACTAAAGAGACTTGTCTACCGACTGTGAAAAACATCCAAAGAAAGATGCCCAGGCTCATCTGCGTGAACGTGCATTAGGCATGCTGCAGGGAGGCATGAGGACTGCTGATGTGGCTAGGGCAATAAATTGCCATGTCCGCACTGTGAGACGCCTAAGACAGCGCTACAGGGAGACAGGAAGGACAGCTGATCATCCTCGCAGTGGAAGAGCCCGGATCTCAATCCCATTGAGCACGTCTGGGACCTGTTGGATCGCAGGGTGAGGGCTAGGGCCATTCCCCCCAGAAATGTCCAGGAACTTGCAGGTGCCTTGGTGGAAGAGTGGGGTAACATCTCACAGCAAGAACGGACAAATCTGGTCCAGTCCATGAGGAGGAGATGCACTGCAGTACTTCAAGCAGCTGGTGGCCACACCACATACTGACTGGTACTTTTGATTTTGAGCCTTGCTACACATTGTGAAACATTTTTAGTTTATGTCTTATGGTGTTGACTCTTTTAGTGTTCATACAAATATTTACACATTAAGTTTACTGAAAGTAAAAACAGTTGAAAGTCAGAGGACGTTTCTTTTTTTTATATATTGTGGATTTTCCACTGTTTCGCAGGTTTCTGCGGACAATGGGTCTTTTAATTTATGGTCCATGCTTCCTCAGTTGGTTTGCCCAGTTGATTTCATACAATGGACGCTATTGGCGGATGGCTGAGAAGCTACCCTATCGGAGCACCCGGTTAAGTTCCTGGGTGCTGATTGGCTCAGTGACGGAGAACAGCATTTGATTCCGCTTTGCGTTAGCCAGCATCTTGTCTCGATAATTCAGCATCAACGTGTTTTTCTGTGTAAAGAGTTAACTTTTGTGCTCGTGCTCTTTTGTGTTTATCTTTGTGTGTAGTCAAGCCCTTCATTATGTCTCCAAAATGATCTGCTCCTGCTACTGCTTCAGGGGCCGTGCCCAAGCACCAATGGAAGATTTTAATGACTGCCAAAAAGGTAAAGGTTTTGGATATGTTGAAGGAAGGGAACAGCTACGCTGCTGTAGGACGCCATTACGGCATCAGTAAGTCTACAGTTTGTTATATTAACTCTTTTAGGGCTAATTTTTTTTTTTTTTCTTATCTCCCAGGGCTGAATATTTTACCAAAAACTGACATTTTTTAAAAAAAGAACACAAAGCAATTGTGTAACATATCAAATCAACAAAAAATATTTACTTTTGACAAATGTTACTGTCTTGCATGCACTGTCTTTGCAGCAGCACATTGTACCTATCACCATGCTGCATAACCTGTCCAAAGCCACCAGGGGACAAAGCACGTTTGGACCAATGCTCCCTGAAGTTATATCACCAGTTCTGCCCCATCTCTATTTGTAATACCACAGCACGCTTCATCTCGTCTTTTGTTGTGGGTTTACACTTTGAAACACGAGAATGCGATGCAAACGCAGCCCGCGATTGAAAAAATTTCTCTGCCTACCTGTTTATCTCACCTGACGGTAGCTGAAAAGCAGCATCAGGAGAGAGCAGCCTGAAGTACAGCAGCTGGTGATCTGTCGTGTCCAACAGCAAGCCATGCCGTCTTGTGAAGTCCAGCAGCCAGATCGGCTCTCAACGGATCAATGTCTGTGTATTTATCCCATGCGAACCTTGCCGTAGATGCATCGGCTGAGCGAAGCGCTCAACTGGCAGCAGATCCGCTAGCGCGGCATCGGCTGGTGTTTGATCAGCTGATGCCGGCTTCTCACTCTCTTGCTCAATCTCCTGATCACCGTCAATAAAATCTGATTCTGAAAAATCAGAGTCCGACTCCGCGATAATGCGCAAAACATTGTCTGCCGAGTGTTTTCTTTTCTGCACTCACTTCGCTCCCTTGTCACATGTCGATGCCATCTTGCCATTGTTTACATTTCGCAACTCACGCACGCTAGGATTAGTTGACGAGTCAACGAGTCTAGCATTCCTCCAAGCACAGAGGGAATGCCTGTGACGTGACAGTGAGATTTGTCGCCATTAACAGCTGATTATCGCCTCTATCCTGGATGTCGACTTTAGTCGACATTCGCCCTCAACCCCTCCTGTCGACAAAAGTCGACATCCGCCCTAAAAGAGTTAAGAAGGATGAAAAGAATATAAAAACTACGGCTGCAGTATCCTTTAACCAGGACGCAAAACGAGTTGTAAGTGGAAGTAATAAGGCAGTAGTCCGGATGTTACCAGCCGAAATCAGCTGAGAATGTGAACATTACCAGAATGCAAATGGCGCATGACTGCTGTGTTCGTATTTTAGAAATATTATACTAATACTAAAGGATTAAGCATAATATATACAATGTGTTTACTGTACATACATAATTTTACCTAATGTCTAAGAGAATATAAAGGGTTTATGCTGTATAACTGTGTGGGAAATGTTTATAAGAGTGTGGGAGAGTTTATAAAGGCTTAAAATATATAAAAAATAAACAGATGGTGTTTACTTCACAGATGTTCACCTTTCGCAGGGCTTCTGGAACACAACCCCCACAATCAAGGAGGGTTCACTACAGTATATTTGCTCAAACGATTCGATTGTCATATTAATGTAGAGTATTGTGCTTCGGTTATGAGTATTAAGTACGTCTACAAGTACAGTGGAACCTAGGAACACGTACAAATCGCGTTACGACCAAAAAGTTCGCCAAACTTTTGCATCTGTTCACGACCACACATTCAGGTGACGAAAAAGCCAGTTTCCCTTCCAGTTCATACGCGCCAATGATTTACGCACAGTGAGCGAGGGAGAGAAAGCAGTTAAAGAAGGCACCAGACTACAAGGTTAGTTTTCTCTGTTCCAGGTTTTCTCCGTGTTATTCAATGTTTTTACACTTAGTTTACTATTACACTGTGCATTCAATGGTACAATTAACTATTTTTGTGCTTAAAAATGTTTAAAAAAAATATATTTACATACAGCTCGTACGGTCTGGAATGGATTCATTGTATTTACATACAATCCTATGGGAGAAATTACTTCAGGTCACGACCAAATCGGGTTGCAACCAGAGTTTTGGAACAAATTACGGTCGTGACCCGAGGTTCCAATGTACATTCATAGAGGGCACGATCGAGTACCCAAAGAACAGTCTCAGGATGAAGTTCAAGCGTATTTAGGTACTCGGTACGTCAGTGCAATGGAAAGCGGGTGGCATTTAATGGAATTGCCGATGCACGGTCAAAGTCATTCTGTTGAATTATTAACGATTCATTTACCAGGTCAGAATATGATTCAATTTAAAGAAGGCGAAGTAGCTGAAGCTTTGCAGATGGCGAAAACAAAAAATACAAAATTGTTGGGTTATTTTGAACTTGATAAAAGAGACGTTAATGCAAACGCATATACATATGTGTACATTCTTTAACATTACACGTGGCAGAAACAAACAGGAGTAATGTAATGTAAAATACAGTAGTAAGTTCTATTATGCGTATGTAACAGTTCCCATGAAAATAACAACCGCTTTAAAATGTACATCCGGTTAACCATACCCAGGGGTTGGCAAGTGAAGCGAGCAGGGGGCAGTGCCCCCTAGATTTTTTATACTTTAATAAATGCCATGTTGCCTTAACATCTCTACAGTTTATCTCTCGATTGAGTGAAGTAAATGTCAGAGCACCTATTATGGGAAGACTGCCGCTTTCTTACCCACACGGTCATCAAGACCTTGAGGTCACCCCTCGACATTTAGAACAAGTGCAGTAGAAGGAGTGAAGAGAAAGTGACCCCATAACCAAAGTGATTGAGCCTTGGCGGGTTACAGGGACCCCCGTATGTTGTTAGTGCTGGTGACAGTGAGTCCCTGTGTTGAGCACTAAGAGTGACAGGCATTTGGCATCACTCTTATATGTTCTGATGTGAAGTGGGTCCTCTCTATGTGGAGTGTTGTGGGGTAACTGGTAACTGGCATCATCCCAGACATTGTCTGGACATGGTCTCTATATGTGTGTCTGTGTGTGTGTGTGGTGTGGGGCGTACGTGAACTTAGTAAACGTACCTGGTAAGAAATATTGTCTGATTAATGACACTTAACAGAAAATGGTGGCAGCCTCTCCATCCATTGTTTTAAAATACCTGTAGAAATTGTTTGGTTTCCCAGTTATCTCACATAAATGATCGATCAGGGCTTTGCCTTTCGAATGTGGCTGCAGACTGTTAGCCCTAAAACAGACCCGGCTGGCCTGAACTACAGTAATTACAACATCCATCATTGTACTCCCCGTTGCAGCCTGCTTCTCTGCCATTCCTGTAATAGTCATTGTATTCATAGCCACGCCACTCCATTGTCCACATAAGCCCCCAATCAAGAGTCGCCACCAGTTTGTATTTAGCAGGCCTCTCAAGTGCACATGTCAGTAAGATTGCACTTTAGTATGTAACCTTAACCATAATAGTAATAATTCTTCACATTAATAAAGCGCTTTTCTCACAACTCAGAGTGCTTCAGTGAGTGGGGAGCCTCTTCAGCCCCCACTGATGTACAGTTTCCACCTGGATGGTGCGACGGCAGCCATTTTTTGTGCCAGTATGTTCAATGTACATTAGCTGTTAGGTGGTGAAGGTGTGTGGGGCAGTTAGCCAGTTAAAAAATAGGGGGCGATTAGGGGGCACGAGTGACTAGGCTTAGGTGGTCAATTTAGCCAGGACATTAGGCTACACTCTGCTCTCTACTAAGGCCGTCCAAGGATCTTTAATGACCACAGAGAGTCAGGACCTCGTTTTTATGTCTCATCCGAAGGAGGGCGCCATATTTACACCACAGTGTCCCCGTCACTGAACTGGGCATTAGGATCCACAGGGTCAGCGCCCCCTGCTGACCTCCCCATCACCTCTTCCAGCAGCAACCCAAGCTTTTCCTAGGTGGTCTCCCATCCACGTACTGGCCAGGCCTAAACGTGCTTAGCTTCCTATGGAGGACCTCCTATGAAGTTTAGACGGTTAGCTGCAGTGCAGTGGATGGACGGGGTGGGGGTTGGGGGTTAATGGCTTGGCTTCCTCCAATGGTACATGCTCCCCCAACACACTGGATGGCTGGCAGGTTTTCCAGGGCTGTTATGCCCATTCATATACCTGCTTAGCATGGTGGGAGATACAGTCCCATGGTACAGCGTTGCTTGGGTTCCCGGGGTGCCAGACAGGTTGAGCTTCTGGGTTAGGGGCTTCCACCTGACCCATGTGTGCTTCCTTCTTGACGTTGGATGTATTCCTGTGTTCCACCATAAAAGAGGCCACCTCTGTTCACCAAGGGGTCAGAGTCGGGACGAGACTGCGGAAATATTGTATGAAATGAACATGCTGTATTTGAACCCAGGACTGTTATGTGTAGTTGTGTTTGGGACTTTGGGGTTGCTGCAGTGCCCCCTATACATAGATACTTTATTAATGCCAAGGGGTAATTCACAAACAATATCTACATATAACCTGTATCCATATATTCGATCTCTTTTCGCTTTTACCTTTTTGTCACTATCGCATTGAATTTTGATTCCGTGTTTGGAATTACATCATGCCAACACAATATATGACTGCCCGTGAGTGAATATCGTTTCTTTGTCTCTACATGAACTGTGTCTGACAATAGCTTTCACACAAATGAGAAATGATTGAACTGTGTGCGTGGTTATGTGGGCCGGCCTTTTTCAAATCTTTTTTGCATTAGCTCTTGTCTTACGGGGCTTGAAATTTTCCCTCGCGGGATTTCACTTTCACCAAACAGCAAATCTTTTAATTCTTTCGGATGCCCCTCTTCATTGGGAAGAAACACGGCTTTTTTTTCCCCTGATGACAACACGAATTAGGCGCTCTACAAGTCTCCGACTTAAAGTTTAAAGCCAAGCAATATATTCGATCTCTTTTCACTGTTCTGTTATTTCACTGAGTAATAATTTCGGTGCGTTTGCGCTAATGCGATCTTTCCTATCCTACTTTTGAATTTTCGTACTTCCATTATCTCTAACCTGCTGTGCAAGTGTATCGCGCCAACGTTTTTGAATTCTTTACGACGTCATCTTCTTTACTTTGTCATCTATTCTTTGTCTTTTATTTCGTGGTTAAATCTCTTGGCACAAAGTCTCGTCTCGCGGGAGTGTTCCCAAATTCTATTTTTTTAATTTATTTTGTCTTTTTTCTCTTTCTTCATCTTGTAAAGCACTTCATTTGTATGAAAATGTGCTATAGAAATAAATGTTGCTGTTGAACGCTTCGGTTTCCAGTCAACATCCAAAGACATGCAGATGAGGTGAATTGGTCCTAGTGTGTGTGTGTGTGTTTTGTCCCTCTGTGATGGACTAGCGTCCTGTCTAAGGTTTGCCAGCTGGGATAGGCTCCAGTCGCCAATGTGACCGTGGTCTGGATTAAGCAGATCAAAAGATGCAGAACAATTCCAAATCGTATTATGGGATAGAGTCCTCCCTGGGTGGAGTTTGCATGTTCTCTCCATGTCTGCGTGTTTTCCTCCCACAGTCCAAAGCCATGCAGGTTAGGTGCATTGGCGATCCTAGATTGTCCCTGGTTGTGCTTGTTGTGTGTGTGTGTGTGTGTGTGTGTGTGTGTGCCCCCTGCGTTGGGCTGGCGCCCTGCCCGGGGTTTGTTCCTGTCTTGCGCCCTGTGTTGGCTGGGATTGGCTCTAGCAGACCCCCGTGACCCTGTAGTTAGGATATAGCGGGGTGGACGGATGGATTATGGGATATCTGCTGTTGAATTCTGGTCTGTTCTTGTAATATTACTATTGTATTGTATTGAGGATGACTTGTGTTCTGTTCTGTGTATTGTGTTGTATCGTTTTGACACCCAACCTACCTGGACAGGGGTCTCTCTTTGAAATGCCTCTCCTGAGGTTTCTTCCATTTTTATATCCCCACAAGGGAGTTTTTGGTAGATGTTCGTTGTCTCCTTAGAGAGTCAAGGCTGGGGGGCCTGTTGAAGCCCATTGCAGTAGTCCTTGTGTGATTTTGGGCTATACATACAGTGGGTACGGAAAGTATTCAGACCCCCTTCAATTTTTCACTCTTTGTTATATTGCAGCCATTTGCTAAAATCATTTCAATTATTTTTTTTCCCTCATTAATGTACACACAGCACCCCATATTGACAGACAAAAAAAAGAATTTTTGAAATTGTTGCAGATTTATTAAAAAAGAAAAACTGAAATATCACCTGGTCCTAAGTATTCAGACCCTTTGAACCCTCAGTATTTAGTAGAAGCCCCCTTTTGAGCTCATACAGCCAGGAGTCTTCTTGGGAAAGATGCAACAAGTTTTTCACACCTGGATTTGGGGATCCTCTGCAATTCCTCCTTGCAGATCCTCTCCAGTTCTGTCAGGTTGGATGGTAAACGTTGGTGGACAGCCATTTTTAGGTCTCTCCAGAGATGCTCAATTGGGTTTAAGTCAGGGCTCTGGCTGGGCCATTCAAGAACAGCCACAGAGTTGTTGTGAAGCCACTCCTTCGTTATTTTAGCTGTGTGCTTAGTGTCATTGTCTTGTTGGAAGGTAAATGTTCGGCCCAGTCTGAGGTCCTTAGCACTCTGGAGAAGGTTTTTGTCCAGGATGTCCCTGTACTTGGCCGGCCGCATTCATCTTTCCCTCGATTGCAACCAGTCGTCCTGTCCCTGCAGCTGAAAAACACCCTGACAGCATGATGCTGCCACCGCCATGCTTCACTGTGGGGACTGAATTGGACAAGTGATGAGCAGTGCCTGGTTGTCTCCACACAGAAGTTCTATCTTGGTCTCATCAGACCAGAGAATCTTATTTCTCGCCATCTCAGAGTCCTTCAGGTGTCTTTTAGCAAACTCCATGCCGGCTGTCATGTGTCCTGCCTCTCCTCAGTGTGTGGAGACAACCAGGCACTGCTCATCACTTGTCCAATACAGTCCCTGCACCTGCCATGTCTTGGATCATTTTTCCTTTTTTTTAACCTACCAGAAAAGATTCAGTTCACCGTCCAACCGTATGTAAAAAGTGCCATCCCTGCCTGTGTGAGGACTGCAAGGAAAGAAATGACTTGTGTAACCCTTATGATTAAAAGCACAGAGCCTTACACGGTCAGCACATGTATTTATTTCTTTATTTAAAGTCTTCTCCATGTTACTTTATCAGAGAACAGATGCTGTGTGAGCGAAAGACAAGAAGGCCCTAGTGAAGCTGGCATTTGTCAGTGCGGCTTTATTATTTTATTTTATTATTTCTTTTTTTTCTTTTGTTGATGCTTGCAGAGGTGCGTGGCAAACAATAATCATTTGTCTTTGCGCTCATTTTAATAAATAGCTCCATCCTGAGCAGGATAACAATGCCTCGAGGCTTAGCCAAGCTCACATGCGATGATGGGGGGGAAAAGAAACTGGTGACTTGTAACAGAAATGAGCTCTCCTGGCTTTCATTTATGTCGCTTGTAGAGTTTCCTATAATAAATAGCATTATTAGCAGAGCCGGAGCCCGCGCGCGCTCCGTGGATGTACAGAGCAGCTGTCAAAATAGTAAATTAACAGGCCTACTTTTTCCGAAAGCACCTCCTGGGCGACGTTCCCCTGTTTTTAATTCCGTTCATATAGGCTTTATTGGCATTTCCGTCTGTAATATGGTACGGGCACCAGGAAAGCTTCAAGGAGGGCAGGCCATTCAGCGCAAAATGAAGGAAACAACGGCAGAGCGTGAAGTTACTTAATGGAGTGTTGGGTCAGCAAAGCACTGCTGAGTGTGCACCCAGTGCCGTGCCCGCCAGACAGGCTTCTCCTTCAGGTCTGCTCCGCATTTCCATCCATCCGTCCATTATCCAACCCGCCATATCCTAACTACAGGGTCACGGGGGGTCTGCTGGAGCCAATCCCAGCCAACACAGGGCACAAGGCAGGGCGCCAGCCCACCGCAGTGCTCCACATTTTATAATGGCAAACCAAACAATTCTGATTAAAGTGCACATGGCAGACTTTCATTTAAGGGGATTTGCAGAACATTTCGGTTACACAACACAGTCGCCCCCATATCAGAGCCATTGTCATATTTGGTTCTTTGTCGCATGTCCCTCACATGCAATGGCTGCTTGACGTCTGAGATTCATTGACATCAGCAGGTGCTGAGGGTCTTCTCCGGTGATGCTCTGCCAAGCCTCTAATGCAGCCATCTTCAGCTCCCGCTTGTTTTGGGGGGCTTGACCCCCTCACATTTTCTCTTCAGCGTATGGAAGGCCTGCTCAGTTGGCTTGAAATCAGGTGACTGGCTTGGCCATTCCAGAATTTTCCGCTTTTTCGCTTTGATAAACTCCTGTGTGTCCTCGGCAGTGTGTTTGGCTCATCATCTCGTTGTATCCACTGAGTTTGGGGGCCTTTATTGGAACTTGAGCAGATCAGATGTTTCTACACACCTCAGAATTCCTTGTGCCACTGCCGTCAGCCGTTCCATCATCAGTGAAAGTGTGCCAGGACCTGTTGGAGCCATACATGCCCACGCCATAACACCCCCAGCACCGCCATGTGCAACAGATGAGGTGGTCTGCTTTGGCTCTTCAACAGTTCCTTGTCATCTCCACACTTTGCCCTCGCCATCACTCTGATGAGGTTCATCTTTGTCTCGTCTGTCCACACGACCTTTACCCAGAATTCTGCAGGCTCTTTGAAGTCCATTGTCCATTCTGACCATCCTGTTTTTGAGGTCTCCATCTTGCAGTGTGTCCTTCATCTGTGTTTCTTTTCATGAAGTCTTCTGCTGATAGTCGTCTCTGTCACGTCCACATCGGCCCCCTGAAGTCTGTTTCTGGTCTGTTGGACAGGCGTTTGAGTTGTTTTCTTGACCACAGTGAGGATTCTTCTTTCGTCAGCAGTGGGGGTCTTCCTTGGCCTTCCAGTCCCTTTGTGATTCCTGAGCCCACCAGGGTGTTCTTTCTTCTTCATGATATTCCAGACAGTTGATTTTGGTCATCCTGAGATTTTACTGATGTCTTCGATGGTTTCAGCCTCATGATGGCCTCTTTGACTTTCATTAACATAGCTCTTGAATGATGGCAACTGCAGACCTCAAAGAGCAGAAGCCGGCCGAGGTATATTGTGAAGCCATGAAACCCACCCGAGGAATCACAGACATCTGTGACGCCAAGTGTGCCAAACATTATGGTGCCATAAAATGGGGGGACCTTGCAGACAAAGTGTCATGTGACCAAAGTGTGTACAAATCAGATCGCCTTCAATGAAAGTCTGCCGTGTGCCCTTTAATCACAATGTCTGAACTGTTTGATTTGTCATTTTAAACTGCGGAGCAATTCAACTAAAACTGGGTCTTTGTCCCAAACATTATGGAGACCTATTGTATTTTGTACTGTCTTTGTTATTGTTAGTCTTATTTTGGTTTCATTTTGCAGTTCTGTTTGTGTTTGAGTTTATGCTGCACTTTGGTTTAGCTTCTTGCTGTTTTTAAATGTCCTAATTTGATTTGATTTGATTTTAGTTAAGTTCACCAGAAATGGAAAAAAGAAAAAAAAAAAAGAAAAAGTCAAGAATTGAATGTCAGAGGACGGGAAGTCTGTACGCATAAAAAGAACAAATCGGTTCTCAGCATTTACAGCAGAATCTTCTCGGCTGCATTGTCGGCACGTTGTAATGATTCCGGATTTCTCTGACACTGTCATTGATCACAAAGCTCCGTGCTCTCCGTCATGGGACGAAGAAGAAAACGATTTTACCTTGAGACTTCAGCACAGATTTTAAATTTTCATCGGGTCCTTCTTTGAAAAATGTAATGTTTAAGAAATTCGAACTCCAGTTAGTCAAAAAGCTGCCATAACTAACAATAGCGTGACAATCGATGAAATTGTGACGTCACCTGAACAGGACTCTGAGCCAACACAAAGGGCTCCGTTTTGAACCACCTGCTATCGTCAAGGGCTGTTTAATGCAGGCTACTAACACATGCAGTTGTGTTGTGTTGTCATAGTTATTTTTGAATACGTCATACAAAATGACTATATGATAGATAGATGTGAAAGGCGCTATATAACAGGCTGATAGTGTGAAAGGCACAATATAACAAATTGATAAATATATAGTGTGAAAGACACTATATAAAAGATTAATATACAGGTATATATAACTGAAGCACAGAGGAGATCAATAGTTCCTGCTTCTTGTCTCCCCCTGTAGGCTAGATGGGAGCAGCCCTGGATAACTGTGCTTGTTCGGAGACCTGCAAGGAATGCCAGGAATTGTAGTCTGGTAGCAAAGCCCTTCTAGGGTCCATGGGTGCTGCTAGGAGGCACTGCAGGGAGTTACACTCCCTATTATTTGGGACTTCTGTATGGCCTGGAAATAACTTCCTACAGTCGAAGCCTTGGTACTGGAAATACTCCCGGGTCCTCCATAATAGAGACTGCACTGGGCGGGTCAGAGCCAGGAGTGGAGAGAAAGAAGAAGAAGAATAAGAAGAAGAGGAGACACCTGTTTAATTGTTTGAACAAGCTATTTTGTAATAAACAGATAGATACTGTAGATAGATAGATAAATAGAAAGGTGAAAGGCACTATATCATAGATAGATGTGAAAGTACTATAATGTATGATAGATAGATGTGAAAGGCACTATATTGTAGATAGATAGATAGATGTGAAAGGCACTATATTGTGGATAGATAGGTAGATGTGAAAAGCACTATATGATGGATAGATGTGAAAGGCACTACATTGTTGATAGATAGATAGATGTGAAAGGCACTATATTGTAGATAGAGTCAAAGGCACTATATTGTAGATAGATAGATAGTTTTTCACACCACTGTATCTATCTATCTATCTATTTGCCCCCTTCCTGATTTCTTATTCTTTTGCATGTTTGTCACACAAAATGTTTCTGATCATCAAACACATTTAACCATTAGTCAAATATAACACAAGTAAACACAAAATGCAGTTTTTAATTGATGGTTTTTATTATTTAGGGAAAATCCAAACCTACATGGCCCTGTGTGAAAAAGTAATTGCCCCCTGAATCTAATAACTGGTTGGGCCACCCTTAGCAGCAATAACTACAATCAAGCGTTTGCGATAACTTGCAATGAGTCTTTTACGGCGCTCTGGAGGAATTTTGGCCCACTCATCTTTGCAGAATTGTTGTAATTCAGCTTTATTTGAGGGTTTTCTAGCATGAACCGCCTTTTTAAGGTCATGCCATAGCATCTCAATTGGATTCAGGTCAGGGCTTTGACTAGGCCACTCCAAAGTCTTCATTTTGTTTTCTTCAGCCATTCAGAGGTGGATTTGCTGGTGTGTTTTGGGTCATTGTCCTGTTGCAGCACCCAAGATCGCTTCAGCTTGAGTTGACGAACAGATGGCCGGACATTCTCCTTCAGGATTTTTTGGTAGACAGTAGAATTCATGGTTCCATCTATCACAGCAAGCCTTCCAGGTCCTGAAGCAGCAAAACAACCCCAGACCATCACACTACCACCACCATATTTTACTGTTGGTATGATGTTCTTTTTCTGAAATGCTGTGTTCCTTTTACGCCAGATGTAACGGGACATTTGCCTTCCAAAAAGTTCAACTTTATCTCATCAGTATTTTCCCAAAAGTCTTGGCAATCATTGAGATGTTTCTTAGCAAAATTGAGACGAGCCCTAATGTTCTTTTTGCTTAACAGTGGTTTGCGTCTTGGAAATCTGCCATGCAGGCCGTTTTTGCCCAGTCTCTTTGGTGGAGTCGTGAACACTGACCTTAATTGAGGCAAGTGAGGCCTGCAGTTCTTTAGACGTTGTCCTGGGGTCTTTTTTGACCTCTCAGATGAGTCGTCTCTGCCCTCTTGGGGTAATTTTGGTCAGCCGGCCACTCCTGAGAAGGTTCACTACTGTTCCATGTGTATTTTGCCATTTGTGGATAATGGCTCTCACTGTGGTTCACTGGAGTCCCAAAGCTTTAGAAATGGCTTTATAACCTTTACCAGACTGATAGATCTCAATTACTTCTGTTCTCATTTGTTCTTGAATTTCTTTGGATCTTGGCATGATGTCTAGCTTTTGAGGTGCTTTTGGTCTACTTCTCTGTGTCAGGCAGCTCCTATTGAAGTGATTTCTTGATTGAAACAGGTGTGGCAGTAATCAGGAAATTGAACTCAGGTGTGATACACCACAGTTAGGTGATTTGTGAACAAGCGGGCAATTACTTTTTCACACAGGGCCATGTAGGTTTGGATTTTGTTTCTCCCTAAATAATAAAACCCATCATTTAAAAACTGCATTTTGTGTTTACTTGTGTTATATTTGACTAGTTTTTCACACCACTGTAGATAGATAGATGTGAAAGACTATATGATAGATAGATGTGAAAGGCACTATATTGTAGATAGACAGATGGATATCCAGCTATCCATCCATCCCCTGGGGGTATTTGGTTTTTTACAGTAGCTCTCATAAATCATAAATGGGTGGGTAATTTTTGGTCTGAACACAAACCAGAATGACTATAAAGTTAAGAATATTAAAAAGAAAGAAAAATCTATAAAAGTTGTGACCTGGCAGTCACAGTCCCAGTAAGGCATGGTGCCGAAGGGGTTTGTAAACTTTGTGAGCCCACTGCACCTCCTCGTGAGGTTTGCTCGCCCCCTTGCTGTCATGCATTAGAGAGCTGGTGACAATGTTAGGTCAGAGACCAGCAGGATTTGCAGGTTTTGTGTCATTTCCGATGACTTATGGCGGCGAGCTCCACTCATTTATACCCGCCAGTGTCACTTCATCTGATCTCGGTGATGAAGTGTCGTTCTGCTCAGGGGTGGCTCTCTCATCATGTTCATCTAACTTTAGTTTTGCCTCTTAGCACAGGGTGACATGAAAGACAGGAGTTTCATAAATGTGAAAATTACCGGCAGAAAGTCAATGTTGTGACGTGGAGAAGGCCTGACCCTCTTGGAATTCGGCACACATCTCCGCTAGGTGAGGATCGCCCTACAGGAATGTTAAAGCAAAGCCGTTTTCTTAAATGTGCCTTCATGCGGCGCACATGAGAAGCCTTTAAAGATAATATAACCCTTCAACGCCGTGCACTTTGCGAAACTTCTGCCGCAGAACTTAACCGCCTCCAAATTCCCCAGAACGTCCTTTTTAGCATCGGAAGAGAAATACTCTGCCAGAATCCCGGCTTCAAATGCCTGTACACAATATAGATTAATGCTTGAGGGAGGTAAATCTGACCTGTAAATCAATTATCAAACTCTCCGGCACGGCTTCCTCCTCTCCTCGCAAGCGAATAAAGCAAACCACCCAGGAATTAATCCTGCGGTGCCGTGTGAGCGCGTGAGATTGGATTTGTTTCTAATAAACACATCACAACACTTGCAGTGACCTCATTTGGATAATTGCGGAAAATATGTAAATAGTGAAGGAGAATAGAGGGGCTACCGCGGTGGGTGAAAAATGTAACAAATTGCTTTAATAAAGACGCACACTTTGGCGCCGGCTTTTGCCTTCCAATTAAGGTGTTGAGACGTCTCTCGTGATTCCTGTAGGTGAAGCGGAAGTGGGCCGTGTTAACAGCCCACGGCCAGCGTGTGAAGATTCAGACGACTCATTGTCACTGTCTAGACCGCTCAGGTGTGTGTGTGTGTGTGTAGGTGTCCATGGTGTTCCATTGATACTGTATGTCCCTGTGGCCTTGGCCTTCGGTACCCTGCACACTGCTAATTTACATTTATTGGCCTTTATTCCAAAGCGACTTTCAAAGGAAGCCACCATAATCAAGCAGCATTGGTTTCAGGGACTGCTTTAAAACAAGCTTAGCAGGACAGGTGACAGAACTTGATCACTACAAGTGAAGAGCTGCTTACTGGGCCCTCCATAATGTTTGGCACAAAGACCCATTTCTGCTTGTTTTGCCCCCCTTTGCAAATCAAACAGTTCAGACCTTGTGCTTTTAAAGGGCACACTGCAGAGTCTCATTCTCTCCCAAATTTCAGGGCACCGTAATGTTTAGGACAATTGGGGTCACAGGTGTTTGTGATCACTCAGGTCGGTTTCATGGCTTCCTAAAATACCTCGGCCTACTTCTACCCTTTTGGGGACTGTAGTCGTCATTGTTCAACATGAGGACCAGAGTTCTGCCAGTTAAAGACAATGAAGCCATCATGATGCTGAAAATCAAAACCATCAGAGACATCAGTTGAACCAAAAAATCAACTGTCCGGAATATCAAGAAGAAAGAACATACTGGTGTGCTCAGGGATCACAAAGGGACTGGTAGGCCAAGGAAGGAACATCATCAGAGTGATGGCGAGAGTAAAGTGTGGAGACAACAAGGAACTGAGATCCAAAGCAGACCACCTCATCTGTTCAACGTGGCGGCACTGGAATGTCATGAAGAAGGTAGAACACCCTGGTGGGCTCAGGAATCACAAATGGACTGGTAGGCCAAGGAAGACCTCCACTGCTGATGACAGGAGAATCGTCACTATGGTCAAGAAAATGCACCCAACACCTGTCTGACAGACCAGAAACAGTCTTCAGGGGGCCGATGTGGACATGTCAGAGACGACTCTCAGCAGAAGACTTCATGAACAGAAACACAGAGGACACACTGCAAGATGGAGACCACGAAAACAGGATGGCCAAATGACAGTTTGTGTCAAAGGACTTCAAGGAGCCAGCAGAATTGTGGGAAAAGGTCTTGTGGACAGATGAGACAAAGATGAACCTCATCAGAGTGATGGCGAGAGCAAAGTGTGGAGATGACAAGGAACTGCCCGAGATCTAAAGCAGACCACCTCATCTGTTCAACATGGCAGTGCTGGAATGTTATGAAGAGGAAAGAACATACTGGTGGGCTCAGGAATCACAAAGGGACTGGTAGGCCAAAAAAGACCTCCACTGCTGACGACAGAAGAATCCTCACTGTGGTCAAGGAAAAAACCCCCAATGCATGTCTGACAGACCAGAAACAGTCTTCAGGGGGCCAATGAGGACGTGTCAGAGACGACTATCTGCTGGAGACTTCATGAACTTCTCGTATTGTTCGACTAAGTTCTTCATTCCTTGGGAGACAAAGCTTTTCCGCTGTTCTCCAATCCAGTTCTGCACTGCTTCCTTAACCTCATCATCAGACGCGAACCTGGGGCTGTGACTTTAAGTGGAAAGAAGATGTGTGGTGTAACAGAGATGTGGAAGTCATTCAAAGCACAGCTACTGCATTATCTCCACTATTGTGTCCAGTGCATGGAGATGCGTGTTGTCGTGGATCGGCACTGTTTTTGACAGCATTCCCCTTCTTTTGTTGCAAATTGCAGGTTTCATTTCCTGTCTAAGCAGAGCGCGGTACGTTCTACGGGTCACTTATTGTCCGTGTTCCTGAAAATGTGCCAGAATGGGACCCATCACGTCTCAAAAGAAGGCCATCATGATTTTCTTGGTGGATGGCTGTCATTTGAATTTCTTCTTTACTGTTTCCACTGCACGTTTTCTCACTTGCTTTCCGGTGTTCAGTGATCGACCCCCATGTCCCATCTCCAGTGAAATTCCTTTCCAGAACACTTCTTCATAATGTTTCAAGAGTTGTGTCACAAGCTCTACGTTCTGTAAGCTGTTTGGATGCCCATTTTGCACAAACTTTATGGCACCCCAAGTCCTTATGCACTGTGGACTGTTCAGATCCTTAGCTGGTATCCAAATGTGCAGCAACGGCGGACAACGTAATCCGTTGGCCTTCCCTAATGAAGGTCTTCACCATGTCAGTGCGGGCTGGTGTGTGCCGTGTCGATGGTCGACTAGATCAAGGTTGATTCAGGTGTTTTGAGCCCTGAAATCTGCATCTCCTGTGGTTGTTTGTTATCTGCTCTCTTAATTGCTGTCATTTTGACGCAGCTTGATGCACCGTTTACCTCAAATGCATATTTTCATGATCACAGCCGCCAGGTCTTTCAGAGTCACTAACGCCGAACAGCAGAGAGCACACACAGCACTTTTGACAACATATCGTTCACGTTTACCACTTGCACACTGATGCCATCAAATGTCAACGTATAATCTGGTGCTACAGAACAGATTTTCTTTTCTATCAGGTTACGTTTATTTTTATTGTATGCCATGTGCTCTCCACACACACAACACACATTTATGTGTCTAATTGGGGCCTTTTCAATGGTAATCAATGCTTACTCTCTGTTGTGAGAAATCCCGGGCTCGTACAGCCGCCCTAATGGCGACACAGACAGGTGGCACACGGCTTATTTATACAAAAGAGTTTACAGTTTAAATTCACTGTCCGACTTTGAGCTCCGCCTTCACGAGACGTCAGATTGGTTTAGAAATGTGACACTCAGTGAGGCGTCCCCTCCCACTTTTAAACGCGAGCCATCTAATCGTCCCCAACCACTTTTAAATGAGAGCTGTCTACTCATCCCCACCCACAGAGCCGTCAAATTGTTCCCACTCACATTTAATTGAGAGACGTCTAATCGTCCCCACCTACTTTTAAACAGAAGCCGTCTAATTGTTTCCACCCACTTTTAAATGAAAGCCGTCTACTCGTCCCCAACCACAGAGCCATCTAATAGTCCCCACCCACTTTTAAACAAGAGCCATGTAATTGTTCCCACCCAATTTTAAACAATAGCTGTCTATTTAATCCCACCAATTTTTAAATGAGAGTCTAATCGGCCCCTCCCAGTTTTAAATGAGAGCCGTCTAATTGGCCCCACCCAGTTTTAAATGCGAGCCGTCTAATTGTCCCCACCCACTTTTAAACAACAGACTTCTAATCATGTCCACCCACTTTTAAAGAAGAGCCGTGTAATTGTTCCCACCCAATTTTAAACAATAGCTGTCTATTTAATCCCACCAATTTTTAAATGAGTCTAATCATCTCCACCCACTTTTGACTGAGAGCTGTCTAATCGTCCTCAACCACTTTTAAATGAGAGCCGTCTACTCGTCCCCAACCACAGAGCTGTCTACTCGTCCCCAACCACAGAGCTGTCTAATCGTCCCCACCCACTTTTAAACAACAGCCGTGTAATTGTTCCCACCCAATTTTAAACAATAGCTGTCTATTTAATCCCACCAACTTTTAAATGAGAGCCTAATCGTCTCCACCCATTTTAAATGAGAGCCATCTAATCGGCCCCACCCAGTTTCAAATAAGAGCCATCTAATTGTCCCCACCCACTTTTAAACGAGAGCCGTCTAATTGTTCCCACCCAGTTTTAAACGAGAGCCGTCCAATCGTCCCCACCCACTTTTAGGTGAAGTTCACTCCTGATGGTGTCCTGCCATGCTGTATTTATTACACGTCTGGCTTCAGAGAGACGTGTTTTAAGATCCCAAGTCACAGATGCTGATTCTGTACACTGCAGCTAAGCAAGTATTTTGCATTTTGAACACCACAGAGGTCACTGATACTGTCACTGATGAAACAGCCACGGTGACTTTGGACGGAATCATGGGAGCAGTTTAACTCCTGTCCATAAATTCCAGTGAAACTCGAGGGTGCGCTGGACGGTTCAGCTGCCACTCAGTGCCGCCATGAAGCTGAGCACCTGCAGACTCAGAAACCAGTCGTGTGCTTTCAGTTCTCATAACAAGAGAAAATGCCGAGAGGTTTGGAGCACCAGACTGCTTGGCAGCTCTCCGGAAGCACTCGTCCAAAGCTCTTCTGTTCTTCTTCATCTTCTCCTCAGCAGGTTGGTGACACGCCAATTAATAATCCACAAAGCAATTTATGTTTTCCTCAGCAATCTGTTCTTTTTAAAGGAAAGGAAACTTTTTTAAATTTATTTATTTATGTTTTGGGATCAGCATCTGTACCTTACCCAGTTTTACTTTTTGAATACCCCTGATGGCCCACCCCGCCCCACTACGTTTGGGTTAAATACTTATTAGTAATGTCACCTTTAGGGACCTGGATCATCCATTGTCACTTTAAAGGTCATCCAGCATGAAAGGTAAAGTGTCACATTTTGGGTAATGTCTTAGACCCCTTAGAGGAACAACTTTTTAGTCCTGTAAAGACCCACGGCAAAGGCGGCAAACGTCTTCAGGTGTGCGACTCTGGTCATCTTCCGAGCCCACCAAGGTAAGATGTCGTGTGAGATCTCAGGTAGCGCAGTTCCTTCTCAGCTAATCTGGATTAGCAGTTTCACACTTGAGTGCACCGAGGGGATTTCTTTCAAACTCCTTTTATGAGCCCTCCAGAGATTTTATACTAACAAATTCATTTGGCAGATTGTTTAAGACGTCTACTTTGTGAAAGGCAGATGTCGTTTTTTCCAACTCTGTTCACTGACCTCAGGGTGTTTCACTTTTAATTGACTAGATCACAATTCCAGTGGGTCACAAGTTTACATACATTTTGTTAACTGGGCCTTTAAGCAGCCTGGAAAATTCCAGAAAACTATGTCAAGCCTTTAGGCAATGAGACCATGAGCTACAGATAGCCAATTAGCCTAATTGGAGTCGACATGTGGATGGATGTTAAAGCCGACCATAAGACTCGCTGCCTCCCTGCTTGACATAATGGGAAAATCAAAAGAAATCAAGCAAGACCTGAGAAACAAAATGGTGGACCGCCACAAATGTGGTTCATCCTGGGTAAACAATTTCCAAAAGGCTCCACGTTCATCTGTACGAACAATAATACACAAGTATAAACACCACGGGACCACCCAGCCATGCAGATCAGTCCCAGAACAACAGGAAATGACCTTGTGAAGATGCTGGAGGACACAGGCAGACAAATCTCTCTATCCACAGTACAATGAGTCCGACATTGACATCACCTGAAAGGCCCCTCAGCGGGGAAAAACCCCTGCTCCAAAACCACCATCAGAAAGCAATTCTGCAGTCTGCAATGGCACATGGGCCAGTGTGGAGAAATGTCCTCTGGTCTGATGAATCCAAAATCAAAACTCTTTGGCCATCCTAACCATCGTTATGTCTGGAGGACAAAGGGTGAGGCCAGCAAGCCAAAGAACATCATCTCAACCGTCAAACGCGGGGTTGGGAGCGTTCTGTTGTGGGGGCTGCAGGAGGAACTGGTGCACCGGCTCACAAAATTAAAAAATGATGGAGATACACTGAAGCAACATCTCAAGAGCTCAGCAAGGAAGGTGAAGTGCTGAATATGTGACAGAAATATATGTGTAACCACAAGGGGGCACCACTGAGCCCCAAACCACAGGCACAATAGCACCCCACATCCATACGCCTGTATAGTGCCTCGCCGGGACAGTCAAGTCAGAGGTTTTCCTTCTTTTTAATCTATCTATCTATTATATAGTGCTATTCACTCTATCTATCTATCTAGTGCCTTTCATATCTATCTATCTATCTATCTATCTATCTATCTATTATATAGTGCCTTTCATATCTATCTATCTATCTATCTATTATAAAGTTCCTTTCACATCTATCTATCTATCTATCTATCTATCCATCTATCTATCTATCTATTATATAGTGCCTTTCATATCTATCTATCTATTATATAGTGCCTTTCATATCTATCTATCTATCTATCTATCTATCTATCTATCTATCTATCTATCTATCTATCTATCTATCTATTATATAGTGCCTTTCACTCTATCTATCCATTATATAGTGCCTTTCACTCTATCTATCTATCTATCTATCTATCTATCTACTCAAAATTCATGTTTGAAATTGAGAGCCAAATCGTCCTCTTTAACACAAGGTGGGATTTCGGACTCTATAAAGGGGGTGACATGTTGTCACACCTCACAGTTTAAAAATAAAATTTTCCTTTTAATATTTCAGACTATTTTTTTCAAATGTCACAACTTGTTCTTTCCGATGTCTGCAGTAGTTTATACAATTTTCAGTGGATAAACTATTTGAAATTTTGGCTGATAAGTTTGTTAGTTCAACTTATATTTGGCCATTAAAAGGACGACTTGCCAGGGGAAAATTTCTCCAGTAGAATAATACAAAAATGTTGCGAGTCTAAAATAAAATACGATAAGAAGGTTGTCTTTTGTAATCCATTCTGTCGTGTTCTTCGTGTCCGTGTGCGATTGTCTGCAGCTTTAAGACGCTAAGCAGTCAGCGTGAAGCTGTAAGTGTGAATGTTGTTAATTGAAGAAGTGGGAGATTTCTGTGAACTTATTTTTAGCTCAGGTGCCACAGTAGGACACGCTGACTGGCACTGCCACTTTACAGGTCCAGCGTGCTGCAGCACCTGACTATCTGTGTGAGGTGTGGATGTCCTCCTCATGTCCGTTTTTTTCCGGGTACTCCAGTTTGGTTGAATGGTCCCAGTGTGACTGTGTGTGAGTGCGTGGACGCTGTAATGGGAGTGGTACCCTCTACCAGGCCTGTTTTCTGTGCTGTGCCCAGTACTGCCAGGGCAGGCTGTTGCTCCCAGCTTGTCTGATTTGGACTGGGTTCGAGAATAACTGCGGCTCTTATTAATTTACTGGTGGCTTTCCTAAATCTGTATTTCCAGAAGAGAATGTGAAAGCGAATGTCGTCGTCGTCGTCGTTCTATTCAAAATCCTGATTTTTTTGCCGAAGTGTCCTTAAGCCAAATGAAACATTTTTTTAAAGTGAAATCTTTGAAAAGGTTTGTGTTTCTCACTGTTTTTTGTTGCCCGTGTCATTTACAAGCCTTGATTTTCAGATAAGCCATCATGTTGTATTTCTTGCACATTCAAAATTGGATTTTCTATTCTTGTTCAGTTTATTATTATTTTTTTAATAAAGTCCTCTGGCCAGTGAGTGGATGCTAAATGTGTGCTCTCCTTTTCTGCCCCATTGAGCCTGATAAGGGTGAGCAGGGTGGCAGCTGTGCCCGCCTGGAGGAGTCGAGAGGTGCAGTGAATGTGCTCGATCGGTCGGTGCCTCCATTTTTAGCTCTTCTGGTGCTTGCTGGATGTGAGGGGGGCTTCACTCGGTAAACATCATCAGCTTCTCGAAGGATTAGCAACGGATTAGAAAGATTAGATAGAAGGACCTTCTTCTGTCGTTTTAATCCAGAAGGGCTTGTTGCTCATTTGTTTTTAGTTCAAAGGAGTGCCAACTTTAAAAATGAAGACCCTTTGTCTGTGAATTTTAAGCATTAGAGGGCCTTTCATCTGTGGTGCGCTAGCCATCTTTATTTTTTTGTATTTCTTTTCATCACTAAAGGTCGATTTAAAGTGCAGTAGAAGGAAGAGTCTTGACACACCAGTAGATGCCTACCTGGGGGAGAACTCCATGACAATACGAGGGGTCCGTTATGTAGGACACTGACCTTGATGAAAACACTCGGGTGCTAACCATCGTTCTGTTTTTCTTCCATAGGCGAAGGAAGCCATCGATCTTCAGAGGGCCACAAGGGAGATGGCAGACAGAATCAAAACTAAATGGACCGACCCGAACGTAAGTGCTTTGAACTCTAATATGGGCATGGATTAGCGCTGAAATGTATCATTTTTTTCTTATTGCAAAGAATGACAAATAATTTAACATTGAGTGAACTATGTAGTGTAACCACAAGGGGGCACCACTGAGCACCCAGCACAACTGCCGTCCTGCAAATCAAGGGTTTCCAACAAGGAACATGGCTGAAATACCCTAACAGTACTCCAAGCCGACGCACTTTCTCTCTTTCTGCTTCCTCCCGGTGAGTTGTGCCCTCTGACTCCCCAGTGTGAGGCGATGGGCTTCTTTCACACCAGACCTGGAAGTGCTTCTGGTGTCATGGCATTGGTCCTCCTGATGAACTACCAGGGCAGTGCTCTCTTGTGGCACCCAAGGACCCTGCCCGGGCTACACTTTCTGACCCTTAAATCCCTTGCCACCTTAACTGGCATCAGCCTAGAGGGACACTGCCACCTGCCATTTGGATGAACTGCTCGTGGCATCCATGTTCGCCCAGTCCATTCTTTATTTTTCCCTCCTGGCTGGGATGAAGATTGTAAGACCTACTGGCCGAGTCCCCACTTTCACCGCCATCCTCCACTCTTGGCCAGGGTGCCCATCCTTTACTCCATGGGATTTGCAGTAGGCACACTAAACAGAAAACGTGTTTGTCTGTCTACCCTTCATGATTTTGTAAGGGCAAGTCCACACCTGAGGAGTGTTGTATCTTTTAGAATATGGAAATGCAGGCTAAGGCAATCCCACAGATACAAATGAACGGATAAAACCCTGAACTTTTTGTTTTTGCATTGCTCTGCTTTTTGATCGACGCGTGTATTTGGAGAAGTTTTTCTAAACACTTCTCCGGTTTTCTAAAAGTATCAATCTGATCCTTTTGACTGTTGTATGCTACGACATTCTCATTAATGCTTATCTAAAATAAGAGCCAGAATTTCGGTCGGTCTTTTATTACTATAATGCTTTAAAATCTCCACTTTAACTGTTTTAGGGCGAATGTTGATTTAGGTCAAAATAAAGAGAACATGAGAGCAACCATTAAGATGGCTATCAGGGGGCTAAAAGACAATTGGTGAGGAATACAGCAGATAAGGTGAAAGACGACCCTCAGAGATTCTTTCAGTATTTTAGTAGTAAAAGAACAGACAATGAGGAGGTGAAGTGCATCAGGAATAGTAAAGGGAATTAAAAGATACAGACAGTGAAATAGCGGATGCCCTAAACTTACATCTCCCTGAGGTTTTTACAAGTGAGCCAGTGGATAACCTCAGAGTAGTAACAGGGACTGCTAAGGAGGTGCTGAGGGATTGTAGAGAGAGAAGAGCTGCTCAGATTAAATAAGATGAAATCAAACAAATCACCAGGCCCAGATAATATTGACCCTCAAGTTCTTAAGGAGGATAGTGAGTACAGATAGAAACCACTGACACATATTTATAGGAAGTCACTGTACACTGGAGAGATTCTGAAGGACTGGAAAATGACAAATACTGTATACAGTAATCCCTCCTCGATTGCGGGGGTTGCGTTCCAGACCCCCCCGCGATAGGTGAAAATCCGCGAAGTAGAAACCATATGTTTGTGTGGTTATTATTATATATTTTAAGCCTTTATAAACTCTTCCACCCTGTTAACATTATTAGAGCCCTCTAGACATGAAATAACACCCTTTAGTCAAACGTTTAAACTGTGCTCCATGACAAGACAGAGATGGCAGTTCTTTCTCATAATTAAAAGAAAGCAAACATATCTTATCTTCAAAGGAGCGCCGTCATAAAGGAGCGCGTCAGGAGCAGAGAATGTCAGAGAGAGCGCTCACAAAGAAAAGCAAACAATCAAAAAATCAAGACATGCTTTTAAGTATACAGAAGCACCGCGATAAAGCGGCATTTTGTAGAGGAGCGTCCGTGTCCTCTGTGCAAACAGCCCCTCTGCTCACACCCCCTCCGTCAGGCAGAGAGAGCGAGAAAGAAAGATAGAGAGAAGCAAACAAGCGCCGCTGGAAGCATATCTTATAGCATTGAGGAGTTTTAGTTAATATGCAATACATGCTCTGATTGGGTAGCTTCTAAGCCATCCGCCAATAGCGTTCCTTGTATGAAATCAACTGGGCAATCAAACTGAGGAAGCATGTAACCTAAATTAAAAGACCCATTGTCCAGAAAGCGCGAACCAGCTAAAAATCTGTGATATATGTTTAGATGTGCTAACATTTAAAATCCGCGATAGAGTGAAACCGCGAAAGTCAAAGCGCGATATAGCGAGGGATTACTGTAAATACTATATGGGCTGAGCCAAGCAACTATAGGCCAGTAAGCTTAATGTGAATCACAGGAAAATGAATGGAAGGAATTATTAAGGATAAGATTGAGCAACACTTGGTAAGGACAGGAGTTATTAGGAACAGTCAGCGTGGGGTCAGAAGAGGGAGGTCGTGTTTTACTAACAGGCTGGAATTCAATGAGGAGGAAACAAAAGGATACGACCAGAGAGGAGAAAATGAGATTATTGATGTGGACTTTCAGAAAGCATCTGATGAAGTGCCACATGAGAAGGTGGGCATCAAACTAAAAGAAGTGGCAACTCAGGGTGTGGTGGGTGCAGAATTGGCTCAGGCACAGGAAGGGTGATGGTGTGAGGAACCTCATCAGAACTGGCCGATGTTAAGAGTGGTGACCAGCAGGGGACACTGTTAGGGCCGCTGCTATTTTTAATAAATATAAATGATTTAGATAGGAATATAAGGAACAAGCTGGTTAAGTCTGCAGATGATACCAAGATAGGTGGATTATAAGATAATTTGGAATCCGTTATATCATCACGGAAGGATTTGGACAGCAGACGGGCTTGGGCAGATTTGTGGACGATGAAATTTAATGTCATTAAATGTATAGAATTACACATAGGAAGTGAAAATGTTAGGTTTGAATATACAATGGGGGGTCTGATAATGGAGAGCCCACCTTATGAGAAGGATTTCGGAGTCATAGTGAACTCTGCGCTATCGACTGACAGACAGTGTCCAGAAGGCAAACAGAATGTCAGGTTATATAGCATCTTGACGTGTGGAGTACAAGTCACAGGAGGTTCTGCTCAGTCTTTATAACACACTGGTGAGGCCTCATCTGGAGTCCTGGATGCAGTTTGGGTCTCCATAAAGACATAGCAGCACAAGAGAAGGTCCAGAGAAGAGCGACTAGGCTGATTCAGGGCTACAGAGGTTGAAATTTAATGTCAGCAAATGTAAAGAATTACACATAGGAAGTAAAAATGTGAGGTCTAAATATACAATGGGAGGTTTGAAAATCGAGAGTCCACCTCATAAGAAGGATTTAGGAGTCGTAGTGGACTCTAAGCTATCAAGTGCCAGACGGTGTTGAGAAGCCATTAAGAAGGCTAACAGACTGTCAGGTTATATAGCGCCTTGATGTGTGGAGTACAAGTCACAGGAGGTTCTGCTCAAGCTTTACAACACACTGGTGAGGCCTCATCTGGAGTTCTGGGTGCAGTTTGGGTCTCCATAAAGACATAACAGCACTAGAGAAGGTCCAGAGAAGAGCGACGAGGCTGATTCAGGGCTACAGGGGATGAGTTAGGAGGAAAGATTAAAAGAGCTGAGCCTTTACAGGAGATGAAGAGGAGACCTGAGTGAAGTGTTTAAAATGATGAAGGGCATTAGTCCAGTGGATCAAGACGGTGACTTTAAAATGAGTTCATCAAGAACACGGGGACACAGTTGGAAACTTTTGAGGGGGAAATTTCACACAAACATTAAGAAGTTTTTCTTTACACAAAGAACGATAGACACTTGGAATAAGAGACCAAGTAGTGTGGTGGACAGTAAGACATTAGGGACTTTCAAAACTCGACTTGATGTTATTTTGAAGGAATTTAGTGGACAGGACTGGTGAGCTTTGGTGGGCTGAATGGCCTGTTCTCGTCTGAATCTTTCAAATGTGCTCAAAGAAGGTCAAAGCTGCAGGTTAGCGTATCTTACCAGTGTCAGGGTGCAGGGTTCAAGTGTCACAATAACGAGCTCAGGAGAGGAAGACCCTGTTAAAGCAGCACATGAGTACATCCTTGAGGTGGAGACTCGTGGAGTGCAGCAGGACTTGTCGATGACTCCCAGGCCAGATATTCCACCACAGTGCCAGACGTTCCCAAACTGTAAATCGCCTTTTTGAACTGCAGAAACTCGCTTGCACTTTTAAAGCCTTGTGGTGGAGCATTATGGTTTGGTTTGGGGGGGTCTTGGCTTGTTTCTCATCCTGGACAGCCTGATTTGAATATCTGAGCAGAATGTGAGGCCATCTGTCAAAACGCTGAAGCTGAACTCAAAGAGTGAGCCTGGCAGCGGGGCGTCGATCCAAAACCTCTGAGCAAATACACAACACAATGGCTCTGAACCAAACGAAGCAGAGTTTAGGAATGCCGAAGTCAAAGCCCTGCTCTCGATGCTGAGCAAATAAAAAAAAAAAAAGAAATACACTTTATGGGGGGCTTCAAACCGGTTATGCTGGTGGGACAGTGTCTCTTTCACACACATTTTATTTTCTTTTGGATAAATAATTTCAGAGTGCTGTCTTTTATTGGGTCCCTTGTTGTCACGCGTGCAGAGTCCAGTGAACTTCTGACTCTCGAGTGGGACCACCTGACCTTAAGGGTCCGCTCACAGGCTTTTATCTTCTGCTGGAGTCTCCTGCCCTGTAGGGCTCATCGTAAAACGCCAGGCCTGACTGTGTAACTTTGGAATGCACTTTCAAGTGGCAAATGCGTAAGTGCCACGTTTGTGAAGAATAAAGAAAAATATCAACCGTAACGCTTAGCAGAATGTTTACATACTTCAGATGCTTCAGATATTGAAACTGCCGACTGTGGATTTAAGGTCACATTAATCCAATTCAGTCGTCTTATTTTGTTATATTCGGTCACCTTAGTCTCTTCAGTGATGTTGAGACTGAAATATGTTCACCTAATTCTTGTGAAAGAACGCAACAGTTCTCCAGAAGTTTCTTAAAGCACCATATTGATCACTGAGGCGGCGGTGGTAACAGATTGTGGTGAGTCAGTGCGCCTTCGAAATTAAACACCACCACCATCTTTAGGAATGAAACACTAAACCAGAAGAAGAATAGATAGATAATAAAAAATAAATGTGCAGTAACATAAGGAGGGGGAACAAAGCCAATACGAGATTTTCAAAAAGGCTTGAAGAGCTTCTTTAATGAATGTTGGCAGCGCTTTTGAGACTTCAGCATACAAACCAAGGGCAGAAAGGCATGACCTCACCCCCTGGCAGGGTGCCAGCCTCCCTCTCTTTTATATATTCAGGTGCCACCCCGTAGAGTGTCAGGGTCACTTCTTGAAGCCACATTGTGACAGTAGAATGTGACAGTCCCCGTTCTTTCATTTATGTTGACTTTCTGACCACTGCATTTTGAGCTTCAGACTAATGCATCGCATAGAAAGGATCAGACCGGCAAGAAGTCGGCGCCTTTCTCACTTCCTATTAACGTGTGCAGTATTTCTTAAATAACACACAGTGATTTTGATGACTTTTTTTTAACCTATAATTTGATTTCTAAGTCTAAGAGCTGTGGGAGAAATGGGCTTCACTTTATGATAGATTGACAGAACTGCTCACCAGGAGCAAATTTGGCTTTTTACAGAAGCTCATTAGATTGAGAGAGAGAAAAACACAGAAACATCAGTCATGACTGCCCGTCAATCCCACGGTGACGCTGTCCATCTCTGACACATGGAAGGAAAAGCCTGATATCGGTGGCAGTGGGGGTGCACAGTCCTCAATCTCACCGCTTCACTTCCTGCTGGGCCTCAATGGAGCAAACTGTGGGCAGGACGACGAGGGACAGCAGGAAGATGCACCACTTTAATGGGACAGGGGGGTAGTGGCCAACACAGTCTATGCCAGGACCTCACCTCTGACTTTCCTGCCATGGTTGACCCTACTTGGGAGTTCATGACTCCCAACAGCAATGCTCGGAGGATCATTGGGTCACTCAGTGGAGGGAGATAAGATAGACAGACAGATAGATAAATAAATAGACAAATAAAGGCACTATATGATAGATGGATGGAAGAATAGATAGGTAGACAGATAGATAGAAATGGCACAGTATGATAGATAAATGGATAGAGTGAAAGGCACTACAGTATATGATAGATAGATAGATAGATAGACAGATAGAAATGGCACTGTATGATCGATAGATAGATAGATAGATAGATGTGAAAGGCACTATATGATAGATAGACAGACAGATAGGTAGGAATGGCAATATGTAATTAATAAATAGACAGATAGTGCCCTATCTATCTGTCTATCTATCTATCTATCATATAGTGCCTTTCACATCTATCTATCTATCTATCTATCTATCTATCTATCTATCTATCTATCTATCTATCTATCTATCTATCTATCGTGGCAGACAGCCGTGTCCAATGCCCAGCAGGGACGCCCCTGCTGCATCTGTTCTGGGGGAGCAACCACGGACAGCTCAATACCTCCCCCGGGACGCTTGGTGGCAGCCTCCCTGGCAGACGGTGATTTCTCAACCTGTCGCATGGCTCCATGGGAGATGGAGTCCTCCACAGCCTGGTTGGGGGCTCGCATGGAGTCAGTAGCACGGCTGGACGAATGTTCAGCCCTACCCGGAAGGGCAATTAGGACCAGGTGGTCAAGCACCTACAACGCTTCCGGGTGGGCTATAAAAAAGGGCCAGCCACCACCACTCAATGGCCAGAGTCAGGAGGAGGAGGAGGACTACGCTTGAGGAGGAGTGGTGGTAAAAGGGAGAAAACTGTTGGTGTGTTGTGATAGTGCTTTTTGGACTGTGTATTACCTCTGGGTCACGGGGACGACATGCACCCACGGGTAAAGAAAAATAAAAAGTCTTGTGTTGTTTCATACGGGCCTCTATGTCTATCTGTGTCGGGTCAGCCGCCTATATAGCGCCTTTGTTACCCTATCTATCTATCTATCTATCTATCTATCTATCTATCTATCTATCTATCTATCTATCTATCTATCTAATAGTGCCTTTCACTCTATCTATCTATCTATCTATCTATCTATCTATCTATCTATCTATCTATCTATCTATCTATCTATCTATCTATCTATCTATCTATCTATCTATCTATCTATCTATCTATCTATCTATCTGATCTGCAGAGCTCAGCGTGTCTACTCTCCATCTGAGTGTCCATGACCACTGATGGTACAGACTACAGAACTTGCTGATGACTTAGCAGAAACATCTAGAATAGCCTCGACACGGCCAAAATACTACAAGGGCAACTCAAATAGTAAAGGCAACAGATAAAGGCTTTCGCCATATGGCACCTTGGTGATGGCTTATGGGTAGTTCAGACACGCTCAGTGCAGCGCTCTGTCTGCTGTAGATGAAGAACATGAAGATGGATGCTCTGCTCCACCACTGCTGAACAACATGCGGCAGTGACGTTTCTTCTGGCAGAGATGGTGACGGGGGTTAAGGGACATTGCCCACATGCCCAACAGGTGGAGCATTTTAAGGCTTTAAGACCCCTCAGTGTTGGACTGTAAACGAGATGGTGGTGATGATGGCCCCCCTTTTTGAGGTGCAGCTTTGGCTCTTGTATTTAAATATCGATTGCCAGGCACCACTAGGAATTTTGTTTTGCTTTGTTTTTGTGTTTTTGGTGTTTGTTCTTGTCGAGTCCGCATGCGTTTAGCTCACTGTAAGCGTACAACGGGAAGACCTGGCGTCTGGCTGACACCGGTGTTTCTTCATGTCTAGTTGATCGACATTTCCGTGTGATTTATTGTATTTCCCTGTATCCCCAGAATGAATCAAACACCCCCTATTCGCTCGATACACTTAGGGAGACCCCCGATATGACGATTGCACTTTATACACTTAGAGGGACCCCCCACTATGATGATTGTGCTCGATACCCTTAGGGGCACCCCAGCTATGACGATTGTGCTTGGTACACTTAGGGAGACCCCCGTTATTGACAATTGTGCTCGATACACTTAGGGAGACCCCTGTTATTGACAATTGTGCTCGATACTCTTTGGGAGACCCCAGCTATGATGATTGTACTCAATACACTTAGGGGCACCCCAGCTATGGCGATTGTGCTCGATACTCTTAGGGAGACCCCCAGTATGACGATTGCACTCAATTGATGAAGGAGGACCAATCAGTCATATTGAGCAGCACTGACTGGAGTGACCCAAGTGCCACTTGATTTATTTATTTATTTTTCAGGACATTCTCATATTGTGTGCTGTGCTCCACCATTGGTCTCCATACATTCCTCTGCTATCGGTCTGTTAGCTCCTTTCTTTGTGAAAACAGAAGATTAAACATTTTACTCTGCCATCACTACAAACTACATGGGACAAGAACCAAATAGATAAAACATACAATGAACATTTGGGAATATCCCCTCCTATCCCTCTGCTCCTCACCATTCTGAAGCTGGCAGGGTAAACGGCGGTGAGGTGGACATTCACCTGTTTTGTAAATTTTGGAGGACCTTCTACTGATGACCCCCTCAAATTCCGGTAGGTGCCGTGAATTGTTAAACTGTGACTGTGCGCACTCGTTCAGAGCCGCAGCTTCAGTTTGCTTTCCTACCATTTAAAAGTACATCAGCTAGCTAGCGGATGGCATGGCGTCTGCGGGTGACTATTAATCTAATCAGGAATGGATTGCTTCATTTACACTGAACTGGATTAGCTGTGCTCGGCAATTAATTACAACGGCTTTAAACTGTCATTATGGCACCCTTAATACATTTTCTGAGGTTATTTTAATTAAGTATTCCAGGCAGGGTGTTATTGTTGTAGAGCGTTCTCATTATTATTTTTATCCTGTTGTTCATTAGCACTCTTGCCTTTGTCATATTACGCCATAAGCTGCCTAACACAAGCACACCAAATGTGTTAACCGTTGACGGCACGAGACTCTCACGGCTCTTTGAATTCCCGGCGTCTTTGTAGAGGGTGCGATGGGATAGGTTTCTGCCTGCTTTTACTGAGCCTCTAGAATTTAACAAAAAAAGAAAAAAGATAAATCAAAATCAGGTTAAGGCGTATCCACAAAAAATGACCTCCGTCCAGTAGTTTTGAGGAAACGTCTGATCAGAACCTCTGAGTGGAGACTGAAGGGCCGTGCAACACGACTGGCAGCTCGGCTGAATTTGTAAGGTGTTGCAGAGGGAGGAAGGTGTGATTATCAACACGCAGCCATCTTGAAATGGAGAAATGACAGGAGTGGGGAGAATTTTAGGAAAGCTACATGTTGGTCCAGTCAAAGACCACCGTCAGTTAATTATTGCCAAACAAATATGGGGCATACGATAATAGGAGGTGAGAATGTACTGTTAGGACCTGCAAACAATCCACATACTGTAGGCAACAAATATCTGGGTGTTTCTTCATATCAGTGTGTCCATTCAGTTCCTATGTCCCTGTTATGTGCCATTGGGTATGGGATACATAGGGCTAGTGCTAATATTTGTGATGCACCACCTGTTGGAATGAAAAAGTACAATTTATTTTATTACTACAAATGACAAATGCAGTGCATTTTATCACTACAAATGTTTATGATGTGCCATCTGTTAGAGTGACAAAATGCAGTATTTTATTACTGCATGTAATATAAAAGACATTCTCATAGATGGTGCCCTGCAAACTTTAACACTGACTATATCCAACAGAGAGTGACTGCTGGACGAAAAGAAATCAGCGTATCCGCGTCAAGTGCCTGTGAATCTGTCTGTCCATCTAGCTTCTAAGGCCTTGTTATATCCCATTTGGTATGGGATTCATAAAAGCAGTGGGTAATGCTTTCTTATTTATGGTCCCATCTTCATGAAATTTGGTAGGCGGCTTCCCTGCGCTAATCGAAACCAATGAACGTACTTATTTCAGTGGTATGATGCCACTGTCGGCCGCCATATTGAACTTTCCAACAGTCTTTGTTACTTATGGGCCCATCTTCAAGAAATTTGGTACGCGGGTTCCCAACGCTAACTGAATCCTACTTACGTATATATATACGCCCATAGCCTGCAGCTCGGTCACCGTGTGAGGCGGCATTGGGTCCCCCATCCCAACGCCTCCCACGTTGTTTGCTGCCTGCCTATATAAGGCCGTCCGTCGCTCCAGACTCTTCATTCCCTTCCTTGCTTTGCCACGGGATTCACGTCTCCCTGCTGATAACTGCAGCCTTTTTATTTAATCCACGGCTTCTACGCTGTTTTATTGTTCATTTATTATGATTATAGTTATTGTGTAGGTATTTTAGACTTACTTTACATTGTTCAGGTACCCATTTCCTTTATCATTCCAACCGTCCCCCCATTAACATGTCTATCGAAGTGATCACCATCGATCAAAGAACTGTCACTTACCGAGTGGTGTCCATGCCCGGAGATGCCACCTGCCTTTTCCATTCTCTGTGTTACATATTGCACGGCCATATCAGGCTCACTCTTGATATCCATTGTGTCTTATGTATTGAATGACTGGACAGGTTCAAGGTGTGGACTGATGACGGTACAGGAGATAATTAGACTACACAGGATCACTAGAAGAGTGAAATGCTTAAGCCCTTCACCAATAGTTCTGCATGTGACTTGATGGCTGCCGCTGAACTGTTCGGTTGTCGCTTTCAAGTGTACCAAAATGGCCAAATATTTTACACCTTTTGACAACCGCCAATGCCTCTTAAACATCTTAGATTGACAGGTGACGATTTCAGTAGCGTACACTTTGATGTTTATGAATGTTTAAACTCTCAAAAGCTGGATGTGAAGTTATCAATGAAACTGGTTGTGTGCTTACAACGCTTGACAGATGCTGAATGTCTCTTCAACACAAGTCCTACAAATACTGTCGTCATTGAAACAAACCATGAAACTCAAAGCGATTATGACAGCAGCAATCCAAGCTGTGAGATTTGAAACAAGATTACTGTTCACATGGCCGACTGTACGTTGTATGCTCAAGAGTAAGCTCAGCGCACAGCTTGGTCAGATTACAACCGGAGGGCCGAACTTACAACGTGGAATACAAAGAGATCCTTAACAAATAATTATTGGTATATTTTCACTCAGTTTAAAAAGGTTAAATTTTCTTCTTAATAAAAATTTTAATGCAGTACTTCGCCGCTGCGAAGCGCAGGTATTTTGCTAGTATATATATATATATATATATATATATATATATATGTGTGTGTGTGTGTGTGTGTGTGTGTGTGTATATATATATATATATATATATCCATCCATCCAGTTTCTAACCCGCTGAATCCGAATACAGGGCCACGGGGTCTGCTGGAGCCAATCCCAGCCAACACAGGGCACAAGGCAGGAACTAATCCTGGGCAGGGTGCCAACCCACCGCAGATATATATATATATATATATATATATATATATATATATATATATATAATATGTGGTGGGCTGGTGCCCTGCATGGGGTGACGTTTTAATGTCATGCTTTAAATTGGCTTATTTTAAAACCTACATATATATGTGTGGTATCATTCTTTTCAGAATTCATCAAACTTTAATGTGATGTTGTTAGATTTTCAGATTCTTATTCCGTTTTTAAATTATGAACTAAAAAGTATCAAGAACTCATGTCCCACTGGATGAGACTTTTGCGCCAAAAGATTTAACCACACCCGGGGCCGGAAATAAAAGACAAAGCGTAGGACAGCTGCTGTACAAGCTTTTAAATGTTTGAAGCGTTGCATGAGATGAAGATCACATGACATGGTAACAGTTGATCGATCAAAGAGGAGGCAAAAAGAAAAAATACCCCAAAAAACCTGTATTTGTTTCCCATTGCATCACTGTTTAAGAGGGGGTTTGGGAGGAGCGACTGTCTTTCCTTGGGGTGCGTTCAGCCCCGCTCTTCACAACGTGAGTGGCAGACTGGATGCAACTGGGGGTTGCCAAGCTAGTGTATTTATATATAGGAAGGAATATGACGGGTTTTTCAAGCTGGACTGGTGAGATGACGTCATCAGGCCTGGAACTGGAAATGATGTCATTGGGCCCAGGCAGAATTTCCCATGGTTGTTCTGCAATACGAGAAATACAAGAAAGGATTACCGCACTCTGCCACCCCCTGGAATGGCCTTCTTTTTGAGCCCTTTAGCTGCCTCCCTTACGCGCGTGGTTGTCTATATATAATATATGTATGTATATATAAATGGGAGGTGTGAACATTAATTTATTTCCCTGAATGAACTTGTAGAAAAAGTGTGTGCGTGTTTGTGGACTTGCAGCTACTGTCACCTTCACAGTCCCCTCGTTCCCCAGCTGTGCCTTTAGGTAGACGTCATGGCCATTGCTGGAGATCTCCGTTTCTGGACTAGAAGGTGATGCAGTCTGAATCCTTTCTGAATCCACTACAACTGCACTGTGCTGTGTAACAGTAAATTGTGAAAACTTCCAAGAGCTGCTGTAAATGTTCATTTTTAATTTGATGCGTTTGAACCACCACTGTTTCTTCCTTCTTGGCACTGCTCTGTTTCATAATTGCTGTCTTCTCCTGTAAATGGCCGCTGTATGTTTTTGCACCAGTTCTGTGAGCTACAGATGCTACTTATCATACCATCAGGCTTTGTGACATTACATTAAATTGAAGTCTCTCTCAGTCTGCTAAGCACTGCACCGACGGACCACCCCAAGACAGTTCAGTTCACTTCAGCAGGGCACATTTCTTTTTTCGTGAGCTCCAAGTTTGCGCACACATTTATTTTACTATTTATTATGCTCTGTCTTTTCTTTGTTTCTCCCTCTGTCAGTTTAACTGCCGGTTTCAATTTTCTTGGCCTATGCAGATTTGCCGGTCCTCCAAAAATGTTGGGGGTACTGGTGTAGAAAGGTTCTTATCTGGATGCCCTTCCTGATGCCAACTTTCTGTTGTCACCTTTTATGACATGTGAGAAGGACGTGGCTTTATTGTGATTGGTTGTGTGGCTCTTACCAGTTACTATGCTGATGTGATTCATTTCTACAGTGTGAAATGTAAAGCTGGTGTGGTATTCACAATGCCAGTTTTATCTCATATTCTAGTGTCCTTTGATAATTTGTGCAATAACGACAGCTTTCTGGTGGTAAAGCAGCAGCAGCAGCCATATCTGATCAGTTTTAACCACGTTATTTTTTCCTAGGGGCAGCACTGTGGCATAGTGGTAAATAATAATAATAATAAGAAGAATAATAATCATAATTCTTTATATTTATATTGCACTTTTCTCACCACTCAAAGTGCTTTAGATGGGGGGTGGACCACTGCAACCACCACTAATGTGTAGCACCCACCACATGATGTGACGGCAGCCATTTTGTGCCACTACACTCACCATGCGTTAGCTGTTATGTGGTGAAGGGGTGACAGAGAGCAAGCCAATTAGAGACAGGAGATGATTTGGGGCAAAATGACCAGACTGTGGTGGACAATTTAGTCAGCACATTGGGATACACCTGCTCTTTACAAAGGATGTCCAAGGGATCTTGAATTACCACAGAGAGTCAGGACCTCAGTTTTTAAATCTCATCTGAAGGATGGCACCATTTTTACAGCATAGTGTCCCCATTACTGCACCGGGGCATTGGGATCCACACATGGGCCACAAGGTAAGTGCCACACAAGGAGTAAGCCAAGCTTTTCCTTGATGGTTTCCCATCCACTTAGTGGCTGGACCTGAACAGGCTTAGCTTCAGGTGGATGAGCTCTTCTGAAGTGCAGGTGGCATGGCTGTGGCATCAAAGATGGTTAGCCGGCTCTCGTGATAAACTAAGCAGCCTGAGTGGAAATCCCACGCCTGGTTATGCGTTCTCTCCATGTCTGGGTATGGTGGTTCATCCCACAATTCTGAAGTTGTGCACCCTGGGTAAACTGGCAACCCGAACCATAATATTCTTACGACTTGACATGGACTCTTTAATTTAATATTGTTTTTTTTTTTTTTGTATCAGTATACCGCTGCTGGATTATGTGATTAATAAAGTATCTATCTATCTATCTATTATATAGTGCCTTTCAAATCTATCTATCTATCTATCTATCTATCTATCTATCTATCTATTATATAGTGCCTTTCAAATCTATCTATCTATCTATCTATCTATCTATCTATCTATCTATCTATCTATCTATCTATCTATCTATCTATCTATCTATCTATCTATCTATCTATCTATCTATCTATCTATCTATTATATAGTGCCTTTTATATCTATCTATCTATTATATAGTGCCTTTCACATCTTATATATCTATCTATCTATTATATAGTGCCTTTCACATCTATCTATCTATCTATCTATCTATCTATCTATCTATCTATCTATCTATCTATCTATCTATCTATCTATCTATCTATCTATCGAATCCTGTGATGTCATGCAGCCTGCTTTTGACTATTTTTATTATTTCTTTTCTTTTCATCCTCATTCTGCTGAATTCGTTTTCTGTCCTTGCATTTTCTTTGCAGCTGCTTGACTCCATATTTTTGGTTAATGTAAAGCAAGCGTGGGTGGACTGTTGCTGCCTTTGGCATTAAGATACAGTAGAGCCGTAGTGTTTAGTGTTTCACATTTGAATGCGTATTACTCGTGTGATTCTGGTATTTTCTTGCTATTTCTATGGTTTTTGTTGTGCTAATACCTTCTTTATCGAAACAGACCTTCCCCACACAAAGCTGCTTTGTATGCTTCATGCATATACATTTTTTGAGCCTGAAAATTCCCAAGTATTAACGTTTGAGTGAAATAAACGCATTAACATGTCACACTTGCACAATCTCACAAGAAGAAAGACGCAGATCTGCTGACGCCGTGCCCGCTCCTCTCTCATTGTGTGGTGCTTTTCGATGATCTGACGCTCTCTTTTCTTAGATGTCAAGTCACAAAACCCTGTTTTTATAAGGTGGCACTGTGCCACTGTGGATGTGGCCTTTGAATTTCTGTACCTGATGGAGTTTGCACAGTCTCCCTGTGTCATTTTGTCATTGTGGGCTTTCCTGGGCATTTCCTTGTATTCTTCCCACTGTTCCAGTTTGGTGTCACTTCAGGTAATGGGTGACTCTAAACTGGATGTTGTTGTGGTGGAGTTGGGTTGTAGCTGTGGGGTCTCACGTATGAAACATTGCTTAGATTCAGTACTAAAATGTACTTGCGTTCAAAAGGCAAACAAGGCCAATGCACGAGAAAAAAAAAGTAAACCACTTGCCACACGAAGATCTCTTATGAATCCCAAATCAGAATACGTAAAGTGCATCACGATTACTGCAACACTGCACATTTGACACACTGCCAATGAACTGTAAAAACTATAAAAAAAACACTACTGGAACAATCGCTTGTGATATGTAGAAGGTGCAGGTGACGCCATTGAGGAAATTCAGTAAATCACCGACTGTGCCAACTGCCCTTGACGTGGCTGATGCTTGCAGGCGAGTCTAGAGCAGCGGCTGAATCCCAGGGACAGTGATGCTGCAGTTCTGCAGGTGGTGCTAAGCTGGCTGCTCAACGAATGAATGGCACAGACTGATCAGCTCTAGCGTGCTATCAAATTGCACTGGCATCCGACGAGAGCCAGTTGCAGCGGTTTAAGGGTTAATGAACCAGTGGTCCTCTGTCACCAATCGTGTGCAGGAGTGCCCATCATTACGTGCCCTCCCTTGTGGTGTACCCACTATCACCCGAAAAAGAATTTAACATCCTAATCATGCCATCCGATACGAGATGGCATGGATGACTGAAAAATTACTGAGCGCTCTGCCAGTTCAAGCTGAGAAGTGCCCCTCACAAGATACCCTCCGATTGTTCAGACCTATAAGGGGACAAAGACCCTGCGATTGGTGGGTTTTGTTCTCTGTAATGTCGGCTCCAATTCGGCGCAGGACTCCAAGAGGACGACTCTAGGAAGTCTAAATTGGCTTATTAGTCATCATCATCATCATCATCATCATCATAGAAAACGAAGTGCAGCCTGTCAACATCCTCCAGAAGTGTGAAGGCTGCTGTTGTGCTGTGAAATTTCACATACAAGTTAATAAATATTTTCCATGTCTTTATTTGTAACTTAAACAAAACAAAATGTAATATTAGCGTTCTGTCATTGATAAGAACAGCAATGGTCTGATGGTTAAGTAACCACCCCAAATTTAGGGTTAGGGTCAGGTTAGTGAATTTTATGACCGGGTTGGTCAGGAGGATGTGCCTGACACCAGTTTGGCAGCAAGTGATTGATTCTCTGCAGGACCCCCTCAATCAACTCCCCCACCTGAAAACCTGACTACCCAGCTGGTATGCATCAGCTCAGCAAATGGTTTTGGTGGGCAGGTGTGAAAGGTACTGTGTGCCCCCATTGGTCCGAAGTCTGGCTGTTTGGGATTGGTTTGAATTGGAGGGCCGTTCTGCAACAACAACAACAACACCAAGAACCTTTATTTCTGTCGCACATTTTCATACAAATAATGAGCTCAAAGTGCTTTACATGATGAAGAAAAGAGAAACAAGGGACAAAGTAAGAATTAGAATAAGACAACACTGATTAACATAGAATAAGAGTAAGGTGGTCCCAAGGTCAGGGAGGACAGAAAAAACAAAAAACAACGCCAGACAGCTGGAGAGAAAAAATAAAATCTGCAGGGGTACCAAAGGCACGAGACCACCCAGTCCCCCTCTGGGCATTCTACCTAACATCAATGATCAGTCCTCATTGTATTCAGGGTTCTCATGGAAGGACTTGATGATGACGCTCATGTGGACTTCTGGCCTTTAATCCATCAATGTAGGGACATCACGGTGCTTTGATTAGGTGGTGATGGCGCACGTCAGAACAACACAGAAAACCAGAAAACGAACAGAAGAGAGAGTAGGGGTCAGTACAGATTTTAGAGTCACCAAGAATAGTTATGATAATGAATTGAATATACAGAGTATCAGGATTAAATGAAGGTGAAGTTATGAGAAGGCCATGTTAAAGTAATGTGTTTTCAGCAGTGTTTTAAACTGCTCTACTGTATCAGCCTGGCGAATTCCTATTGGCAGGCTATTTCAGATTTGAGGTGCATAACAGCAGAAGGCCGCCTGCCCGCCCGCCTCACCACTTCTTTTAAGTTTAGCTCTTTGAATTCTAAGCAGACCCTCATTTGAGGATCTAAGGTTATGATTTGGAATATAAGGTGTCAGATATTCCGAGATATATATTGTGGCAGTAGGGGGCACTCCCGGGTCGTACAGCACCACAGAGCCCATAAGCCCCCCCACAGCGACTCCTGGTGGTCCACAAGGTATCCAGCAGGGCTGTGTATAAACACTACAAAGTCCATAAGTCCCTGCTGGACCTCGGGGCACGACCTGGCTGTCAGGAGAGCTCCTCCTGGCGGCCTGGGGGTGAGGAGCAGCATGGGAAGCCGGCAGTCCTCCACAATATATATATATATATATATATATATATATATATATTATTTTAGGCTTTTCAAACCATAAGCAGTATTTTAAAGTCGATCCTGAATGACACAGGTAACCAGCGTAGTGACATCAAAACTGGAGAAATGTGTTCGGATTTCCTTTTCCTAGTTAAGATTCTAGCAGCTGCATTCTGCACTGATTGCAATCGATTTATTTATTTTTTGGGTGGTCCTGAGAGGAGTGCGTTACAGTAATCTAGTCGACTGAAAACAAACGCGTGAACTCATTTCTAAGCATCTTTCAGAATTTTAAGAGGTCTAACTTTACTTATGTTTCTTAAGTGAAAAAATGCTGTCCTAGTGATCTGATAAATATGCGATTTAAAATTCAGATTACAGTCAACAATTACCCCTAAGCTCTGTACCTCCGTCTTGACATTTAATCCTAATGCATCAAGTTTCTAATACCCTCATTATATCCGTTATTGCCAATCACTAAAATTTCAGTTTTCTCTTTATTTAGCTTGAGAAAATTGCTATTCATCCATTCAGAAACACAGGTAAGACATTGTGTTAGTGAATCAAGAGAGTCGGGGTCATCAGGTACTATTGATAAGTACAGCTGTGTGTCATCAGCATAGCTGTGGTAGTTCACGTTGTAACCTGAGATAATCTGACCTAACAGAAGCATGTAGATTGAGAAGAGCAGCAGACCAGGATAGAGCCTTGTGGAACACCATATCAGATATCAGGTGTCTTTTTGAAGTATAATTACCACAACTAACAAAGAATTAGGATTCAAACCAATTTAAGACCCTGCCAGAGAGGCCCACCCATTGACTAAGGCGATTTCTAAGAATGTTGTGATCAATGGTGTCAAATGCAGCACTCAGATCTAAGAGGATGAGAACAGATAAATGGCCTCTGTCTGCGTTCACTCGCAAGTCATTTACTACTTTAACGAGTGCAGTTTCTGTGCTGTGATTTGTTCTAAAACCCGACTGAAACTTATCAAGAATAGCAGGTTTATTGAGGTGGTCATTTAACTGCATAATGGCTGCCTTCTCCAGAACTTTACTTAAGAAAGGCAGGTTAGAGATGGGGCTAAAATTTTCAAGAGCCGAGGGGTCGAGATTATGTTTCTTAAGTAGGGATTTAACTACAGCAGTCTGAAGACAGTCTGGGACGACCCCCGTATCTAATGACGAGTTTACTATGTTAAGAACATTGTCAATTAGCATGCCTGATACTTCTTTAAAAAAACTTGTTGGTATTGGGTCAAGGACGCAGGTGGAGGGTTTTAATTGAGAGATTATTTTATATAAATCAGGTAAATCTATCCTGGTGAAAGAATTTAATTTGTTTATAATGGAGTACTGGGGTTTAAGTGTTTCAGTATTGGGGAGATGTACTATGTTATTTCTAATATCATTAATTTTTTGATTGAAAAGTACAGCAATAGCCTCACAGGTTTTACTGGAAGAACTTAGGAGGCAGTCCTTTGAGTTACTTGGTTTATCAGACGATTAATCATAGAGAAATAAGACTCTGGGATTACTAGTATTGTTAGAGAAATAGCAGCGCCTCTCAAGGCGGACTGTGTTATTGTATTCTGTTATTTTAACCTTCTGTTCATTAACCTTAATATTTCATAGTGAAAAGTTAGTTTAGTTTTCCTCCATTTACGCTCAGCTTTGCTACTACTCTACTTTTTCGGCTTGGAAGCTACTTTTAAAATAACCAGGTCGAAATGATCAACCTACATTGAACAATAATATACTATGTGTATATATATATATATATATATATATATATATATATATATATATATATATATATATTTTAGTGGCAGTAGGGGGCGCTAGTGCTCCCTTGAACCCTCAGGTATCACTCCAAACACTGGATACAAGTCCAAGACTTTTTATTATTTAAGAATAACGTGCACAAAGCACCCTCCACACTATTCATAAATTAAACCAACACAATACTACAATTTTCTCTCCTCCTCGCCCAGACACTTCGCCCTCCTACCCTCCCAGCTCAGCTCAGTGTCTGGACTGGCCCATAGTCCTTTTATACACCCTGACCCGGAGGTGTTCCTGCCCAATCAGACCACAGTTCCTTATTCCTTCCAGGTCAGGGTAAACAGTCCTTTTCTTCAACACCCGGGAGCACGTCGTTCCTTCCTGTCACATGATTGTGACGTACTCCCGGGTTATAGGGCACACAAGAGCTCACGAGCCCCCCTATAGCGACCCCCGGTGGCCACCAAGGTATCCAGCAGGGCTGTGTATAAATACTACATAGTCCATGAGGCCCTGCTGGAACTCGGGGCATGATCCTGCTGTTGGGAGAGCTCCTCCTGACGGCCTGGGGGTGAGGGCCGGAGCATGAAGCCGGCAGTCCTCCACAATATATATATATATATATATATATATATATATATATATATATATATATACACACACACACTATATACATATACACATATAGAATTCGAAGTCTGAATCACAATCTGATTATATGGATGGTTACCTATCAGGTAACGCGTGTGGTTGGTCTGCAAGTCAGCAAACATCCGCCATGGGTGGCCTCTCAGTTGCGAGAAGCAGATCATAGAATGTTACATAGTTAACTGTCAAATAGTTTAACGATTACTCGACACTATTTTGGGCTCATCAGGCATACACACTCCACCGCACCCCTCATCGGGGATCGAACCTCAGACGTCAGACAAAAGCACTTCGATTGTGACATTGTGAGAAACAATATCCTCTTCCAGTTCCACATCCAGCTCATAACCAACACATTTTTTTTAAATCCCTTCTTTAATCGATTTAAATTGGAAGGCTAACTCGATCACTTAGATAGTCGGAGTTTTGCAGTAGCTCACGCATTTGATGACCAATGTGTTAGAAGAGAAGAGATCTCACACTGGCCACCCTGTAAGTCAATCAAATGGCAAATGCCATAGGGAGGAGATGTGATAGACTAACGTTTAAAAAAAAAATTTTTGAATGCAACGCGATCTACCGGTCAATCGCGATCAGCGTATTGGACACCCCGATTTACATTATCCTCGCCATTATAATTAGCACCATAAACAGACTGATTGCTTAGGACAGTGAAAGGCAACCTTTTTCGAGTTGCGGCGCACTAAGTCCAAACATTTTCTTTCGCGGCGCACCTGAGTGACTGCCCATAAATAAAGTCGTGTCGACACAATCTATGGACAATCGCCAATAAAAACAGTTAATTTTACAAGTTTGAAAGACATTTTATTAATAAAGGAATCAGAGGATAAATCTTAAATTTAATTAATGTGAACGTTGAGATTGTTTTTCAGCACATACGAGATTGATGCGAGGATCAATTTTCGAAAGACAGACACGCATTTCCTTGTCGATCATTTGAAGTCTCTCGCATTTCTTAGACTTCATTTCCGTAAGTGTTTCGTTATCTGTTTTTCCAACATAAAATATTTTTTTTAAACATTATCTTTTTAATCAACCAAAAGTTCAAAAACACTAGCAACTTTCAATATTTTACAAAAGTTTTCGTGGCGCCCCAAAAAAATTCCATGGCACATCGGTTGCCCGACAATGGCTTAGAATGTTTGTAAGTTTTAAAACTGCTGATGAATCAAAGAAGCGTTTTTTAACAATGTGCTTCTCATGAATGTTTTCTATCATTTTTTCTATATTAAATATTAAAAGAAAATGGTCTGATAGACCGATATCAATGACCTGCTTTATATCAACTTTTAGTCCTTTAGTAATCACTAAGTCTAACGTATGACCTGCCTTATGTGTAGGCTGATTAACGAGCGTCTCAAATCAAAAGAGCCAGGAGGTTCATGAATTCTTCTACTTTTTGGTCACACTGATTATCGATATGAAAGTTAAAGTCGGCGACTATTAAGAGTGTGTCATAGTTCGGAATTATAATTGGCATTAAGTCTGAAAATTCCTCAAAAGATGCGTTAAATTTAGGAGGTCTATACATGGATAATACTAGAACGTGAGAATCTCCATGAATCACAACGGCGAGATACTCAAAGGACTTGAATTTACCAAAACTGACATCTTTACACTTTAACTGGCTCAGGTAAATGTTTGCTAAGCCGCCGCCTTTCTTACCTTGGCGAGCCGCACGAGTAAAACTGTAATTCGGAGGCGCAGATTCGATTAAAACAGCCACGCCATCTGAGCTAAGCCACGTTTCACTTAGTGCAATAAAATCAATTGTAACACGACGACCTCTTGGTGTCAGGAAGCCATTTTGAGACGGGCTGAAGAAAAACATAAAATGAGGCTTTAATTAGCGACATTTAAATAACAAAGAAGTGTGTGTGCCACCTGAGACTCCACATCAGCGTTTATCAGGTGGTATGGTTGCCAATATTCACTTGTACTTTGCTTATTGTTATTATTTTACGAATATTATTTAAAGTTGTAACTTAACTCCTGCTTGTCTTTTACTCTATGTAATTACATGAGGTTAGAGATGTAGACGGGAAGGTGGGAAGAAGTTATAAAGTACAAGACGTTAGAATCAGTGGCAAGTCTGTGGGATTTGAGGCATTCTGGGAAAAGCTACACAGTAAAGAATAGAAATTGGGAAAGCAGAGTCACACAGACCTCTACGAAGACAAAACCCCTGCCATTGCCAGTTATGTTGTACGACGCACAGCACACCCCATTTGCAGACAAAATTGATGGGCTGACTGCTGAAAACGTGATGCGTGAGCATTAGGCGTGACGACCACCTCTGACGACGGCTGAGGGAGCAAGTCAGTCACCTGATAGGATTAGTTCATGAACATCGCATCGGGACTGACACGTCATTGAAATACGCAGAGAAACGAGATTTCCTGCTCACTTCCTTGTCCTGTCACCCGGAGGCGCTGAAATGCCCAAAAAGGTCGCGACTTTCCGTATCGTTAAGCCAAATTCCACGGCGAGTTTGCGTTTTATAAATCCCGACTTTTGCGTCAGAAATGGCTTCTGCTCATTTTCAAGTTTTAGAAGCGAGGCCCTTGTTGTTTATTTAACATCTTTGCCCTTTTTGATGTTATTTATTATGGGGTTGAGTCGTCTTTCCTTGACTTATGAAAGCTCACATTTTACTTTGGTTGATTTAACTGGGCATTCAGTGGCTTGGCGGTTGTCTTGTCTCCATCCCCTGACTTGTGCTGTTCATGGAGTTGCTTGGTGAGCCCCCTTTGGTCTCCATGGTGTAGGTCAGGCCACCATACTGACTCGCCTCAAGGTGGTCCTTCAGATATGATCAAGTGGGTCACCAGGTGGGCCGCACCCGTGATGTGTCATGTTAAGAGGGGGAGAATTCTTATGAGATCAGCTATTTCATTTTTTTTTATATATCTAATTTATTTAGTCGACTTTACAGAGATCTGTGCTCAATTTGACATTAAAGGGTCTCCTGTGTTGTTCTGTTTCATCAACAAAGCCCACCGCTGCGGCTCAATGTCATGTAACAAGGTAACAAAGTGTGAAAATCCCAACTTTTGTACTTCATAGGCTCTGAGCACTGCATGCTACGTATACATTTTCTTTATTTGTTTTGTATTTTTTATGATCTGTTCTGAGTTACATGCGAGTGTGAGTTTCACTGTTCTGCGGACTCAGGACAACAGACGTGACACTCTCACTGAGACCCTCACACCGTACAGTGACAGGAGTGCACCTCTCCTGTCCCCTTTTGCGTGCACAGATATTTACACGTCTTATAATTAAACGTGTTTTATGTTCGCCGCCATCGTCTCCTGGGGCCTCATTTAGAAAACTTTGCACCGATTCAAACGTGAAAATACGCTCACAAAAAAAGAAACAGGAAATGTGTGTGCCAAAAAAATCCAATTTATTCAATCTGACTTCCACAAATTTCTATGCCCCCCCCGGCAAAATGAGAATAAAATATTTGCTCTCCTACCAATTGGAGTATTCCCGTTAAACTGAGGTGCACTGTGCTCGAGGAGAGACGAAATAAACGATCTGTTGTTTTAAACTGACGTTCTTATAGATAGAAAAACTTTATTTCTAATTTAAATAACCAAAAAAAATCACTAAGGTGGTATGCAGTGGGTCATCGTAACTTGACCTTCAGCTAACTAAACCACCTAAATACCAACATTGGTGTGATCAAGACATCTTTTTTTTTCTTAAATAGTTTGTTCCCATGAAAGAAAGTTTACTCGATCAAAAATAAAAACCACGACTTTCTTGATATTTTAGTTTATAATTTAAAACGGAATAAGAATCTGAAAAAAAATCTAACAATATCACATTAAAGTGTGATAAATTCCGGAAAAAAATGATACCAAACATATATATGTAGGTTTTAAAGTAAAACATGACTGAAAACGTAACACAAAAAGTCACATAAAATCATTGCACTTTCAGGCGTAGGACTTTATAAACATACAGTTGTGCTTGAAAGTTTGTGAACCCTTTAGAATTTTCTATATTTCTCCATAAATGTGACCTAAAACTTCATCAGATTTTCACTCAAGTCCTAAAAGTAGATAAAGAGAAACCTGATAAACAAATGAGACAAAATATTATACTTGGTCATTTATTTATTAAGGAAAATGATTGAACATTCCATATTTGTGAGTGGCAGAACTATGTGACCCTTTGCTTTCAGTATCTGGTGTGACCCCCCAATAACTCAACTAAACGTTTCCGGTAACTTCTGATCATTCCTGCACACCGGCTTGGAGGAATTTTTGCCCATTCCTCCGTACAGAAGAGCTTCAACTCTGGGATGTTGGTGGGTTTCCTCACATGAACTGCTCACTTCAGGTCCTTCCACAACATCTCGATTGGATTAAGGTCAGGACTTTGACTTGGCCATTCCAGAACATTCACTTTATTCTTCTTTAACCATTCTTTGGTAGAACGACTTGTGTGCTTAGGGTCGTTGTCTTGCTGCATGACCCACCTTCTCTTGAGATTCAGTTCATGGACAGATGTCCTGACATTTTCCTTTAGAATTCTCTGATATAATTCAGAATTCATTGTTCCATCAATGAAGGCAAGCCGTCCTGGCCCAGATGCAGCACAACAGGCCCACACCATGATACTACCACCACCATGTTTCACAGATGGGATGAGGTTCTTCTGCTGGAATGCAGTGTTTTCCTTTCTCCAAACATAATGCTTTTCATTTAAACCAGAAAGTTCTATTTTGGTCTCATCCGTCCACAAAACATTCTTCCAATAGCCTTCTGGTTTGTCCACGTGATCTTTAGCAAACTGCAGACGAGCAGCAATGTTTTTTGGAGAGCAGTGGCTTTTTCCTTGCAACCCTGCCATGCACACCATTGTTGTTCAGTGTTCTCCTGATGGTGGACTCATGAACATGAACATTAGCCAATGTGAGAGAGGCCTTCAGTTGGGGTCCTTTGTGACCTCGCCGACTATTACACGTGTACCTTGCTCTTGGAGTGATCTTTGTTGGTCGACCACTCCTGGGAAGGGTCACAATGGTCTTGAATTTCCTCCATTTGTACACTTGTATCTGTCTGACTGTGATTGGTGGAGTCCAAACTCTTCAGAGATGGTTTTGTAACCTTTTCCAGCCTGATGAGCATCAACAACTCTTTTTGTGAGGTCCTCAGAAATCTCCTTTGTTGGTGCCATGATACACTTCCACAGACATGTGTTGTGAAGAGCAGACTTTGATAGATCCTGGTCTTTAAATCACACAGGGTGCCCACTCACACCTGATAGGCATCCCATTGACTCGAATTTCACCTTCAAACTAACTGATCATCCGTGAGGTTCACATACTTTTGCCCCTCACAGATATGTAATATTCCATCATTTTCCTCAATAAATAAATGACCAAGTATAATATTTTTGTCTCATTTGTTTAACTGGTTTCTCTTTATCTACTTTTAGGACTTGAATGAGTGAAAATCTGATGATGTTTTACGTCATATTTAGGCAGAAATGTAGAGAATTCTAAACGATTCACAAGCTTTCAAGCACAGCTGTACAGCATCTGGATGGACACACAGATACAGAGGCATTCATCGTTTTACTAGCTGTGCTGCCTGTCTAAGATTAGTTGAGATCTAATCAGTCAACGTATACCTCATCAGTGATGTTTGCAGTTCACCATCTATCAGAATGTACTGTATTATGTAATGTATGTACTAATAAAACACTTTCCATTTGTTATTGCAACAGATTGCGCCTTAGAAACATTTGTAGTAAAAAAATGCATTGCTACAAATATTTGTGTTATACGCCATCTGCTAGAATTACAAATGCAATGCATATGCCTCTGTCATATGCCATTTGGTATGGGATTCATGAAAGCAGAGTTAATGTTTGTGATGCGCCATCTGTTAGAATGACAAATACAATGAATTTTATTACTACAAATGTGTGTGCTGCGCCAGCTGTTGGAATGATAGAGACATAGAGACCAGACAGACACACAGATGTTTTTCCTTTAATTAAGGTGGATAGCTTGTTACGATTTCTTTAGCTGTGTTGTTTTATTGAGTTAATGCCAATATCCGGTCTAAAGTCCACATGCATAGCTGGAAATAACGTTTAATGAGAAAAATGCTGACATTTTGAGTATTGTTGAGTAATTCCTTCACTATATCTATACTAATAAAAGGCAAAGCCCTCACTCACTCACTCACTGACTGACTGACTCGTCACTAATTCTCCAACTTCCCGTGTAGGTAGAAGGCTGACATTTGACAGGCTTATTCCTTACAGCTTACTTACAAAAGTTAGGCAGGTTTCATTTCGAAATTCTACGCATAACGGTAATAACGGTCAACAACGTTCGCCACATTGAACTTTCTTATTCATGGCTCCATCTTCTCGAAATTCGGTAGGCGGCTTCTCTGCGCTAACCGAAACCAATGTACGTACTTATTTCGGTGGTATGACGCCACTGTCGGCCACCATATTGAACTTTTCAATGGTCTTTGTTACTTATGGGCCCATCTTCAAGAAATTTGGTACGCGGGTTCCCAACGCTAACTGAATCCTACTTACGTACAAATATACGTCCATAGCCTGCAGCTCGGTCACCGTGTGAGGCGACATTGAGTCCCCCATCCCAACGCCTCCCACGTTGTTGGCTGCCTGCCTATATAAGACCGTCCGTCGCTCCGGTCTCTACATTCCCTTCCTTGCTACGCCACGGGATTCACGTCTCCCTGCTGATAACTGCAGCCTTTTTATTTAATCCACGGCTTCTCCGCTGTTTTATTGTTCATTTATTACGATTATAGTTATTGTGTAGGTATTTTAGACTTACTTTACATTGTTCAGGTACTCATTTCCTTTATCATTCCAACCGTACCCCCATTAACATGTCTATCGAGGTGATCACCATCGATCAGAGAACTGTCACTTACCGAGTGGTTTCCATGCCCAGAGATGGCACCTGCCTTTTCTATTCTCTGTGTTACATATTGCACGGCCATATCAGGCTCACTCTTGATATCCATTGTGTCTTATGTATTGAATGACTGGGACAGGTTCAAGGTGTGGACTGATGACGGCACAGGAGATAATTAGACTACACAGGAGCACTAGAAGAGTGAAATGCTTAAGCCCTTCACCTATGGATCTGCATGTGAGTTGATGGCTGCCGCTGAATTGTTTGGTTGTCGCTTTCAAGTGTACCGAAATGGCCAAATATTTGACACCTTTGGACAACCGCCAATGCCTCTTAAACATCTTAGATTGACAGGTGACGATTTCAGTAGTGGACACTTTGATGTTTATGAATGTTTAAACTCTCAAAAGCTGGATGTGAAGTTATCAATGAAACTGGTTGTATACTTACAACGCTTGACAGATGCTGAATGTCACTTCAACACAAGTCCTACAAATACTGTCGTCATTGAAACAAACCATGAAACTCAAACCGATTATGACAACAGCAATCCAAGCTGTGAGATTTGAGACAAGATTACTGTTCACATGGCCGACTGTACGTTACATGCTCAAGAGTAAGCTCAGCGCACAGCTTGGTCAGATTACAACCGGAGGGCCGAACTCACAATGTGGAATACAAAGAGATCCTTAAATAATAATTATTGGGATATTTTCCCTCAGTTTAAAAAGGTTTAATTTTCTTCTTAATAAAACTTTTAAGGCAGTACTTCGTCGCTGCGAAGCGCGGGTATTTTGCTAGTTCTCTAATAAAACTCCACTCCGTTAATAATAATAATACATTTTCTTTATATAGCGCCTTTCCCATGCTCATCAAACCAATCCCAATCAAAATGTGCACAATTTCCAGTTTGTACAGAGGAGAGCACCGTGGGCCGTGTTTCATTCCAAAATGTAGTTGGTATGCCTGCCCAGTTAGTGCCCTTAACCCGGGTGCCCCAGCTATTCTACAGTAATAACACCTGTCACTATGCCGACTGTGTAGCTGGTTTGAATTCCAATCATGGAAGATGAAGGTTGCTGTCAGACGCTTCTTCCAGATCTGAAATGGATGCTTGCCATGGGCAGAGGCAGCAGTGGCACAGCAGGTGAGTTCAAGATGCCTACAGATTGAGGTCAGGGGTCCGAGTCTCCTGAACACCAACAGAGGTAGCAGCAGGATGGACCCTGCACTTTATTGTGCCCGGTGAGAGCCCCACTTTCTTTTCTATTATGTGACCGTTCTTAAAATAAAAAGAGCTCTAAGTATTCATATAAAGATTAAATTCCACTTGGAGAATGAAAAATGAAACGTTAGGTTTTGTGCCAGAGGACTGTAAAAGAAATCTCACATTGCGCTGCCGTTTTAATTATCAGTCCTGTAGTTTACCTGGCTGTTAGGTGGATATAATTAGTTTCCGTGTTAATTAAAGTAAAAATCTGATGGCTGGGATGCTTATTAGTCTCTGAGCTCTCCTGGACGATATCCATCTTTCAATCAAAAAAAAAAAATGGAGCCATCTGTGAGCTTGGACGAGGCAGCAGTGCCTTCTGGGCAATCTGAAAATATAAAAAGCATTGTCTCGTTGCCCTTACTTTAAAATGGCGCTCTGTCTGAGCGTATCTGCGGCGCCAGGGCTGATGTCGGCGTGTGACTCTGAACTGAAATGAGGTTTGGAGGTTTAATTCTCTCCCCGGATGCTCTTCACTTCCTTTTACCCGACTACATAATGGAAGGTGACATTCCCAGACCATGGCGGGGTCATCAAAGCCCATCCTGGAAGCATCAGGGGTAAGGCAAGGCAGCAGCCAATCCAACAAGTCCCACTTTCATGGTCGGTTTATAGGGTCAGGCTGGACGGAGGCCATTTGCAGGGGTCTTCGGATTTCTGAACAAATCCAAATCGTATCACGTGATATCATCTAGTGCTCTGTACTTGTGATATTCCTATTGTACTATTGTATTGTATTACAGATGACTTGTGTTCTGTGTATTGTATTGTATTGACCCCCTTTTTTTGACACCCACTGCACGCCCAACATACCTTGCCAGGGGTCTCTCTTTGAACTGCCTTTCCTGAGGTTTCTTCCATTTCTTGTCCCTGGGGAGATTTTTCCTTGTCTTCTTAGAGAGTCAAGGCTAGGGGGCTGTCAAAAGGCAGGGTCTGTTAAAGCCCATTGCGGCCCTCCTTGTGTGATTTTGGGCTCTGCGCAAATAAATTGTAATTGTATTGTATGTTCACTGCGGTGGGCTGGCACCCTGCCCGGGGTTTGTTTCCTGCCTTGCGCCCTGTGTTGGCTGAGATTGGCTCCAGCAGACCCCCGTGAACCTATAGTTAGGATATAGCGGGTTGGATAATGGATGGATGTTCAATTATGTTAAGGTCTGAGCTCTTCCTGACGCAAGCATCCTTTACTCGGTATACTTGTGCAACGATTGCAGCCTGAAGTGTTGTTGGGTGCAGAACAACGAGCTTCGCACCACCGAGATTTGAGGATTTTCTGCCATTCTTGTCTGCTGACCCTTTCACGCTGTTTCCAGTTGGACGGAGATCACTGGTGGACAGCTGTTTTTAGGGCCCTGTGCAACTGGACAAGGACATTCACAGAGGAGCCCCTAAGCCAGCCGCTCCTGTGCTCTGTCGATGGATCATCTGCCCATTCTGATGCCCAGAGCAATGTGGAGCAGGTTTTCATTAAAGATCTCTCAGTAGTTGGCTTTGTTCAGCTCATCATCGACCCCCTCAAGTCCTGGTCTCTGATTCTACCGCCAACACCACGCTTCACCATTGGGTTGACATTGCACAGACGTTTAGCGGTGCCTGGTTTCTTCCAGACATGACGTTCTGAATTGAGGCCCATCCAACGGCTGGCGGGCATCTGTTGGTGAAGAGAGATTCACTGATCTTGACTTTGCGGACGATGCTGTGATCTTCACAGAGTCAATGGAGGCTTTGATCGGGGCGCTCCAGAGACTGAGTGAGGAGTCTTGAGTGTCTGGGCTTGTGAAGGTCCTGATAAAAACCAAAGAGCCAGGCCTTTAATGACCTCTAGGGCACGGCCATCATCAGTGTGTCTGTCTGCGGAGAGAGTGTCGACCTCGTCATCGAGAGGTTCACTGACCTCAGGCAGTGGCATTCATGTCTCTGGTGATTCTTCCTGTGAAGTCAGTAGACAGATTGGAGAGCATGGGGGGGTTATGAGGTCGCTGGAAAGGGGTGTGTGGTGCCCCCTTCAGATATCTGTGGAAAAATATGAAGGTCCAAGTCTGTAGAGTCCTGGTGCTTCCTGTCTTGCTATATGGTTGCGAGACATGGACGCTGTCCAGTGACCTGAGATGAAGACTGGACTCCTTCATGTGTGTCTCTCTGGAGAATCCTTGGGTGCCGTTGGTTTGACTTTGTGTTGCTCATGGAGTTCCGAGCAAGGCACATGACCTGCATTGTGAGGGAGCATCAGTTATGGCACTACGGCCTTGTGGCACCATTACCCGAGGGTGATCAGCTTGTAAGATCCTCATTGTTGCGGACTTGAGTGGCTGCACCAGGCCAAGGGGTTGCCCACGTAACACCTGGCTTCAGCAGATAGAGGGTCATTTCCGGAGGGTGGGACTGGACCGCGCGTCTGCCTGGGGGGTTGCCAACCGGGATCCCGAGTTGTTTTGTCATGTAGTGGGTGCGGCAACATGCTGTACCAGTGCATGCTTGCCGACTTGACTTGACTGGTCTGGACTTTAATCTTGACAGAGTCGTGTTTCTCATATTCTGACAATACATTCTGTGTTTTTCCAAACCCCAAATGGGCTTTCAAGTGTTGTCTGCCATATAGCCCATCATCATCATCATCATCAGGGTGTGGCAGTGATGGTGGACCTTTTTTGAAGTTTCTCCCATCTTCACACAGGTTTGTTTCAGGTTCCTGGTCTCAGTTCTTGCCATGACACTTTTCCTCGATTGTTCAGTTTGGTAGGAAGATTCCCGGTTGTTCCAAGCTTACGATTTCTGGAGGCCACTGTGACCTTCAATGGAAACCTTCAGTTTTTATCGTCATACCCAGATTGTATTCCTTGATGCCGTCCCGTGTGTAAACTCTGAAGGTTGTCACAATCAGTTCTTTAGCGGGCATCTGGACGAGACAGCCCTCAGAACCAGTGTGCTCTGGTAGGTGCCGATGGGTTTTGGGCATCCTGCATGATTTGCTTTCAGCTGGTTCAGTCTTGTCGATGTTGTTTGCGGTCGTCCTCAACTTGATGTGTCCAGGTTTTCGTAGGTGAATTTCGTTGTACCCTCCAGGTTGTTGGGTGGTTTTGCCATAGCAGTTGGTAGGAGTGTCGGTTCTCGTCCATTCTGCACACTTGGCCAAACCAGCGTATCTTTCTTTTCAGAATTTCCTCAGCTATGCTGGGTTGTTGAAGGCATCTCATTCTTATCGCATCTTTGGGTGAGATGCTGAGAAGTTTCTGCAGGCGTCGCATCAGGTTTGTTTCTTGCCTGTTGACGTCTGTCTGCACAAGCATCCAGGTCTCTGACTCATCGAGGCAGGCCGGGGTGACGAGTACGTCTTAGCTTTGATTGTTGTGTTGTTTGTTCACCAAAGGCACCGGTTTAGTGACCCAAAGGCAGCAGTGACTTGGCCAAGTTGACTGAAAACCCCGGTGATAGCAGCCATTTTCTTTTCCCGTATGATTGACCCGAGATATTTGTACTCCGCTACTTACTCAAGCTGAATCCTATTAAAGTAGACTGCAGCTGGCGACCCGTCGGACGTCATTACTTTCATTTATTCGACGTTGACTTTCGGCCCACAACAGTTGCGCCTCATTGGCAGTTAAGCATCTGCAGCTTTGGCGTCTCTGTCTGCAAAGATGGCGCCGTCGTCAGTGAAGTTAAGGGCCTTGACATGTCCGTCGACTCCGTACTGCACCCCTTGATGGCCGTCAAACGTTTTTCCTTGTTGCTGCATCGAGCCCTGTGTTGGGGGGCTTTGACGTGGCCTTGTCGGACGCACCACTCCCAATTTGGAAATCTTCTGAGAATGCGCCGCTGGTTAGAGTGCAGCATGTTTTCTAAAGTAGCCGGATGACCTCGTCAAGTAACCTGCTCTCTCTGGAGGGCCTTCCACGGGCCTGGACAGTGAATGTGGCGTCAGAGACGGCCTTACGCTCTCACGGCTTGTTGGTTTTTTTTTTGTTTTTTTTTTGTATTTTCTTGATTTTGTTAAAATCAAGTAACAATTCTATACAAGCAAGTCAAGTTTTACAAAACTAGTTTTGAAACAAATCGCCCCCACCCATGATAAAAAGAGAGCCATGCCAGCAAAGTAAAACTTTAAGCTAGTAATTGGACAATTGTCTGCGTGGGTTCAAACCCCAATCCTGGTACCACTTGTCACGCTTGGGGTCAGAGACTTGCACAGAAACACAGGAGGTTGTAGAGACAGGAGCTTACTTCAAACACTTCAAACAAAAGGGGTGGGCGTCAGGAGCGGGACCCCCCCCAGCAGGAGCAGTGAATAGGAGGGAGGAGAGAAAATGAGAGAAAGAGAGAGAGAGAGAGAGAGAGAGAGAGGGAAGGATTCAGACAAAATGGACAGGTGCTGTTCAGGCTTTTAAGTATGCGGAGTGCCGAGCGAGACGCACATCACAAGACAGAGCAGCCGCACCAGTCCAGCAAGTAAGGGAGCGATGTGAAGGTAGTCTGACAGCATTTTTAAGAGGGGGTTTTTGAGGAACGTCTGTGTCTTCTAGGGGTGCATTCAGCCCCCCTGCTCACAAGCTAAATTAGTAAATGAATAAAAATAGAGTGAAAAAAGAGGAGAGAGATTGCTGCCTCAGTGCTTTAAGCGGTTATTCTAAAATGTTATTGATCAGGTCCTGCCAGGTCTTCAAAAAGTTCTGCACAGATCCTCGAAGTGTGAATTTGATGTTTTCCTATTTCAAATAGTATATAACATCAGGTACCCACCGACTTAGAATCGGACAGTTAGGATTCTTCTAGTTGAGCGAGACAAGACTACGTGCCAGTAGTGAAGTAAAAGGCCATTCCAGTTTGTTTGTCCTCCTCCTCCTCTTTAAGCCCCTTTGTGAGCCCACCAAACACAGCTGTTTGTGGATTAGGAGGGATTGGGACCCCAAGGCTGTCTGAAAGGCATTTAGAGATTTTGGTCAAAAATGATGTTAATTTGGTGCAGGCCCAGAAACATGTGACCCAGTGAGGCTGGAGCTCGATTGCAACCTTCGTAGGTTGGCTCTCAGCCTGGAAACATTTTGGACAGTTTTAAGCGAGGCAAATGTGCTCGATATATCATTTTGAGTTGAATAATCATATGCTTTGCACATATGGAGCTCAAGTGACTTCTCTGCATTGTTACCTTCCGCTCCTCTTCCAAGATGTTGACCCTTTTCCCAGTGTCCTCTTGAATCTTTGAAAGGGAGGCACTGTAAAATGGTTTTATTTATTACGGAAATGCTGTCTGAGTCCTCGAGACTCAGCGATGTTAGAGGGAGGTGGGAGGTGAGGGAAATCGGACAGGTTCTGTTTAACAATGTTTCTGATTCGTAGGAAGATGTTGTCTATGTGCTGATCTCTAAATGATTTAATCCCAAATGTTTTCCAGATATTAAAAGCTGTGTATGTTTGAGAAGGGTGGTAAAAGGTGGTTATCATGCAGAGGGGCCACAGATCAAAGCTTCACCATCTTAAAATGCTTCCTACATTGGTTCATATTCTGAGTGAGTGAAGCACTATTGGGTTATTAGTACAGGGTGGCCCACGAAAAAGTAGCCCGCCTCCTGGCGAAAAGGTGCCCTTCCATAAAGAAAGAAAGAACTTGAAATGCAAAAATCTTTACAGAAAGAGCTGAAAGTGATCCTTTGTGGAATGGAATACATGTCGCTCAGCTCGTACTCACACGTTTGCACTACGTCTACACAGCTTTCGTGATGAGGGTAGTCAATCGGCGCGCCACTCTGGCAGGAAGGCGGGCTACTTTTTCGTGGGCCACCCTGTATATTGTCAATAACTTGCATTTACTGGGGTGCAAAGCAGGGAATATAAAGAAGTGCTGCAGGATTTCATTTCTATTGCGGACCAAACCTGTGTGTGTTCATCTATTTGTGTCCATGTCCAGGTTTTTATAGCTTGGATGTTTGCTGCCCAGTAATAAAACTGAAAGTCAGGTAGAGCCATGCCACCTTCCGCTGTAGGTCTTTGTCGGGTCGCCCTTTGGATACGAGGATGTTCTGAATTCCAAATAAATGAGGTTCTGCAGTGGGCTGGCGCCTTGCCCGGGGTTTGTTTCCTGCCTTGTGCCCTGGGTTGGCTGGGATTGGCTCCAGCAGACCCCTGTAGTTAGGATATAGCGGGTTGGATAATGGATGGATGGATGGATAAATGAGGTTATGGTTGAATCACGGCTTGGTTTTTTGCTCATCTTTGTGACCTTCCATATTCAGGTGGGTACTTTTCCTAATCAGTCCAATCAATCCGTTAAACTTGACCACAGGTGGACTCCAAGCAAGGTGTGGAAACATCTCAACAATCCTGAATAGAACGGGGTGCACCCAAGAGGCAAGGCAAAGGAGGGAGGATGACGAAGGAGAGGAATGGCACCTTGTTGGACGTTGGGAGTGAGGAAGCAGAGGTCGGAGGCTGAGGGACGAATGCTCTTTTCAGAGAGGTAGGAGGAAAGATGGAGCTTTAACTGAGGGAGGAGGATGTCCTAAAACGGACACCATTTGGTGGGACACCCTGGTTTATAGTGGTGAAATTCTCACGTAATCAGCACACGACATCTCGCCATGATTAGTGAGTGGAAGTCCTTTACCTTGAAAACTTCTGTCTGCCCTACCAGAATAATCTCAGAACGCGGCTTACCAGCATTAGGAGCAGGTGCTCTCCGGCGTCATTTCATCTTCATGTTAATCAAGCGCTCATTAGAAATAATGAGTTCACACTAAACCTGCCATGTGCATCACCATTGATTTCTGCCTCGTTTTGTTCGGTGGTCGTGTTTATTTTGTTTTCAGTGTCGTCAAACAACAAGGCGCTGCTGTCCGTAACGAGCCTCTTTTCAAACGCTGGAGCTCTTTAGCCCAATCACGTACGACACGGGCGCATCTCCGACTAGCCCTGTGTGCAAGTTGGGTTTGTGCAGAAGAGAGTGGAGGAATCACAAAGCCGGCGAGTCAATCAATAAGCCGCCACGGTCTCCGTGTCTCATTAGCGTGACCAGAGCGTCTGCTTTCATCTCAGGAGTCTGAGGGTCCTCTTCAACTAAAAGCATCGAGACGCGCCCGCTTCCTCGTTTCAGACTTGATTACGCTAATTGAGAGTTTCCACCTGTGCCGAAGTTGTCTGTTTTGTTTGCCGCGGTCTCTTTATCGATGACACCGAGCAGTTGCTTTGCCCGTGAAGAAGCCTTCTTTGTACAGTCCCAGATCCAAAAAAAAAAAGTTGGGCTAGTTTTGGAAAACGTTGATAAAAAACAAACAGGAGGAACTCATAAAGTGACTTGGACTTGTAATCAAACACAAGCAGTCCGAAGACGGGACATTTCATGTGTGACCTCAACAAATGACGATCCACAGTGGCCTCCATATTGTTTGGGGCAAAGACCCTTTTTTTTTTCCTTTGATTCACCCCTCTGCTCCACAGATTAAAATTACAAACCAGAACATTTCAGACATCGTGATTAAAATGCACACGACGGACTTTCATTTAAGGGGATTTGCAGACCTCTCGCTCACCACAGTTTTTCTACACGGTCCCTCAGTTTCAGGGCACTGCAATGTTTGGGACAAATGGCATCTCAGGTGGGTTTCATGACTTCATAAGATACCTCGGCTTGATTCTACCGTTTGGCATCTCGCAGTTGCCATTGTTCAACATTGTGACGAAGCTGGTCCCCTCCAGATTCCATCTCCCCTCATGGGGTCTGTTGAACCAACACCGTCGATAGTTATGACCGAGATGAGCTGACAAATCTCATTGAAGCCAGAGCATGGTGGAAAGTGCTCGAGTGCTTTTATTAAAAACAGCCAAAAGTGTCCACTGTGCAGTGTTGTCAAAAAAAAAAAAAGAACACAGTACACAAATAAATCCATAAAACCAGTGAAAAGTGAGGATAAAATCCACACAAATGAAATCAGTTAAACTAGAAGTTAAAAATGCAGGGTCTCTCGTCACGCGATCGCAGCCCACCACCTTCTGTCTCCCCTGCTCACCCAACACAAACTCCTTTCTGCCGACTCCCTCCACACTGCGCAGGCAGACCGTCTGAGGTCGGCTCACCTCCCGTCTTTCTTCACGCTCACACGGTTGCCCCTCGGATCCATTGGGAGGTCTTCAGTCATGCTCGCCCCACTGAATGATCTTGTAGAGTGCCACAGCCTGCGCTCCCTCACAGAGCTCCAGCTCGTGCTGCCTTCTCCATGCAGGTGCCCGGATCATCTACCCTTGACTGCCTTTCATGTCTTTTAATCTCTGTCTTCTGTTCCGTTCTTTCATATCTTTCTCCACCTATCCCCTTGTGCCGGCCCGTAGATATACGTCTCCCTGGGCTCAGCGCCTTAATCACATGCCGCAAGAAGCCGATGAGGCAATTGAGAACGGACGCACCCGCACATGCCCCAACTACCTTATAAACTCCCTGCGGCCGTGTAATTGCACCCACAGAGAAGGACACGTCTTTATGGATTTCAAAACTGCCCATATTTTTTTTTGTAGTTTTAGACACGCTATACCACAAAATGAGGACCAGAGCTGTGCCAATGAACGACACAGAAGCCATCATGAGGCTGACAAACAAGAATAGAACCATCGGAGACATCGAGAAACCCTTAGGATGACCGAAATCAACGGTCTGTAACAGGGGTCACCAAGTTCAGTCCTGGATGACCACCGTGGCTGCAGGTTTTCATTCTCACCCTTTTTTGCTACTAGATGATAGATAGATAGATAGATAGATAGATAGATAGATAGATACTTTATTAATCCCGATGGGAAATTCCCATACTCCAGCAGCAGCATACTGATAATAACAATATTAAATTAAAGAGTGATAACAATGCAGGTATAACAGACAATAACTTTGTATAATGTTAACGCGTTTACCCCCCCGAGTCGCATAGTGTGGGGTCTCCTCAGTCTGTCATTGGAGCAGGATGGTGACAGCAGTCTGTCTGTGAAGCTGCTCCTCTGTCTGGAGATGATCCTGTTCAGTGGATGCCGTGGATTCTCCATGATTGACAGGAGTCTGCTCAGCGCCCGTCGCTCTGCCATGGATGTCAAACTGTCCAGCCCCGTGCCTACAATAGAGCCTGCTTTCCTCACCAGTTTGTCCCTCTTCCTTATGCTGCCTCCCCAGCACACCAGCGTGTAGAAGAGGGCGGTCACCACAACCGTCTGATAGAACATCTGCAGCATCTTATTACAGATGTTGAAGGACGCCAACCTTCTAATGAAGGTATAGTCAACTCTGTCCTCTCTTGCACAGATCATCAGTATTGGCAGTCCAGTCCAGTTTATCATCCAGCTGCACTCCCAGGTATTTATAGGTCTGCACCCTCTGCACAGTCACCTCTGATGATCACGGGGTCCATGAGGGGCCTGGTCCTTCTAAAATCCACCACCAGCTCCTTGGTCTTGCTGGTGTTCAGTTGTAGGTGGAATGAGTCGCACCATTTAACAAAGTCCTTGCTAATTTTTTTAATTCATTTTAATTGACTTGCTGTTGAGGACTCAGACCCCTTGATTGTTTCTTTGTCCTTAATTAGCAGCCCAGCAATAATGAGATACAAAATGAGCCAAAACGACTGCTGTCCTTCATACGATATCTGAAAATAAAGATAGGTGAAGGTCTCAGGAATGTTGATCTGCTCAGGTCCACAAACATTTTATCAGAGATCTCAGAAAAGAGAAAATTTCGGAAATGTCTGCTATTATACCATGAGAGCAGCAACAAGCCATGGAATTAAAGAACGTGTTTAATTAACAACAGGAATTGGCACCTCATTAAGCAGCTGGTTGGAGTTTGATGCCCTGACTTCATTGGTCTTCTGTTGGCTCCCCCACTTCACGTTTCATTTCTTGACTCGACTTGATGTTTTCTTGGAGGAAACAAGTGGATAGAACTGGCGAGCTTTGCTGGGCTGAATGGCCTGTTCTCGTCCATAGTGTTTTAATGTTCTATTTGGGTGCCATTTAAGGAAAGAAATGAAGCAATGAAGAGGAACGAAGAAGAAATTCAGGAGAGCAAATCTTAAACAAGTAATTCAATTCAAATGAATTCACAAGAAGTTAATTAGCAGCACAAACAGGGCACTCATTAAAAAATGGGTTAGAATGAAAACCTGCAGCCACGGTGGCCCTCCAGGACTCCTGATCTATAATATCATGAAGAAGAAAGAACACACGTGGGTTCAACTGCCCGACAGCACACACTTCTGGCTGTTTGTCTAACGTATTGACTTTCATATGCAGTGCATGGCTTAATAAAGAAGGTAATGAGGTAATAAGGCCTTTGGCCCATTCCTGTTGCTAATTGGTCAATCTGGTGTTCTGCCTCTTTAATGTTTTAGTTTTCTTTTGTTTTTTAATTGTTTTTTTAATGACAGCAATCAGGGATACCTGCAGTTTTGCCACACGTTCATTTAAACTCTATGTGGCCATCAATAGACCAAGTTAGGTATCGGGTCCATTCAGGGCGGTCAGCTTGAGCGCAGAAGTTTGGAACAAAAAAAGTCGGGATAAGCATCCAAATTCAATCTGACCTCCTCCATGTGGCCAACACCTACAGCAGTGGTTTCCAGTCCAAGTTATGTTTTGCTATTCATGGGGGCCCCCCGATTCAGAAAATCAGCAAGTACATTTTAGGCCCCTGATTATGGTGTGTTATTTACTACACTAAATATGAACGAACACTGTGCCAGCAAATCACATACAGTCATATGAAAAAGTTTGGGACCCCCTCTCAGCCTGCATAATAACTGACTCTCCTTTCAACAGTAAAGATAACAGTGGTATGTCTTTCATTTCCTAGGAACATCTGAGTACTGCGGTGTTTTCTGAACAAAGATTTTTAGTGACGCAGTATTTAGTTTATGAAATTAAATCAAATGTGAAAAACTGGCTGTGCACAAATGTGGGTCCCCTTGTCATTGTGCTGATTTGAATGCCTGTCACTGCTCAATGCTGATCACTTGGTTGGATGAGCGCGTTAAGCCTTGAACTTCATAGACAGGAGTGTCCAATCATGAGTGGTCAAAGGTATTTAAGGTGGTCAATCGCAAGTTGTGCTTCCTTACCTTTGACTCTCCTCTGAAGAGTGACAGACAGCATGGGATCCTCAAAGCAACTCTCCAAAGATCTGAAAACAAAGATTGTTGAGTCTCCTGGTTTAGGGGAAGGCTACAAAAAGCCATCTCAGAGGTTTAAACTGTCAGTTTCAACTGTAAGGAATGGAATCAGGAAATGGAAGGCCACAGGCACAGTTGCTGTTAAACCAACTCAGCAGGTCTGGCAGGCCAAGAAAAATACAGAGCGGCATATGAGAGGCAGGATTGTGAGAATGGTGACAGACAACCACAGATCACCTCCAAAGACCTGCAAGAACATCTCGCTGCAGATGGTGTATCTGTACATCGTTCTACAATTCAGCTCATCTGTATGGCAGGGTGATGAGAGAGAAGCCCTTTCTGCACTCACGTCACAAACAGAGTCGCTTGTTGTATCAAATGCTCATTTAGACAAGCCAGATTCATTTTGGGAACAAAGTGCTTTGGACTGATGAGACACAAATGGAGTTATTTGGTCAGAACAAAAAGTGCTTTGCATGGCAGAAGAAGAACACAGCATTTCAAGACAAACACCTGCTACCTCCTGTCAAATGTGGTGGAGGTCCCATCATGCTGTGGGGCTGTGTGGCCAGTTCAGGGACTGGGGCCCTTGTTAAAGTCGAGGGTCGCATGAATTCAACCCAATATCAACAAATTCTTCAGGATAATGTTCAAGATCAGTCACAAAGTTGAAGTTACTTAAGCAGGGGTTGGATATTCCAACAAGACGATGAGACAAAACACAGTTGGAAATCTACAAAGGCATTCATGCAGAGGGAGAAGTACAATGTTCTGGAATGGCCGTCACAGTCCGCTGACTTGAATATCATCGACAATCTATGGGATGATTTGAAGCAGGCTGTCCATCAAATTGAACTGAACTGGAGAGATTTTGTATGAAGAATGGTCAGAAATACCTCCATCAGAGTCCAGATACTCATCACAGGCTATAGGAGGACAGCGTCGAGAGGCTCAAAGGAGCAAAAGGAGGCTCAGCTAAGTATTGATGTCATATCTCTGTTGGGTGCCCACATTTATACACCTCTCTAATTTTGTTATGATGCATATTGCATATTTTCTGTTAATCCAATAAACTTCATGTCACTGCTGAAATCCTACTGAGTCCATAAGACATGTCAGATATTAAAAGGAAGTTCAGCCAATGAGAAACAAAAATCCAAGAATTAAGAGGGGTTCCCAGACTTTTTCATATGACTGTATGTGAGAGTGGCTGCTGTGACAAAGGTGCGTATCGTCCCCCAGACAAAGTGCATAGCCCCATAGTTGTTTAGTGTATTGTAACCTTTTACAAAATTGAACTAATTATAATAAAGACGTGTCTATATTTATGGTAGTAAACAACCAAAATGATTCACATTTCTGAAGCGAAAGAAATCTAACATGACTTTAAGCACTAAACGATGACGATGGGTGTAATCCAGTTTTGCAGACGCAGATGATGGTGATGTATGAAGTGAATAGCCTCCTAAAAGTTAGATCAGGTTTTGTCCTACTGTGATGCCAATGTGTGTGAAGATTTATCGAAGTTGGGATCGCTCCCCAGATGAAGACATTCACAAAAACAAGCGGGCACAGAACAAGAGCATAAATAAAGATGGCCAAAGACATAGTACCCTGGGGCTGCTGGGATTTGCAGTCCATTTATGTAGCTCTGCTACACCATCATCTGCAGGTTCCCACAGTAGATTGCAAAACAGTTTCCATTTAGTCATTGATGATGGATTCCTGCAGATCTGCAAAATGTAAACACTCAAATTGCAAGGGCCGACCAGCATTCATTGTTTTGCCGTACTTGTAAATTCTTTATTCACTTTGATTGTTTTCCTATTAATTCACATGTCTGGGGAATTTGCTCCCTGTCATCTACCAAGGCAATGCACAATCCACAAAACAAAATGTTCGGCACCAACCGGGTCATCCCTTTTAATATACACAATGGCCCTAAAATAAAGAAGCTCTCGATGGCACAAGAAAGTAAAGAGCAGCAAGATTTCTGTGAAAAGAAGAATCAGAAGAGTTGTCCAAGAGCCAAGGACCACTCGCCGAGAGCTTCAGAAAGGTCCAGTAAGTAAAGCACTCCACTGCCATGGCCTTCTATGCACAGCGCTCACCGCACAAGACTCCACTGCTGAAGATAAAGCGCACTGAAGCTCATTGAAAGTTTGCTGCACAACATTTGGACAAGCCAGTGGATTAACTGGGAGAGTAGAGTCTGGTCAGAGGAGAGCAAAACGGAACTCTTTGGCTGTCATTACAACACCCCACATTTGGAGGAGATATGTCACTGTACATCACCCCAAAATACGGTCAGACTTCATAGAATTGAAGGAAGGATGAATGGAGAAATGTAGCGGGACATTCTTGATAAGAATCTGCTGCCATCTACTAGGATTCTGGACATTTCAGCAAGACGAGGATCCCAAACACACAGCCGAGGAAACTCTCAGTTGGTGTCAGAGAATTAAGAAAATAAAAAAGCTGCTCGAATGGCCCAGTCAGTCACCCGACTGGAATCCAACTGAAAATCGATGGAAAGAACTGAAGATCAGAGTTTATAGAAGAGGCCCCTGAAACCTTCAAGATCTAAAGACAGTTTGGGCCAAAATCCCTCCTGAGCAATGCGTGCGACTCGTTTCTCCATACAGGAGGCGTCTTGAAGCTGTGATCACCAACAAAGGCTTTTCTATTAAGTATGAAATACATTTCAGTAAACGTGTTTAATACTTATATCCTGCGTCATTCCACTTTATTACACATATTTTATGGACTTATTTATTTGGATTTCTTTGTATATGTGGATTACTTGGCTTGTTACCAACCTCTGTTGAAAATTTCATGTCAATGACCCCATTAGAAATATCTTTACTGAGAAATACGTTGACGCGTTTAATACTTATTTGCCCCACTGTGTATAGGTGTATATGCATTCATTCCCATTGCAAAGAAACCAATGAACTTCAGATGTCACATAATCGGTTGACGAGGGTCTAGTCGAAGTGTCACATCACCTGTCACATGACGTCTGTTCTGAAAGGCCCCCGACTCTGCGACGCCACTGAGCAAGAAACATGAAGACCAAGGAGCACTCGAGAAAAGCCCGACACAAAGTTGTGGAGAAGTAGCGATCCGGGTTGGGTCATCACAGAATATCCCATGTTGCACCATTCAATCCATGATAACAAAATGGTAGGAACGTGGCGCCACTGCAAACCTGACAAGAGACGTATAGACCAGGTAAGGAGGCCATTACTCAGAGGAGCTGCAGAGGTGGCAAATGTTCAACAAGTGACTGAAGATCTTGTTGGTCATCTTGAGGTGCACACCTCCACACATGTGCCACGTATTTGTCACCTAATGAGATTGATAGATTGAAGGGTCTCCTCTTGTTTGTTAAATTTTGTGTCTCCTTAGTCCGGCACTCTCCTTGTGTGGTAGCCATACACTGTTTCCATCACTTATTCCCAGACTCTTCTTCCTCACTGGCCCCTGGTTGTTTGTAACAGTAGGCAAGAACCTAGGAAATGTGACCAACGAGAGAAAACCATTGAGTCCATCGAGGCCGCCTGTTCAGCTAAGTGGCTCAGCTGTCACGGTCCGACCACACAGGCTCATTAAATGGCTGCTGTTCACTTGATTTAAGAAGCTGAATGTTAATGGTAGACTATCATCCATGACCTGACGACTCGGAGCTTCTTCAAGTATGTAATTCTCGGTGGAAATCCCGTCTGATCCATAGATATTTCTGGATGTAATCTTACAAAACAGGTTGCCTTTTTCATCTTGAAACCAAACGTCTAATTATACAGGACAAACAGAAGGTGTGGGCAGAAGAAAGATGGGAAAGAAAAACTGTAATTTTTCCGCATTGGAATAAATTTAGAAAATGATGTCACAAAGGGGAAAAGTTAATGTTAGAATGCAGAGACTGGGAATGTAGTTGGCGTCCTTTGTGTGGTAACATCGGCACTTGGCGGCTGTAATTACAGCTCCTCACAGTAACTCAGTCAGCCTCCCTGACCCACGACAGATGGTGGAAGCTCACCTTGGCTGTCTGCTGTTTCTTATTTTGCCTTTGATCAATGAACTCTTCCTAATCTTATTCTCTTTTTAAGGCGCACTAAATACCTTTAAGTGAAGGCAATCTTAAAAAAGGTGAAGCCGTCTAAAGCGAAAGGCAATCTGAGACAGGCCTGAACCCAAAGTGGGGGTCTCAGCAACGCCCCGAATTCCAGCTGCAGGTTTACGGCCTGCGTGTGTCTGAAAATGAAGTAAAGGCCTTAAAAATTCATTCAATGGCAGATTTGAGCATATTAATGTTAAAGGGGGTTAGTTTTACACACAAAGGTGGGGTACAGTAATTATTACTGGAGGACCTCCGAATCGCTCGTGCCAGTAGCTTTGTACAGACTTAGTGTGCACATCTCAGTATAGATTACAAAGCCTTTTAAATAACTGCAGTGCCATGCAAATCGACAAGTCTGGAAAATCCCGCCATCTAAAAAATTTGAACACGACTGAAATTACAGAGGGTAAGAATGGAGTATCCCCCCATAAGACACCCACAATTTATAATAAAACATGGTGGCGTGACGGTGGGGCGTGTGGTAAGGCGGGTGGACATATTGCAGTTTCAAATAAGAGCTGCCAATGTGCTCCAAACTGACGGTACGCTTAGTGGCATTTAACAGCTTGGGCACCGCAGGTCAAACTTTCTGTTACTGCGAACAGCCGAGTGAGATGGAGATGACCCGATGTCCAAAAGTTAAAGATGGGGCTGTCACGTCTCACCTGGGACTCGTCTTCTGCCTGGGCCTCACATTCTCGTTTTCTTTCTCTTTTGTTCGTTTTTGAGGATGTCCATCATTCTCTGTTTTTGTTTTGTCTGTGTATATAAGCTGACTTTGTGTTTGGTGGGTGGTCCTCCCAAGAGGCGGGGTCTCCTGCCAATCAGCACCAGGGACTGCCCTCCCTCTGTCCTATAAGTCCGGTGGGTCTCTTCTGCAGTTCCTAGAAGTTCATTTCGCATGTGCCCAGGAGTCGGTGAGTTTGTGTTTTGCTGTGTTATAGGGAAAGTATTGTAATCGTCCAAAAGCTCCATTTCGAGACTTTGATGTATCTCGACGTTTCAGACCTCCCTGAGTCCGAAAATGCCATTTTTACTTTTTCATATATGAAGTATAGGGAAAGTATTGCAATCGTCCAAAAATTCGATGCCAAGATTTTAATGAATCTCAAAGTTTTAGACATCCCTGAGTCTGAAAATACCATTTTTACTTTCTCGTATACACAGCCCAGTATAGCAGGAGAAGATGCCAATGAATGTGCGAAGTGAAATCCTCTCCCCTCATCCTCAACATTCCACTGACCTCCCTCTCATTCACACATGTCTTGGTGGTCCTACTGCTATACTGGGCTGTGTTGGACCTTGTGGTTAGTGATGATTGCTTATTGTGTTGAGTGTATAAATAATTATCGCTAGTACTGGACTTGGGGGGGCTCTTGCGTATGTATTTTTTATGTATAGCAGGAGAAGATGCCAATGAATGTGTGAAGTGAAATCCCTGTGGGCAGCCCTCTGAAACAAAATGTAAAGTTTTGTCCTACCAGGTTCCCATCGTCAGTGTGGATCCATCTTGATTTGCTTCATCTTTATCTGGAAGGCGCTCCCAATCAACTCTAATCGTCACACATCCTCCATCTCGGTAACCCTGACCTCCTCAGAATCTGCCCGATAGTGTTAAACCGCCGGGGCTGCTGGGACATGTCGGCTATTTTAAGTAGTGCTGTTCCATTCTTTTAATGCAGTATTTCTCAACCTTTTTGGTGCCGTGACCCTCTCTTTCCCATAGAAGGCTATTCATGACCCACTTTGGTAAACTGAACGTGACCCACCTCGCCACCTTCTCATGACCGCAATCTGTAACCAACGGCAAATCTCGGCCCACCGGTGGTCACGACCCATTGCTTGAGAGACATGTTTTAAATGCACACATCCATGTTAGTATGAGATATGTCTTCAGGTTTAACAGACATCAAGAAATGTGGAATTTGCATGTTCTCCCCGTGTCTGCGTGGGTTTCCTCCCTCGGTCCAAAGACATGCAGGTTAGGTGCATTGGTGATTCTAAATTGTCCCTGGTGTGTGTGTGTGCCCTGCGGTGGGCTGGCGTCCTGCCCGGGGTTTGTTTCCCGCCTTGCGCCCTGTGTTGGCTGGGATTGGCTCCAGCAGTCCCCCGTGAACCTGTGTTAGGATATAGCGGGTTGGATAATGGATGGGATGGAAGAAATGTGTTGGGATGTGTCACCAGTGATGTTACCTGGGCATCATGGGGTGTTTCACACACCTTTGTGGAGATGAGCCAGGTGAGGTTGATTAAACCCCAACTTGTGTCCCAGCGATGTTACTCCACAGGTCTGGTTTTCTCTGCAGCCCCTCTGGCTTCTGTGATGGCTCTGCTCCTTCCTACCCCTGTGATGTTAAGATCAGTGCTGTCCATCCGTTTGTCCACATGGAAGAAAGAGCCTGCACAACGGAGTTGTTGACGTCGGTGGTAGCGAGGGTACACAATCCTTAATCACGCCACTTCACTTGGCATGCTGTGTACACAATGATGAGGCACACCATGAAATGGCACCACATTGGATGGACCCTTGGTGGGAGGGGGTCTGTTGGTGGTTTAGGTAGTCTTAGTCAGGACCTCAGCATAGGTGGCCTACCAAAAGCATATGACTCTCTACGGCATCACTCAAGGGGTCATTGGTCATACAAACCACTGTGCCACATTAGGGCACTGGCTCAGTGGAGGGCACTGATAAGCATAAGGCAAGCGCGGACCCCTTCAGGCACTGACTTTACCCAAAGTCCTTGTGTGAAACTGTAAGGCTTAAGTCTGAAATGACTGAGAAAATGTTTGCCATGTTGTACTGTCTTACTGTCTGAGTTATCGAGAAAGGAGGCGATGTGCACCAGTAGAGAAAGTGAAGCGCAGTAGCAGTCGGTTCTGGTAGGCCCATCTACAAGTGCCACTGCGTCTGTGCGCCACATCTCCTTCCAGGATAAGAGAACAAGAGTTGGTGTGGAGGACTTCATGTGTTGGTCAACGCAACAGAGGATCTGGACGTGGGAATAAAAGAATCCATGTTTGAGGACAGGGTCGGCCCAAACCTGCCACGGTGATACAAACATCTGAGCTTCCTTTTTTTCTGAGCCTGAGTCTGGTTTAGCAGTTGGTTGCTGGTGAAGGATGGGACTGAAATTTCAGCTTATACTTTAACTTGACATAACAGTTTTGTTCCTTCCTCTCATCGCTTCATTAAATTCACTTTCCTTTTTCCATCAGAGAGCCAATGAAAGATGCATGCGTTTTTTAGCTAACATTCACAGTTGTAGACTTTTGCTGTTTGTGGATGACAAGTCCAGATAAGCGTCAGGGTATCACCCGTTTAAATGCTTTAGGCAGGTCAAAGCATTCACAAGCGCATGAGGGCACAACGCACCTGACTATCGAGTATTTCCAGGACAGTTTCTCCCCCTGGACTGACAAAAAGCAGCCCACTTGGTTTCCAGCGGGGTCATGAGCATAGAAGCTTAATCCAGTTGGGGTCCATGACCACCACCAGGGGGCACATGGATGTTTTCAAGTCTCCAGAAATGCTGTCGGAAGAAGCTCATTGGGCACCTGGAGTCCTTCCGGGTGCCCTATAAAAAGGGGCCAGTCGCCAGAGTCGGGAGGACGAGGACAAAGGGACTGTAGGGAGGACTGAAGGGGTGACGGCGAAAAGACTTTGCTTGCCTTGTGTGTTGTGTGGACTCGAATTGGTGTCCTGCCTGTCTGTGTCGGCACACACCCGGGCATCACAGCACAAACAATTAACCAGCAGAAATAACAGTAGCCTCCTGGGCCTCAAAAGCCACCGGCTCGTAAGAGTGGGGTCTCGAGCGCGGGCCTCCATTCACCAGTAAGTCTCTGGTCCAACTGAGATGCCGCCATTCAGGGATGTCGAGTTCTTATTGGTCAATGACCAGAAGGGGTGGAGTCAGTTGCCCTCAGTGGGTGTCTTCTTGGTGCTGTGGGGAAGGGAAGAGATGATAATGTTGAGCACAGTGCCCCCTGTCTCCCTGGCGGGGTATTGATTACCTTAAGTGAGCCTCTGATGCACAACGTGATGCATGTCAACCATCAGAGACACACAACCTGTCCGATTTCAGTCTGAATTTCATTTTCATTCTCACCTCCACTATTGACTCCACGCCCCTGTATGAAGATGTGCCGGAGATATAAATGCTGACACCGTTACTGTGAAGCCTGCCGGTGACAGCCTGGTGACATGTTGATCCTTCACAGCGATGGGTCTGGAAAGGATGTGAAGACAAGACGGCACAATGAGGGGAGGAAAGAGCAGAGCAGACGTCTGATTAGCCTGAATACAAAACTGACAGTAAATGCAATCTGACTGCGCCGCACAGATAGGACCTGGAAATACCTGACAGGGTTTGGCTAATTAAGGCCGCGTCGTAATTAGCTGAGGACTGCAATTGAAACACAAATGAATCTCCATAACTGATAAGGACGTTTATTGAACCCGATAATTAGATGGATAAGGAAACTCTTGTGATTTGTACTTTTGTGTCCTGATTGACGGCTTTGGCCCGCCATCTTTATGTTGCGTTTGCATGTATTGCGTGAAGCACCTATTGTGGTAGCTCATGTCTGTCTGTCTGTCTGCATGAAGCAACTTGTCACCCAGTTGGACCCATTTTGAGCTGTGGCTCACTTGTTCTTCCAAGAGATTTGTCCAGACAGTTCAATTCACATTCCGATGTCTTGAACTGAGGGCGGCACGGTGGCGCAGTGGCTTCACTTCCCGGGTCCTCCCTACGTGGAGTTTGCATGTTCTCTCCGTGTCTGCGTGGGTTTCCTCCCACAGTCCAAAGACATGCAGGTTTGGTGCATTGGCGATTCTAAATTGTCCCTGGTGTGTGTGCTTGGTGTGTGTGTGCCCAAAAGTTTCATGGACCACAAGGGAATAAATGATTGTTGGCGCTGCGAATATCATCAACAAGACGCTGGTGGACCAGAACAAAATCCTTCTCCCTCCGCTTCATAGTAAGCTGGGATCGATGAAGCAATTTCTTAGGGCTTTGGACAAAACGGGTAATTGCTTCAAGTACATTTGTAGATCATTCCCTGGACTGAACATGGAAAAACTAAAAAGCTGGAATCTTTGATGGTCCTCAGATTTCTAAACTCATGAACGATTCCAATTTTACCAAATGCATGAATGACACCGAGGCTTCGGCCTGGAAGAGTTTTGTTTCTGTTGTGAAGAACTACTTGGGTAATCACAGAGCAGACAATTATGAAGAATTGGTGCAAGATATGCTTGCTAACTTCAGAAATGTGGGAGTTAATATGAGCATAAAGATGCAGATAAAGATCTCCATAGCCACAAAGAGATTTGCAGAGAACCTTGAAGACTTCAGCGAGGAACAAGGCGAGAGGTTCCACCAGGATATGAAGGTGATGGAGGAGAGATATCAGGGCAGATGGGACATACACAAGATGGCAGACTGCTGTTGGAGTCTCCAACGTGATTGTCCTGATGACACACAAAAGTAAAAGGAAATCGCATAAACAGCGTTTTTTGAAGCATTGATATTAATAAGAATTAATTAAATATTGAATTAATCAAATCATGCAGAAGTATTTTCAGTCACTGTTAGATATTTTTAATTTCTTTTTTGTATGATGTTAGACTGTTTACTTACTAGTTGTAACTAAAATAAAAATATTCTTGCAATTCTGAATGCTTTTGAAACGTGTTGCATTAATTAATGAATTGATTACCTATTAAATATCTCAGAAACTAGAGCCAATCTGGCATATTCTTAATCAGCACCATAGACTTAATATAAAACCGTTCAGACATCGTTGGCACCAAAATCACTGTATACCAGTGTAATAGCTCGATATGATAGGCACTATAATTGATAGAGAGATATGAAAGGCACTATATAACGCAAAGGCACTGTAGTTATGTTCGATGGATAGACTGACGGGTTGAACGCTCAGACTTACCAACTGACTGATTTACTTGATTTGTCTTTTTACCTAGCGCTAACTTCTGTCTTCAGCTCTCTCTTCCTTGTTCTCCCCTCATACAGATCAGGGCGGACGCACTGGAGGCCTTTGTGCACGAGCAGTTTGACGAGCTTCACCGACTGGTGCTACTCGAGCAGAGACGCGCGCTGCACCTGGTCGACCTGAAGGAGGCGGTGGCGACGGCGCACGCCGCTGAGAAGATGGCAGAGATAAACTCGGAGACGGAGAAGTTGAAAGAAGAAATGGAGGAGATCAACAAACAGTTGAGTGCCTTATACCAGAATGCCGAGCCGCCTCAGGAGGTGAGCAGTCATTTAATTATCTAATATTACGTTAACCTTGCCGTGTCATGATTGTGTTATAAATTGTAACGTTTGGCTCTTTCTTTATTATTTACTGGTGGTGTTGATGACACCAGCTAGTGTCACCATTTCAGACTGGTCTCACTGCGGCATGTCCAGCATGTCATGTGTAGTAGCAGCAGCAGTGGCAGTTTATTGTCACATGTGCAGAGTACGCTTAAAGCATGATGGGCGATTCTGGAGCGATTTTTAAACTGCTCTTTTCATGGAGTTGTGCAGGTCCATCCTTTGTGATTCTTGATTCTCATTCACTTCACTTCTGATTCCTTTGAGTTTGATCTGAATTCGTACTGAGAGCTCCGTCACTGAGGCTTCCCTCATTCCTCCTCCGAGTACAATGCAGTAGCCGCACGCTTATATGAGAGGATCAGTTGTTTGTTAGGTGGAGTGGTGGCTCAGAGGTTAGCGATCTGCATCAATAATTGCAGGGTTGCCGATTCGAATCCCATAATGCCAGAAGTGGGAGAACTCGAGGGTTGGTGGCAGGACTGGCACTCCCTACATTGCAGAACTCCTCACGGTGTCCCACTCCATTGTGGCGCTGTGGTGTCGCCCATTGTGCGGCTGAACTCGGGGTCCTGATTGGGATCCTGAGGGGGTTTGTCGTATGGCGGGTGCAGCAGTGCGCTATATCAGTGCAGGCTCCCAGCCCCTCTCTCTACGCTTTGTTAATGGAACTGTTTCAACATCCTGTGACATTAAACTGATACACGCGTGTCGACTTGATGTTTTCTTGGAAGAAATAAGTGGACAGGACTGGCAAGCTTTGTTGGGCTGAATGGCCTGTTCTCGTCCAGAGTGTTCTAATGTGCATTTCAGTGAGTTAACACACATAAATCTGAACCTTATAAAAAAAATAACACTCTTCATTTCTAACAATTATTTGCTTCCATCGTATACTTGTTACTGCTCATTGACTCCACTGGTCATGGGTCATTCACTGGCTCTCTTGGGTTTGAACCGAATCATTACCCGAAAAAACGAGGCCTGTGATTGATTTGATTGGCAGACTTAATCATCACCCGTGAAGGAGTCGCACGATTCTCTTTTTGGCTTACGATTCTTGAGCTGACTCCTTACCTGAGAACAAGGTGTCTGATTCCTGTTCATTTCTTCTTGAATGTATCGCCTTGTATTAAGCTCTCTGTTGTACAATCTGCGTAATGGTAATAAAATCAAAACAGCATTTTTGACAATTGGACACAAAAGAGGAGAGCATGCTTGTGGTTTGAAGTGACCTTCTTGTCCTCAGCTTTTGCCCAACACTTATCTGCCCTTTTAGGGTCCTTATTGGGTGGTCCGATACAAACGGTGCTCTCTTCTATACTGCTCAACACATCTAGATGGCAAAAACGGGGCATGAAAGCTGAGAGTCCATATTTTGGTTTGTGAAATGCGAGTTCCTGCACTCCAATTCTCATATTTCAAAGAGATGGCCCACTTCTACATGTACTTGGGGGTCCACATCAGTGACAGGTTGGACTGGTCTCATAATACAGAGGAACTAGAGAAGCAGAGCAGAGCGCTTCTATCTTAGGAGACAGCGTTCTGTTAATGTGGTGAGTGACATCGTTCATGTCTTCTACAACTCTGTGATGGCCAGTGTGGTGTGCTGGGCTGGTGACATCACATCACGAGAGGACCATTGAATCAACAAGCTCATTAAAAGGATGAACTTGGTTATGGGACACACTGTGGACCCCTGGGTGTAGTAATGGAGGAGAGAATGAAGACAAAACTGAGTGTCATCATGAACAACACTGCACAACCTCTCTGTGACAAACCAACACTGAGGACTTTCAGCCAACAAATCAGACAGCAGACTTGGTCAAGAAACATGACGGGGAGGCTCCCGTTCATAATACGCCTGTACAGCACCTCACTGGGACTGCCACTGCCACGTCAGTTGTCTTTCTTATTAAATGTTCTTCATTTTCAGTCATTCAGGTGTGTGTTACGACTATTTTAATATATGTAATTATTGTTGAAAGCCATATAATGTCAGACAGCCTGTCTGTTAGTCTGTCTATCTAGCCATCTATCTGTACAGTAGATCTTACCTACTATGCCAAATTCTGTCTATCTATCTGTTATATAGCACCTTATCTATCTATCTATTATATAGTGCCTTTCATATCTATCTATCTATCTATCTATCTATCTATCTATCTATCTATCATATAGTGCCTTTCACATCTATCTATCTATCTATCTATCTATCTATCTATCTATCTATCTATCTATCTATCTATCTATCATATAGTGCCTTTCACATATCTATTGTAAAAGTTAGCCCCGGGCACAGACAGACAGACACTGAGACCGCCAGATGTCCAAACCACACGTTTTATTTACAGTCCAGCACACTCTTTTGTTGAGGCAGGCCACTGTGTGTAACACCTCATGTCCGCTTGTTGCTGCAGTTCTTGTCATAAATTGCTTGCTGTTCGACGTGAACTCCATTAGGAGGACACACTTGACGTTATCCAGTGTGACAGTTTTTCTAATAACTTTGCGGCAGAGATTTGTGGATTTTGATTTGTTGACCGTTTTCTCGGTTCAGCTCATTCAACTCTATCTCACACATACGCACGGGCCAGGGAGACGACTTCAGGGCTTGTCAATTTTGTAATCCCACCCCGAGCCAGGAGTTGCCGCTGCCACGTACCATTTCTCTGATCCTTCCCTCTGCAGAGCTGAGGATGTGACATCACTTCCTGTTCTGAGGCTCCTGGACCCGCCCTTTCTGCCTCACTGCCTTCATAACCAGCGTCACTGCCGTCTTGCTCCAGTCTAATGATTGACGTTGCCCGAGTTTACAGTTTTTGCTCTGTCATCTTTGATTTTGCCTGAGGGGGCCCCGACCTCTTTATCGTTGCTCTCAGTTTTTTCATTTCTGCACAGGAAGGCATCCATCACTAATTGGGGGCTCCCAAATTCACATGGGCTGCTGCACAATGACAATACGCATCAGCAGTTCTTACTTCTCTATAGGTTGGCGGATCTTCTGCTCGCGGGCTTGTGGGGGCCGTAAGGGCCTTTAAACTTTTATGACAGTCGAGCTGCTCTGCTAGGCCTTCATTATTTTGAAACGGCACTTTGTATTTTCCTCAGCAATCCAAACAAAATGCAAACATCACTTATTTTTAATCGCATGCCTTGACGTCTCGCAGCGGCGGCGGCATGCTGGATACTGTAAATATTTCCTGACGGTAATTAAATGCAACCCATTTCAAAAACAAGGCTAAATATACAGCCAGCGGTGGGCTTCCCAAAAGGCAGAAATAGGTCAAGTGGAACCATTATTGGTCGGCTCGAAGCTTTTGCTTGCATGAAAGGGTTTTTGTTATGGATGCAAGTGGGACTGGGCCTGTTAAAAGTAATTAATTTTTAAAGAGAAGTTATTCCTGCAGAGGCTTTGGAAATCTTGGGAAGTTTGATATAATCAGGGATTTGCTCAGCTGCCTTAAGTGCGGTGATCTCAAGTCTGCGGCGCGTGTGCCCGTCAGGACAGAAGGCACAGTTTGGATTAATGAAAGTGAAACGCATGGAGGATGGCACATTGTGCGGCACGTCGTGCGGATCATTCGGCCTCCCGAGATTTGCATATGGCGTGTAGAAAGCGTCTGGAGGTTTGTGGGGTCTTTGCTGGGCTTGTGGCCATTTACAACAACAACAACAGCTTTTATTTATATAATGCATTTTCATACAAATTTTTGTACCTCATTTAGCACCGTGAGGTCCCACTGCTCTGTTCTTCCTCGACTTGGGGTCTGTAAGGACACGGCTGGAGGTGCCCAGTTTGCCATCCATTTTAATGCGCCACTCATGCCGTCTACGGCGCCTGCAGAACGCCTTTTTCGCGTCTTGTTATGTTGCTGCCCAAATCATTTTACCAACATCAAGGACCACCCAGTACCCCCGAATGACAAAGGAAGAGCAGGATTATTGGAAAAAAACTAAAATGTGCAAGTTCTCGGACTGTGTCCAACTCCTGGTGGGCCGCAGTGGCTGCAGGTTTTCATTCTGACCATCTCCTTAATCAGTGAGCCGTCTTTGCTGTTAATTAACTTGTTTGGCCTTCGTTTTACTTGACGTGACTCGGACCCCCTTAGTTGTTTCTTCTTCCATAATGAGCAGCCAAACAATAATGAGATTCAAAACATGACCATGTAACCTGAAAATAAAGAAAGGTGAGGGTTTTGGTCACGTTGGTCTGCTCAGGTCACCCAAACATTTTGACGGTGGTCTCAGAAAATCAACAGTCTGAGAGCAGCGACAAGTCCTGATATTCAATAATGGCGTTAATTAACAGCAAGAATCGGCTTCTCATTAAGAAACTGGTTGGAGTGAAATGGGCCGGAGTTTGACGTTCCAGTTCAGCTGGTCATCTGTTGGCTCGTCTCACCTCTCATTTCTGTTTAATGAAGAAACAAATCAATTCTGAGGACTGAATCCTTAAAAACTGGGCTATGGAAATGAAGAGAAAAGGAGTTCATTAGCAGTGAAAACTGATTAGGAAAAGAGTCAGAATGAAAGCCTGCAGCCACTGTGGCCCACCAGGACCACCAGGATTTGGTCACCCCTGCCTTACACAGTACCTCGTGGTGAGCGCCATTCCCGCCTGTAGCCATCTTGGGTCTGACGCCACCAGCTCCACACACCTGCATTTGAGGATTTTCTGCCTTTTCTTCTCTGCTGATCTGTCAGGTCGGATGGAGACCATCGGTGGACGGCTCTCTTCAGGTCTCTCCAGAGACGTTCGATTGGGTTCAAGTGCAGGCTCTGGCTGGGCCACTCCGGGACATTTCCAGAGTTGTCTCTAAGCTGCTTCTGGGTTGTCTTTGCTTTTGTGGACCTTTGCAAACTCCAAGTGGGCTTTCACGGATCTTTTACTGAGGAGAGTCATCTACTTGGCCACTCCGCCATGAAGCCCAGGTTAGTGGAGTGTTGCTGCAATGGTTGTCTTTCTTCGCAGGTCCTCTGAAGTTCAGCCACAATGACCATTCAGTTGTTGGTCACCTCTCTTACCAGTGACATTTGCCCCGCAGTTGCTCAGCCCAGTCTGAGATGTGTGTAACCCTCATGTCTGCTTATTGCTAAGGTTCTGGGCGTAAATTTCTTGATATTTGATGGCAACGCCATTAGAAGGACACGGACTATGTGGCTTCTCCTCTGGCCGTGGAATAACAGACCAGAATGCTCTGAGCAGGTTTTCATTAAGGGTATCCTCTTTCTGCTTTGCTCCGTTTGGCTTTCCCTTGACCCTCACTAGCCTGCCAGTCCCTGATGCTGTCACCATCAGAGTTCTACTGCAGAGGTGATGAGCCGTGCCAGGTTTCCTTCAGACATGATGCCAATTTTGGGTCCCATCAGACCAGAGAATCTTGAACCTCGCGGTCTGGGAGTCATTTAGGTGCCATTTTTACAAACTCCAAGTGGGCTTTCAGGTGTCTTTTACCGAGGAGAGTCGCCTACTTGGCCAGTCCGTCATGAGGCCCTGGTTAGTGGAGTGTTTCTGTAATGGTTGTCTTTCTTGGCTGGTCCTCTGAAGCTGTGATGAGAGGTCCATGGCGAAGCGCGATTTTTAAATAAATAGTCGAGTCCTGGAGTGTGCAGATAGTGAACGTGCACGTGTGAGCGTTCACGTGTGTGCGTGCAGGTGAGAGGGTTTACATGTGAGTGTGCACGTGTGAGCGTTCACGTGTGGGCGTGCAGGTGAGAGGGTTTACATGTGAGTGTGCACGTGTGAGCGGTCACGTGTGAGTGTGCACGCACCGCCCCAGGTCTTGATTGGGGCACCGGGCTGTTCGTGCAGTTCACGTTTAAATGCGAGCGGGTCACTCAGGTGCCTCTTTTACACCTCGGCGCAGCACCCGCCTGCACCCTGTCAGCCTGCATGATGGAAAGGGCATCAGATCAGAAGAATAAAGAACAAAAAGCAACTGAGAGAAGGATGGAGGCTAACGAGCGAAAGAGAGGCAGAATCGAGAGGGAGCCGGTGGGATGAAAGCACACAGCCGGCACTTGGGGCGCAGCGGTTGCTCCTGCTGAGTGACTTTTGGGGAGCGGGAGTGACCCACCACCCCAGTATGGCTGAAGGACCTGCAGTGGGAGTCTGAGGATCGGGAGCCTGCGGGGGACCTGAAAGTCGTGTTCTGGTTGACTGCGCCCATTGGACGGCGTCTCCTGGGGCTGCTGAGAAAGCGGGGGAGACCTCAGAGTTTCGAAAGCTGTGCCGAGGTTCATGGATTTTATAAAGGATGCATTTTAGCCTTGTTTTTATTGGCTTATTTATTGGATTTTATTTTATGGATTATTTATTTTTTGAACAACAACACTTGGTTTGGTCTTTCACGGAAGCACCAACCCCTTTACCGACTGTGCGTGTCCTCCTTTTGCGGCTCATCTCAGTTTAGGGCAAGTGACCGGGAAGTGTGGAGCCGACCCGGACGGTCACACATGTCCAGTCAGAATGACTGTCCAGTTTTTGGTCACCTCTCTTACCAACGGCCTCAGAGTTGCTCAGTTTTGACCTGGCAGCCAGCGCTAGGAAGACTTCCAGACTTATGGAGGCCAGCGTGCCCCTTGGGAACCATCAGCGCTTGGCCAGACCTGAGCCTCGTCACAGTCCTGTCTCTACACTCCGCAGGCTCAGCTGGTGACCAGTAGGTGTCAGCCTTTACTGACCAGAGGAGTCCATTCAAGTGACATCTCGGCGATGAGCAGTGGAGTGCGAGACACCTGAGCCAAATTTCAGTCTTCATAGCAAGAATGTTTGTGTCATTCAGATATTTGAGTTCTTTATTTCTAATACACTTTCAACATCTTGTGTTTTCGCTTTATTTATTTATTTATTTTTCTGCCCGGGGTTTGTTTCCTGCCTTGCGCCCTGTGTTGGCTGGGATTGGCTCCAGCAGACTCCCGTGACCCTGTAGTTAAGATACAGCAGGTTGGATAATGGATGGATGGATTCCAGGCTGTTGGGTGTTGTTTGATGGATGGAACGAAATCATTTAAAGGGTTTTAGCAGAAGGCTATAAAGTAGTGAGCAACAACGTTTATTTCTAGTGCACGTTTTCATACAAATGCAAATGACGAAGCTCAAAGTGCTTTACAAGATGAAGAAAGAAAAATATAAAAATAAGATGAGGCAATACTAAGTAACATAGAATAAAAGTTAGGTCTGATGGCCAGGAGGACATGAAAAACCAAAATAAAACTCCAGACGGGCAAAATCTGCAGGGGTTCCAAGGCCACGAGACCACTCGGCCAGCCCCCCTAACATCAATGATCTCAATTAGTCCTCAGGGTTTTCAGGCTTCACATTGGAAGAACTTGATGGTGCCGGTCATGTGGACCTCTGGCCTTCAATCTATCGATGGAGGGACTGCACGGTGCCCTGATCAGGTGGCCGAGGCGCAGATCACCATCAGTGATATTTTCAGATCGAAAACGAGAACTAGGAGTAAAAATATTGTTTTTCATTTTACAAAAATGAGAACTGAAATTAAGGTAAATAGAGAAATTAAAACTACTGGCGCTGTTCCTTCATCTTTTAAAACTGCTGCAATAACCCCAATATTGAAAAAACTAGGTGCTGATCCGACTCATTTCAGTCATTTTCATCCGATTTCTTTTTTTTCTTTTTGAATTTATTTTATTAATTTTATTGGAATCCATACAAAGCAGTCAAGTTTTTACAAATAGAAAAATTAAGTTAAGAACAGATCCATCCCCACCCCAATTTTCATCCTATTTCTAATCTACCCTTCATTTCCAAAATCCTTGAAAAAAAATAGTGGCTATTCCACTTCATTGTCATTTATCTCCAAATAATCTGTATGAACAGTTCCACTCTGGTTTTCGTCCCTTCCACAGAACAGAAACAGCACTTATAAAAATGACTAACGACCTCCTTATGGCAGCTGATTCTGGTTTCATTCTTATTCTCATCCTCTGTGATCTGAGTGCGGCCTTTGACACCATTTGTGTCACACGACTCTTCTCAATAGATTATCTTCGATTGGCATTACCCACACTCCACTAGACTGGTTCAGATCCTCCCTCTCGGGCCGCACTCAGTTTGTTCAGCTTAAAACTTCCACATCCCAACCCATCAGGTGGGCTCTGTCCCTCTTCATCATTGACCTCCTTCCCCTTTCGTAATTATAACATTAGCTTCCACTGTTGTGCTGATGACCCCCAGCTCTGTCTCACTAGCAAACCTGCTGCTTCCTTTCCATCTCCTCCCTTACTGATTGCATAGCAGAAATGAAATCCTGGTTTTCTTCAAACTTTCTTAAATTAAATAACAAGTCACAAAACTGAGGTTCTCCTCATTAGTACAAAATCCCCATTATCCAAACCTGATCACTTTTTCTTTGCTATTGATTATTCCTCTGTCTCTCCTTCCCCACAGGTGTCATCCTTGACAGTACTTTATCTTTTCAGTCCCACATCTGTAACATCTCCTGGCCTGCGTAACGTTAATCGTATTCGCCCCCCGTCACTCACTCCCCACACCACTGCTATCCTCATTCATAGCCTGGTCACTTCTCGTCTCGATTATTGCAATTCCCTTTTCTTTGGTCTTTCTCGCAAATCTCTTTATAAGCTTCAACTGGTCCAGAATTCAGCTGCCTACATCATTACTAGAACCCCCTTCTATTCGATCGATCGATCGATAGATAGATAGATAGATACTCCTGTCTTGCAGCAGCTTCATTGGCTAACAGTTCAGTTCTGCATTCAATTCAAAATCCTTCTGTTAACTTGTAAGGCTCTCCACAACCTCGCCCCTCCATATGTGTCTGACCTCCTCCATGTTGACCTCTTCCTCCATCCACTTGACTGTCCCCTTCACCCGTCTTACCAACATGGGGGGCACAGCATTCAGGCGCTCTGGAACCATCTGAGCTTAGAAATATTGAATCGTTCTCACTTTTCAAATCTAAACTTAAAACTCATTTGTTTAAGACTGCTTTATCTCTTTGACTACAATTGCTCTGTCGGATTTTACTTTTGCTTATAATCTGTGTTTTGTCTATTGTTTGGTGTCCTTGAGTGTTTAGAAAGGTGCCTACAAATAAATAAAATATATTATTATTATTATCATTACTATTATATAAAAAATAATGATATGTTAACAAGGGCAGCACAGTGGCACAGTGGGTAGCGCGGCAGCCTCGCAGTTAGGAGACCCATCTGGGTTTACTTCCCAGGTCCTCCCTGCGTGGACTTTGCATGTTCTTCCCCGTGTCTGAGTGGGTTTCCTCCCGCAGTCCAAAGACATGCAGGTTAGGGGGGTTGGCGATCCTAAATTGTCCCTAGTGTGTGCTTGGTGTGTGGGTGTGTGTGCCCTGCAGTGGGCTGGCACCTTGCCCAGTGTTTGTTTCCTGCCTTGTGCCCTGTGTTGGCTGGGATTGGCTCCAGCAGACCCCCATAACCCTGTGTTTGGATTCAGCAGGTTGGAAAATGGATGGATGGTTGGATAAACATCAGTTACCCACTGACTTAAAAGAGGAGACTTTGGATTCTTCCAGTTTAGCAACATAAGTCAGCGTGCCAATAGCGTAAGGCCTTCTCCACTTTAAGCCCCTCTGTGAGCCCACCAAACACAGCTGTTAGAGGATTAGGAGGAATTGGGACACCAAGGCTGTTTGAAAGGCACTTAAAAATTTTTGTCCAGAATGATGGATGGATGGATATGTAAACAAACGAAAATTGAGTAAAAACAAAAAAAACAGCAATCGCATTTTCGTTCAGTCGCCCTGAGCCTTCAGTTGCGTTGTGTTCTTCACTATGCAGTGATCTCGTAACTTGGGCTTACTAGAGCCACGTGGCGTGACTTCCGTAAAGGACCGTCGTTTGCTCGCTTGTTGAGCACATTTGGCTCATCGGGTTGAAGCTTTAAGCACGTGTGGTTGGCAATGGCGAGTTTTGCACCGCTGTTTGTGGGTAGAAAGCGAGAAAGTAACGTGTGGGAATGCATTAATGACAGCGCCGATGATGATAAAAGCAAATGTAGTTTGTGAGAAGAAGAAAAAGAGTCTCGGAGTTTCAGTGCAGGTACAGCTGGATCAGAACTTAGTGGAAGTCCAGCACTTCTCTGGCGCCGGGACTGCACTTCAGTACAGGGACATGTGGTCAGGGGCCATCTTGAGAAGTAAAAACAACTAATAGTCATAACATAAAATCAATGTGTCCGCTGGTCTGCGCTATAAATTAGTTTTCTGTATGATTCCAAAAATTGTTGGGTCAAATGACCCCTTTATTGGCTAACTAAATAGATTACAAATGCAAGGCCCCTTCATCAGGCAAGGTGTCATTTCACCCTACTTTCCTCGGTGTCAATCTGTGGCTAACACGGTACAACACTCTACTGCTTCCAGTAATTGTGATCATTTTTATAGTCGAAATCACTGAATTGGTGCATTTCCTGTTCCAATACAGAGGAGAAACACAAGGGGCGGCAGCGACGAGCCTCGCCTCACCTCACCTCGCACTGCGCTCTCCCTCACACTCGGTTGATGCCTGTGATTGGCGCCTGCCTGTCGCTGTCGTCAATCTAATGTGTGCAGACACGTTTCTGATACTCCCTGGCTTTCCAAAGTCTGGCTAATATCTTTAAGGTGTTTAGTCTTGCTGATCGGACATCAAACTGCGTTGAAAAGGCACAAGGTGAGGCCGACGGTACTAAAATGAAGCGATGAGAAAGCCATATTTAAATAACGGGTTGTTAGCAGTTTTATAAAGTGCTCCACCTGCTGAATTTCTATCAGTAAACTCGTATTCCAGATTTGAGGAGCATAACAGCAGAAGGCCGCCCGCCTCACCACTTCTTTTAAGTTTAGCTCTTGGAATTCTAAGCAGACCCTTATTTGAAGATCTGACATCTTTGTAGCAGGCACCATTGACATTTAAAAGGAAAGAGAGACGCGTGCCGTTCATACTGGCTGGCCTAGTGCTACTTACAGAGGCCTCGGCTCATTCACGTGAAAGTCACTTATCAACGTCACATCTGGAATGCTGGAAAGGAACCGTGGTGGTGGATGGGAATTCATGACATCATCAGAAGGAGACCAGAGGGAAGGAAGGAATGCAGAAGTGGTTGCGCATTGTTAGCGTGTCCGGGTAAATTCAAGGCGGCATTGCTTCAGAAAGAAAGAGAGGTTAGTACCCCGCCTTTGTCCCCTGGCACGATATACTACGTTGCACGTTGGGTCTTTAAGCGGCTCCCTATGCACGCGTGCGTGACACTACCTTCCGCTTGGCCACAGATACCTTGCTAAATTTTTATATTTTTAGCAAAGCGATCACAGCGACATTCTCGCCCCCGATAGCAAAACCAAAGATATTGAATATCAAGAGGCCCTCGGATACGAAAACTATCAATAGAAAGTCTTCTCAATACAAATTATTACTTTATTTTTTTCATTTTATTTTGTTTTATTGATTTTTTTTTTTGAAGTTTGTCCTGTTTCACTGCTACACGGGTGGAGCCGCGGGGCACAGCTACAGTGCATCCGGAAAGTATTCACAGCGCATTTGTTATGTTACAGCCTTATTCCAAAATGGATTAAATTCATTTTTTTCCTCAGAATTCTACACACAACACCCCATAATGACAACGTGAAAAAAGTTTACTTGAGGTTTTTGCAAATTTATTAAAAATAAAAAAACTGAGAAATCACATGTCCATAAGTATTCCCAGCCTTTGCTCAATACTTTGTCGATGCACCTTTGGCAGCAATTCCAGCCTCAAGTCTTTTTGAATATGATGCCACAAGCTTGGCACACCTATCCTTGGCCAGTTTCGCCCATTCCTCTTGGCAGCACCTCTCAAGCTCCATCAGGTTGGATGAGAAGCGTCGGTGCACAGCCATTTTAAGATCTCTCCAGAGATGTTCAATCGGATTCAAGTCTGGGCTCTGGCGGGCCACTCAAGGACATTCACAGAGTTGTCCTGAAGCCACTCCTTTGATATCTTGGCTGTGTGCTTAGGGTCGTTGTCCTGCTGAAAGATGAACCGTCGCCCCAGTCTGAGGTCAAGAGCGCTCTGGAGCAGGTTTTCATCCAGGATGTCTCTGTACATTGGTGCAGTCATCTTTCCCTTTATCCTGACTAGTCTCCCAGTTTCTGATGCTGCCACCACCATGCTTCACTGTAGGGATGGTATTGGCCTGGTGATGAGCGGTGCCTGGTTTCCTCCAAACGTGACGCCTGGCATTCACACCAAAGAGTTCAATCTTTGTCTCATCAGACCAGAGAATTTTGTTTCTCATGGTCTGAGAGTCCTTCAGGTGCCTTTTATAAACTCCAGGCAGGCTGCCATGTGCCTTTTACTAAGGAGTGGCTTCCGTCTGGCCACTCTACCATACAGGCCTGATTGGTGGATTGCTGCAGAGATGGTTGTCCTTCTGGAAGGTTCTCCTCTCTCCACAGAGGACCTCTGGAGCTCTGACAGAGTGACCATCGTGTTCTTGGTCACCTCCCTGACTAAGGCCCTTTTCCCCCGATCACTCAGTTTAGATGGCCATCCAGCTCTAGGAAGAGTCCTGTTGGTTTCGAACTTCTTCCACTTACGGATGATGGAGGCCACTGTGCTCATTGGGACCTTCAAAGCAGCAGAAATGTTTCTGTAACCTTCCCCAGATTTGTGCCTCAAGACAATCCTGTCTCGGAGGTCTACAGACAATTCCTTTGACTTCATGCTTGGTTTGTGCTCTGACATGAACTGTCAACTGTGGGACCTTCTATGGACAGGTGTGTGCCTTTCAAATCATGTCCAGTCAACTGAATTGACCACAGGTGGACTCCAATTAAACATCTCAAGGATGATCAGGAGAAACAGGATGCACCTGAGCTCAATTTGGAGCTTCATGGCAAAGGCTGTGAATACTTATGGACATGCGCTTTCTCAATTTTAAAATTTTTAAAAATTTTTGCAAAAGTCTCAAGTAAACTTTTTTCACGTTGTCATTATGGGGTGAAAAAAATGAATTTAATCCATTTTGGAATAAGGCTGTAACATAACAAAATGTGGAAAAAGTGATGAAGCGCTGTGAAGACTTTCCGGATGCACTGTAGGCTTTATATGAAACAAGCCAACTACAGACGGCCATGTTTCTTGAGGTAGCCGTTTCATGTTGGCCGTGTTTGAACTTCTGAGACCCAAGTGAATGGAATAACAGGTGTCAGCGGTGGCAATTAAATGAGATTACGTAAACTTTAATAATCCCGAGGAAAAATGTAGATGTGTATAGCAGTGGAAACATAAAAAACACAAAGACCCAGACTCGCAGGAGAGAGAATAGAGCCAAGCAATCAATTCATCCATCAGTCTGTAAATTAATAACGCATATTGTGCACAAATTACAAAATGAACTTCGAGAGTATCAGCCTTTAATTTGGGACATCGGGAGGATGCCGTTTGGAATTGCCTGACAGCAGCGGGCAGAAAAGACCCCCAGAGGTGCTCCTTGATTGAGACAGAGGCTAAAAGTGTTCCTAAACGGCGCCTCCTGGGGGTATTTTTCATGATGGCATCCAATTTTGCCACAATATTGTGTGTGTGTGTGATGGAGCAGACTTTCCCGATTAGTTTGTTCAGCCATTTTGTGCGCCTGTTGAGCTCAAGTTGTTTTCCCCAGGAGGCCACAGCAGTGAACACCATGCTGACTACTGCGGTCTGGTGGGACATTACCAGCATCAAAAGACTTGAGCCCCCTTAGCAAGTCCAGTCTGCCGTGGCCCTTCTTGTCCAGTGCCACTGTTCCGTCACTCCAGTCCAGTCTGCTGGTTCTTGTAGCCACTGCGCCACTTCCACGTCCTCCCCCTGAATGGTGACCGATGTCAGAGGCTCCTTGGCACGCCAGAAGCCCACCACCAGCTCTTTTGTCTTTCTGTCGTTGAGCTGCAGGAGGTCCACCCTGTAATGTGATTGCAAGGATTTCTCTGTAATAACCGAAGAGCGTGTGAATGTGGCTGATTTAGCGATAAGCTAAGGGAGGCGAACCTTTAGGACCTTTAGGGGGCTTTGCAATCCTACGTGAGGAATAAACTAAAAGTCAGTCATTTCAGGCTGTAACAGCCATTATGCACACACTAATAAGGCCTTGTCTGTATTTTTAAATTAGTTTAATGCCATGTTGATAATAAAAGGTTATGAATTTCTAGTTTTGATCAGCATTGTATATGTGGGGGGAACAAAGTGGGTCACAACTCCAAAAAGATTAAGAATTGCTGCCCTAAGAGATGCAATTTTTGTCAAGTCATTTTCTAACTTGCTTATTCCAGACCATGGGGGGGCGTTTTGCTGTAGCCTATCCCATCCAGCATAGGCAGGAATAATCCCTGGATAAGGGCGCCAGTCCATTGCAGGGTGAAGATGCCCCAAACATACACTCAGGCCAGTTTAGCGTTGCCAGTCCACCTCACCTGCATGAATGTTTGGGGACGGGAACCTGGAAGCACCCGGCGTAAACTCACAGGAACAAACAGGGGACATTGAAACTACACACTTGGAGGCTCTGGGATGTAAACCCTGGTCTCCTTAATAGGAAGAGGCATGCCACCCACATCACAAACACTTGTAGTAAATAAAATGCCTTGCATTATTAATTCCAACAGATGGCGCATCACAAACAGTGGATGCTGCTTTTATGAGTCCCATAATAAATGGCACATGGAAATGGAAACCCAGGCAGTTATGGAGAGAACCCGGGACACGAATCCCACTATGCCACTGTACCACCCCAGATACAATTTGGTAAACAGCAAATGTCCAACGACGACGGCAAACTGAACTGAACACGGGACACCCAAAGCCCGCTTCCATCAGATATCATATCCGCCTTGGAGAATGAAGGAACGTTCTTTTTATTATTTTTTTAATTTCAGGGCATTTAATTTATTGTCAGATTGTTTTGTTTGTTTAAAACCACCGAAAATAAGAAAAGAGAGAAATTCAGTTGAAGGCACAGCAGATTTCCCCAGGAGCGAATGCAAATCTGCGCGCTTGTTTCTGAGCCGATTGCCACCACCACCCTCCCGAGTTTTGGATTTATTTAATATAACCGTGGCGGTCTTTAATAATGTGATTTTTCTCAAGCCCCCGTCTGCCGAGTCTGTTTTTCGTTGGATCTCCTGCTCCGTCTCGTCTCCTTGTGGACATCACTTTGGTGCTGCTAAGCTGGCTGGACGTTGGGGTCAAAGGTCTGAGCAGAAGGGACGAGGTGACGCCGGCTAATGGAAGTAGGAAAACGGTATTCAATGATTTGTGTGATGAAGTGCAACCTGGGAATTCTTGTCGAAGGAGGATACAGAAAAAATGTTTTTTCACCAAAAAGATAATAATCAAATTTTAGAAACTGAAAGGAAATTGAAAATACCAGCCTGGGTATCTTGGGCCGAGGCGCACGCTGCATATTCTCTTGTATTTTTTCATGTAGCCCACGTTATCAGCCGTTCCATCATATCTCTCAGCCGGCATTGTAGCCATTAATTTCCCAGGGCGACAGCAGAAGCCGCTGCAGTTCGAAGCACAAGTGTGTCTGCGGGCCTCGGCTAACGCCTGGTGAGGTACAAATGAGTCGCTCATTACGCACAAGTCCTGGGCGGCACACCGGTTAATACAGTGGCATCGCAGCTCCAGTGCCCTCGCCACGACTCAAATCCTGCTCCTGGTTTCTGTCTGTATGGGACGACCTCCCCACCCCTCTCAGCAGCCTTACCACTGTGGAGGAGCGCCCGGCGGGCACTTGGATGGGAGACCACCTCAGAATAAGAGGTGTTGGTGAAGCCAGCAGGGGGCGCTTACCCTGTGGTCTGAATGTGGGGACACTGGGCTGTGAAAATAGCGCCGTCCTTCAGATGAGACGTAAAACAGACATCCCGACTCCCTGTGGTCATAAAGGGTCCCTGGGTGTCCTTTGTAAAGAGTAGGGGGCATCCCAATGTCCAGGTTCAATGGCCCACCACGGCCCAGTCATTCTGGTCCCCTCATCAAACAAAAAGAAATGGGTCTTTAAGTGGAGGGCACTTTAGGCTGCCCAGTTAACTGAGAGGTTTGTCGCCATTTGGCTGTTCTATGAGTGCATTCGAGACGGTGCCCTCTGTCAAATGGTGGTCCAGATCTGGGGGTGATTGATCAGACGCGCCAGAGCACCAGTCGCTCACAGCACTTCTTAATTACTGGCTTGAGAACAGCCAGGCGACAGATCGTGAAACACGTTGCTGCCAATTTCTTGGGCACCGCAGTGATGGTGGAGGATTGGGGGTCTGTCAGAACAGCAGTTTGGGGTCACATGCGGCTGGACCTCGGCTAGCTGATTTACCTTCAGTGTGCCCCGTAACTTCAGGAAGTAGATGAACTGGGAGATGAGCGACAAAACAAATTCAAAATAAACCAGACAAGAGGCAAGAAGTCATGAAGGTCCATTAGCAAAGACGATTTGTTATTATTTTTTGAGGATTTGTTCACAGATTTAGATAATGCCTGGTGCATCGCTCTGACCTTTTTTTCCCCATCATGCCAATGAACCTGAGCTCATGTCCTCAGAGACTCCGCCACTAGAAACGCAGGATGTGACCCTAACGACGGTTACACAAAATGGCGTCTAATATGGAAAATAGCAAAAGGACCCTAAAGATGAGTCCTGTTCGTGACACCATGAGGACAGCCATTTTTTTTTTATGTACCAGTTTCCCCGCTGTCAGGGTTACATGTGGTGGGCTTGTGTACCCCTCTAATGAAAGGACTATTAAGTGGGCTCAGTTGCTCATACCTCTAAGTGGTCAGCCTCCACCAGAGGGTAATCCCACTCAGAATGGACGGAGACCCCTTTTTGAATGGTCAGTCTGAAGATGGTGGCTGCCTCTGGTTTTCTCCCTGAAAGCCGTCGTCCTCTTTATGCACAAACTGCATGCGTCCCTTTTGAGGCCGTCTTCTTCATCCTGCGTCGCTTAACTCCATCTAAGAAATAAAATCTACAATCTAATTGTATGGTTGCCGTAACTTAAAGTGAAAATGTCCTGAAGAAAAACAAAGAGCGTCATTTAATCAATCCACACGCTGTGGTCATGGAAACCCACCGGCAGACATTCAAATAGAAATGCAGGGGAGGCGCGTCTCCTTGAGAATTAAAAACAGCAGAAAGTTCACTTTAAAGCGGCCCAAATGACCCCCCGGGACTCTTGAATCAGCAGAACTTTGGCGGACGTCACTCTAAGCCGCCCCAGGGGCTTTTGCAATGAAAGGTGAGGTCACCATTAAGCTGCACCTGCCTGGCGGCCAGAAGACAGAATTGATCTCATCTCGTGTTTACTCTCTTGAGTGAAGCCTTGTTAAAGGGTAACGTCTGAGCAGAGCTTATGGATTGGCCCGTGACAGGGACAGGCTCTGCAAGGTCACCTTCCTGCTGCGCTTGTCTGTCACCAGGCTCCAGCTGCCAGTTTGGTAGGTACGCTGAGTTATCGACGCACACGTGGGAGCCAAATCCCTTCGAACTGGAGGAAAGTCAGCAGGTTATCTGACGTCTGCTAGCGGCGCCTCCAAACTGGCTTGAGGGTCTTCTTCATAATATGACTGTTATTGTATTTAACACTAGAATCCCTGAAGAATACGAAAAAACGTGTAATCCCGGGCCACCTTAAACCCCTTCTCACCTCTCCATCAGTGTCTTTTGTTTTGTAAATGTGTTGATCAGCACAAGCAGCCTGCTGCCTGCTGTCTCATCAACCCCACCGACGCAGCTCAACTCGGACTAAAAGTTCTCTCAGCTCAACTCTCCTTATCGTGGTGTGAGCTGCCTGGGGTTGTGGAGGATAAATAATATCTCGTTATTTGGAACACATGCATGTCATTGTGTGTTCTGTGTCTATGAGAGGTGCAAAGGAAATTAAGGTGGGCCAGGATTACAAGTTTTTCGTAGGCTTCAGGGATTCTAGTGTTAAAATGCACAGATGCACGTTTGGTAAGCAGGCAGGTCAGATTTAGACCTCCATCTGTTGGAGTTCACTTTTAGTGTCAGATATTCTGGAGATCTGACTGTGACCTTCACCAAGCACTTGAGCGATTCACTGCCTTGTGTTAAGCAGCAGAGAGGAGGATCAGCACCTTCGTGTCTCAGGTCCTCACTTGGCAAAGAGTGGAATGCTTCTCTCCCGGTGAGGAAGGAACAAAGTTCTCTTAGTGGTAAGGTGAAGTATCTCGGCATCTTGGTTATGAGTGATGGGATAAGGAGCAGGAGTTCAATAAGCGCGTCAGAGGATCACCTTCTGGGTTTATCTGAAGTAAACGATACACCGACCCTGGTTAGGCAACAGGGCGCACAGGGTCACCAACACAGCTGTCTCATTTTTCACCCACAGTGGCAAGAAGACCGCCAATAAGGGCAAATGACCACCCCTTCCATCCAGAATCCTATAAAAGAGAGTCTGGACCTGAACTGCAATCAGAACGGAGATTGCGAAAAAGAGCACAGACTTCTACCTGTTTCTGTTATTGAGAAATAAAAGGACAAAACAAAAGATTAAAGTTTGGGAACGCTTCCTTGTATGATGTCTGGGATGATCGGATAAAAGGTAGATGCGCTGCAAGAAAAGATTTCTTTTGCAAAAATACGTTCAACAGATGACATGTGCATTATGGAGCTTTTTATACTGTACAGAAGTAAAATGGCAGGAGGAAGAAGTGGAAGTAACGTCATCAGGTGAGAGCAGGAAGTGACGTCATCAGGTGGGAAGCAGGAAGTGATGTCATCCTTATAAGCCTTGAAGTGACGTCATAATATTTTACTCGGTGTTGGGGGAATGGGGCTCGTAAGCAACATCATTACCTATAGCCAGAAGTGATGTCGTCGGGGGGACAGAAGTGTGAGAGAATGGTTATTCTTCTTTCGTTCTGCCAATAGAGGAAAAAGGGTGTTTGAGGTTGTTTCCAGCCCCCTATCTCTCGTACTTTCATTTCCATTTAGACTGACTTCCTCCCAAGGAGTAGAGTTGATGAAGATGGAGTAGTTTAAATACTTTTGAACAACAGTACAGAGTAACGGGATTGTGGAAGAGAGGTGAAGAAGAGAGTGCAGGCAGTGAGGAGTGGATGGAGAAGAGTGACAGGAATGATTTGTGACAGACGAGTATCAGCAAGAGTGACAGGAGTGATTTGTGACAGACGAGTATCAGCAAGAGTGACGGGGAAGGTCTACAGGACGGTAGTGAGACCAGCCATGTTACAGTATATGGACTGGAGACGGTGGCACAGGAGACAGAGCTGGAGGTGGCAAAGTTAAAGATGTGAAGATTTGCATTGAGTGTGACGAGGATGGACAGGATTAGAAATGAGGATATTAGAGGGTCAGCTCAATTTGGACGGTTGGGAGACAAAGTCAGAGAGGCGAGATTGTGTTGGTTTGAACATGTGCAGAGGAGAGATGAGGGGTATATTGGGAGAAGGATGCTAAGGATAGAGCTGCCAGGTTAGAGGAGAAGAGGAAGGCCTAAGAAGAGTTATGGATGTGGTGAGAGAGGACGTGCAGGTGATGGGTGTGAAAGAGCAAGATGAAGAGGACAGGAAGATATGGAAGAAAATGATCCGCTGTGGTGACCACTAACTGGAGTAGCCAAAAGAAAAAGTTGGTGAAATCCTGGACCTGAGAGTCATGTTGGAATCATCCAGACAGTGGCTCTAACGAAGGCTAACTTAATGTCAGGTTATATAGCGCCTTGATGTGTGGAGTACAAGTCACAGGAGGTTCTGCTCAAGCTTTATGACACACTGGTGAGGCCTCATCTGGAGTACTGGGTGTTATTAAAAAAAAAAAAAAAGCTCAAGAGAAAGTCCAGAGAAGAACAACCAGGTTGATTCCAGGACTATGAGAAAAGACTGAAGGAGTTGAACTTCTGCAGTTTAAGCCGAGATTGAAGTCTTCAAATCCCAGTTGTTGCCTTAAAGTGAGTTCTTCAATAAGAAGATGTTGAAACAATCAGAAAATGTGTTAAGGGTTTATTCCACACAAATGTTAGGAAGTGTGTGAGAACCACAGACACGTGGAATAAAATGGCCAAGTGGTGTGGTGGACGGTAAGATGATGTTTAGAGATGAAGTCCATGAGCATGACCAGAGGTTTTATAGACATCCTAAAAGCTCCACACACAAGCAGGCCCGGACCTTCCTAGATCTGCCCAGAAATGGCCGTACATCAACTACTTACCCACAGCCTCCCAGCCTGGCCTGGCCCCAAATTGGGAATTGAGTGAAAGGCCTGTGACAGATTAAAGGACTCAGAGAGTTGAGGAAGATAAAAACTGAACTGTCTCTTTGGGGTAGAACTCTAAGCACTTGTCTGGTGATGACCTGGCACTGCTCACCTCCTGCCTAATACCACCCCTATGGTGACACACAGTGGTGTTGGTGGTGGCATCATCATGTTGTGGGGACAAGGAGACTGGTCAGAACTGAGGGAAGGATGAGTGTAGCTAAATACAGAGGGGTCCTGCTCAGAGTGCACGCCACCTCAGACTGGGGTGACCATTCAGTGATCTGAAGCATACAAGCCAAGACAACGCTGGGGTGGTTTTGGAACAATTCTGAGTGTCCCACCACAGCCCAGACTTAAACCCCATAGAAAAGCTGAAGATGGCAGTTTCCAGATGCTTCCCATCCAGTCTCACGGTGTTTGAGAAGATCTGTCAGAAGAGATGGAATCAGCTGCACAATTCCAGGTGTGCAAAGCTTGTAGAGAAGAATCAAGATTCTGGAATTGCTGCCAAAGAGGCTCCTACAAAGTATGGAGTGAAGGACCTGAATATTTCTTGGAATGTCAGATTTCAGATATTGATGTAAACCATTCTGTTCATATCTTGTCACTTTGTCATATTGGGTTATTGAGTGTATTCTGATGGGCACAACTGGCAGATTCGTCCATTTAAAATGAAATCTGCAACACAAAGTGTTGTGCAGAAAGTGAAGGGGGATCTCCAGACTTTCTCAATCCACTGTCTATATGCCGTGCTTCAAAGGGGAGGTTTGACATTTCGTCCCTTTTTTGAATTCCATAGGTATTAGTGACAGAACGTCTGTTTTTAACGTCAGTAAGTGTCACGACCGTCATTTAAGAATATTTAACCAAAGGAAGCCCAACCTCCTCTGCTCCAGCCCTCCGCCGACATCTTCTTCACTCGCAGTCGTCGCTTTCTAAAGGTCTTCTGGACACTTTCACCCTTCATGAATCATAGATGAGGCGCCCTGTAAGCCGTCACCGTCACTACCTGACAAATTGACACATTTCAGGATGATGGGGATAAAAAAAGAAAGAATAAGAAGGACAAAAGCCCCTCTGAGGCCAAGAGGTTTGGTGTCCCAGCGCTGACCTCCATTTCTCATCCCGTTCGGTGGAATTCATTAGTGGCCTTTTATCGGATGATTCAAGATATTTTATTTTTTGCAGAAAGAGCGCCTGTGAATCTGGGTGTCACATTCTTACACAGATTTAGAAATATAAAATATTGAAGATCAACCAAATAAAATACAACAGCAGTGTAGAGTCCTTGAAAACAAGAGAACAACAAAATGTGGGTGGTCATTGTGAACTGGCCGCCATTTTATAGCACGTGGCGGTCACATTTGGACAATGTAACCACTAGGAGGTGTCAGTGCGCCCCAAACCACAGGCTCATTAATGCCCAACATGCTTTTTGGGTTAAATAAGAGGTCTTTCCAAATAGCCTCGCTTATAAAGTTCAGTCACCCTGCCAATACATCAACCCGTTTCTGCCTCCTTTCCTCCTGCAGTTGAGTGTTGCCCGCTGCCTCCCAACTCGGACTCCAAGACGTGAGGCGGCAGGCTTCTTTTCAAGCTGTGCCATGCCGTGTCTTCCCTGGTCATATTGAAAGTAGGGAGGTCCTCCCCAGACAGCGCCCTCTATCGGCACTCGAGGGCACTTCTGGACTTCAATACCCAAGCACTCCAGCGGGTGTCCCAACTGTGTTCGGCTTCTGTGAGTTTTTCTCGAAGACTCTTTTAACGTGTTTACCTTTTGTCAGAAGATTTGGGCACAAAACGAATTGCAGCAAAAATCTGTGCCTCATTTTCCTGACTCCTTCGTGTGTGTCTCTTCGGAGAATCCACTGGTTTGACACTGGAAAGGGGTATGTGGCACCCCCTCCTGATATCTGCAAAAGGACGAAGGTCCAAGTCTTTAGAGTCCTGGTGACTCCTATTTGTGAGACATGGCCGCTATCCTGTGACCTGAGACCAAGACTGGACTCCATCATGTGTGTCTCTTCCTTGGGTGCCGCTGGTTTGACTTTGTATTGCTCACGGAGTCCCTAATGAGGCACATGACCTGCATTGTCAGGGAGCGTCACTTACGGCACTACGGCTATGTGGCACCATTACCCGAGGATGATCAGGCTCATTGTTTGGCTGGATCAGGCCAAGGGGTCGCCCATGTAAACCTGGCTGTGGTAGACAGAGGGTCATTTCAAGAGGGGAGACTGGACCGTGTGTCTGTCTTGGGGGTTGGCCCACCAGGATGCCAAGCTGTTTCATCATGTGGTGGGTGCACTGTACCAGCACATGGTACCCAACCTGACCTGAAGAGGTGAAACAAAAAGCTGCAAAAGCCTTTAAAAGGATCAAAATTGAGGAGATCCAAAACCGTATTGAGCGGTGGAATAAAACGTCTCGACAAGCGTATTGCATCAAACGGAGAGTAGGTGAGTGAAGACATAAAAACACGATCTTTTATAAGCAAATTACGTTTTTTATTTTTGGGTCCCCCCTCGTTTAATGTCACCAAATCCTGCCCTTTTCACAGCGGTGGGTCGACGTCTTGTATCTGCGGTATATCGATGACTCGCGTGCCGGATTTGTTTTTCTAGCGCTCTGTCCGCTGAGCCAGGCGCTGTATCATCACTCCGACAAGAAAGCTTATTTGCCGGCGTGTCTAGAGCGCGCCGTGACCGTGAACGGCCTGGCGCTTGTAATTTCCTTCAGTCAGATAACATCTGCCGCGGTGTGGCTTCTCTAAAAGCTCTTTACAAAGCAGTTACCCGAACTGCACGCAAAGAATTAATCGATTCGTTGAATTTAATGTAAAACTGTAAATAACAGTGGGTGCAGACGGGCCAGAAAATGAAGTGTCACCAAATAAATATATGAACGTCGGAGTCGGGAGGGCGGCAGCGAGACGCCACTAATGGGCTCCTCGCTTCACAGTCGGTGGCTGACGTTATTAAAGCCTGGACAAATTCTTTCAAGGCAAATTATGTTATGCGCTAAAATTGTCAAAGCCGGCCTTATCAATACCACGGCTCTTCAAAGCGTTCTGGGTCCCAATTTAATTTGGAAGCGTCTTCCTTTATCACAAATACTTGAAAAAGTCTTCAGCACTTGCAGTCTTCTCTGCCTCCGCCGTCCCTCCATCCACAGATTATTTGCCAGTGAACTTCTTTATCAGCATCGCAAGAGGAAGCATCAAAATGCCAAGAACTCTCATCTTCCTCAAATAGCTGCTCCATAGAAATGTCCATTTGAGGTCTGCAGTAGACGTGTGTCCAACTGGACTGACATCAGAATGGCGCCACGTCATCTGCTCAAGCGATTGCTGATCCATGTACTGTATGTACAATCAGGTCCATAAGTGTTTGGACTGTGACACGGTTGTCGTCATTTTGGCTCTGTGTGCCACCGCAATGGATCTGAAGTGAAGAAATCAAGATGGGACTGAAGTGTAGACTTGCAGCTTTAATTTAAGTCGTTTACCAAAAATATCGTATGAGCCGTTTTGGAATGACAGCCATTTTTAAACATAGAGCCCCCATTTTCAGGGGCTCAAATGTGTTTGGACAAACTAACATAATCACAAATATGGCAACCATTTCTTATATTTGGTTGACAGTCTTTTACAGTCCATGACTGCCTGAAGTCTGAGCCCACGGCCGTCTCCAAGTGCTGAGTCCCCCACCACGGTGATCCTTTACTGCCGAACAAGGTGCTGCTTGTTCATTGGACAGTTTTTGTCTTCAGTAAGTGACACGCATGTCCAGTTGTGTTGAGGTCACTTGACTGACCCCATTGAAGAATAGTCTACTTCTTTGTGTTGTAAAGTGTTTGGTTTTCTGTCTCAGTGTGTTTTGGCTCATCGTCCATCCGGACAGTGAAGTGTCGTCCTCTCTGTTTTGTTGTCTGACTCTGAGCAGACAATATGGTGCCCTCTATGCTTCAGAATTCATCCTGCTCCTTTAACACTAGAACAACCAGAGCCTACGAAAAAACACGTAGCTCCGTCCCACCTTAAATCCCTTCGCACCTCTCCATCAGCGTCTTTTGTCCTGTAAATGTGTTGATAAGCAGCACGCAGTCTGCTATCACATCCCCTCCACCCTGCACAGTTTTCTCAGCTCAAGTCTGTTGACCTGCGTGTCAGTTGCTTAGAGTTGTATAGAGTGAGAAGTCAAGCAAAATCACACCTTTTATAAATACTGTATCGCTATTTAATACACTTGCATTTCATGTGTGTTCTGTTTCTACAACGATCTATGTAAACACATTGTTAAAACAGAAACGTTTTTCATGTTTTAGTAATAATTGACAAAATGTAGACATGAAGTGTATAATGTGTGACGACTGAAGTCCAAATATCAAAGAAACACTTTCACAAAAGGTACAAATATAACAGAACAAGTGCGCTTCTATTCAAAAATATAACTGCAGAAAAACAACCTGTGTTAGGGTGCGACATCGACACACATTTACTACTACCGCTTTGGTGACGCAACGGTATCAAATGTTGACTGGTAATCAAAACTTCACGGGTTCGACCCCAGACGAGTGTGTTTTGAGAAGTGAGCTGCTCTATTTCTTACTATTTTAGAATAAAAACGTACATTTGTTTCCAGTCTGTAACAGCCGGTGTAATTTATGATACTTGTAAAGGTTAGCTTTGTTTTTTTATTCAGTTTTGTTCTCTCGGTTGCGTTCACGATCCTACCCTATCCCCCAAATTTGACACTGCTGTTTTCACTATGGACGCGCTGTAACAGAGGTGAACTCAGATGATGACGATGGTTCTACATAGGAGCAAGAATACACATTGCACTTTTGCCATCACTGTACTTTGTATATGTACATGGGAAGCTCTGCACTCTACTTGTGACTTTACGCTGTAGGAAGTAAGTAAATAAGTAAAGGTAAATAACATTCGATCTGGCTCTTACATACAAAATACAGCGAAGTTTTGATTACCAGTCGACAGTTCATACCGTTGCACCACCGAAGCGGTCGTAGCAAATGCGTGTCAATGTTGCACCCTAATGTGTGTTCTTTTTCTGCAGTTATATTCTTGATTAGAATTGCACTTGTTCTGTTATATTTGTACCTTTTGTGAAAGTGTTTCTTTGATATTTGGAATTCAGGCTTCACACATTATACACTTCATGAGTACATTTTGTCAATTATTACTAAAACATGAAAAACGTTTCTGTTTTGACGATGTGTTTACATAGATCGTTGTAGACACGGAACACACGTGAAATGCAAGTGTTCCAAATAACGATGTAGTATTTATAAAAGCTGTCATTTTGCTTGACTTCTCACTCTAAGCAACTGACACGCAGGGAAAACAGACTTGAACTGAGAAAACTGTGTGGGGTGGGAGATGTGACAGCTGGCTGCTGGCTGTTTGGTGCTTATCAACACATTTAAAGCACAAAAGATGCTGAAGGAGAGGTGCAAAGGGATTTAAGGTTGGACGGATTTATGAGTTTTTTTTCATATTCTCTGCTAATTCTAGTGTTAATGGTTGTGCCCCATTTTATTTGTTGGAACTGCTGCACTCTTACGTACCGTCTGTCTCGCTCTCTCAGGTCAGCAGACCAGAGGCTTTTATTTGTTCCTAAGACTCGATGCAAACTCCAAGGTGATTGGGCTTTTTTAGTTGCAGCTCCAAAACTCTGGAATGATTTGCTGTTGCACGTTAGACAATCACTCGCTGTCCTCAAATCTTATTTAGAAACGCACTTTGACTCCCTGGCCTTTAACCCAGTGTGATATGTTGGCTATCTGTGTACTTTTTATTATGAATCTCTTCAGTTCTTATGTATCTATGTGTTTCTGTTTCTTTCACCCTTTGGTTTTTGTGTGTCTGATATGTTGGGTTTTTCTTGTACAGCTCTTTGGTCAGCCTTGATGTCGTTTTTAAAGTGCTTTATAAATAAATACTTCTGTCAGCAGTCACATCATCAATAAACACCAGAGACCAACTTCCATTGGCAGCCATGCATGATCAGGCCATAACACGGCGTCCAGCGTGTCTCACAGATGAGGTGGTGTTCATCAGATCAGGAGTCGTTCCTTCTCTTCTCCATCCATCATTCTCGTACATACTGATCTCAGTTTCATTTGTCCAAAGGAAACCTTTACATGCATCTTGCATCTCGCCTGAGGGAAGGAGTGTGAGTTACGTCGAAAGCTTGTAATCATTTGTCCATATAAAATTGTGCTAGAGCAGGACTGGCTTTCAAAATGTCTTCTGGTAAAGTCTAATCTGACCTTCCTGTGCTTGAGGTCTACCAGTGGTCTGTACCTTGTGGTGAACCCTCTCTGTCTCTACTGTCATGAGGTCTTCTCTTGATTGTAGACTTTGGAATTACAGGCCCACCTTACAGAGAGTGGTCTCGGTTTGGCTTAATGTCATGAAGGGGTTCTTCTTCACCAAGGACCGAAGTCCATTGGTCATCCAGGCCTGGTGGTCCAGGCATTCTGGTGTTGCTGAACCCACTGGTGTGTTCCTTCTTTTTAAGAATCTACCAAATGGTTGAGTTGCCCACTCCTGGTGTCTCTGCTGTCTCTCTGATGAGTTTGTTTTGTCTTCTCTGCCTGTTTTTACTGTAATGGACGATTCTTTGGACCTCAGATTAAGAGCTCACAGTGAATGCCTCCACACTTGGTATCAACTGCAGACCTTCTACCTGCTTAATGGCTAATCAAATAACGAGGGGCCTGCTGACACATGGCTATGGAGCAACTGGTCAGCCAAATGTCCAAATACGTTTGAGCCCCTGGAAACAGCAGGGGGGACCAGATATAAAAACGGCTCTTATAATAAATCTTTGAATTAAAGCCGAAAGTCTGCACTTCAGTCATGTGACAGTTGCTTTATTTCAAATCCATTGTGGTGGCACACCGAGCCAAAGTTATGAAAATTGTTTCACCGTCCAAATACGTACGGACCGAATGGTCTTAAGGGAGCCGCACAGATTCCATAAACCAAATGTTCACACACAGTTTCCATTGAGTGTACCAAACTCTCCTGCATGTTTGTCTTCAGTTTCTCCTCAACTAATCAAAAATTGGTTTCCATGGGAATATCGAGAGCACGCATTTCATTTCTTGAAGGAAACTCTTCAGAGAATTACAGAGAAGCTGATGAAAACGCCTGGAAACATGAAATGTGAACACGTGAGCTTTGAAGAGGCGAGGGCCGCCACACCACGCAGACCATCCTGAAAGGTGGCGCCGACAGCAGGGCTTACCGTGGTCCTGGATGGCACTGCCAACTCTAATCACCGCTCCACGTTTAACCAACGTCAGAGAACATCAAACTTGAAGCAGCTTGCCAGTCCTCAGTCTGTGAAGCGAGTCTGGTGACATTTTGTGACTTTCCTCATGTCTCTGATTGCTTGACGTTATCAGGTTTTATTGATCAGGTTATTTACTCAAAGGTCACCCTGTAAGCTCCAACACAAACCCTCCATTTCCTGATATGGCGCATGTTTTGTAATTCAGTTGATCAAACTGGAATGTTACCCTTTTGCCTCAGGGGGGTCTTCGTGCCGGACGTGTCGTGCACCATCTTGGGCCGTGTTATAAAAGCACATCCTGTGACATGCAGAAAACGGGATTTTTATATTCATTGCGTGGGAATCTTCCTGCAGTACTTTTATCTTGTTTTAAATAAAAAAAGGTTTGACATTCTCTCACCTGAACACAGCGAGATGCTCTCTCTTTTCTTTTCGCTTTCACAGTTTCAACACTCAACAAGTGAATTTAAAATGACCGTGCAGCAAGCAGACATGTTGGCAGCCTGAGTCATCATATTCAGGAGAGGTTTGTCTCTCCGTATTTTACTACGTACTTTTGTTCACCTGTAGAGCGTATGAGTACATGAGGGGCAACCATTAAGGAGGACATCAGGGAGGCTAAAAGACAGTTGGAGAGGAATAACAGAAAAGGCGAAAGACGACCCTCAGAGATTCTTTAGTAGTAAAAGAACAGTCAAGAAGTGCATCAGGAATAGTAAAGGGAATTAAAAAGACACAGACAGTGAAATAGCGGATGCCCTAAACTTACATTTTTCTGAGGTTGTCACAAGTGAGCAAGTGGATAACCTCAGAGTAGTAACAGGGACTACTAAGGAGGTACTGAGGGATTGTAGAGAGTGAAGAGCTGCTCAGATTAAATAAGCTGAACTCAAACAAATCACCAGGACCAGATCATATTGACCCTCGAGATCTTAAGGAGGCCAGCGAGTGCAGATAGAAACCACTGACACATATTTATAGGAAGTCACTGAGCACTGGAGAGATTCTGAAGGACTGGAAAATGGCAAATATCATTGCGTTGTTTAAAAAGGGTGACAGGGCAGATCCAAACAACTACAGGCCAGTAAGCTTAATGTGCATCACATCCATCCATCCATTTTCCAACCCGCTGAATCCGAACATAGGGTCATGGGGGTCTGCTGGAGCCAATCCCAGCCAACACAGGGCACAAGGCAGGAACCAATCCCGGGCAGGGTGCCAACCCACCACAGAATATGCATCACAAGAACATTAATGGAAGGAATTATTAAGGATAAGATTGAGGAACACCTGACAAGGATAGAAGTTATTAGGAACAGTCAGCGTGGGGTCAGAAGAGGGAGGTCGTGTTTAACCAACAGGCTGGAATTCAATGAGGAGGAAACAAAAGGATACGATCAGAGAGGAGCAAATGAGATTATTGATGTGGACTTTCAGAAAGTATTTGATAAGGTGCCACATGAGTGGGTGGGCATCAGATTAAAAGAAGTGGCAGTTCAGGGTGTGGTGGGTGCAGAATTGGCTCAGACACAGGAAGCAGAGGGTGATGAGGCTGTGAGGAACCTCATCAGAATTGCGTGATGTTAAGAGTGGTTACCAGTAGGGGGCAGTGACATTTTTAATAGACATAAATGATTTGGATAGAAATGTTAATAACAACGAGGCGAGCACATCAGCAAAGCAAATCCTCGGAGGAGAGAGACGCCCAAGAGGAGTTCCTTTCATTTACCTGACAGCTCGACATTTCAATCTTTTTTTCTGATGGTTTCAATAGTTTCTAGGATCCTGGGCTTTTTACAGTACGGCCTTACACAGCTAGTTAAGTATAATTATAATAATAATATATTTGTTATCTTATATATAAATGTCTACGCATGGATGTGTGTGTGTTTGTCTGTCCGGCCCGGAACTGAAGAGGTGGAGTCAGGGTGATGGCTCTGCCTCCAAGGAAACAGAAGCTCGCTTAGCCGCTAATAACACAAGCAGGGCGAGCACGGCGGTAAAGCGAAACCTGCGAAGAGAGACAAAGTCGCTTAGCCACTAACATCAGCAAAATAAAATACCTTTTACTTTTCCTCCTGCCACTAATACAGAAGCGATACGAGGACGTCGGAAAAACGAATCCACCGAGGAGAGAGACGCCCAGAGGAGTTCCTTTCAGTTACCTGACATCTCAACATTTCAATCTTTTTTTCTGATGGTCTCAATAGTTTCTAGGATCCCGGGCTTTTTACAGCATGACCTTACACAGCTAGTATACATATATATCTTATATTTCTCTGCTGGTTTGTCCTGCTCCTTCTTCAAACCCCGTCACATCATGTCACGTCACGTCACGGCCCTATATCTAGCCTGACCACGTGACCTTTCACTTCGGCGGTGACGTGACACCAATGGGGTCATGAGAGAGGAGCAGGGAACGCGGTAGTCCGAAGGAGGAATAGGAATTGAGAAAGCGGCGTGGGGGTGTATGGGAGGCCGCAGCCAGCGTGGGGAAGGGTTTGGAAGAGGACGAATACAAATCGAGAAATGCCGTGTGGGCTGCGTGTGGGTGGACCGGGTTTGAAGAGGAAGTCCCAAGGACAAACATTTGCCAAGATTTGCATTAATCTACAACAGCCAGTCTTCAGCCACGGTCAGTTGTATGTGCCTTTTTCTAGAGTTAGATCTTTCGACTCATTATCTGTCGTCTCCAGCAAAACACCGATTCACAACTGCGTCTTCAAGAAGTATTTCTTCCTTCTTGATGTCTGAATTCCTTTCTCACTGTTTTCCATTCGTATTCTTACACCGCCGTACGCTACAGCGGGCTTCGGCTAGTATAGATATATTACTAGCCGTCCTCCGCGGCTCCACCCGTGTAGTAGTGAAACAGGACAGCTTGGAGGGCCCTGCTCGGCTCCCCACTCCTGACGTCACACTTCCTCCTCCCTCCTCTGTCTCGGATTAGTGCGAATATATCACTCCTGCAAGCGAACTATGATTCTATGAAATTATAGAATTAAAAATCTAATCTAAATCCATTAAGTAGTTGTCTCGTTCGCTAGCTAGGCAGAGTTAAGGTTACACCCCGAGGCTGCTGCGTGAGTGAGGAGGGCCCTTCAGTCAAGCACGGCCCACAAGCCTCTCTCAGATTCGCACAAATAAATCGGTACCGCATTGAGAGAAGTTGCAGAATCAACCAGAATGTTCAAGTAAATTCTAGAAATAAACCCGATCTAAATCTGTTAAGTAGTTCTCTCGTGAAAAATGAACAGACAGATGTTGGATTTTATTCATAGAGATATAATAGTGTATATAATATATTGTAACAATTATTATTCATTATTATTATTATATAATAATTATAAGTATTATGTTTTGTACAGGGTGGCACGGTGGGTAGCGGGTCCTCCCTGCGTGGAGTTTGCATGTTCTCCCCGTGTCTACGTGGGTTTCATCCCACAGTCCAATGACATGCAGGTTAGGTGCACTGGTGATCCTGAATTGTCCATAGTGTGTGCTGTGTGTGTGCCCTGTGGTGAGCTGGCACCCTGCCCGGGGTTTGTTTCCTGCCTTATGCCCTGTGTTGGCTGGTATTGGCTCCAGCAGACCCCCGTGACCCTGTAGTTAGGATATAGCGGGTTCGATAATTTTGTATATTTGTATATAAAATCTGTTTCTGCGAAACACACTTGTATCTCATACCGAATAATAAGAGTGCGAAGTAAATACGAAATCAAAACAGGAAAGGCGTCGATACATAAAGCTGAGAAGGTTTCATGTTGATGATCAGCAGCGAGACCCTCACTTTGGAGCTGCGATGACCTGCTCTGTGATGACAGATCGGGAAAAATATCAAAAATAAAGAAAGCGGAGTGCCATCCTGAATGAAGCATGCCGTACGTGGGCGGCACAATATGAAAGCAAGACAAGCAGCAGATGGTCAGTGAGAGGACGAGGAGGGGCGGCCAGAGAACAGAAGTGACAGGCAGAAAGGCAGGCAGAGGCTCTGAAGAGATGGCCGTTTCTCACAAGCTGATGAGGGACGGAGGAGGATCTGCTGGTTTGTTTTTTTGCTGCTGCTGTCCATTGGGGGTCCTCAAAGGTAAGGATGTATTTGGATCAACGTCTTCAGAAGAGTCCGTGTGACTGGCAAACGTTTAGAAGATCATGGGAGTCTGAGCGAGAGTAGACACTGAGCCTGAATTTGTCCTTCGGTGGCTTATTGGAGTGGTCCACTCATTGGCTTATCACACAGTCAGACCACCTGTCACCTCCACCTAACCAGAAAGACCCCATCTGACCTCTTAGGCTCTTATCTTAGAGGAGCAGCGCACTGTTTTGTAATGTTAGGGTCCTTCGGGGAGACCCCATTCTCACTTTGAAGCTCTTTATTACATTGTCGTCGACTGGGGAAAAAAAATGTTGGGGCACCCACCGGCTCGGCCCTTTTAATCTTTTGCCAAGTCCAACCAACTTAAGCAGGCAGGCGCTCAATGGCACGTAGAATAATAACAAAATGTAAAATAATAAAGCCAAGTCGTCAGGCTGGTTCAAGGGGGTCTGTAGAGCGGTCCGTACTCGGACGTTCGCTCCATTCTGTGAAGAAAGGGTGGCGGAGTCAGTGGCTGGTTTCTCATGTCCCCGAGTGGTAGTGCTTACCTCCGATGAGCCCCAAAGATGACCCTCAGACACATGCAGTACGCGTGACACCATCTGTAGCCCCGGTTTGTTACCATTCTTACCAGCCTGGTCGGCTACTGTTGTTCAATACGCCCCCCCGTGTCTTTGACAGACAGGAGACGAAGTGTCACTTGTCATTCATTCATAGTTTAAGTTAAGATTTGCCAGATTTGAGTAGAGTAGTTCATCCCGGATAACAATCAGTTCCTCTTACTGGGTGGCTCTCCGTCGAAGTGTGTTGATTGGTCTCTGGCATGGAATGGCGGACGCAGACAGCAGTGCCATCTGCACAGACACGGGGCAGCAGAGTTATGCCAGTCTGCTGTCTCCTTGACCGGTGGGATGTCGGAGTGCAGGGGCTCCTCAAACGGCGGCGTCCCTGGACTTTCATGTTGGCCTACTGTGTTCAGTGAGGCCTGCTGGCCAGAACGCGTTTCCTTAACAGGCTTATCTACTGTAGCTCTGAACTGTGGGAAGTTCTAGAACGGTTTCTTAAGTTTTATTTTTGGTTGGTGTTAAATACTTTTGGAGTCATTAAACTGCACTCTTCTCATGCCAGTTTTATATGTTACTTATGACGTAATAGCTTGTAGTGATGGCCACGGAAAAAATGTGACCTTGTTTGCACCTAGAATGGAGATAACGTTGGACAACAGCAAGCAATATAAAAATATCCATGAAAAAAAACATGTCACATTAATCACGTCGCATAATCCACGTCTCAAACCATCCATTGTTTGCTCAGAAGGTCCCAAACACGCACATTTTTACTTAAATATTAAGAAATCTTTATTCTGTGAACCTAAACAGAATGTGCTATGGCACACCCGCGCATTGGACCTGAAGTCCCGCCTCCCCGTCTCATTCATTGGTCAGGAGTCCAGCCCTGGATACTTAGGCGTACATTGCGTTTCACGTATAAACCGAGATGAGAATTAAAAGGTCGTCCTGCAGGCTTCTGTACAAACCTTTCATTTTCTACTGATCCGCTCTGTAATCCAGTTGAGTAGATTGTCATATTGCCACTTTGCCGAAGGTGGGACGTGTCATGGGCCCGTGTTATAATGAAGCATGCTGGGATATTCACAGAAGAGGACTCGTGTGTTCTTTTTCATATTTTTAATTTATAACCTTGACATTGTCTCATCTAAACGAGGAGAGTGAAGTTTGTTTCTTCCGCATCTTCAACACTCGACAGCGGATCTTAAAATGACCCCTGCAGTGAGCAGACATGTCAGTGACGTGAGCCCACGGTCAGCGAGGTTAGGCTGAAGGTCGTCATGGCCGCTCTGTACCTTCGTACTTCATTCAGTCCACATTGTGGGGTCTTTGATGTAAACGCAACCGTCTTTATTAAAAAAAAATGGTAGCCACCCTGTGCACCAGGAGTCGAGACGATAAAATCCAACTTTACTAATCAAGGTGGCCCAGAAAAGTGAAGAGGTGATGGTGAGAAGGGGGGCCAGAATTACCGGGAAGGACGTTTATTGGGTTCATCTGTGGCCACCCTTGAAGATCAACACACACACAGACAGACAGACAGACAGACATGCACACTCAGGTACACACACACACTTGCCAGTCACTCTGCGGTGTTTCTCTACTTTGGGACTCGCTGTCACCAGCACTGACACACACACGGCTGTCCTTGTGACACTCCTAGCGGCTCAACTCTTTTAGGTTATTTGCCACTTACTAACCGATATTTTGACTTTTTATTTATTTTTATAACTTGCAGCTCATCTGCAACATGAAAGATTATTTGTGTTAAATGCTATTAAATGCAGCCCAGCGTGTTAACTGCATGGCAGCGCAATGCACGTTCGTTTTGACACGGCTTTGTCGTGTGTGGTGGTGTGAGATGAGATCGTTCTTTACATGCCTCACCACTCCAAGTGCTCTCCACCCGGAAGGCGAACTCACAATCTCCTTACTGAAGAGCAGCAGCGCTACCACTGCGCCACCTGCTATGACCACCGATGCCAAGAAATGTTGGGGTGCCAACCTGGTCACCCTGTTTATTGGAAACAGAAAGTTAGGAACCAAAATGGCACTTCTAGAAAATGTAACTAAGGACAGGCAGGTGCTAAAACGATCAGGTGGGCACTCAAAATATGTGACAACCGTTATAACCGTTGCTTGTCACTTGGGTATGCAATTTCTTGTGTCAGTTTACATTCATCTATGGATTATCCAACCTGTTATATCCTAACTACAGGGTCACGGGGGGGTCTGCTGGAGCCAATCCCACCCAACACAGGGTGCAAGACAGGAAACAAACCCCGGGCAGGGCGCCAGCCCACTGCATTCGGTTTAACATGCAATACATAAGCGTATTTCATTTTAATTCATGTCCATAGATCGCGCGCCGTAACTTAATGTAAAGTGCTTTAATTGAAGACCACTGTAAGTGCCGTATAGGATTGTCCGTCATGCCATCCAGGAGAAAAGGTGGCCCCTCACCAGGAAGGGAGTCCGGAGTGGGAGGAGAGAGAGATGGACTGGGGTCCCAAACAGGAGGAAAAGTGGCTCCTTATCAGGAGGGGAGGACAGCGATGGACTGGTGTCCCGAGCAGGTTGGGAATTGGGAGACTAGAATAATGGAAGGACTGGAGGAGTTAGCATGTTTGGAATATATACTCCCCCTGATGTGCTAGAGGGCATCATCCATTTTCCAGACCACAGGGCAGGCTGGGATTTGTAGTCCAAAGGGGAAGCCCTACTGGGCGTCCCCGATGCCGCCAGGGGTCGTTTCAGGGATTGGACCGTCCTTACTTAATGGCACTTCCGCCTGACCTGGAAGTACCTCCCACCGGACTTTGCCCAAACACTGGAAGTACTTCCAGGATCTGATTTAAAAGGAGCCCTCCGCCTCAAATCCCGGAGTCAGAATCAGGAGGAGGCAGAGGACAACACTTGCTTGGAGGAAGAGTTGCAGGACAGGAGGACGAAGATCTTTATTGTTGTGGTGGCCCATACAGGGTAGGGTTCTAAAAGGGCCTGTTATGGTACCAGACAGAATAAAACCATCATGTTTGAACCCGTGACTGTGTTTGAGTCGGCTGTGTTTAGTCCTTGGGGCTCAGTGGCGGCCCCTATCTACCACACCATACATTAATCAGGCCAATGCTGAATGCAATCCAAAGACCAATGGGCATCAAAAGGTGGGGCAAGGGGCGTCAGCAGCTGGGGGTCGGAGACGTCCCACTTCGTAACGTTTCTGGGTTCTGGCGGTTGTTTGTCGTTTTTGTCGATTCTCTAAACCGATTTGTTTCAAATGAGCTGAAGTTGCGTAAAATGAGTTTGAGTTTTGGCATAAAAAAAAAAGCACAAGACATGCAGGAGGCGGTTGGCGTGAAAGACAAAACGCACCCGGTGCAAAGTCAGCAGATTGTGCAGACCCCGACTTTAGAGCGCAGGACGCCCGTTAAGTGTTAAAAGTGGAGCTGGCAGTCCGTTAGCAACAGGCGGAGAGTCAACTGAATGGGGCCTTTTATTCTTTTTCTCCATTAGAGATTGAGCAAAATTGTACATGCGGAGTATTTTTTAATTGCGCCTCATTGTTTTAGGCGTCAAAGCAGCAGCCACGTAAGACGGGGACCAAATATGTGACACCGCGTGTGGGTGGAGGAAGCTGAATATCCATTACTGACACTGAAGAGGCTCTTTAAAGGTGGGATTCAATAATAAAAAGGAAAATGACAGCCATCTTCCATTTGCATTAAAGAGGACGTCTTAGCATCACACAACACAAAGTCAGGAGTCGCTTGAGGGAATCGGAGTGGGGGGTCAGCTGCAGGACGACACTTTTAGATGTGGGCAGCAGAAGAGGAAAAAAAAACAAAAAAACATCAACTGTCCGAAACTAAACTGCGTTGTGAAGGTCCGAGGCTGTGAGTTTATCAATGACGATGACAAACCGACCCTTCAAAATGACAAAGAAGGCCCATCACGGGAGAGAAGTGTGCAGAGTAACAGGGTGCCACAGTCACTGCGAGGTGAAGCAAACAGCCGCTCAGATGTCAGCTTCTCTTCTTCATCATCTTCCTCTTCATCTTTTCCCACTTCTGTCTTCTGATCAGCCTTCCCCAAACATCTCGCTTCTGCACCTCCTCGCCAGTCAAGCCCCCTTTTCCTTTCAGATCTTCTTTTTATTTACCCATTCACCTCCACTTTGACCTCCCTCACCTTCACTTCCCCTGGACTCCCATTCCCATCATTCTCTTACCTCGTCACATGTCCATACCACCCCAGTGTCCTTTCCTGGAGGTCTCTCCCACTTTGGTTGCCCCTCATTTCTTATTCAGTCCTTCTGTGTAACTCCACATGTCCGTCTCCACCTTCTCATTTCTGCTGCCCTCCCTTTGCCATCCGTGTCACAGCTCCATACGTCATTGCAGGTCTTAAAATCCTGACCTTTAACCTTTGACTTGGTTCCTCAATATCACAATCCCCCTGATACTTTCTTCCCATTGCTCCATCCACACTGCACTTTGTGGGTCATCTTTGCATCTAATTCTCCATCTTGGGCCACCACTGATCCTGGATATTTGAACTTCTCCACTCATTTTCAGTCTCTTCAATGGCTTCCCCTCCAGGTTAACATCTGAATTCTGACCCTCATTAAACCTCAGATATTCTGTCATCTTCTTCTTATTATTTATATTCTGTCGACTGTCTTCCAAAGCCTTTCTCCATACTTCCAACTTCTTCTTTTCTGATGCTACACAACACAATGTCGTCAGCACAAAGCCTGCACTGGGTGGGGATTGGTCTTTTATCTCATAACGCATCCATAAGCAGATCAAAGAGGTAAGACCCCTGGAGCAGACCTCCTCAGACTGGGATCCTGTCTGCTACCCCACCCTGAGTCCTCGGTTCCTCATACATCTCCTGATCAATCCTCACACACTTCTCAAGCCCCTCCAGATGTGGCACCTTCTCCAAATCAATGACCACCATATGCAAGCCTTTCTGTTTTTCTCCATGCTTCTCTATGAGTTGTCTCAATGCAGAGGTGGCAGCAGCTATTCCTCTCCCTGGCATAGAACTAAACATCTTTTCCTCTGTGGACATTGACTTGTTTGATCAGACTTCTCCAAACATCTCGCTCCTGCACCTTCTCGCCAGTCAAGTCCCCTTTTCCTTTCAGATCTTCTTTTTATTTACCCATTCACCTCCACTTTGGCCTCCTTCACCTCCCCTGTACTTCCACTCCCATCATTCTCTTTCCTCCTCACATGCCCATCCCACCTCAGTGTCCTTTCCTGGAGGTCTCTCCCACTTTAGTTGCCCCTCATTTCTTATTCACTGCTTCTTTGTAACTCCACACGTGCGTCTCCACCTTCTCATTTCTGCTGCCCTCCCTTTGCCGCCCGTGTCACAGCTCCATACGTCATTGTTTGTCTTTAAATCCTGACCTTTAACCTTTGCCTTGGTTCCTCAATATCACAATCCCCCTGATACTTTCTTCCCATTGCTCTATCTGCACTGCATCTTTGCATCTAATTCTCCATCTTGGGTCACCACTGATCCTGGATATTTGAACTTCTCCACTCATTTTTAGTCTCTTCAATGGCTCCCCCTTTAGGGGAACATCTGAATTCTGATCCTCTTTAAACCTCAGATATTCTGTCATCTTCTCCTTATTATTTATATTCTGTCCTCTGTCTTCCAAAGCCTTTCTCCATTCTTCCAACTTCTTTTTTTCTGGTGCTACACAACACAGTGTTGTCAGCACAAAGCCTGCACTGGGTGGGGATTGGTCTTTTATCTCATAACTTAACACATGCATAAGCAGATCAAAGAGGTAAGACCCCTGGAGCAGACCTCCTCAGACTGGAATCCTGTCTGTTACCCCACCCTGAGTCCTCATTTCCTCCTACATATCTTGGACACTCCTCACACACTTCTCTGGTCCTCTTTTCTCTCAAGCCCCTCCAGATCTCCAGATGTGGCACCTTCTCCAAATCAATGACCACCTTATGCAAGCCTTTCTGTTTTTCTCCGTGCTTCTCTATGAGTTGTCTCAATGCAGAGATGGCATCATTTTATGTCATCCCTGACATAAAACCAAGCATCTCTTCCTCTATGGTGGTCTCTTCCTATATGGTGGTCTCTTCCTTGCACCTTACCTCTTTATCCCTTTCCCAGATTTTCATTGTGTGTGACATCCGCTTCATCCCTCTGTAGTCTCCACACTCCTGAATATCGCCCTTCTGCTTATCAATGAGTGCCATCCCACTGCTATTAACAACTTTCAATTTTCAGTCCTCCCAGAATGCAGTTCACCTCCGCTCAGCGTGACAAGACGTTCGGGCTAAGGGCTTGTTAATGCTGACCCCGTGAAGTCGATGCATAGACCATAGACCTTTGTTTGACATGTTGATAGTGTCCTAGTCAGCAGGTGACAGCTTTGTGTCAGTGTCACATACCTAACGGATCAGGTCAGAGCAGAGGAAGAAAGACTGTAATGATAGAAGAAGAGCGTGGAGTGAAGAGTAGTAGTGAAGTGAGTGGGGGGCCTACGTGATGAAGAGATGCACTTCAGATATCTTTGCAGGTCTGTCTTGCACTTCGATGACCCCGAGGCGTCATTTTCATCACTCTGGCCTCATTCAGATTCACCGCAGTGATAGAAACAGATCTGTGTGCATCAAAGCCCTCCCCGGTGCCCAGTAGGTTTGTATGGATGTTGACATCATTATTGCCATGTGGCCTTCACGGCACATGCAGACACGTCAAGTCTAAACCAGGCTTTAGACCTACCACCTGAAATCTGTCATCTGCACGTCCCAAAGAAGCCCGATGGCCGAGTGGTCTCCTCTTCTTTGTCAGACGTCTTCTGTTCTCACAAGTACAGTTGTGCTTGAAAGTTTGTGAACCCTTTAGAATTTTCTATATTTCTGCATAAATATGACCTGAAACATCATCAGATTGTCACTCAAGTCCTAAAAGTAGATAAAGAGAAACCAGTTAAACAAATGAGACAAAAATATTATACTTGGTCATTTATTAATTAAGGAAAATGATCGAATATTACATATTTGTGAGTGGCAAAAGTATGTGAACCTCACGGATGATCAGTTAGTTTGAAGGTGAAATTCGAGTCAATGGGATGCCAATCAGGTGTGAGTGGGCACCCTGTGTTATTTAAAGAACAGGATCTATCAAAGTCTGCTCTTCACAACACATGTCTGTGGAAGTGTATCATGGCACGAACAAAGGAGATTTCTGAGGACCTCAAAAAAAGAGTTGTTGATGCTCATCAGGCTGGAAAAGGTTACCAAACCATCTCTAAAGAGTTTGGACTCCACCAATCCACAGTCACACAGATTGTGTACAAATGGAGGAAATTCAAGACCATTGTTACCCTCCTCAGGAGCGATCGACCAACAAAGATCACTCCAAGAGTAAGGCACATGTGTAATAGTCGGCGAGGTCACAAAGGACCACAACTGAAGGCCTCTCTCTCATTGGCTAATGTTCATGTTCATGAGTCCACCATTAGGAGAACACTGAACAACAATGGTGTGCATGGCAGGGTTGCAAGGAGAAAGCCACTGCTCTCCAAAAAAAACATTGCTGCTCGTCTGCAGTTTGCTAAAGATCACGTGGACAAACCAGAAGGCTATTGGAAGAAAGTTTTGTGGATGGATGAGACCAAAATAGAACTTTTGGTTTAAATGAAAAGCGTTATGTTTGGAGAAAGGAAAACACTGCATTCCAGCATAAGAACCTTATCCCATCTGTGAAACATGGTGGTGGTAGTATCATGGTTTGGGCCTGTTGTGCTGCATCTGGGCCAGGACGGCTTGCCTTCATTGATGGAACAATGAATTCTGAATTATATCAGAGAATTCTAAAGGAAAATGTCAGGACATCTGTCCATGAACTGAATCTCAAGAGAAGGTGGGTCATGCAGCAAGACAATGACCCTAAGCACACAAGTCGTTCTACCAAAGAATGGTTAAAGAAGAATAAAGTGAATGTTCTGGAATGGCCAAGTCAAAGTCCTGACCTTAATCCAATGGAAATGTTGTGGAAGGACCTGAAGAGAGCAGTTCATGTGAGGAAACCCACCAACATCCCAGAGTTGAAGCTGTTCTGTACGGAGGAATGGGTGTGCAGGAATGATCAGAAGTTACCGGAAACGTTTAGTTGCAGTTATTGGGGGGTCACAGCAGATACTGAAAGCAAAGGGTCACATACTTCTGCCACTCACCAATATGTCATATTCGATCATTTTCCTCAATAAATAAATGACCAAGTGTAATATTTTTGTCTCATTTGTTTAACTGGTTTCTCTTTATCTACTTTTAGGACTTGAGTGAAAATCTGATGATGTTTTATGTCCTATTTATGCAGAAATATAGAAAATTCTAAAGGGTTTACAAACTTTCAAGCACAACTGTAGATCCCTGATCATCCCAGGGGTCTCCAGCTCTGGTCCTGGAGCTCCACGGTGGCTGCAGGTTTTCATTCTAACCGTCTTCTTAATTAGTGATCAGTTTTCCTGTTCTCTTTCACTTGCTTTCCCTTCATTTCAATTGCTGTCCGGCACCTAAACACAAATGAGATGTGACGTTGGTGAGCCAACAGATGACCAGATTATGGAAAAGCAGAGACAGTTATGAAGAATCGGGGCACCCCTCGGCAAACCCTGTCAAATATAAAGAAAATGCGGGTTGTAAACGCGTTAAAACCAAAAAGAAACGACGCGAGTCTCCAAAACACACTGCGTCAAGATGGCTGAGTTCCCGGTGAGAAGGACTTCGGGCAGGAAGGGGGTGGGTCCAGGCAGGCGGACCCCGAAAGTGACGTCAAAGGGGGGCTGTCAGACTTCCAGTCTGCAGAGAGAGAGGACAAAATCAGGTACCAGTTAACAGCGGCCTCTTGTGTTCTGTCCCCAATACAAACATGGGTGACTCCAGCCAAACTGGGCCTCAAACTCCAAGCCGTTGCTCAATTAGGAACCGACTGACTCTTGTTGCTCATTAAGCCCAGTCTTTAATTCCGTGGCCTCCATGCCGCTCTTATTCTGCCACAGCAGGCATTTTCCAGAATGGGTGATGACCATCAAAATGTTTTGTGGGCCCCAGCAGATCCTCATCACTGAGACTTCACCTTTCCTTATTTTCTGATATCGTATGACGGCCGCAGCTTGACGGGTGACGTGTCGGCTCGTCTTGTATCTCATTGGGTGTTGCCCCACCACAGGAACTTTGCTTTGACGAGCCAATGAGTTCCTGTACATTGTGGGCCCTGCGCCACTTTGCAGCTGCCCAACAGGAACTTTCGTCTTAATGTTAAGTATGTGATGTATAAAGAAGAGTGGCATGGTGTGGTGTGGAGTGTGGTGCATTTCGGGAGTTTGTTGCTTCGCTGCATTGCATGGCGCATTACGAGTGGCACTCAGTACAGTTTGAAGTGTGAGTTGTGCCCTTCCATGAACATTTGAATTGCGCCCTGGCAGGACTACACTGTGAGGCACTAAAGGTAACGGGGCCACCGCAGGACATCCACCCAGCCACCCACCCACTCCCAAGCCGGTTTGATCCAGTTCAGGGCTGCCGCACTGGGTACAGGGCAGAGCCGCGCCAGGCGTGGGTGATTAAGAATTACATATCTTATAAATTAAAAAAAAGAAAAAATAATGCCAACAGTATATTTTATGAACAGAAACCTCAAAAGACAAAAGAATGTTAACAATGCAAAATAAGCAAATGTATTTGAAGGAGGAGGTGGATTGTGTTAACAGCCATATGGGGAACAGATAAGAGTGTTAAAAGAAAATCTCCGAGTGGCAGAGTTACAAATCTGTAGATAGACTGTGCTTGAGATTTATATAATATATCAAATTATTAATACACACACACATTGGCACGTCCGGCAAAGAAATGTTAAGGGCGCCAATCGGGTCACCCCTCTTATAAGTTAACAGGCACATGATGGTGTAAAAATACACAAAAAAGGGGGCAGGGCTGGACCCCCCAATCGGGGCCAGGAGAATCAAGACTGTGTCGGGTGGGCACAGGGTCAGGCTGGAGCTTCGTCCGGCAGTCGACTCCTTCTGGAAGCGTCTCAGCTTTATAGTCACTGGACCAGTAGGGGAAGAATCGGGGAAAGGATTTAAGAAGATCTCCAGGCACTCCACTGTCTGGAAGATCAGCCACAAGTCCAGGGCAGGCAGCACTTTGGACTCGAACCCTAAGGGGCCGCTTCTGACACTTGTGTGACCACCAGCAAGTACCTGCACCTGCCTGTGCGTCAAACGGAGGAGAAGACAAAAGAAGTGTCACCAAACGTGACACTCAAAGGCTGTCAGTCACCTTGGATAACAGCGACAGCCAAATAAATAAATGTGAAAGTGAAGCGGAGAAGACTTCAAGATTGCAAGATATGTCAGTCCGAGAGCAGAACATACTGTGAGATGTTAAAGAAGTCTCTGAGCAGCCCAGGGTTTCATCCCGAGACCTCCAGGTTGCTCCTGCCACCGCTGATGCCAAAGTACACAAGTCTGCCATTAGAAAGAGGCTTCACGAGTGATATCTCAACGGGACATGTGCCAGGAGGATATGAGGGCAAGACTGAAGTGTGCCCAGGAAGACCTCAGCAAAGACCAGGATATCTAGAATGATGTTCTCTGGACAAATGAGGAAGGAAAGAAGGAAGAAAAAACGAAAGAAGAAACAGAAAAAAAGAAAAAGGGGAAAAGAGAATGAAAGAAAGGAAAGAAGAAAGAGAGAAAAGTAAGGAAAGAAAAAGAGAAAAGAGAATGAAAGAAGGAAGAATGAAAGAGAAAGGAATGAAAGAAAGAAAGGAAGTAAAGAAGAAAGAAAGGAAGAAAGACCTAAAAGAGAAAGAAAGGAAGGAAAGGAAGAAAGAAAGAGAATGGGAGTAAGGAAAGAAAGAAAGAAGAGAGAAAAGAGAATGAAAGAAGGAAGAATGAAAGATAAAAGAATGACGGAAGAAAGAGAAAGAAAGGAGAAAAGAGAAAAAGAAAGAAAGAAGAAAGAGAGATAAAAAAAGTAGAAAGAAAGAAGAAAGAGAGAGAGGGAGGCGTTTTGGAAGCTCGCGGTCAGGTCTGAGGACTTCCCAGAGTTTTGTCTGTCGCTGGGCCAGCGTTTTGAATTCCTGGAGAGCTGCAGACGGAGCAGTTGGGACGGCGTGTGAAGAGAGCGTCACAGACGTCCAGAAGTTTGTCGTTGTCCTCCGCGGTGTCCTAGCGTGTCCGATGGGAGAGGCCGACTTGCGCCGGTGTTGTCCTGTGGTGTGTGTGTTGTGAAGACAGAGTGATGTCGGCACCGCCTTCGCTGAAGAGCCAAACTGCACCAAGATGGACTCTGTGAGCGCCAGCTGAACTGTCGGCTTCTGCATAATTAAGTGAAGATGGCTCTTTGAGTTCCACTTACGCCTCCTTTTCGGCTCCTCTGTTATCACCATAATTGCTGTCTTCAGCAGAATTGCGCTCACATTTATGTAACTTAAGGATTTTTTTTGCACATCTCCTATTTCAAGTGATGTGTTTGTAATGGAAGCGTCCTTACCCAGCGTAGTGTGGGGGTCTCTGATCGCTCAGTCCATTAATTATCAGTTTGACCTTCGGCAATGCCGGTGATTAATTACAACTAACGACAAGATGCCCCCTCAGGGGGGACGCCAGCTTTTGTGTCGGTGAGGGATGTCCGTGTTACCGGCTGGGATGCCAGAAATATGAAGAGGGCTGTGCAGTTCATGAAGGAGGTTTAGAAATCGCATGAATACTGTTGGGGTCCGGACATGGCCGAAGATGAACTTTCACAAATAAACCCTGACACGCTCATTGGAATTACCAACAAAATACCATTGATTAATAACTTAAGGATAATAGAGGAGGATTACAGTCAAGAATCTATATACAGTACTATAGTGTGATGGACGAGAGAAGATGGACATATATCAGAATACATTGTGACCGAGATAGAGACCCACCGCAACAAAACAAGGAATGTCGGGATGCCAACCGGGTCCCCCCTTTTAAGGAGTTCATAGACAAAATCAAAATCGTGGCACAGCCGCCACAAACAAAATTCTTTGGCCATTTCTATTGCAGTCAGAGTATACGGCTTTGTCAGGATGCCAGGTTGAGTTCTGGTGGCATTTTCTGCATGGCGTCTGTTTCTATGGCAACTCCACCGAACGGGACGTGGCAAGTCTGGGCAAATTGTGGATGGAGGGGCACAAGGCAACCTGTCTGGGCTTCGGAACTGAACTGAGACAAAGAGAAGACATTGTCAGTGACAGCGCCCCTGGTATGCGTATGTGTATATATTGTGGCGGATGGCTGGGGCCCTTACCCATTTGGGACAGCCTGACCATGGAAGGACCGGGGGAGAGAATATTTCCAGGACCGACAGAGGGCAGCCCCCTTGGCTTCCAACGGGACCACTGGTCATGAGTATTGAAGCTCAATCCTGCTGGGGCCCATGGCCTCCATCAGGGGTCGCCTGAATGTTTGCAGGGACCTATTTGCCACACTCACAAGTGCTGCCAGAAGAAGCTCATTGGGCACCTGAAGTCCTGCTGGGTGCCCTATAAAAAGGGGGCTGGTCGCCAAGAGTCAGGGTCCAGAGTCGAGAGGAAGAGAACAAGGACCGGAGGGGCAACAAAGGGACTGTGTGAATAAAAGAGTGTGTTGTTAGGGCGGCCGTACATGACCGGGCATCACAATACACACACACACATATATATACTGTGTGTGTATATATATATATATATATACAGTGTATATATATTGATAATGAGACAAAAACCAAGAAATGGCCTTTAATGATCGACCCACAGGGTGGCATGGGGCATCTGTGGATTTCTTGATACCAATACCAGTGTCTGGGGAGAAGTTCATGTGTATGTCATCACTGAAAATAAATTTACTGACATAAACGTTGACACGTTCAGTGCTGATTCCCCCACTCTGTGCAGTGCCCAGTTCATCTGTCACTTAGAGTGTTTACTGATCAGGGCTTCACTGTTTGTCTAATTTGTCTTCTCCGTTTCATTGCGCCGCAGCCCTTCTTCTTTTATATTCTGGTCTCCATGATTATTTATTTAACTTTGGGGACCAGTAAGGAGTCGTCTCATCATGTCCTCAATTGTTATAAAACACTAAAGTTAGCATCACAAACGCACTCGGAGGACGAAGAAGACAACAAGAAGGATGTCAGGGAAGGTAAAGAGACGATTTGGAGATCTAAGATTCAAAAAGGTCTAAAACAAGCATCTTTTGTTTTAAAATGAAAAGGAGTGATTGTAATCAGAGTGAATCTTAATTGCTACTTAAAAAGAAGAACAATTTAGTAAATGTACAAAAATGACACAATAAATACCACTGCGTGTGAGTAAGAGCTGGGAAATGTGGGGGATGACTCAGGGGGAAAAAGAACAAAACGTCACATTAATAATAAGAGGCTTCTCTTTTATTTTACAGGGCGCTGTTCAGAAGCCAAGGTAAGAAACATCCACCTGTTATATAGCGCCTTTCACGTCACTCGATCGGCCTACTGCTCTGCTATGTTGTGCTTTTCATATTTGTCAGAGTGGCAATCACGCCATCTGTTATATAGTGCCTTACCTGTCTGTCTGTCTATCTATCTTTCCTTCCGACCCTACTAAGATTAAAATCTGTCTATCTGTTATATAGTGCATTTCATATCTATCTATCTATCTATCTATCTATTATATAGTGCCTTTCATATCTATCTATCTATCTATCTACGGTATTAATTTTATAGCGCCTTTCCTTACTATCTGTCTATCAATTATATAGCGCCTTTCATTACTATCTATCTATTATATAGTGCCTTTCATATCTATCTATCTGTCTATCAATTATATAGCGCCTTTCATTACTATCTTTCTATTATATAGTGCCTTTCATATCTATCTATCTATCTATCTATCTATCTATCTGAAGCACAACACCGCCATGTTCATGTCTTTGTCTGTTTGGGAATCTGACAGCTAATTAACATGTTACATCATGCTAGTCAAGTAACTTATTTGACATTTTCAGCAATTTTTGTCACTTTCCTTAATGATGGCAGAAGGGGAAAAAGATGAAGCTCAGCAGGCAGTTTGTTTTCACCACAAACGCTGATTTGTGCAGCCGGTGAGATGTGATGAGTCACAGATGTGTCTTTGTATCTCTGCTCAGAATGTTGAGACGGCAGTTGCAGTTGCGCTTTGATCAGTTCAAAATTAATTCATTCAGGGAAGCGTAGACCCTGCCAGGGGGAAAAGCACAGTTTTGGAAAGGAGGAGACGGCCTTAAATAGCAGGTAACCTTCACAAAGTCGTCTCTGCGCTGTTAGCTAATTCTTCAGTGACATCTCGAATTATACAAATGACATCAGCTACTCAGCAAAGCCAAGAAGGGACAAGCGAGCCTCACCTCCATTGTGCTTACAGTCCACTGGTCCTTCTTTGCCATTTCCACTTCTAAGGGTTTGCTCTGAATCTGAATTTGACAGCCTACTTGTGATCCGCGGGGATTAAGTGCGTCCTGTATTGCCTTGAGAGCGCGAGCCTCATAAAATCTCAAGCAGTCTGTTTAGCTAAGAATAGAATAGAAACGGGGACTCGAGTTTCTTATTCTGCTTATAGGATCTTCTCCCATTGGGAGCTTTTATCAACCCTACCTGGGGAATCGCAGAAGAACAGCAAGAGCCTGGTGAGGCCTCCATGCGTTTGAATTAGCAGAGGGGCTTCAGTCACGAGAAGTGCCATTGATATAGCACCGTTCATATCTATCTATCTATCTATCTATCTATCTATCTATCTATCTATCTATCTATCTATCTATCTATCTATCTATCTATTATATAGTGCCTTTCACTCTATCTATCTATCTATTATATAGTGCCTTTCACTCTATCTATCTATCTATTATATAGTGCCTTTCACTCTATCTATCTATCTAATCCTGCCTACTATACCAAATTCTATCTATCTTTTCTAAATAAGGAAGCAGAAAAGTGAGACCCAACTAAAATTTGGGGCACCATCTAGGCCACTCTATTTACAGCGAGAGTCCTAAAAAACGGCCGAGAAATCAGCCTTGTGGAGCAGACAGATAAATGGCGTCTTCCATCCCAGTCTTTGTCTGATAGGCAAACTTTAGCGGGTCAAAGTGGTCTTCCGCTAATGGACTCCCCATGAACTAAATAGGTTAGGCAATGGACGGCTAATTAGTGAAACTGGAACAAGAAAAGGCCATCATGCCCAACAAGCTTGTCCAACCTCTTCACCAAAATAACGTCAGGTCGGGGTCTGAGGGTCCCTGAAGTTCTGCTCTCCACCGCACCCCTTGGTAGTTTAATCCAGATGTCTGCGGTGCTCTTGTTGACTGCCGTTACCCCCGTCTTTGAATTGACCTATAGGGGGCATTGCAGCACCTGAAACCCCTAGACACAACCTCATAGCACAGTCCTGGGTTTGAATAAAAGGCGTTTATTTCAGACGAAATGCAGGGTTTCGGCCATCTTTTCTTTTCTGATGCACAACAAGCATTAAGCTTCTCCTCCTACGCCTCCCATGCAGCCCCGTCCGGCTCGATGGAGGTGTGGACCCTCTTATGCCAGACCCAGGAATACCTTCGGTGCCAAGGAGGAAGTACTCCCAGGTCAGGCAGAAGCCCCTGAAAGTTAGAGACAGCCAACCCCAGCAGCTTCCCCTGTCAGCGCCCAGGGAATCCAGCAGGGCTGCCCCATGGGACCACAATTCCCAGCATGCCTTGTAGATACCGGAATGGACTTACTGGCTTAGAAAGGCGGCCATCCAGTGTGTCGAGGGGGGGCCATGTGCTCTTGGGTGGCAGTCAATATCCAACTATTACAGTAGGCCTCCCTGCCAGGTGAGGGTATGAACTTCATCCCAGCTGGCGTGTGAGCCCGGGCCTGCCATTCGTCACACCCTAAAGCCACCAATAGGTGAGGCTGTCATGTAGGAGCTGAATGAGGACAAATTATTGGCAGTGCAACCAAAAACACAGCCTGTTATGAATGGCCGATGCGCTCTGATTGCATCCTGCAAGTCGTAACCTCGTGGTGCCCACCTGGCAAACTGGAGCGGCCGCCTCGCTTTCTGCAGCTCGTCCTTGAGCAGAAATACACGGCGTGTGTTCAACGAATAAGCCACTGATTGGGTGTAATCTAATCGAGACTCCTCAGCAATTTTGACCTCGTTGCCGACCCTCCGAGTGTACAGTCTGTTAGGCGCAGAAGAGACCGAGGCTCGTTCATAAATATTCCGTCACTGTGCTGGAATAGCAGATATTGATTTGGATGAGACTTACACCAGCTTTGCTGCCCACACGGAGCAGATTGATTTTTATTTTTATATGTTATTGTGTTTGTGAAGACTTCATTAAAAGAACGTTCTGAAGCCCATGGGCTGCAGCGCCAAGTTCTTACAGCTTCCTGCCCTGGACATGTGGAGGTGGTCCCAAGATGTGACGTCTGCAGCATTTCAGTGAATGCATTGTCCCCTCTGTGAGAACTTCATGTGCTCCTGAAAAGCGAACTCCTGTTTACGAAAAAAAAAATCATTCCGGTGGGGAGAAAGACGATGTGTTCCCGAGTCCCAAAATTGACCCCCTTTTCTCCAAAATAACAGCAAATACGTCACCAACATGGGATGACGCCGCCACTCCTCAGCCTTACGGCGGATTTTAAAAGCCTGCACAGCCCTGTTACAATGGCAGGCTTGTACCGCTCTCAGAACTGGCACGATTATAATACACGCTGCCCTATTTGAGAGGCAGCAAAAAGAAAACAAATAATCCAGGGCGCGAGTGACCAACACTACTTTCCTACTTCACCACTTCAATTATTGAGATACAACAGAGAAAGCAGGATCAAGCAAAAATGATTATTGGCAGACAATATATAGGATCACTGTAACAATAAAAAACCTTATATACATAATATCGCGCTGCAGCGCTTTCCTTCACCACACCAATCATAACACCAACACTTGAAAACATACATTACTAATAAAGACTTGAACAAATGGAAACACAACAAAAAACCAATGGATTTATAGTCTTTTAAATCTTATCTGTACGGAGCATTGAGCTCAGTCTGTAGTGGGGAATGAGAAGCCGACCATATCTCTTGTTCTGGGAAACGTTCTGATTAACAGTTCCTTGTGCTGGCCCGTCAAGTCCTCTCCCGTATTCCTTCCTCCCGAAAGAAAAAATAATTTGCTTGGAAATGAACCCGGGTTCACCTGACGATATCCCAGAGGTGTTAATCCTTTCCCTCGTGCCTTTTTCTGTTATGGCCTCCTTCCTTCCCTTTTTTCCCGCCACCTATTTACATTCGGATAGCTCCTCCCCGTACAGTCTGTTGGCCCTCCAAGCCAGGTGCTCCCCTCCCTCTGTATAAAGGGCCGTCCCTAAACATAAAGGCATACCACAAAACAGGTATGGGAAAAGGTACAAACTTACAGGTACATATCCATATTTCATTTGACTGTTACAGGCTTATGTGATTTGAAACAAGGAACCCAAGATCAGTCAGGTGTGTCTGGGAAGTGTCGGCCCACCCAAAGGTAAACCGCGTATGATATTAACAAAACGCGGGTTAAAAAAACGCATTAACGTTGTCGCAGATACCACAAGATGGCGGAGCTTCTGTTGATAAGGACTTCCGGCAGGAAGAGGCGGGTCCAGGCAGGCAGCGGGAGGACAAAATGAGGTGTTAGTCAACGGCGCCCCCTTGTGTTCTGCTGGCAGATTACCATTATTTGAGTTTGTAAGCTGCCCCCAATGTGCACACATGTGACGCATGTCAGTTCTTTATGCAGAAAAATGTGGATGTGGCTTTGCACCCTCGGAGCCAAGTTGCCCAAACTATTCTCTAACACTTCAGTCATTATTTACCACTCTGATGCTGATTATTCTGATGATCAAATAAGTTATTATAATAGCAAGTCGTAATTAAGTGCAGAATTACGGTATTTGAAGGTTTCTCTAGAGGGCCAGCTTCTCGTACGTGATTTGGCTCCACTCATCGTCATCTCCTAACAGGCCCAAGTTTCGAGTTTCATACTCAAGCTCTTGATCGTCTTCAAGAAATTGCGACACACCAACCCACCATCGAGATATCGATATTTTTGGTATCAGGGGACCCTAAAATGTCAGGATCCGTTGAAATAGGTTACGGTCGGGGAGGGCACAAAGCAAACAAGGCGCAAACAGATCAGAAACCGTTTATAAAAAGAAAATAAAAATCAAAAAAGGTAAAATGTAAGTAAGTGAGTAAGAGCACAGTTAAGGATGTGGCCGTGATTAGAATGAGCCAATCACATTCAATCTCATATTAGTTAGTGTTTGCCTAGTCTCGCTTTAGCCAGACTTGTAATTCATAAATCTGAACACAGCCAGATTTGCTTAAAAGTGGGTGGGAACGTTTAGACGGCCCACTGAGTGTCAATCATGAAGGCGGAGCTCAAAGTAGGGGCGGGGATTTGGAACTGCAAAGACCAGAGGTGCTCTTGTTAACGTGTGCGGAGAGGAGAGCACATGGCACGTGTTGCCAATAAACATAAGCTGATGCAGGGGAAGACGCCTTCTGTAGCATCAGAATATACGTTGGCCAATGGATGAGTGGTAAAGGTGAAGGATTTGTACTCGTAGGCACCGTCTGGGTCTTCGTTATTCAGTTATGAAGATCGTGTAGGAGTCAACATAAGCTGAGAAGAATTGGCAGCTATGATGGTGAGAATATGAAGTACAAAATATGCGTTTGAAGTAAACGGGGCGTCACACTCCGTCAAAAGGACTGTCATTAGGGGAGCGGATAACTTTTTGCCGATCAGACATGGAGGTCGTGTTTTACCAACAAGCTGGAACTCATTGAGGAAGAAACAAAAAGACTGGATCACATGATATGATTTATCTGGACTTTAGGAAAGCATTTGATAAGGTGCCACATGAGAGATGGGCATCAAACTAAAAGAAGTGGCAGTTCAGGGTGTGGTGGGTACAGAATTGGCTCAGACACAGGAAGCAGAGGGTGATGGTGCGAGGACCCTCATTGGAATTAGGTCATGTAAAGAGTGGGGACCAGCAGGGGGCAGTGTGGGGGCCGCTGATATTTGTAATATATAGAAATGATTTAGATAGGAATATAAGGACCAAGCTGGTTAAATTTGCACCCTAAAGTGAAATGCACCACCCGGCGGCCTATTCCTTGCATCTGAATGTATTTAACACCTGAGATTGCATTTAATTTTGCCGCAAATGATCGTCCATACAATCTGCACTCAACAACCCATAATGTCAAAGTGAAAATAAAGGTTTGCAAATTTTATTAAAATTCAAATAAACTGGCATCTCCACTTCCTAGAAGTATTCCGACCCTATCGAGTCTTTTCCAGGAAGTCTCTACAAGCTTGGCACACCTGGACTTGGGCGGGTTTGTCCCAATTCTTCCCAGCCTGTCCTCAAGCTCTGTTAGCCTGGATAGGAAGCGTCTGTAAGCTGCCATCTCCAGGTCTCTCCACAGGGGTAAAGGTCGGGGCCTCTCAAGGACACTCGGGGACTTGTTCTATGGCACCTCCAGTGTTGTGTTGTCTTTGCTGTATGCTTCAAGGAATCTTCGTGCAGGTATGTCATGCCAGTCTGTGGTGGTGTGCCCTCTTTAATAACCTCTCTAGAGTGGGCTGCATTCATCCTTCCCAGTCTCCATGTTCCTGCACCCCCATGTTGTTCTTCTTCCTCAGGCTGTCAGTTGTCCTCCTAAATGCCACTTGACAAACTCCAAGTGCTCAGTTCCATGCGCCTGAGTGATGGAGTGCTGCTGGGATTTGTCAGGTTCTCCCATCTCAGCAGAGGATTTCTTAATTTCTGTTGGGGTGACCACTGGGTTCTTAGTCACCTCCCTGACCAAAGATCCGATTACTCACTTTGGCTGGACAGCCAACTCCAGGAAGGAGTCCCGATGGTTCCAAATGTCTGCCATGTCACCCTGAATGGATCTGCTACAAAAGCTGCCCTGATGACAATTACTGTGACTCCTGTAGCCACACTGGTGTCACTGGCATTGGGTGACAGCCCCATGAATTACTATTTTACGATTTGACATCTTTTCTCACCTATCGGAATTCACCTTCCAGTCCACAAATGTCATCATGGCATCAAGCGCCGCAGCGAGTGACTTGATCCACATGTAATGCGCTTTATACTTAAGCAGATGTTTGTTTGCCGGGCACCGCGTGACGCTGCATGCCAGGGGTTGTCGTGAACTTTGAATCAAGGCGAGTCGGGCTCATCGGTACAGACTGTGGATTTGTCCTCAGGCACCAAGCCCGTGTATTTTTAGCTGTCCTCACTTTGATGCACTAAGCCGGGTTATGTAAGGGGTCTCTGGGGACCCGGTGATTAATTCTGGAATCCTCCGATTTAAGACCAAATCACACGAGGGTATGAGGGTTTGTGGCTGATCATTTCTTTGAATGGCGTCGCCTAATAGCGGGCTTGGCGAGGCAGCCGCGTACCTCATTAAAGAAGACGTCTTTGGTACCGAATAAGAGCGAGCGTCCTTTAGCAGGCATTTCTCTGGCCCTCGCCGTCTAATCATCGGGTAGATTGTCGGTGCCATTGTGTGCGCACCGCGCAGAAAGTGAGAAAACGCTTTTAGCTTCTGCCACGCCGACTGGCACTGTAATTATTTCAGCACGCCTGACGTTTCTTAAGGCGCTGCTTTTGAATTGAATTCATTACCGTAACCGTCTGAACACCCCGCTCTTATTACAGGTTATTACATTTTACTGTTCGGCACCTCGGGGGGCTTTTCAGAGCCGCTGAACACCTCATTTTAAATCACTTTCATGGAAGCAAACCGAGCGATCGAGGCCCAAGCTGCCAAGTGACGGAGGACGACGGTGAAGCAGATGAAGATGTGCGAGTAGAGCTGGGCGTGATGAAGACACCCGAAAAATGTCAGCTGGCATCCAGGAAGAGAAGTCTCAGCAGACTCGGAGCGTACGACGGCAACGAGACCCTCCATCGTTTAAATGGCACTCGCTGCACGGAGATTAGATAGAGGGATATGTGAAAGGCACTATATGATAGATAGATAGATAGATAGATATAGAGTGGTCCAGATCTAATTATACAATTTTCATTGCTCTCTAACTTATTAAGTTTATTACATAGAAAATCACCCGAAAAATCCCGGACCATCGACAAGTGTGCGAACTGGCGACATGAAGAATCGTGTTGACACCAAACTGGAAGCGTCCCCCGCGTAATTCAAAGTCATCCAGACGATCTGGATCTGCATAATTAGATCTGGACCACCCTGTAGATAGATAGATAAAGGAACTATATAATTGATTGATAGATGTGAAAGGCACTATATAATAATGAAAGGCACTATCTATCTGTTATATAGTGCCTTTATCTATATTATATAATGCCTTTCTTCTGTCTGTCGATCTATATTATATCTATTATATATAGTGCCTTTCATACCTACCTATCTATCTATCTATCTATTGGATTTCACTCTATCTATCTATATCTATCTATATTATATAGTGCCTTTCACATCTATCTACTGTATCTGTCAATAAATTATATAGTTCCTTTATCTATCTATCTATCTATCTCTATCTATCTATCTATCTATCTATCTATCAATCATATAGTGCCTTATCTATCTATCTATCTATCTATCTATCTATCTATCTATCTATCATATAGTGCCTTTTCTATCTATCTATCTATCTATCTATCTATCTATCTATCTATCTATCTATCATATAGTGCCTTTTATATCTATCTATCTATCATATAGTGCCTTTTCTATCTATCTATCTATCATATAGTGCCTTTTCTATCTATCTATCTATCTATCTATCTATCTATCTATCTATCTATCTATCTATCATATAGTGCCTTTTCTATCTATCTATCTATCATATAGTGCCTTTTCTATCTATCTATCTATCTATCTATCTATCTATCTATCTATCTATCTATCATCAGTGCAGCCGATTTGCTTTCTCATAGCTGGCCCAGCGTGCAGTACTAAGCGATGATCGCGCCCTGTACTGGCCTGGCACATCTTCCCAGGTTGCTTCCTGCCTTGTGGCCAATGCTGCAGAGATGGATTCAGAAGAAGTGCGGTTTGATGAACGGTGGAGTGAAGTCGTAGAGATCCCTTCGTTTATTTCACTTTCTTGCTTAGGTGGTTTTCCTTTCACTGCCTGTAAATTGCTTTTTTTCAAGCTGGCACGGACGTGACAGTGCCAACAGGAAAATCGCCAGAAGGGGTGCAGTTAATTCAGTCGGATTTTCAGCCTTCTGTAAAAAACAAAAGGGGACAAATGTATTCAGAAGATGGCAGCGCAGAATGTTTACTGGCATTGTGGCTCGGCTTCACAATGGAAGTGGAAATCTGTAAGCTGGTAATTTCAGTGGTTAAACACAAAATCCGTCATGTGCTGTGCCCGTAGATGTGTTTGTCATTATCTGAATGGGCATCCATCATGGTGCACATCCTCAGACCTGCGTAGTCCAATTCAAGCCAGCACTCCCAGCAGTATTGGGCATAAAGCAGGAGCCAACCCTGGAGACAGCAGCACTGCCTGGCATGACCCAAACATGAATATGCCCAGTTAATGTGGGAGGGAGGGAATCCCAGTGATCCAGACAAGTTCTAAGGGGTGCTGTTTTTACATTTTACCTTTTTAATGTCTGACTACAAATCCACAAGACTGGGAGATGAGAGAAAACAAAAATGAAAACTGGTTAGAAAACTAGAAGTTCAAAAACCGAAGCCCAACATGAAAGTCAGCACAGAGACGCCGGCGGAGTTCTAAATCAGTAAACATCTTCTGAAATACTTCAAACTTGCATTCGTTTTCAGAAACGATCCAGCGACATGGACGTGAATCACAGGGCGCCACCAGTAAACTGCCGTCAAGCAGCACGCGCTCTTGATCCACGTAGGAGTGACCGGTGATCCAGGACCTGAAGTGCTGACTGAATTTAGGAGACACGTTACACCATCGACGTGAAAGTTTGTTCACTCGGCGACAGAAGCGGCTCCGAGCATCTGTTACCAACACTGTCATGATGAATCATTCTGACCTCAACCAGGGGGACATTGGAAGGTCATTGTGGACATGACGATCTGGACCCGCTGTATGTGAATGTTAATGTCTTTATCCAAATGTCAAATGGCACAACTGGGCAGGTTTGAGCACATCTCAGTGCCACCTGCAAGCCTGGCATTGACAGCAGCAGCTTTCTTAGTCTCCATGATGGACGGACATCCATTTTTTTTCTTTTTCTTTTTTGTTTTTCTTGCGCTTCTGTAAAGTTTTAAACCTGCAGGCTGATTTTTGGGCCAACTTCAAAGTGGCAAGACACAAAATGAAACAAGATGGCAGTGCCCGCAGTCGGAAATAATGATAAAAGCAGCAGCAATATCAGTGCTTTGCAGTCTCCGTCAGCCTCGTCTGGGCCAGTCTGATGGACAGAGTGGTCCTGAGATGTCTTCTGCTCTTTAGATGTGATGGTCCTAGAAAGGCAAGGACGCGATGAGGAGCTCAGTTGTGACAGCGTTTACCGTTACACGCCTGCTTCATTCTGCTCCTTTCAGACGTCTCTTCTCTTATTTTTTAACCCCGAGTGTGACTCAGGCTAGGAGTTCAATGTCATTACAGTTAAGCCCGAGTCCGACTCGCAGTGACGGGTGACAACCCGCTTTTACAACCCCTTAGGGCTGTGCTCTGCTGCCATCTAGTGGATGAAAAAACTCAAATGTATCTGTGCGTTTGGCCACCTTTAAGGTACGGTGCCGTGTGAAAGTATTCGCCCCCCTCGCCTTACAGCCTTGAATTGAAATGGACGCTATTGGGGATTTGCACCATTTGACTTGCACCACTTTAAGGGTGCAAAATATTTTTTATTGCAACCCAAAGAATAATTAAGACAAACAAACGGAACTCCCCAGTGTGCACAGATGTCACCCCCCATAAACAATATTTTCTAGAGCCCCCTTTTCTGCAAGGCTCCATTAGCTTAGCACACCTGGCCACTGGGGTTGTCACCCACTCCTCAAGTCCTACGAGTCTGACGGGTTGTGTTGGTGTCCAGCCATCTTCGTGTCACACCACAGACCCTCCCCTGGATGGAGGTCCGGGCTTTGACTCGGTCTAATGTCTCCCTTTAATCCACTCCAGTGTCACTTTGGCAACGTGTTTGGGGTCATTCATTGTCCTGCTGGAAGGTAGACCATCAAGAATTGCCCCGTGTTTAATGCCATCCATCTTTCCTACAATCCTGGCCAGTTCTCCTGTCCCCCCCAGCATGATGCTGCCCCCCCACCAGTCTTCTCAGTGGGAATGATGTTCTCAGGGGGATGGCAAGTAATGGGTTTGCGCCCCACGTGGTGTTTTCCATGATGCCCAAAAAGTTCAATTTTAGTCCCATCTGAGCAGAGAATCTCCTTCCATGTGTTTGGGGGTCTGCCGTATGCGCGTTGTAAACTCCAGGCGTGTTTTCATATTTTTTGCTTTTTTCTGGCCACTCTTCCATAATGGTCTGCTCTGTGGAGTGTAAGGTGGTCCAGTGGACAGAAACTCCCACCTCTCCTTCAGTGTCCTCCTTGGTGTCTTTGGTGCATCTCCTTGGCCGGTCTGTGAGTTTTGGTGGGCGGCCTTCTCTGCTCAGGGTTGCAGTGGTTCCATACGTATTTTTTTTTCTATTTTGTTATCATGGATTTACTGGGATATTCAAAGTTTGGGATACCCCAACCCTGATCTCTACTGCTCCACAGCTTTCTCTCTGACCTGTCTGGAGTGCTCCTTGGTCAGCATGTCACCTTCTTCTTGGTGTCGCAGAGTCAGGGGCCTTTCAGAACAGACATCATGTCATTGGACCCTCATCAACGGATTGTGTGACATCTGAAGTTCATTGGTTGGACCAGAACTTATTGAGGGCTTCAATAGCAAAGGGGATGAATACACACAGATTTATATATACTGCCCAAAACAATGAAAGGAACCCTTTGAAAACCCATCAGATCTCCTGCTGGCTCTCTCTACTGCTATGGACCGATGTGGAGATGTGTGAGGAACCAAAGGATGGAAATGAAAAGGATCAACCAACAGAGAGACACCCCGAAAATCAAAGGGGACAAAATGATGGGGTGGGCAGGCGAGTCCATTTGGCCGAAATGTCATTGTAACGACTCCAAATCGTACTCAGTAGTTTGTATACCGACCCCCCCAATGGCTGACAACGTCCTAATGAGACGACAAATGGTGTCCTGGGGGATCTCCTCCCAGATCTGGACCAGGGCATCACTGAGCAGAGCCTTCAACCGGGTATGTGAATACTTTTGCATGGCATTGTGACTCGTTAATATTCATGAGGTGGCAGAGCCTTGAACTGGGGGAGGTTGGTGAATTCTATTGCATGGCACATTGGCTCATTAATATTCATAATGCGGCAGAGCCTTCAACCTTGGGGGGGCAGGGGTTTGTTTAATACTTGTGCGTGGCACTTTGGCTCATTAATATTCATGAGGAGGCCGCGACTTCAAGCTGGGGGGGGAATACTTTTGCATGGCGCTGTATCTCATTAATATTCATAAGGTGGCGGAGCCTTCAACTGTATGTGAATATTTTTGCATGGCATTGTGACTCACTAATATTCATGAGGTGGCGGAGCCTTCAAGTGGGGGGGGGTTGGGGTGTGTGAATACTATTGGATGGCTCATTGGCTCATTAATATTCATAATGTGGCAGAGCCTTAAACTATATGTGAATACTTTTGCATGGCTCTGTGACTCATTATTATTCATGAGGTGGTGGTGACTCCACCCAGGGATGGGGGGGTGGTCAATACTTTTACGTGGCACTTTAGCTCATTAATATTCATGAGGAGGTGGAGCCTTCAACTGGGGGGGAGGGTGTGAATACTATTGGATGGCTCATTGGCTCATTAATATTCATAATGTGGCAGAGCCTTAAACGGGTTGGGGGAGAATGTGAATACTTTTGCATGGCATTGTGACTCATTAATATTTATGAGGTGGTGGTGACTCCACCCGGGGATGTAGGGTGGTCAATACTTTTACGTGGCACTTTGGCTCATTAATATTCATGAGGAGGCGGAGCCTTCAGCCCAAACACACAATGGCCTGTACACGAGAAGCTGTAAAGGCAGTTGTAGGACACACTGAAAGTCGAGATGTTTGTTGTGACATATAGTGGGATAAAAATCAAATGCGTCCACAGCTAAATCTACTTCAGTAAAGGACAGATGTGTGAATAATGTACTTTAGTTCATCCATCCATTATCCAACCCGCCATATCCTAACTAAAGGGCTCTGCTGGAGCCAATCCCAGCCAGCACAGAGCGCCAGCCCACCACAGTACTTCAGTTCAGTCACAAAGTAATTTGGACTTCACTCTTCTCACCACAGACGTGTGTTTGGAGAAAAAATGGCGTAGAATTCCATGAGAAGAACATGTCTGCATCGGCTAAGCATGGTGGTGGATTGATCATAAATGATCGATTAGTGGGACGGGGAACATTTCCCTGGTAAAGGGAAGAATGGATTCCATTAAATACCAGCATATTCTGGAAGTAAACATCACACCATCTGTAAAAAAGCCCGGCTCTACAGAAGATCCGAAACACACCTCCGAGTCCACAGTGGACCACTTCAAGAAGGTTTTGACATGGCCCCCTCCCCAACCCAAACATCACCTGAAATATGTGGATGAACCTCAGAAGAGCAGAGCATGCAAGACGGACCGAGAACCTCAAAAGACGAGAAGACGCCTGCAAGGACGAAGGGGTGAAAATAAGAACTGAGAGACCCTTAGCTGGATACGCAAAGCATTTACAGGCTGTGATACTCGCCAATGGGGGTCTTACTAAGTACTGACCATTCAAAGGGGCCCAAACGTTTGCTTTGTGCCCGTTTCCTTTTGCTATTTTAAAACTGTAAATGATGGAAACTAAAACTGTAATCTTCACATAATCAAGAAGTGTGTCACCTTTGCAGAAATCAGGCCGTCTTTTACTTGCTGAGCTTCCCACAGGCCAGGGGTGCCCACACTTTTGCACGCCACTGGGGTTCCAGTGATTGAGAGCGAGCCGGGAGATAAAGTCACAACCTCCAGGGCCAAGCGGTGCGTGAGCTCAAACGACGGGAAACCAAAGTTTTCAGCCATTATAAGATGAGCGACGAAAAAATATTTCGGAATTAAAACGAAAGGGAGAAACTTGGAGACTAGAATTGGATTCAGTGACCCCAAGACAAGTGCAGAGAGACCCCAACTGATACAGGAGCTGCCATGACATCAGGCAAAGTGAAGAATTTTCATTCCATCAATTCCTTTAACGTTTCCGATCCCCACTCGTTTATTCCATCCTGCCTTCCGTCTCCCACTGTCTTCCCTTTTGAGACCCCCACACCCATTTTGTGAGGTGCAGTCTGCTGTTTGCCAACATCAGTCCATTCTCTACTGCTTTAAACAGTACGGCAAAAATCAATCCTGTGGCACTTAATGTATTCCTGCCTACCAGCCCTGCCACCCACCCCTAGCTGTGCGGTTGAATACTTCTGGGTGATTCAAGACCCTAAAATTCAGGGCTGGCACTTTCATAAATCTCACTCTGCTCAAGAGCAAACCACCATCAGCTGTCCCCCCGTGCAGAAGAAACAGACACTAGCAGCATTTCTCGCTCCGCTCACACCATCACAAAGTACAGAAGCCATGAGCCACTTTACAGGGCATTACCATGACAACAAAGATTGGAAAAAAAAGGAATGCACTTGGTAAAGGGTTTGCCAGGTTCACAAGGAGTTGCCAAGGGTACCAATGTCAGCAATTGCATGGATCTTAAAGAGAGAGCAAGAGACAATGAAAGTGTAAGGAGAAAGCCCACCGTGACGGCAGGAGTCCGTGTCCATGTGCCAGGGTGAGAAGATGGGCACTGTCAATATGCAGATGTACTACATGCCCCCAAAGCGAATTGTTTGATATTGAGATCAACATACAGGCTAAAAGATCCCACGGCCAACAGGTGGCAGCACTTGAAAGCTGGGCATGAGACAAATGACAAAAAGTCAGCCATTGTCCTCTAGGCTTCATTGCATGGACCCTGAATGTATGGAGTGAGGCCACATTACCCATTGGAGGCAGGTATCTTGGTGGCCTTTCAGGGTGACAAGGGGCTCATGGGTGCAGTGGCTCCATCAGTAGCTTACGAGTCTGAACGTGAAAAGTCTTCTGATGACCAGGATATCGAGCTGAAAGTCAGATTAAGCTAGGGATGGTAAGAAGGCCGAGTGTTGGTGGCCATACTTGTAAGACTAGCAAGTTGGTTCAGTCCCAGACCCTGTAACCTGTCACCTTGCATTGCCTGTTCCTGGCAGCCATTTTTCTTGTTAGTAGCCCTTTTTCTTCTTCAATCCAACTTCCACAATATTTAAAAGATTTCATCCCCCTTCTGTTCTCGCGTTTTTCGGTTGTTACCACCAAGACCACTGCTTTGTCCTGAGCTCTTCATTCATTCCTGCACTTTCCTTTCCAGGTCCCCTGTTAATATGATGAAGTCCACACACAACACCTTCACTCCTCACTTCATCTCGATCATTCTGATGATGTAATTCATAATGGTGATGACTAACAGTGGGCTTAGTGCTGACCCTTGGTGTAAATCAACTTTCACTCTGAAAACATCAGCTCTTCTAAAACATGCGCTGACTTTTGTTGTTGGCTGTCTAAAAAAATGAGCATTGTGTTCAGTACCCTGGGTACCTGTTCCACTTGAGCTCTGGCACAATCGAACCCGCCTTCATCCTGCTAACCTTTGTTTTGTGTGCCGCTCACTTCAGGCTTTCATTTTCTGACTCTCGGATTTCAAAGGCTCCGCCTCTTTGCATGCCCCGCCTCTTAATTGTCTGGTGTTTTCAATAGATAAGAAAGGCGTTATATCACAGATGGATGGATTGATAGATTTGAAACCATTATGTAAATGATAGCTAGATGTGCAAGGCACTATATAATAGATAGATAGATATGAAAGGCACTATATGATAGATAGATATTAATTTTAGTATAGTCGGCAGGATCACAACATTACATAGATAGATAGATAGATGTTAAAGGCACTATATAATAGATATATAGATAGATGTTAAAGGCACTATATAATAGATAGATACATAAGTAGGTAGGTAGATAGATTGATAGAATTTTATTTGTCTCTGGGGGAAATGTGTCTTTTTGCTGAAGCTCTTTAAATAATGTGACCATACAGGGAGACTGTTTTGTTACCCAGAGACACGTTCACAGACTTTTTAAGATCAATCCAACAATATGGGTTTCCAAGAACTTAGTGATCCTCTTGTTGATGGACGGCCATCTATAACAAACAGCCTGCCGCCTTTCTTCCCTGGTGGTTAGCAGACTTGGGGTACTTCAGTTCATTCCCTCACAGTTTCCACCCCTCATCTTGCGCTTACCTTTATTTCAACGACATTAAGGTGAATGTCTTCGTGGAGACCAAATAGCATGTCTCCCACGAAATGTGCTGTTTGCCTATGTGGATCCCAGGTACACAGACAAGTGGCCCGCCGCTGTCATATTCTTCTGTCTGTTGGTCTTTCTAGTTTCCCGGTGTTTGATAAGTACGCAGCACCTCTCAAATTGTCGACATTCCAGATTGACTTTTTCCGCTTCTTTAAAGTGTAAAGTAGTTCTGGATGTTTAGCCACAACAAACTTTATTTTGCAGCTCCTGGCCTACCAGACAGCCAAGAAATCCTTCCGACTATGCCAGTTGTGACCACAAAAGGGTGCCACTTAGCCCCAAACACCAGACACAACAACAATAATAATGTTTATTTCTTTCGCACATTTTCATACAGATGATGAAGCTCAAAGTGCTTTACATGATGAAGAAAGAGAAAAAAAGGCAAAATAAATAAGAACATAGAATTAGGGAACACTAATTAACAGAATAAAAGTAAGGTCTGATGGCAGGGAGGACAGAAAAAACAAAAGTAAACTTCAGATGGCTAGAGAAAAAAATAAAATCTGCAGGTGAGACCACCCGGCCCCCTCTAGACATTCTACTTCACATCAATGATCTCAACCAGTCCTCATTGTATTCAGGGATCACTTGGAAGAACTTGATGATGACGGTCATGTGGACTTCAATCCATCAATGTAGGGACATCACGGTGCTTTGATCAGGTGGTGGAGGCGCAGATCACAATCAGAGAAAACCAGAAAAAGAACAGAAGATATGATCTTATCAGGAATAATTATGATAATTAAATTCATATACAGAACATCAGGATTACACGAAAATCAAGTTATGAGAAGGCCATGTTAAAGTAATGTGTTTTCAGCAGTGTTTTAAACTGTTCCACCGTATCAGCCTGGTGAATTCCTATTGGCAGGCTATTCCAGATTTTAGGTGCATAGCAGCAGAAGGCCGCCCGCCTCACCACTTCTTTTAAGTTTTGTTCTTGGAATTCTAAGCAGACACTCATTTGAGGATCTAAGGTGACGATTTGGAATATAAGGTGTAAGACATTCTAAAATATAAGATGGAGCAGATTATTGAAGGCTTTATAAACCATAAGCAGTGTTTTAAAGTCAATTCTAAATGGCACCGGTAACCAGTGTAGTGACGCTCAGACTGGGGTGATGTGCTCAGATTTTCTTTTCCTAGTTAAGATTCTATCAGCTCCATTCTGCACTCGTTGTCACTGATTTATATCTTTTTAGTGTAGTCCTGAGAGGAGTGCATTACGGTAATCTAGTCGACTGAAAACAAACGCGTGAACTCATTTCTCAGCATCTTTCAAAGATATAAGAGGTTTAACTTTACTTATGTTTCTTAAGTGAAAAAATGCTGTCCTAGTGACCTGATTAATATGTGATTTAAAATTCAGGTCAAAGTCAATAGTTACCCCTAAATTCTTTACCTCCGTCTTGACTTTTAATCCTAATGCATCAAGTTTATTTCTGATACCATCATTATATTCATTTTTGCCAATCACTAAGATTTTTGATTTCTACTTATTTAGTTTGAGAAAATGACTACTCATCCACTGAGAAACACAAGTAAGACATTGTGTCAGTGAATGAAGAGAGTCGGGGTCATCAGGCGCCGTTGATAAATACAGTTTTGTGTCATCAGCATAGCCGTTGTAGCTCACGTTGTGCCCCGAGATAATCTGACCTAATGGAAGCATGTAAATCGAAAAGAGCAGCGTACCCAGGATAGAGCCTTGTAGACCACTGTATAGAATATCAGGGGTCTTTTTGAAGTATAATTACCACAACTGACAAAGAATTTTCTACCTGCCAGGTAGGATTCAAATCAATTTAAGGCCCTGCCAGAGAAGGTGATTTCTAAGAATATTATGATCAATGGTGTCAGATCTAAGAGGATGAGAAGAGATAAACGGTCTCTGTCTGCATTTACTACTTTAACGAGTGCAGTTTCTGTGCTGTGATTTGTTCTGAAACCCGAGTGAAACTTATCAAGAATAGCAGGTTTATTGAGGTGGTCATTTAGCTCCATAATGACTGCCTTCTCTAGGATTTTACTTCAGAAAGGCAGGTTAGAAATCGGTCTGAAATGTTCAAAAGCAGAGGTTTAACTACAGCAGTCTTAAGACAGTCTGGGAAGACCCCCATATGTAATGACAAGTTCACTATGTTAAGAATACTATGAATTAGCACGCCCGATATTTCTTTGAAAAAACTTGTTGGTATTGGGTCAGTGACGCAAGTGGAGGGTCTCAGTTGAGAAATTATTTTATATAAATGAGGTAAATCTATCCTGGTGAGTACCGGGGTTTAAGAGGATCAGTATCGGGGAGATGTACTATATTATTTCTAATATGATTCATTTTTTGATTAAAAAATACCGCAGAATGAATGAAAAGACAGACAAATTCTGACGTGGCAGTCACAGTCACGGTGACACAATTCTTGATCATTGCACTGAAGAGAAGAACTCACAATTCAAAGCACTTCATAAAACGTTCTAATAAACTGATCTCACAGGCTCACAAATTACGAGAGGCATTACGACTATCTAGTAAAACTCGACTGCTGATCTTTACAAAAAGATGGTTCCTGCGCCCCTCGTGAAACACGGCACACCAGGTGGCACTCCACCGTGTCCCGCTGCAATGCCCTTCACTTCCCTCCGATGTCGCTGCCAACGGCTTTCCTTTGCCACCCGCTCACACGTCTGTGTTCTTTTCTTTTCAGCCATGTCACTTGGCCAGTGGCACCACATGTCGTGAAAAGGACCCGTAGGCCCAGTAATGTGGCGTCGGAAGCCCGCATCTCCAATTTTTTATTCGTTTATGACTTTCTGTTGTAGTCGGATTGAGTTTGTAATGAAGATGATCACTTGCTTCACTGTCAGCTGAACTCGGTCCCTCTTGATGTGGAGCCCCCCGTGTCCAGCTCAGGGTTAAGTTCTTCTCCCTTTAGGCAGCAGAAATGAATTGCCGGGCCTTGGATCTGAGCTCAGAAAGTGATGGTCCATGTCTCTGTGCTGGCCTTCCTGGGATGTGCAGTACAATGTGATGGGTGGGTTTCCTTCATCTCACTGGCCTTGGCTTTCCGTTGTGTGAATTTCCTTCCCTTCTCTTTTTAAAGGGGTCATTTGGCTTTTTGCAGAAGTTGTTTAAACTAATAAATTCATAATTGGGTAGGTAACTAAATATATAATTACACCTGCTATGGTCTGAACGCACACCAGAATGACTTAAATGAAAGAACCTTTCTGACTTGGCAGTGCCAGGCCCAGTGAGGCGCCATACAGACGTTCTGGACACGCGTCTCACAGCTGAAAGTCCCCGGTGTCGTCGTGTCATGGAGAAGATGCACAGCTTTGTTCATAATGGCACTCAGCTATGACATTGCAGACACATGGAGTGAGTGACCAAGCAGTGTGTGGTGGACAGGAGGACCTTAGCGACTTTCTAAACTTGACTTGATGTCATTTTTCACTGGACAGGACTGCTGAGGTTTGTTGGGCTCAATGGCCTCTTCTCCTCTGAAGTTCTTATGCTCTTTGCCGCGGGGGGAATGCGTTTAATTTTTAACTTTGGAATAAGAAATAAACTCAGCTGCTGGATTCCTCGTCCCCCAGACACACCACCATAATACTTTTAATATTTTTAGACACCAGGAGACCATTTAGAGGGTTGGAACACAAAAGTCCTACCGTGACCCAAAGCAGCTGGAGTCTGTCAGCTCTAAGCACTGCGCCGCCCTGCTGTTCACGTTTCTTTGTCATTTTCTTCTGCTGTTTCTTTTCTTTTGCTGATGCCATCTGACACACACCTTGCTGATTATTCATTTAATTAAACCCATAAAATCATAAGAAACTGTGAAAAGGGGGGCTTGGAAGCCAGAGAGGCTGATCACCGCCTGCTGTCGAGGTGTTTCTGGATCCTAAATTAAATTTTATTACTTTATGGAAGTGAGACAATAGAAAGTAAAAAGTGCACTTTTCTATTTTTATTTTTTTGGACCAGATGCCTACCTTTATCCCTGGAGAATGCAGGCCGTAGTTTCCTCAGCAAATTGTTATTTTGCTCAGAACAGAACACTTCTTGAATAATTAGGACATTTAAAAACTGTGCTTTGTGACACTTTGAAAAACGGCATAAATTAGCGAGCCCACCATCTGCCGAGCTATTTCCGAACGCGCCCTGAACGCTCTCGCTTACTTTAAAGTGGAACGCCGTTCACAATTTCACTCCCCTGTGCAGTGATTCGTTTTTCTGTATCCGCTTCTGCTGCCCTTTCTGCGGTGCCCACCCACTCACCCGCCTGTCCTGGCAGCGCTGGGCGCAAGTCATGGTCGGGGCACACAAACACACTGTGGACACCAGGGGGCTGACGGCTCCCCCAAACACTCGACACGACAGACAGACAGAGAGAGAGGCACAAGGCCTGGCACAGGGGGGCTTCATTTCAGTGGGCTGGCGCTCGCTCCCCACCAGTGCCAAGCACAATCCAACACCGTCCTTTTCTCTCTCTCTCTCTTTCTTCCTTCCACCTCCACTCCTCCCTCAAGCTTCACCCTCTTCCTCCCGGCTCCTTCTATAGGGGACCCAGATAAGAGTGTCAGGTGTCCTGTGATCTACTTCCAGGTGTCATGGAAACCCCAACGTAATAATAATAATAATTTATTTTATTTATAGGCTCACAAGGATACCTTACAGAGCATATTAATAACAACAGTCACAACATAAAATTAATAAAATATTCCAGAACATTAAAAGCAGAATAAATACAATAATAAAACTGAATGTAAATTCATCAGCTAAAATGATCAGACAGAATACGCCAACTAAAAAAGGTGGGAAGAGAAACGACGTTACGAATGTCATGTGGGAGAGGCGAGGGGCCGCGTGGCTGAAAGCAAGCAGGAGGTCTAATAAGATGGATAGAAGAGGAAGACCTACGGATACGAGAAGAAGATCAGAAGGATAAGGAGCTGCCCGATTATGGAGGGTCTTGTAAGTCCTAAGCAGAATCTTCACATCACTGCCATCTTTAACAAGGAGCCGGTGAAGCTGCTAAAGGACTGGAGTGATGTGTCCAATGAGAAGGGCTTCTGCTAATCACATGAGTGGCGGCAGGATTCTGAACCAATTGGAGTTTGCAAAGGAGTTTGTGAGGAAGACCAGAAAGGATAGAATTACAATCATCAATACGAGACGTGACCAGAGAATGAAGAATAGCAGCAGTGCTGGGAGCTGAAAGAGATGGACGGAGATGGAAATAGGCCAACCGAGTAACGTTATTAATATGCGCCATGAATTTTAAGATACTATCGAGAATAAAACCATGAGCTCTTAACCTGGGAGGTAGGAGACCATAATGGACGTGCGGACCTCTCGTGCTAGGGGGGCTAATGAGAGCCGCAAGTGGGTGGAGCCCAGGAGCCTGAATGTCTGCACCGTCATCCTCAACCAGCTGCTCCCGTTTAACGGTGAGAGTCCACCGGCGAGTCGTCTGCTCCGTCTGACCCGCTCTGTTCCATAGCCTGTGATGAGGCTGACAAGACTGGTGTCCTGCAGGCGTCATGAACGTCACCTTTTCAGATGTTTGCGTTCACATAAACTCTTTATTCTTCCTCCCCAATGGGGTCATAAAGTATTTTTATGATGTCTTCATTAATTGCCTCTGATCCGCGTGTACCAACACCTAATTAGGTTTGAAGTCAGACAGGAGCTTCATTAGCTTGTTTGATGAAACAGAAGAAGAAGAAAAAAAACAAAGTGTGATGGGTGGAGGTGATGAAAGTCAAGTGTGACGAAGAGTTTGTTTGAACAAGTTCATTAAAAAATGCTAATAACGCGCTGCCCGTCGGCTCATTGATTTAATGGAGAGGCAACAGTTCTTCTAATAGCCAGCCTGGTGTGCAAATGTCAGGTGTCACTTTTATTTCTCATCTTGATTCATATCTGATCGTGATATCGCACACTCATTAACTGATTTTTATATCTCAGGAGGATTGTTTTGATGTTATTGTTTTTTAGTTTCTAGTCCTCAATATGGCACTTAACCTCTTAAGCAGCAACTCAACATATGAGCAGGCGCTGAAGCCTTTAGTGTGGTGGCCCCGCCCCATAGTCAGTTGGACCACACCTCCTAAAGTCATCCTACATTTGAACACGCCCCAAGAGACATTTTACCACTGGCCACACCTCCCATAGTCACTCTACCTTTGGACACACCCCCTCCCCAGATTCAGTTTACTGCTGGCCACGCCTCTCACAGTCCATCTTCCTCTAGCTGCACCACACACAGCTTACCTTTGAACATGTCTCCCTTTGGCCACACCTCCCACAATTGGTCCACCTTTGGACACGCCCTGAGACTCAATCAAACACAACTCACACAGTCAATCTATTTCTGTCCACACCCCCACAGTTAATTACTTTTGAATTTGTCCCCTAGAGTTAAATTCTCTCTGGCCACACCTCCCATCGTCAATCCCACCAGATTCAGGTTACCTCTGATTACACCTCTCACAGTCAGCATACCTCTGACCATGGCACCCAAAGTCAGGTTACTGGTGGCCTCAACTCCCATAGTCACTCAACTTTTGAACACACCTCCCAGATTCAGTTTACTGCTGGCCACACCTCCCATAGTCACTCTACCCTTGGACCCACCCCCTCTCCCCAGATTCAGTTTACTGCTGGCCTCTTCCTCTAGCTACTCCACACACAGCTTACCTTTGAACATGTCTCTTTTTGGCCACGCCTCCCACAATCGGCCCACCTTTGGACACACTCCGAGAATCAATTAACCTCTGGCCACATCTCACACAGTCAATCAGTTTCTCTCCACCCCTCCCCCCAGTTAGTTTACTTTTCAACATGTCCCTTAGAGTTAAATTCTATCTGGCCACACCTCCCACAGTCCATCCATCTTTGTACACGCCCATCAAATTCAGGTTACCTCTAATCACACCTCTCACACTCAACATACCTCTAACCATAGCCCCCAAAGTCAAGTTACTTCTGGCCACACCTCCCTCAGTCAGGTTACCCCATGGACACGCCCCTAGAGTCAGACTACCTTCGGCCACACATCAGGTTCTTACTGACCACATCTCTGATAGTTGGTCTAATACTGTACATCTCTCAGTCAGCGTCCCTCTGACCACAACACCCAGAGTCAGGTTATTTCTGACCACACCTCCCAAAGTTAGTCTCTCTTTGGACACGCCCACACTAATTAGGTCACCACTGTCCAAGCCTCATATAGTTAGTTCACCTCTGGCCACACCTTCCACAGTTAATCTACTGTGAGATACACACCGAGAATCGCTGTGTACCTCTGGCCACACCCACTACAGTCAGTCTGTCTTTAGACACGCCCCCAAGTCGTGTTTTCTGTCGCTGCTCCTTCCCCAGTCAGTCCACATGATGTATGCCATGCACTGTAATGGTGCCACTTTAGCAGGTGGGGTGTGATGCGTCAGCACAGATCTTAGGGGCTTCACTTCACACTCCACCAGAGCAGAGTGAATCCACAGCAGGTAGATGGATAGACTTGACAATGAAGGAGGATGTTTTAGATAGAGGGGCTTCCTCAGGCAAACGTATTTTTAAACTTTTTATTTCTCGGCATACAAATCATCTTTAGAACATTAGAACACTCTGGATGATTAAAGGCCATTCAGTCCAACAAAGCTCGCCAGTCCTGTCCACTTATATCTTCCAAAAAAACATCAATTCGAGTTTTGAAAGTTCCTAACGTCTTACTGTCCACCACACTACTTGGTCTCTTATTCCAAGTGTTTGTTGTTCTTTGTGTAAAGAAAAACTTTCTAATGTTTGTGTTTGTGAAATTCCCTTTCACAAGTTTCCAGCTGTGTCCCCGTGTTCTTGATGAACTCATTTTAAAAGAACCGTCTCGATCCACTTGCCTCATTCACTTCATCATTTTAAACACTTCAGTCAGGTCTCCTCTTCATCTCCTTAAGGCTCGGCTCTTTTCATCTTTCCTCATAACTCATCTTCTGTAGCCCTGAATCAGTCTAGTCGCTCTTCTCTGGACCTTCTCTTGTGCTGTTATCTCCTTTTTGTAGCCCGGAGACCCAAACTGAACTCAGGACTCCAGATGAGGCCTCACCAGTGTGTTATAAAGCCTTGAGCAGAACCTCCAGTGACTTGTACTCCACACATCAAGGCGCTATATAACCTGACAGTCTGTTAGCCTCTTTAATTGGCTTCTGAACACTGTCAGGTAGTCGATAGCTTAGAGTCCACTGTGACTCCTAAATCCTTCTCATAAGGTGGACTCTTGATTTTCCGACCCCCCAATGTGTATTCAGACCTCACATTTTTTATTCCCTTTACATTTACTGACATTAAGTTTCATCTGCCACAAATCTGCCCAAGCCTGTCTGCTGTCCAAGTCCTTCTGTGATGATATAACGGATTCCAAATTATCTGCTAATCCACCTATCTTGGTATCATCTGCAAACTTAACTAGCTTGTTCCTTATATTCCTATCTAAATCATTTATATACATTAAAAATAGCAGCGACCCCAGCACTGCCCCCTGCTGGTCACCACTCTTAACATCACCCAATTCTGATGAGGTTCCTCGCACCACCACCCTCTGCTTCATGTGTCTGAGCCAATTCTGCACCCACCACACCCTGAACTGCCACTTCTTTTAGTTTGATGCCCACCCTCTCATGTGGCACCTCATCAAATGCCTTCTGAAAGTCCACATCAATAATCTCATCTGCTCCTCTCTGGTCATTTCCTTTTGTTGCCTCCTCATAGAATTCCAGCCTGTTAGTAAAACACGACCTCCCTCTTCTGACCCCACGCTGACTGTCCTGTCCTTACCAGGTGTTGCTCAATCTTATCCTTCATAATTCTTTCCATTAATGTTCCTGTAATGCATGTTAAGCTTACTGGCCTGTAGTTGCTTGGCTCTGCCCTGTTGCCCTTTTTATATAATGGGATGATATTTGCCATTTTCCAGTCCTTCAGAATCTCCCCAGTGCACAGTGACTTCTTATAAATATGTGTCAGTGGTTTATATCTGCACTTGCTGGCCTCCTTAAGAACTTGAGGGTCAATATGATCTGGTCCTGGTGATTTGTTTGACTTCAGCCTATTTAATCTGAGCAGCTCTTCTCTCTCTACAATCCCTCAGTACCTCCTTAGTAGTCCCTGTTACTGCTCTGAGGTTCTCCACTTGCTCACTTGTAAGCACCTCAGTAAAATGTAAGTTTAGGGCATCCGCTATTTCACTGTCTGTGTCTTTTAATTCCCTTTACTATTTCTGATGCACTTCTTGACTCTTCTTTTACTACTAAAGAATCTCTGAGGGTCGTCTTTCGCCTTTTCTGTTATTCCTCTCCAACTGTCTTTTAGCCTCCCTGTTGTCCTCCTTAATGGTTGCCCTCATGTTCTCATACGCTCTACGATTCACTTTGCAGTCATTAGTCTTATATGCCTTATACAGCAGTTTTTTTCCTTTGCCACTTCTTTTTTAAATCTTTATTAATCCACCGTGGAGTTTTTTTAATTCCCTATGAATTCCAAATGTAGGTCTAAATCTGTCCTGCATTACATGTAAAACATTTCTAAACCTGTTCCACTGCTCCTCGGCTGTCTCCACACTTATCCCAGTCTATCCTACTTTGACACGTATTCCTTATTCCTTTTCATTTTGAACACAATGTGCTCAGAAGTTGTGGCATATGGCAGTGTGAAGCAGATGTCCATCCACATTGTCCTCCATATGCTTCAGTGACCGGTCAGTTTCTAGTGTCACTGCTGTGATGGCCACGATGTTCATACTCGGCCTTATGTGGGCGTCTTTATGCTTGTCACTTAACACTGAATGTGTGGAACGTGTGCCAGCTGCGTGATTTGAAATGTGTCCACGTAGGCCTCTTGAAGGAACAAACACTCCACCCGAAAACCATGAAGGAGTCTGACGATTGGGCTTGGGGGGCCAGACGAACCATAAAAATAGCAGCCGCACTGCCGCACACTGACATCGTATCCCAAGGCACCTATCATATGCTGTTAATAATATAAAGTTACAATATAACATAAATCTCACAAAAAAACTGTTTAAAACTTTACAGTGCTGAAAGATTATACAAGTTATGTTAACGAAATTGAAATGACAGAACACGTCTTTTAGTCTGCATGTGGCAAAATAAACAAATTCTTAACACGTTGAACTTAAGGAGACCACAGTAGTAGAACACCACACGGACTACTATGGACTACTCCATTGGGCAGGCACACATCAAAAGACCTGCGTCTCCTTAGGGAGTCCCGTCTGCTCTGAACCTTCTTGTACAGCACCACCCAGACCTGCACCACTTGCATGTCCTCCCCCTGAGTGGTGAGTGGTCTCAGAGGCTCCTTGGCATGCTGGAAGCCTTCCAACAGCTCTTCTGTGTTGCTGATGTTCAGTTGCAGGTGGTTGTCCCTGCACCACACTCCATTATCAATGCAGCCTATGATGGCGGAGTCATCTGAGACACTCAGTAAACGTCAAGGGCTGGCATTAAACTGCAGGTACGATGTGGAGATTTTAAACAGAAAGAACGACGGGACACTTCTGAGCCTCACAAGCCGTCGTGTGTTGGTCAGGTAATCCACAATCCAGAAGAGTGTCGGGGGGGCTTCGAGATGAAAAGCCCTGAGTTTGACCCCTAGTCTGAGAGGCAGTACCAGTACAGGCAATTAGGTTTATTAACAGTGGCATTTCTGAAGATGATTCATTGGGGCTATCTATCTATCTATCTATCTATCTATCTATCTATCTATCTATCTATCTATCTATCTATCTATCTATCTATTATATAGTGCCTATCTATCTATCTATCTATCTATCTATCTATCTATCTATCTATCTATCTATTATATAGTGCCTATCTATCTATCTATCTATCTATTATATAGTGCCTATCTATCTATCTGTCTATCTATTATATAGTGCCTTTCATATCTATCTATCTAGCTATCTATCTATCATGTACTTCTCGATCAGTGTGTGCGGTGGGATGGCGTTGAACGTTGAAGATCAGTCCAGCACTTGTCCCCCGACTTGTCACACAGTTTTGTCACATTACATGCACGTCTGATGTTGGACCCCCAGCACAGTATTTTCCACACTTCTGTATGTGAAGCGAGCACTTTGGTGATTTTCTTGAAACGACAGAACTCCCAATAGCGTTTTTCTTATATAGCGCCTTTCTGTAGCAGTCACCTCAAGCACATGTCAGTCGTGTGTATTTTTATTTATTTTGTTTATCATTACAGCCCAGCAGGTTCGGTGACTTTCAGTGTCACACGCTGCCATCTGATCCACTGTGCCCCACACCCTGTCAAATAAGGCGAAGCCGCCCCGTTGGACGCACATGGTGCTCGAGTGTGGCAGACAAGAGGCCAAGTGTTCGTTTGAGAGGCCTCGGCAGCAGAGCGTCAAAGCGGCCCTCGTGGCTGAAGCACTTTCATCTCTAATGCCAGGCTGACCCTCGAGAGCTGGAGTGCGGGCTGCGGCTTTCCAGGCTTTTAAAGGTTTTGAAAAGCAGGCAATAAAATGCAGTCTCTGTGCCCAGTTTGTAAATCGTGAAGTGTGTGACCTTTGAATTACATAAAGGACGGACTCTTCCTCTAAAAGCACTGGCCTGCCACCACCATGGGCACTGAGGCCCACTGAAGGTGTGTGTTATAACTCTCTATGTTGGCCAGTTTTTACATACAGTAGAGTCCCGCTAATCCGAACCCCGCTAATCCGAAGATCCGCCTAATCCGAACAGGACTAGGGGAAAAAATACAGTAATTTTTATAAAATTTCTGAACTGGGAAAAGTAAAGAAAACAAGTTTTTTCAAGTTATGTCGTACGTTTAATGTACATTTAAGAAACTTGTAATTTTTCAATTTCGCTGTCTAACTAAAAATCCAAAATACAGCCTTACTTCAAATTGAAACAAGTTTGAATTTACTCACATATGTAGAATCCATGTTCTGTACAGCATTTACACAAAACGTAAAAAGCAAACCATTATCTAAGAAGTAAAGTCAGTGATCTTCTTCTGACGCAACGAACTAAAACGGCTTGAAGAAGCAATGTTTCGCCAACGCCGCATAAACATAACATCTGTTGGGGTTGCATCGGCGTGTTGCTCAACGTAGCGCAAAGCGAGATCAAGGGCACTGGCTGCGGCAGTGTGTGGAACAACATCAGTCGGCGCGTCCCCTTCCTCCTCACTGTCGTCTGCGTCGAGATCAGCTGACGTTCCCTGCACAGCTGCCACAATGTCATCATCTGTGTATTCTTCATGGCCACAGTCGTCAACGGCCGTCCACTCTTCTTCTGCATTTTCACAACCTGGCATTCTTTTCACCAATTGAAGAAGTTCGCAATTTTCTTTTGTCGGGGGGAAAACTGTTTGGACAAACTCTAGCTCAGGCCAGAGATTTTTCCAAGACTTCTGTAAGGATTCCTTGCGTGTGTTTTCCCAAGCTTCAGCAACCCAGTAAATAACATCTTTGATGTTCATTTTCTTGAGTTTATCCAAAATTGTTAGCTCTTCATTATCATCAAGTAGGCTACGAAGAAGCATTTTTCTATAATTCTGTTTCAAAGCCTGCAAAACCCCTTGGTCCATTGGCTGCAAAATCGATGTGACATTTGGTGGGAGAAAAATAGCCTTGATATCATCGCAAACAACTTGCATTTCTTCTGGATGTGACGGAGCATTGTCTATAAGTAACAAAGCACGAGGAGGCAATCCATTTTCTTTGTTAAACGCCTTTACTTTTGGCACAAATTGCTTGTCAAACCATTCTTGGAACAAGGCACGATCCATCCAAGCTTTCTTTTGATTTCTGTAAAAAACAGGGAGAGAGTTCATGTTCATGTTCTTAAAACAGCGTGGTTTTGCCGATTTGCCGATAACCATCAGTGGAAGCTTATTTGTGGCAGAAGCATTGCTGCAGGCCAACACAGTTAGGCTGTTTATCCATTTTAAACCCTGGTGCAGATCGTTCCTCTTGTGATGCAAGACTTTTGGTAGGCAATGCTTTAAAGTTAAGTCCTGTCTCATCTGCGTTGTAAACTTGCTAGGGCGAGTAGGAAGAAATGATGCATTTGAACTCCTCAAGGTATTCAACAGCTGCTTCGTTGTCCGCTGACAATTTCTCCCCAGTTATTGTAAGCTGCCTGATTCCGTGTCTTTTCTTCCATCGGTCTAAGAAACCACAACTAGCCGTAAATGATACGTCACCATCCATGAGCTTGTTCAATTGAAGCGCCTTTTCTTGAATTAGAGGGCCAGTGATAGGGATTCCTTTCTGTCTTTCTTGTGTAAACCATAAGAAAAGTGCTTCGTCCAATTTTTCGTAAGAAGACACTGTCGTCTTGCTACGTTTTTCAATCGTTTTTTCACTTGTGGTAGCAAAACTGCTCAATTTTACCTCTGTTCTTTTTCCAATCGGAAATTGTTGCTTTCCCGACACCAAATTCCTTCAATAACTGAGTGGCACTTTCACCTTTGTCAAGTCTTTTCAACACTTCCAGTTTTTCTTTTAATGTACACGAGTTATGTTTACGTTTGCTTGCCATGATGATTAACAGCAGGGACAAGCACAGAATGTAAAGAAACCACACTACACACCACTCACAAGGACTCACAAAACACAGGGCAAGTGCGCGCACACGAACAATAACATTGCACAAAACACATCACTCGGCAGTAGCAGGTGGCACACTGACTCAGTGACTCATAGTTTGGGAACGGAAATCAAGAGGAATGCGTAGGTCTAGGTCACTGCCCTTCCGCTACTACTCACGTACCGCCCGTCATATCGATTTTACCTCCGATCACAGTCACACTACAGTGCAGTTTAAATAGCAGTGCACTAGAATACGTAATTTCTTACCTTTAATTCTTGACACATCAGACACTTAATACGCCTCATAAAGTCAATATATGGCATTATATGACAAAACTCCGCCTAATCTGAATTTTCGCTAATCCGAACAGGGTTCGGTCCCAATTAGTTCGGATTAGCGGCACTCTACTGTATTTGTTTACGTCTGTTTTATTCACAGTTAATTCCCAGTATGACTTTTTCTTTCATTTACTTTTATTATAAAAATTTGCAACACTCAGACCTCCGGACTTCAAAGAAAGGTGAATCATTCGCCTCTCATGAAAGACAAGACCCCAGATGACTATGCCAGAGTTGCTGCCATGCCCATCACTGCCATCCAGTACTCTTGCGGCTCTTTTCCTGACAGACACACCACGTGCTCAACGGACCCAAAGCCCACTAGCGCAGTGTTATGAGCCCACACCTCCAACTCTGTGGTCGGGTTTGACCAGTTGGCCTGTACACTGCGCCTCACTTGTCCTGCCAGCGGTGGACACCTCTGTGTTTTTCTAAGTAATCAATGTAGCTGGTGGTGTTAACATGTGCAGTGCACCATCTGCTGGAATGTGTTTTGAATTGTGTGCGGTAATGAGATGCATTGCATTTTTCCATTCCAACAGCTGGTGCATCACAGATATTTGTAGTAGTAAATCGCATTGCTAATAATGTTTTTGATGTGCCATCTGTTGGAATGAGAGAGACAAAGCAAATGGACAGACATACAGACACTTCTCTTTTTATTAAAGTGGAGAAACTGATTTCTGTCTGTCCGACAGTTACTGTCTGTTGGATGTATTCAGCATTAACGCTTGCAGTGCAGTGTGTCCATCTGGATGCAGTGCCTTGGGTTACATACAATTTGGTATGGGATTTGTAAAAGCAGTGCTAATGCTTGTGATGTGCCATCTGTTGGAATGACAAGTACAGTGCATTTTAGTACTACAGTTGTTTTGTGAGGCACCATCTGTTGGAATGACAGAAACATAAGAAACGGCTGGACAAACAGTCATACAGTCACACAAACACTTTATTTTTTATTAATCTAATTTCTGTCTGTATGGCACTTATCCCCTGTTGAACATTTTAATATTTACAGTGCAATGTATCTGACTAGGTACAATGTCTGTGTTACATGCCATTTGGTATGAGATTTGTAAAAGCAGTGCTAATTTTTATGATGCACCATCTGTTGGAATGACAAATGCAATTAATTTTATTACTACACATGTTTTTGATGCACCATCTGCTGGAATAACAAGTGCAATGTATTTTATTACTGGAAATGTTTCATGATGTGCCATCTGTTAGAATAACAAGTGTTATAAATTTTATTACTACACTAGTTTTTGATGCGCCATCTGTTGGAATGACAAGTGCAATTAATTTTATTACTACACATGTTTTTGATGCACCATCTGTTGGAATGACAGAGAGATAACAAATGGATGCCCAGACACATCTACACTTCTCTTTTTACTAAAGTGGATGAGCAGATTTCTGTCCATCCAGCAGTTTCCCTCTGTTGGGCGTATTCAGCGTTAATGTTTGCAGTGCAGCGTGTTCGTCCAGTTGCTCAGGCCATTTGGAACAGAATTTGTAAAAGCGGTGCTGATGTTTGTGATGCGCCATCTGTTGGATAGCATTGACATAGCAAGCGGGTGGACGCACAGACAGACACATTTGCCTTCATTAAGGTGGATTAGAAGGAGTCCAGTAAGCGACTCCCTCATTTCTTTGTGTCGTTCATATATAAAACAGCTTGTGCTCGACTGTGCGCTCTTTAATTTTGTAGTTTGCCTCAGGACGGAGCTCACAACTTATGAGCTAATCCTCATAATGTCTGAAATGCATTGGCACGTCTTTAGATGCAAGTTAAACGTATGCGTAAATATTGTAAAAAAAAGGCCGCATGCTTGTATAAAAGAGCTTGAAACTTAAATCCCAGTGACGTGCAGGTTAGCAGCCCACTTGTCACGTAATGATCGGCTGACAAGGACGTCTGTGAAATGATAAGCGGGACAATTGCGCTAATGATAACACGGATGACCTCCTCACCCTCGGGTCACGGGACGTGAATGTCTGCGGCGCGGCAGGCGAGCGTCTTTGAGGAGAGCGCTCTTCGAAGACACGCGCTGATTTGACAGCCCGCTGTAAGAACATGAAAGGTCTGATTCGACTTCAAAGAGCTGCGCTGAATGTCACACTCCGGCTCTTGAGTGTCTCGCTCTTAGTCTGTCAGGTGGCATGTGTAGCAGTCACCGGCGTGCCACTTGACGACGGCGACATGGCGTGACGCACGTGTATCAGGGAGGCCTGGCGTCACGTCAAGCCTGATGAGAGCGGCATACGAAACAGAAGTGCCTTCATAAAAGATGAATGTCATCTCCGAGCTTTTGTAGGCCACCTAATGCCACTCCAGGTGTGCCGTCATTTGTTTTTGTCGTTAAAGTTGCTGTTCTGTCATTATAATTGATCTTGTTGTGGCTCGGGCTTTTTTGTTTTATAAGGCGTCCTTTTTCAGTTCCACTGGCAGTTTAATAGCCGAGAACGCTTTACACAAATTATTGTCTTCTTCTGGTGGACTCGGCAGCTTTCCAGTTTGGTGGCCATTCGGACCCAGCAGGTAGTCTCGGCTTCTTCAGCCACAGAAGGACGTGGAGCCACTGCTGTGCCTTCTTGGATATTGAGATGGTGCTCATTGACCAAGGAAGGCAAGAAATCTGATGCTGTCGACCACTTCCAGCTCAGAGCCCTCGATGTAGACAACAGGGGCCTCCCCAATCTCAACCATCATCTCCTTCGTCTTGTAAGCTTAGCTGGTGGACCCTCTATACACAAGTGAGGGCTTTCACTAATCAGGTCCAGTCAATCGAACTGACCACAGGTGGACCTCCAAGAAGGTGTAGCAACATCTCAGCGATGATCAATAGAATCACATCTGTTGGAATGACAAATGCAAGGCAGGAACAAACCCTGGGCAGGGCACCAGCCCACCACAGGGGGCACACACACGCACACACTAGGGACCACCTAACCTGTATGTCTTTGGACTGTGGGAAGAAACCCACGCAGACACGGGGAGAACCCGGGAAGTGAATCCAGGTCTCCTAACTGCAAGGCAGCAGCGCTACCACTGCGTCACTGTGCCTCCCTGAAATACATTTTATTACTACAAATGTTTTGTGATGCGCCATCTGTTGGAATGACAAATGCAATCCATTTAATAACTCCAAAGGTTTTCTGATGCACCATCTGTTGGAATGATAAATGTAAGGCGTTTTATTACTCCAATGCCTTGTGATGCACCAGCTGTGCAAACGACAAATGCAATGCATTTTATTACTACAAATGTTTTATGATGCGCCATGTGTTGAAATGACAAGGTGGTACTGTTGACCAGTTCCAGCTCAGAGCCCTCGATGTGCAGTGCAGTGCGGACAGCATGAGCCTCCCTAAACTCGACCATCATCTTCTCCGTGTTGTCCACACGGCTGGTGGACCTTCTGTAGACAGGTGTGTGACTTCGCTAATCAGATCCAGTCAATTGAACTGACCACAGGTGGACCACCATGAATTGTAGAAACATCTCAACAATAATCAACAGAACCAAATGTCAAGTGTTATAACAAAGGGTCCAAATACTTGTGTCCATGGAAGAGTTCACGTGTTTTTTGTTTCTCAAATGTATAAAAGTTTTTTGGGTTTTTTTTTGTGTCATCATGGATGTAACGAGAAGTCAAACAAAGAGACTCCTTTTTTTTGGCTAACTAAACAGATTACAATATGTGAGCTTTCAAGGAAGTGCAGGCCCCTTCTTCAGGCAGGATGTACTACAGAGACTGCAGATCCGTGTGTTTATATAGACGGCATTGGAAAACCTTTAAGTGAGACATCTGTGATACCCGGGCGCGTACAGCCGCCCTGGCCCCGACACGCACACAACACACACTTTCATTTACAGTCGGGGAGCACAACACACTACACAAACACCAGCACGGCCCCTTCTCTCAGCCAGTCCTGGCCCCTTTTTATAGGGCACCCGGTGCCCAACGAGCTTCTTTCAGGTTCTGCCAAAAAGGGCCCTCAAAACGTCCACGGGCCCCAACAAGGTTGACCTTCTATGTCCCTGCTGGAAACCAAGGGGGCTGCCCTCTGTCGGTCCAGGATGGGGAAACTGTCCTAGAAATACTCTCTCTGTCCTTCCATAATCACGGCGTCCCAACCGGGTGAGGTCCCCGGCCGTCCACCACACATCTTAGATGATAAAAATTCATTAATTTTCCAATGCCATCTCTTATCCAACTGTCTATTACAGCCTGCCTGAAGAAGGGGCCTCAGTTAGCCAATCAAGGGGGTCACTTGACTTCTCATTACATCCACAATGGCCAACACGGTTCAGCCCCCTGGGACTTTGCCATCCTGGGGTACTGAGTGAGAGGAAAATGATTTTCGTCCAAACATTTCTGAACATAAAATGGGCCGAAGGCTCAACTTCCAGCAGGACCCAAAGCACCGACGTGACAGGCGTGGCTTAGGGATGACAGGGCCCTGTGGGAGGAGCCTTTTCCGTGACAGAGTGCACCGTTATTCACTGCAGACGCTTTAACGAGTTTCCTCGTTTGACCGTCACGTGTCGCCCCCCGAGACTAGGAAAGTGACTCACATCTGTTTAAAGTAAAAATCGAGTTTGACAATTAGTAGTATTTGATGACGTGGATATCTCGGTGGCACTTTGCGTGTTTTTTGTGCCCATCGGTCTTACAGGTCATGTTTTTAGACAGAAGAGCCAACGCTGGGAGGGATTTAAGTCCGATTAAACAGATGAAAGTCGAGCGAGGCGAGGTCTGGAGTGAGCACGAGAGGATCGAGGAGAGATGGAAGAGGGTCTTCGATGACAAGTCAAGGGTGGCATTTGGGGGACGGGAGTCACATGAGAAGGGTTAGTACTGAGAATAAGGAGGGAGAGCAGTAGAAGAGGGAGGAGACGTGCGGTGGGATCTGATGAGGAAGATCAGTGAACAGGAGAGAAGAGCAGAGGAGTGGAGGGCCACTGGGATTGGACCCTTTTATAAGGCGAAGGGAAACTAAAGAGGGACAAAGCTGATGAAAATCTAGGAAAGGGTTAAAGAGAGAAGGTTTGGGGAAGAGACCACCATAGGAGAGGGGCAGCTTGGTTTTATGTCAGAGAGAGGAACAACTGATTGTGAGAAGCATCGAGGAACACAGAAAAGATTGCAGATAGTGGTCCTGAATTTGGAGAAGATGCCACGTCGAGAGGTCTGGAGGGGCATGAGGGAGAAAGGAGGACCACCAGAGGAGTGTGTGAGGGAGTGAGCACTTGGGCTGGGGTAACAGGCAAGACCCCAGTTAGAGGAGGGAGGCCCCAGGGGTGGTCTTGAAGTCCTCACCTCCTTGTTCTGTTTATGGAGGTGTTGACTTGTGGGATTGAAAGACCAGTCCTCCCACACCCAGGGGGCAGGCTTTGAGCTGAAGACACGGTGTTGTGTAGCACCAGAAATGAGGAAGAGGAGTGAAAGTTGGGAGGATAGAGAAGAGGGGCTTTGGAAGATAGAGGGTTGAAGATAAATTAAGAAGAAGAAGACGGAATATCTGAGGTTTTTTGATGACCAGGATTCCGAAGTTTGCCAACAGGGGGAGCCACTGAAAAAAGTGGAGAAGTTTAAATATCGAGGATCAGTGGGAGTCCAAGATGGAGAATCACATCCAGAGAGAACTCACAGAGTGCTGTGTGATCAATATGGTAAGAGCAGCGGTGATGTGTGGAGCAGAGACCTGGACAGTGAAGGAGAAAAAGATGGCGGAAATGAAAAAGTGGAGATGGAGATGTGGAGCTACAAAGAAGGAAAGGAGAAGAAACGAGACCATCAGTGGGGCAACCAAAGAGGCAGAGAAATCTAAGAAAGCACAGGAAAGGAGAAGTGATGAAGAGTGACATGGAACATGTGGGCAAAAGAATGATGGGAGTGGAAGTCCAGGGGAAGAGAAAGTAAGTGAGTCTAAAGAAATATAAGATCTGAAGGAAAAGAGCCTGACTGAGGAGGAGGAGGAGATCGGAGCTGTGTGAAGAAGGCTGATCAGGCACATCGACCCGGCATAGAAGTGGGAACAGAGGAAGAGGATGCTGTGACCGCTCATGACTTAATTCCCTGGATTCACACACACTTAGATCTGCTCGTCTCTGGCGAGTGTCCCTACAAATTTGCTCCACACGACAGTGTGACGCGTTTGCAAATAATTCCACAGATCTTCGTTTTAAAAGTTTTAGTGACATTTATGGTGGGCCGGGGTGTGTGTCTTATCACCATTACTGTTTACTCCGTACACAAGTGACCTGAGGCAGAGCAATGACCAATAACAATAGGATTTTTTTCATGGGAACAGATTCATCATTTTCCTTTTATTTCTTATGGGAAAAATTCATTTGGTATACGTCCTGTTTGGTATAAGTGCAAGGATCAGGAATGGATTAAGGACGTACACCAGGGTACCACTGTAGGCTCATAGGACGCATATCTGGGGAGGATGGAAGCCACCATCTAAATCAAGTGGACTGGATGATAATCTGCTGCAATGACAACTCTGTCACTCGGAATGTAAAAAAGACCAAAGAAATGATATTTGATTTTAAGAGACAGAAATCTGTATGCTCACCTATTGTAGTTCTGGGAGAGGAGGTAGAAATGGTGACCGAATAGAAATACTTAGGAACTTACCTGGATGACAATCTCAACCGGAATACAAATACAAAAAAAATGACTCTGTAAATGCAACCAGCGCTTATTTCTCCTCCATAAACTCAAACTATTTAGAGTAGACAAGGAGCTCATGTTGTCCTTTTATCGCAGCCTGTGGTCACGTTCAGTTTCATGGCCTCGTTTAATAATCCGACAAACCAAAACTCCAAAAAGCTCCAGCAGATTACAAAGTGTGCAGCTAAAGTTATTGGGGCCGATGGAGATGATTTGACTAGTAGTGTGTGTGTGTCAGAGGGCAGGCAACGATAAAGAAACTGGAAATCATCTCAACTGGTGACCGACGTCCATTACATGGAGAACTAAAGTTCAGTAAATCAGCAAGGAAACCCACACAAATCGCTCCAGGAACTCCTTTGTTCCTCCTTGTGCCATACGACTGTTCAATAACTTTTTTTTTTTGGCTTCGCTCGCCAACCCCCGTTTTTGTTTTTCCGGATACACACTTTTAAGATTTTTTGTTTTCTTTGAATTGTTGCTACTTCATTAGTTTCACTTTAATTTCAGAACTTCTGTAAAAACAATATTTGGAATCTTTGGAGTCCCAACGTGCTGAATCTTTTTAATGAGCTCCATGACACGTGTTTGATGACTTTGTACCCTAATTCAGGACAGGTGTCTCCGTTTGTAATTTCAGCACAGACAACACGATCTTCATCATCATCAGCAGTTCATCATTTTTAATACAAAGTAACCAATAAACGCATGTGAGGTAAACTCCGTTTTTAAAATTCTCTGACTTAAACTTCAAAGCCTCACAATATTTCTATACTTCTGACAGATCACCGGTGTCCATGTATTCGATCTCTATTCGCCTTTTTGTTATTTCTCTTTCTTTGCGCTAATGTGATCTCTACTTTCTTTGTTTTGTCGTTTTTTTCTGCTTTCATATTCTGTCTCTCGCTCTGCGTGTGTTTCTACGAGTCTTTTGAATTCCACTTTTCATTTCCTCTAACCTGCTCTGCATGTGTTTGGCCCCCTTTGTTTTTTTAACCTCTTTATGATGTTTGACTTTGTTTTCTGCTCTTTGTCTTTTATTTCTGACCTCGCTTTGTCCTGCTTTTGTTTCAATGTCACCTGGTCCGTGGTGATTATTTTCCAATTTTCGAGTAATAATTTCCATTTCTTTGCACTCCTGCGATCTTTACTTTTTTTTTTTTATATATTTTCATATTCTTTCACTTTCTCCACATGTGTATCGCTCCGTTTTTTTTTTTAACCTTTTGAATTCCATTGCTTTCCTAATCTCTAACCTGCTCTCCATGTGTAGCACCAACGTCTGTGAACGTCTTTATGAAGTTTTACTTTGTCTTTTAATTCTGAGCCCAACTGGACCTGTTTTTTTTTGTTTCAGTTCCACTTGTTGCGGGCTGATCATTACTTTCCTTATTTTCTGAATTTGCACTTCGATTCTTCTTTTTCTTTTTTTTCTTTTTTCTCTCTCTCTCTCGTTTTTGAGTCTCTTTTCTCTGCGCTGCTGTTTCTTCTTCTCTTAGTCGTCTGCGTTTCATTTATAACGTATTGTCCTTCTACGCTTTATATGTGCTGAGAGCCCTGATCTGTGTCTGCTCAAAGCCTCCTTTACACGACTGAGTGAGTTGCTGCCCGCGCTCTTATTTATTTGTAAGTATGGCGTGTCTTGTAAGAATCTCGTGTTCTACGTCATGGCGAGACGGTCCTGCAGGGTCAATCTCTTGGCACAAAGTCTCATGCTTTAGGTCCCCACAAGACCCTCCGTGGCCAATCTCTCTAGTCTCGCGGGCCTTTTAAGTGTCTTCCATGATCTTAAGGTGAAGATCACGTCTCATCACCCTACTGTTTCTCTCCAGGATTATTTTTTATAATAGAGAGATGTATTATCTAACTGCCTTACCTTAACCTTTCTTGTTTCTGTTTGTCTGTTTTATTTCATTCTGTCTGTTATGAGATGCAACTGAGAAGGCAAATGTGATGTTTTCTTGTGTAAACAGAAATAAATAAAGAAACCTTAAACCTTAACACGGCCTCCAGCTTGTCTCACAGATGTTCATCAGGTTCTCTTCTCCATACTCTCCTCTGGCCGTCATTCTCGTACGTACTGATCTTAGTTTCATGTGTCCAAAGACAATTGTTCCAGAACTGGACAGGCTTTTTCAAAATGTCTTCTGGTAAAGTCTAATCTGTCCTTCCTGTGCTTGAGGTGGTCTGCACCTTGTGGTGAACCCTCTCTGTCTCTACTGTCATGAAGTCTTCTCTTGATTGTAGACTGATAGGTCAGAGAGTGGTCTCAGCTTGGCTTAATGTCGTGAAGGGGGTCTTCTTCACCAATTCTGTGATCATCCAGCACTTTTGTCTTCTGTGGTGGTCCAGACCTTCTGCTGTTCCTTCTCTTTCAGAATCTACCAAACAGTTGAGTTGCCCACTCCTGGTGTCTCTGCTGTCTCTCTGCTGAGTGTGTTTTGTCTTCTCTGCCTGTTTTTACTGTCATGGACGTCTCTTTGGACCTCAGATTGAGCGCTCACAGCCACAGCCTCCACACTTGGTATCAACTGCAGACCTTCTACCTGCTCAACGATTAATGAAATAGCGAGGGGCCTGCTGACGCCTGGCTATGGAGCAACTGCTCAGTCAAATGTCCAAATACGTCTGAGCCCCTGGAAACGGGGGAACCAGGTATAAAAATGGCTGCCATTGATAAACCCTTTAAATTAAAAGCTTAAAGCCTGCACTTCAATCCCGTAACGACTTCTTCATTTCAAATCCGCTGTGGTGGCCCATAAAGCCAAAACGATGGAAATCGTGTCGCCGTCCAAATCCTTACAGACCTGACTCAATTTCCCTGCAGCGGCTGGTCGTCAGATGTTTGATTTGTAACCCGTCTGATCTGCAGCTCATTCCCATTTTCTGTTTTTCTTCTTATAAAAAATTCAATCCCAAATAAATAAAAATCGTGGAAGGGCAGTGGCGGTGACCGAGTTCTGACGGGCCGCGTCATAAGAGTTTGAAGAAGCCGCTCCATTTGCCAACCCCTCTGTCAACGGCTGTCTTCCTGACAAAGGACGTTATTTTACATTCCGGTCGTTAGAATCGCAGGTTGGTCTTTTGTGCCTTCATAAAGAAAATGGAATTCACCTCGGAGCTGTAAGTAACGGCCGTACTCGTCGTTTCACCGCACACACACTCAAACACACACACACACACACGCAGAGTTTGTCAGTGGTTTGTTTACCTGCTAGAGAATAAGCCACTTATTCCCAGAAATCTATTTCTCCACACTGAACATCTGCCTCTCGCAACAGTAATGGTGGCAGCAACTTGTTTAAATAATGACGGCCGCCAAATGGCTCATGAATCCCATTAGTGCAGCCCTATGATATACGAGGAGCGGACATGGCGGACACTAAGTCACTAGGGTGACACTAAGCGCTCAGTGTCACCTATTTGCCGAGTGCATTACTTCATTTATTTGTGACAAGGCGCTTATGTTCAAGTGGACGCCCAGCAGTGGATCAAAACCCGACTTTGCAGTGTGGAACTAAGAGGAGATCCTCAGGGATAATTGGTGTCTCACTGAATATCAGAACAAGGTTAATCCCAAGTCTAACACATTGTCTGCTGGACCATTTATTACCAGATATGAAAAACAATAAATTCTATCAAAATTCATAATGAAAGGCTGCACAGATCAGAGGTGCCCTGTCATTTCGGTTTGCATGTCGAAGTGTCTTTTGTACCCCGAGTCGGTGGGCTGCTCCTGTCCTTATTTTTGCCTCGCTAGAGTATGGAGACGCTCAGCTCTGTCTTAGTGTGCGGTGGCATTGCTGGTCATTCTGCAGTTTATTGAAAGCTCTTTAAAAACCAAATCACCAGGACCAGATCAGATTGACCCTCGACTTCTTAAGGAGGCCAGCGAGTGCAAATATAAACCACTGACACGCATTTATAGGAAGTCACTGAGCACTGGAGAGATTCTGGAAAATAGCAAATATCATCGTGTTATATAAAAAGGGTGACAGGGCAGATCTGAGTAACTACAGGCCAGTAAGCTTAACGGGCATCACAAGAACATTAATGGAAGGAATTATTAAGGATAAGTTGAGCAACGCCTGGCAAGGACAGGAGTTATTAGGAACAGACAGTGTGGGGTCAGAAGAGGGAGGTCGTGTTTTACTAACAGGCTGGAATTCTATGAGGAGGAAACAAAAGGATACGACCAGAGAGGAGCAGATGAGATTATTGATGTGGACTTTCAGAAAGCATCTGATGAGGTGCCACATGAGAGTGTGGGCATCAAACTAAAAGATGTGGCAGTTCAGGGTGTGTTGGGTGGTGGGTGCAGAATTGGCTCAGACGCAGGAAGTAGAGGGTGATGGTGTGAGGAACCTCATCAGAATTGGGTGATGTTAAGAGTGGTGACCAGCAGGGGGCAGTGTGGGGGCAGCTGCTATTTTTAATATCTAGAAATGATTTAGATAGCAATATAAGGAACAAGCTGGTTAAGTGTGCAGACGATACCAAGAGAGGTGGATTAGCAGATAATTTGGAATCCGTTATATCATCACAGAATGACTTGGAGAGCAGACAGGCTTGGGCAGATGAAATCTAATGTCAGTAAATGTAAAGAATTACACAAAGGAAGTGAAAATGTGAGGTTTGAATACACAATGGGGGTCGGAAAATTGAGAGTCCATTAAGGATTTAGGAGTCGTTGTGGACTCTAAGCTATCGACTTCCAGCCAGTGTAGAGAAGGCATTAAGAAGACTAACAGAATGTCAGGTTATATAGCGCCTTGACGTGTGGAGTACAAGTCACAGGAGGTTCTACTCAACCTTTATAACACACTGGTGAGGCCTCATCTGGAGTCCTGGGTGCAGTTGGGGTCTCCATAAAGACAGAGCAGCACAAGAGAAGGTCCAGAGATGAGCGACTAGGCTGATTCAGGGCTACAGGGGATGAGTGATGAGGGAAGATTAAAAGAGCTGAGCCTTAAGGAGATGAAGAGGAGACCTGACTGAAGTGTTTAAAATGGGGCATCAGTGCAGTGGATTGAGATGGTGACTTTAAAATGAGTTCATCAAGAACACGGGGACACAGTTGGAAACTTGTGAAGGGTAAATTTCACACAAACATTAGGAAGTTTTTCTCTACACAAAGAACGACTGACACTTGGAATAAGCGACCAAGTAGTGTGGGGGACAGTAAGACTTTAGGGACTTTCAAAACTCCACTTGATGTTTTTTAGAAGAAATAAGTGGACAGGACTGGCGAGCTTTGTTGGGCTGAATGGCCTGCTCTTATCCAGAGTGTTCTAATATTCAAATAGAAGAAGAAGGTCACTTTGTAAGTTGACAACAGGACGTCTGGTGGCCTCTCCAGTGTCCCCAAATACCTGACTGCCTGCCTCTTTGTCAGAATTACAGACAATGTTACACTTGAAGAAAAGATCAATTATTACAAAGATGTCGGGGCACCTCATCTGCTAGCTGACAGACTGATTGCTCAGCCTTCTTATGTACCCCTCTTAAGAGCTGTAGTGCCCCTCATCTTCAAATGCCTTGTGGTCTTCATCAGGGTGTCCTGTCTTGTTCATAATTATGGGCACTGCGGCCCCACTCAAGTCTCCCTGAATGGACACTTCCATTAGTTGTGCCAGCCTGCTGTCCTGTATTACAGAAGATATGAGACCCGGTTTGATGGGCAGTGCCACCTTTCAGACTTCACGTCCGAGTTCAGTCTCTAATAATGAGGTCAGCGCAGAGTCTAAGATCTGTCCGTCAGAATATTCGTCTCTCGAGGTACCCAACTGTGGCAGAACTGTGCCCAGGTCAGCAGTATCTGTGTTCCCCTCTCAGACTTGCCTGTCTTCAGTGTTTAATTTTTGTGTCGCTCAGATGCCCGCCGCCGGCTGAGATGCCACAGTCTTTTGTTGCATTTCTCATTAGCGTTTCTCATTTGTTGGGATGCACGGCTTGGGGCAGCTTTTTTTTTTTTCCTGCCGTCTTCTGCGCTTTATTGTTTTTTTATTTTTTAAACCCTAAAATATAAACTTTGTTATGACACTTAAATAAGACAAGCATCTTATTTAACTGGCCGAATTTCTCTACAACTGACCTGCCCGTCTCACATCTTTCAATTCTGAGAGTTCCGCTTGTCCAGCCGTCTCTTGGACAGCCGCCTGCTGTTGCGCCGGACTCCTGTGGGTTTCGTAGATTTGAAGGGGTCTCAGTGTTTTTCAAGATACACTCCACTTCCTCCTCAAATTTCCAGATCTGCTGCGGGAATTTTGCCCAAACATAGACACACAGACGCTCCGTCTCCAGTGTGAAGTACTCGTCAATCCGTCCTCCTTCAGCTGCAGAAAGCCACCATTTTAGGGTGCACTTGGAATTCTTCAACCAAGGGTCATCCTGAGCCCCTCCAGCCCCATCAGGCAGGAGAAGCGACTCACAACACCCGACCTGTTTTGACGCTGGGCAGTGGACAACACCCACACGTGCCAACGTTCCGACAAGGCTCATTGTTTTATTTAATTGTTGTGTGAACCGAAGGCGGGCTGAGAGGTAAGAATTGTTGGGGTTCCAACCCGGCGATTCCCCCTTTAATTGTCAACAAAACTAATGTAATTAGTTTTTAGGAGAAGAGCTCTGTCTCTGTCTTCTGCCTCTCGCTTCCCAAATGGCAACCTTGATAAGTTTAATTCTGCCTGCTCCTGGAAGGGGCGGGGCCTCCAGTACTTGGTGGAGGCGGGGTCAGGCATTGTTTCCTTGGTGACAGCTTCATGCTGGAGGGGCCATCAGAGACACGGTTAGCGACGGCGCCCCCTCCTGCATGACGGTGGTAATGTTGGGAGCCCGTGAGACACTTGAAACCTTCAGATGGCAAAGCTGTTTGTTTTATTTAATGTTCTGCCTTCTCAGTTTCTAGATAGATAGATAGATAGATGGACGTGAAAGGCACTATATGATAGATAGATACTTTATTAATTCGAAGGGGCAATTCAAATACTCCAGCAGCAGCATACTGATAAAGAACAATATTAAATATCAGAGTGATAACAATGCAGGTATAACAGACAATAACTTTGTATAATGTTAACGTTTACTCCCCCGAGTCGCATAGTGTGGGGTCTCCTCAGTCTGTCAGTGGAGCAGGACAGTGACAGCAGTCTGTCTGTGAAGCTACTCCTCTGTCTGGAGGTGATCCTGTTCAGTGGATTCTCCATGATTGACAGGAGTCTGCTCAGCGCCCGTCGCTCTGCCACGGATGTCAAACTGTCCAGCTCTGTGCCTACAATACAGCCTGCCTTCTTAAAAGTTTGTCCAGGCGTGAGGCGTCCCTCTTCTTTATGCTGCCTCCCCAGCACACCACCGCGTAGAAGAGGGCGCTCGCCACAACCGTCTGATAGAACATCTGCAGCATCTTATTACAGATGTTGAAGGACGCCAGTCTTCTAATGAAGTATAGTCGGCTCTGTCCTCTCTTACATAGAGCATCAGTATTGGCAGTTCAGTCCAGTTTATCACCCAGCTGCACCCCCAGGTATTTACAGGTCTGTACCCTCTGCACAGTCACCTCTGATGATCACAGGGTCCATGAGGGGCCTGGTCCTCCTAAAATCCACCACCAGCTCCTTGGTCTTGCTGGTGTTCAGTTGTAGGTGGTTTGAGTCGCACCATTTAAGAAAGTCCTTGATTAGGTTCCTGTACTCCTCCTTTTTATATAATGTAGCGCAAAGTGCTTTACATGATGAAGAAATGAGAAAAAAAGACAAAGTGAGAATTAAAATAAGGCAACACTAATTAACATAGAATAAGAGTGAGGTCCGATGGCCAGGCAGGACATAAAAAAACAAAAAAAAAAAAAACTCCAGACGGCTGGAGAGGAAAAAATCAAATCTGCAGGGGTCTGAGGCCACGAGACCACCCAGTCCCCTCCAGGCAGTCTACTTAACATAAATCAAACTGCCATCTTTGTATTTAGGGTTCTCATGGAAGGACTTGATGATGATGGTCATGTAGACTTCTGGCCTTTACTCCATCAATGTAGGAGCATCACGGTGCTTTGAATAGGTGCTGGCAGTGCAGGTCGCCACCACAGAAAACCAGGAAAAGAACCAGAAGAGAGAGTTGGGGTCAGTACGGATTTTAGAGCCACCATGAATAGTTATTATAATAACTTGAACATACAGAGTATCAGGATTAAATTAAAATGAAGTTATGAGAAGGCCATGTTACAGTAATGTGTTCTCAGCAGTGTTTTAAACTGCTCTACCGTATCAGCCTGGCGAATTCCTATTGGCAGGCTATTCCAGATTTGAGGTGCATAGCAGCAGAAGGCCACCCACCTCACCACAATGCCAGGCTTAACATCTTTAACTCTGCCACCTCCAGCTGTCTCCTGTGCCACCGTCACCAGCCCATATAACACAGCTGGTCTCACTACCATCATGTAGACCTTCCCTTTCACTCTCGCTGATACCCGTCTGTCACAAGTCACTCCTGACACTCTTCTCCAGCCACTCCACCCTGCCTGCACTCTCTTCTTCACTTCTCTTTCACACTCCCCATTACTCTGTACTGTTGATCACACTCCAATGTAGTGATCTGAAGAGTGACGTGTGCTCCACTTGGCAGGTTGAACGGCAGATGCGCTGCTCCAATTCCAGGGACTTGGTGACACACGCTGGTACTTTTGCCAGTGGAGAGCTGCAGTGGTCCAAACCCATCAAGAGCGATGCCTGGACCAGGGGTTGTGCTGCTGACAGTAGCATCCTGGTACCTTGATGAGCAGATGGTCATATGAAGTGAACATAGTGGAGTAAAGATCAGTCTGGGGACTGTTTGGGGACAAATGTGACAGGGCCAGGGCACAGAATTGAGCATCACAAGTGACGAGCTCAGAACCAAATGCCAGTGAGTTACAATTCCCAGAATGCAACACCTAGCAGCTGATTTCAGTTGGACAGAAATTTGCTGAACAAGAGCGTCTTCAAATGCTTCTGACACACACATTGAGGGAGTTGGCATTTCAAATGGGCAGCTAAACAGGAAGAGAGTCTGGATTGAAATTTAATGCCATGCAGAGCTGGCACCACCAGACACCATCGAGTTGTGGAGAAGCAGTCAGGGACCTCACAAGGGTCTGTCTCTCCATGTGTGTCAGTGTTGACCCATCGACTACTCAGCATGTAAACGTCAAGATCTGAATGTCAGATGTGCTGCTTCAGGAAGTCAGTGCAATGATCTGAAGACAGAAGTGACCTGTGCCCAGCCACCAGACATGTCACTTCATTTTGAATTGTCTGCAGTGACTTGGTGACACACACCGGTAACTCCCGATTACAGCTGACCAACACCTGGGCCAGGAGTTGTGCCGCGCACTCCGTCAGATACGGGCTGATTCTCTGGATGTTGTAAAGAGTGAATGTGCCAGCCCCAGAGAGCGTACCACCTTAGTCTTTAAAGCACAGCTGGTCATCGATCACCACGTCGGGAATGCGCACCATCTTAGCGGGTGTTAGTGATAATGAGCCACCTTGAACAGAGATGCAGTGCTGAAGAGATGGACAACAAGAGCGATGCCTGGACCAGAGGTTATGCTACACTCTCTGGAGTTACCGGTGTGTGTCACCAAGTCACTGCAGACAATTCAAAATGAGGTGACATGTCTGGTGGCTGGGCACAGGTCACTGCTGTCTTCAGATCATTGCACTGACTTCCTGAAGCAGCACATCTGACATTCAGATCTTGATGTTTACATGCTGAGTAGGTAGCTTGGCTTACTGCTGAGAGAAGTGTTGGTGACACCAACAGGGGGCACTCACCCTGTGGTCTGTGTGTGGATCCCAATGCCCCAGTGCAGTGACGAGGGGGGGCGCTGTACTGCAAAAATGGCACCGTCTGTTGGATGAGCCATAAAATCGAGGACCTGACTTTCTGTGGTCATTGACGATCCCTGGGCATCCTTTGTAAAGAGTAGGGGGTATCCTGATGTCCTGGCTCGATTGCCCACCACGGCCTGGTCATTCTGGCCCCCTTATTGTCCCCCTGTCTCTCAGCCCTTCACCATCTAACAGCTAATGTGTGGTGAGAGGACTGGCACAAAATGGCTGCCATTGCGTTTCCAGGTGGGTGCTACACATTGGTGGTGGTTGAAGTGGCTCCATACTCACTATGAGTAGTGAGAAAAGAGCTATAGAAATGTAAAGAATTATATTATTATTATTATTATTATTATTAATGTTGTTAGTTTCTCTCCTACAGGGTTAACTGTAGAGTTTAGGATACGGATTGTTGTGAAGCCCATCTGCAGGCATAACTATGTGGTTGTTGTAATTCCGGTGTTGCTTTGGACGCTTGCACCTTCATGCTTGTACTGTATGTATTTAACTTGATTTGTAAGTCACCTTGGATAACGTCGGCTAAATAAATCTCTCTATTATAAAAAAAATCTTTGGGAGGGAGGCTAGGGAGACGAGACGTGATCTTCGCGGAAGACAATTTGACGTCCCGCGAGAGACACTTTAACTTTCTCTCAGCTCTTAAAACAACGACAAGCAAAACACGAAGCTCGCCAGCAGCAGCAAGCCAGCAGATGATCCGACCGCTTCTCCATAGCGTGTGTTCAGCAAAAGCCGCCATACCTCCCACCCCACATCCACCATTTCACAACGCGAGCGGCAGAGACACAAAGTGGCAAAAGGACAGCTGCTGTACAGGCTTTAAAATGAACAACGGGCAGCGCGACAAACAGAACATGCAGCTCGCCAGCAGCAGCTGATCGGACAGCATCTCCTTAGCCTGCGTTCAGCTGCCGCTCCCCTCCCTTCACAACGTGAATACGTCCTGCGAGAAAGAGATTTAACCACGCCCGGGGCCAGAAATAAAGGACAAGTACTGTTTTTACAAAAGTTTTAAAATAAAAGTGAATATAATGCATATGTAACAATTCCCTCTCTTTAAATTGTATATCCGGTAAACCAAACCCGGGGGTGAGCGAGCGAAGTGAGCAGGGGGCGGAGCCCCCTAGTCATAATAATAATAATAACCACCCAGCTCATTCAGTATGCCACAGCCTTTATAGGGCTGGGGGGCAGTCCCTTGATGAAGATTGACAGGTGACCCCGCCCACAAAGCACACCATGTAGATTTGATTATTTGTCTGACGCTCTAATCCAAGGTGACGTACAACATTTGAAATGCAGTAAGCGCCTTGGGTATGGGAAAGTCAAGTCAAGTCAAGTTGGGGAGCATGCACTGGTACAGAGTGTTGCCGCACCCACCACACGTCGAAACAGTTCGGAATTCCGGTTGGCAACCCCCCAGGCAGACACGCGGTCCATTCCTACCCTCCGGAAATGACCCTCTATCTGTCGCAGCCAGGTTTTATGTGGGCAACCCCTTGGCCTGGTCCAGCCACTCGGGTCCCCAACAATGAGGATCTTACGAGCTGATCACCCTCGGGGAAACGTGCCACATGGGCATAGTGCCGTAACTGACGCTCCCTCACAATGCAGGTCATGTGCCTCATTCAAAGTCAAACCAGCGGGACCCAAGAATTTTCCGGAGAGACACAGTACCAAAGGAGTCCAGCCGTCATCTCAGGTCATGGATAGCGTCCATGTCTCGTAACCATATAGTAAGTCAGGAAGCACCAGGACTCTAAAGACTTGGACCTTCGTCCTTCTGTGCCACACACCCCTTTCCAGCGACCTCATGACCCCTCATGCTCTCCCAATCCGTCTACTGACTTCACAGGAAGAAGTCTTGTGAAGTCATGGGAAAGGCACTGTATAAATAAAATGTATTATTATTACGGTTGGTTCCATTTCTTTTGTTTTTTCCATTGCCATACAGATGGGTGAAGTGACCTGCTTAGGGTCACACAGTGCCAGTAGCCAGATTTGAACCCTCAACCTCAGGGTTTGAAGTCAGAACCCTTAATCAGTATGCCACACTGTGCCCTGCCTACCTGAGCACACAGTCGTCCATCTTAAGGCTCAGTAAAATTGTGCCAGTGTCCGTGTCCCTGACTCTCTCGATTAGCGTCTTTAGTGGCATCCTAGTTGGGACGCCCTGCCTGTATGCACATACAGCACTGACCAAGTGGGAATGGAAAAATAAAACAAATAAATAAATAAATGGAGGTTGCCTTTTTTGCATAGAGGTTTCTATTTTTGTAAGGCAAAAAAAAAAAGCATCTGCTCAGCGCACTTTGAGAGAAAAATCATTTGAGAGGAAGACATCTGGCTCAGAGCAGAATGGATGGCAGCCTAATGAGATTCCAAAGTAAATAAAACAAATTAGGATGAGGCTGCAGGAGATACTCCATTCGGGATGTGACAGTCGATAAACAAGCACAAATGAACCTCCTGGGGCCGGCGGGCAAACAAAACCGGACCATCAGAGCCGCTTGATGGCCCGCCAAGATGTTCGGGCGCCTCGTATCGGATTGTCTACTGGCCAGCCGGCCCACCCAGATCTCATTATGGTGGGCTGTAATTCTAATTATAGAGCGTCCTTCACAGCGAGTGCTGCCTCGGCTCAACTCAGACTCAGAATGGGAAATTAGGTTGGTCGGCAGGTTTTTTCAGAGAGGCTCAAGACGGCTCATTAAAACGAGAAAGGCGGCCATCAGACTGAAGTGCAACGTAGGACATCGAGACTGAGCTGGCACCGGCCTAAGGGCGCCATGTGTAAGGGGGTACCAAAACACTGTTCTCTATAGATTTGTGAGGCTACCCATCTCCAAGGCGGGGACCGGCCACGTGTCTCAATTTCAATTACGGATCTAAAAGACGGACGTTACTCTGGAGGTGTCTTACCGGGTGGATGCAACCAAGTCTGCCAAGGGGCATAATGTACCGTTAAGGCGGCCCTGCGTCAGACCATGTGTATCAAATATAAAAGTTCACCTGGCCTGCGGATGATAACTGTTAAGACCACAAGTTAAGCCTGGGGACGTTTAGAAAAATAACATTTGGTACAGTTGTGTGAAAAAGTAAGTGCACCCCATGAAACGTTCTCTCTTTTTCAGCATATGGAGGTGATCTTCATTTAAATACTACTTCCAGATGAAAGAGTGATCATTTAACAAGCATCAGGCCAGCTTTACATTTTATAGTCCACTGTATCAATTAAACAAAAATGTCAGTGAACTCCGTTGACACCCATTCAATTTTGATTCAGGTGCACATGATTAGAACATCATGAGAAGAGGACCCCCGTCTGCACCTCCCCTCTTATTTAAAGCTCGCACGTTGACTTTGACTTGTTGCTGAAGCGGGTGTTACACATTTTAACGCTGCACATCCTCATCCTCTCTGTGACACAACAAAACTGAGGACTTTCAGTCAAGGAGTCACTCAGCAGACGCGTGTCAAGAAACACAACTGGGGGTCCTTTATACTAACGGCAGTGTGCCTGTATAGCGCCTCACTGGATGGGTCAGACCTTCTCTTTTTTGTCACTCATTCTGATGTGCGTGTGTGTCTGTCTATTTATTAAGTGGGCTTCTGTAGTGAGACGTCAAGCAAATGACCCCTTTTATTGGCTAACTAAGCAGATTGCAGGATTATAATACACATATTGCCTGGTACTGTGGGCTTCTGTAAAAAGGGGTCACATAAAAATCTTTCTGTCTGTCTATCTATCATTATATAGTGCCTTTCATTTCTTTCTGTCTTTATATTGGTGAGGCCTCATCTGCAGTCCTGGGTGCAGTTTGGGTCTCCAGGCTACAAAATGGACATAGCAGCACTAGAGATGGTCCAGAGAAGAGCAATGAGGCTGATTCAGGGCTACAGGGGATGAGTGATGAGGAAAGATTAAAAGGTCTGAGCCTTTACAGAGATTAAGAGGAGACCTGAGTGAAGTGTTTAAAATGATGAAGGGAATTAGTCCAGTGGGTTGACTTTAAAATGAGTTTATCAAGAACACGGGGACACAGTAGGAAACTTCACACAAACATTAGGAAGTTTGTCTTCACACAAAGAACCACAGACACCAAGTGGAGTAAGAGATCAAGTGGTGTGGTAGACATTAAGACTTTAGGGACCTTCAAAAAAACATCAAGTGGAGTTTTTGAAGAATCACGTGGACAGGACTGGCGAGCTTTGTTGAGCTGAATGGCCTGTTCTTGTCTAGAGTGTTCTATCTATCTATCTATTATATAGTGCCTTTCACTCTATCTATCTATCTATCTATCTATCTATTATATAGTGCCTTTCATTTCTATCTATCATATCTGCCAATACTGATGCTCTATGTAAGAAAGGTCAGAGCAGACTATACTTTCTGAGAAGGTTGGCATCCTTCAACATGCAGTAAGATGCTGCAGATGTTCTACCAGACGGTTGTGGCGTGCGCCCTCTTCTACGCGGTGGTGTGCTGGAGAGGCAGCATAAAGAAGAGGGACGCCTCACGCCTGGACAAACTTGTTAAGAAGGCAGGCTCTATTGTAGGAGTAAAGTTGGACAGTTTAACATCTGCGGCAGAGCGACGGGCACTAAGCAAACTCCTGTCAATCATGAAGAATCCACTGAACAGTGTCATCTCCAGGCAGAGGAGTAGCTTCAGTGACAGACTTTTGTCACTGTCCTGCTCCACTGACAGACTGAGGAGATCGTTCCTCCCTCACACTATGCGACTCTTCAATTCCACCCGGGGGAGTAAATATTAACATTAATTTTATTTTAATTTTTTTCGTTTTTATTACTATTTAATTTAATATTGTTCTTTATCAGTATACTGCTGCTGGATTATGTGAATTTCCCCTTGGGATTAATAACGTATCTATCTATCTATCTATCTATCTATCTATCTATCTGTTTTATAGTGCCTTTCACTCTATCTATCTATCTATCTATCTCTCTAATAGTGTTTTTCATGTCTGTCTGTTTATCTGTCTATCTATCTATCTATCTATCTATCTATCTATCTATCTATCTGTTTTATAGTGTTTTTCATGTCTGTCTGTTTATCTATCTGTCTATCTATCTATTAAATGCTTTTCACACATTCATTTCATACTTACAGCCATTTTATAAGCTGGTGAAATAATAAATCAGGAGGCGCACTGTGCCGAACCTGCCACCAACCCTACTATCCCTAATTGTGGTGCCCGTGTTTCTAGTGTGCCAGCACTGACAGCAGCAGGTTGTCTTCCTAGTTGTTCTTCAGCATTTCAGTTTTTCAGATCTTCTCCTCAGCCCACGTCCAGTTACAGACACAGAGCTGCAGGCAGGGGCCTTAGCTGTCCTACACCCAGTGACTTACACACGTGGACAAAATTGTTGGTACCCTTCAGTCAATGAAAGAAAAACTCAAAATGGTCACAGAAATAACTTTAATCTGACAAAAGTAATAATAAATAAAAATTCTATGAAATTTAACCAATGAAAGTCAGACATTGCTTTTCAACCATGCTTCAACAGAATTAATAAAAAAAACTCATGAAACAGGCCTGGACAAAAATGATGGTACCCCTAGAAAAGACTGAAAATAATGTGACCAAAGGGACATGTTAATCCAAGGTGTGTCCACTAATTAGCATCACAGGTGTCTACAATCTTGTAATCAGTCAGTGGACCTATATATAGGGCTCCAGGTAGTCACTGTGTTGTTTGGTGACATGGTGTGTACCACACTCAACATGGACCAGAAGAAGCGAAGGAAAGAGTTGTCTCAGGAGATTAGAAAGAAAATTATAGACAAGCATGTCAAAGGTAAAGGCTATAAGACCATCTCGAAGCAGCTTGATGTTCCTGTGACTACAGTTGCACATATTATTCAGAAATTTAAGATCCATGGGACTGTAGCCAACCTCCCTGGACGTGGCCGCAGGAGGAAAATTGATGACAAATCAAAGAGACGGATAATACGAATGGTAACAAAAGAGCCCAGAAAAACTTCTAAAGAGATCCAAGGTGAACTTCAAGCTCAAGGAACATCAGTGTCAGATCGCACCATCCGTCGTTGTTTGAGCCAAAGTGGACTTCATGGGAGACGACCAAGGAGGACACCATTGTTGAAAACAAATCATAAAAAGCCAGACTGGAATTTGCCAAACTACATGTGGACAAGCCACAAAGATTCTGGGAGAATGTCCTATGGACAGATGAGACAAAATTGAACTTTTTGCCAAGGCACATCAGCTCTATGTTCACAGACAGAAAAATGAAGCATATCAAGAAAAGAACACTGTCCCTTCTGTGAAACATGGAGGAGGCTCTGTTATGTTCTGGGGCTGCTTTGCTGCATCTGGCACAGGGTGTCTTGAATCTGTGCAGGGTACAATGAAATCTCAAGACTATCAAGGGATTCTAGAGAGAAATGTGCTGGCCAGTGTCAGAAAGCTTGGTCTCAGTCGCAGGTCATGGGTCTTGCAACAGGACAATGACCCAAAACACACAGCTAAAACACCCAAGAATGGCTAAGAGGAAAACATTGGACTATTCTAAAGTGGCCTTCTATGAGCCCTGACCTCAATCCTATTGAGCATCTTTGGAAAGAGCTGAAACATGCCGTCTGGAAAAGGCACCCTTCAAACCTGAGACAACTGGAGCAGTCTGCTCATGAGGAGTGGGCCAAAATACCTGCTGAGAAGTGCAGAAGTCTCATTGACAGTTACAGGAATCGTTTGATTGCAGTGATTGCCTCAAAAGGTTGTGCAACAAAATATTAAGTTAGGGGTACCATCATTTTTGTCCAGGCCTTTTTCATGAGTTTATTTTTTTAAATAATTCTGTTGAAGCATGGTTGAAAATCAATGTCTGACTTTCATTGGTTAAATTTCATAGAATTTTTATTTATTATTACTTTTGTCAGATTAAAGTTATTTCTGTGACCATTTTGAGTTTTTCTTTCATTGACTGAAGGGTACCAACAATTTTGTCCACGTGTGTACGTCTGACACATTTAGCGAGGGTGGCATTGCCAGTGTCAACGCCTGCCACCTGGGTCTGCTTAACCCCTTGCTGTCCATGTTGAAGTTGTGTTTGTGCAGAAGGCATTGTGATTCCCATTAAGGTTTTAGTGGTCGAGTCAGAACTACTAAACCACATACTGTACTGTATATGCACACCTTAATACAAAGGTAAGTGTCTGTGTTTCTGTGTGTCCATCCAGTTTCTGTGTCTCTGTCATTCCAACTGATGGCGCATCACAAGCATGAACACTGCTTTTTCAAATCCTATACCAAATGACATATAATAGAGACATATCCATGGCATTTATCGTTCCAACAGATGGCACATCACAAACAGGTGTAGTAATTTAATGCAGTACGTTTTTCATTCCACCAGATTTTGATTTGATTTTGATTTTTCTACTTTGTTAACAAAAACATTTGAAGTTTTAATCCTATAAATATTTGTGGTGCGCCATCTGTTAAAATAACAAGTGCAATGCCTATGCCTCTATCATACCAGTGGAAGGCCTACATTTCCACATCTGCTCAGAGTCTGAGTACCACCTGTTAGAAAGCTAAAACGGCCACAGACGAGCAGGCTGTTTCTGTTCAGTGCAGACAGACAGCTAGCAGGAAACAGGAACAGTCGATGCCGTGTCACAGTCACACTCGACACCCTCGTGTTCTCAGCCTTAATATATTCTGTAATATGTTTTGGACAGCTTAGCTTTGAGCCCAGTAAACAGGCTTGATGGACTGAATGGTCTCTCATTTGTCAAATTTCTTATATTTTTAGGAAAGCTGTTGACCACTACAACTGTACACTCTCAGTGCTGGGGGGCTCTGCAGTTTTGTCTTCCCCTTAAGACTTTAGGACTTTAGAAAGATTTAGTTAAGAGCAGGCCACTCAGTTCAACAAAGCACGCCAGTCCTGTCCACTCAGTACTCCTAAAATAACATCAAGTTGAGTTTTGAAAGTCCCTAAAGTCTTTCTGTCCACCACACTACGTGGTTGGTTAATCCAAGTGTCTATCGTTCTCTGTGTGAAGAAAAACTTCCTAATGTTTGTGTGAAATTCACCCTTCACAAGTTTCCAGCTGTGTCCCCGTGTTCTTGATGATCTCATTTTAAAAGAACCGTCTCGATCCACTGGACTGATGCCCTTCATCATTTTAAACACTTCACTCAGGTCTCCTCTTCATCTCCTTAAGGCTCAGCTCTTTTAATCTTTCCCTCATCACTCATCCCTTGTAGCCCTGAATCAGCCGAGTCGCTCATCTCTGGACCTTCTCGTGCTGCTATGTCTTTATGGAGACCCAAACTGCACCCAGGACTCCAGATGAGGCCTCACCAGTGTGTTATAAAGCTTGAGCAGAACCTCCAGTGACTTGTACTGCACACATCAAGGCGCTATATAACCTGACATTCTGTGAGCCTTCTTCATGGCTTCTCAACACGGTCTGGCAGTCGATAGCTTAGAGTCCACTATGACTCCTAAATCCTTCTCATAAGGTGGACTCTCGATTTTCAAACCCCCCATTGTGTATTCAGACCTCACATTTTTACTTCCTATGTGTAATTCTTTACATTTACTGACATTAAATTTCATCTGCCCAAGCCTGTCTGCTGTCCAAGTCCTTCCATGATGATATAACGGATTCCAAATTATCTGCTAATCAACCTATCTTGGTATCATCTGCTAACTTAACCAGCTTGTTCCTTATATTCCTATCTAAATCATTTATAAATATTAAAAATAGCAGCGGCCCCAGCACTGCCCCCTGCTGGTCACCACTCTTAACATCGGCCAGTTCTGATGAGGTTCCTCACACCATCACCCTCTGCTTCCTGTGTCTGAGCCAATTCTGCACCCATCACACCCTGAGTTGCCACTTCTTTTAACTTGATGCCCACCCTCTCATGTGGCACCTCATCAGATGCTTTCTGAAAGTCCACATCAATAATCTCATCTGCTCCTCTCTGGTCGTATCCTTTTGTTTCCTCCTCATTGAATTCCAGCCTGTTAGTAAAACACGACCTCCCTCTTCTGACCCCAGGCTGTCTCTTCCTAATAACTCCTGTCCTTGCCAGGCGTTGCTCAATCTTCTCCTTCATAATTCCTTCCATTAATGTTCCTGTGATGCACGTTAAGCTTACTGGCCTATAGTTGCTTGGCTCTGCCCTGTCACCCTTTTTAAACAACGCAATGACATTTGCTATTTTCCAGTCCTTCAGAATCTCTCCAGTGCTCAGTGACTTCCTATAAATATGTGTCAGTGGTTTCTATCTGCACTTGCTGGCTTCCTTAAGAACTTGAGGGTCAATATGATCTGGTCCTGGTGATTTGTTTGACTTCAGCTTATTTAATCTGAGCAGCTCTTCTCTCTCTACAATCCCTCAGTACCTCCTTAGTAGTCCCTGTTGCTGCTCTGAGGTTATCCACTTGCTCACTTGTGAAGACCTCAGAGAGATGTAAGTTTAGGGCATCTGCTATTTCACTGTCTGTGTCTTTTAATTCCCTTTACTATTTCTGATACACTTCTTGACTCTTCTTTTACTACTAAGGAATCTCTGAGGGTCGTCTTTCGCCTTTTCTGTTATTCCTCTCCAACTGTCTTTTAGCCATCCTGATATCCTTCTTAATGGTTGCCCTCATGTTCTCATACGCGCTACGATTCACTTTGCAGTCATTAGTCTTATATGCCTTATAAAGCAGTTTTTTCTTTTACAACTTCTTTTTTAAATCTTTATTAATCCACCATTGAGTTTTTTTTAGTTTCCTATTAATTCCAAGTGTAGGTCTATCTCTGTCCTGCATTACATTTTTAAATCTGTTCCACTGCTCCTTGACTGTCTTATCCCAGTCTACCCTCCTTAGACTGCTGCATCTGCTCAAAATTAGCTCTACTAAAGTTCATCTTAACAGTTTTAGTCTTTGCATTGGCACTCTTCCAAAATACTGAGAGTTATATTATGGTCACATGACCCTAGTGGTCCAATCACCTCTACACCCTCAGTTCTATCCTGATTATTACAGAATACTAAATCCAGACAGGCTTCACCCCGTGTTGGCTCTTTAACATGCCGTGTTAACAAACAGTCACTGATTACGTCTAAAATCTTCTGCTCTTGTGCTCCTCCATCTGCAAGGTTATCCCAGTTAATATTTGGATAATGAAAGTCCCCCAGGACTATAATATCCCCCTGTAAATGCCTTTTTGATATTACTAAAGAGATGTGCGTTGAAATGACTGTCTGCATTGGGTGGTCACCCAACATCACCCTGAACTGCCACTTGTTTTAGTTTGATGCCCACCCTCTCACGTGGCACCTCATCCCAACACTTTGCGAAAGTCGAGAATACATTTTCAAGTCGTTTATCTTCAGTTCTGCTGCCCCCCGGCTCACTTTTCTGTTCTTCATATTTTTCTGACTGTTATTCTTCCACCATCTTTGCCATGTCTATTGCTGGTCACATGACTTACTGTGTCAGCTTATCCCACCAATAAAACTGCTGCCGTCCAGCTATTGGGTCCACAGTTCTGTCTGTCAGTGTTAGAGGGAGAAGATTGTAGTGTTAGGGTCACCCGGGCTGGGGTTCAAATTTGTGTTGCGTGTCTCTTTCGTTCATTCTTGACTCGTTTATCAATGTTGACTTATTTTTGATTTTTGCCTGTGTATGTAAGCTGCCTTTGTCGTATTCCATGAGTTTTGTGAGTGGTCCCCCCAAGAGGCGGACCCACTTGTCAATAACCACTAGAAACTCCCCCCCCCGACCCAGTAAATCCCGAGGGTCTTCCACAGCTCCTGGCGGTTCATTTTGACTGGACTCAGAAGTGGTGAGTTCATGTGTTTCTGTGAATGAGCATGGGAAAGGCGCTATATAAATAAAATGTAGTATTATTATTATCATCATTCGGTGTGCTTTGTGGTTACTGCATTTTTGATGTTTTGCTCAGCATTTCGACTGTTCTTGGGACTTTAGTTAGCTGGGCTTTTATGTAAGAGCTAGCTGAGGGGCTGAAATCAAAGTAATCAGCATAGACCTCATTGCAGTGCACCGTCTGCTGGAGTGTATTTTGTGATAACGTCTGTCTGTGCAAACATCCCATTGCTAGGTCTCTGGCATGCCAACATTTATAGAAATATAATGCATTGCATTTGTCTTTCCAACAGATGGCGCATCACAAGAATTTGTAGTAAAATGCATTAGTTCAAGAATGTGTGATGCGCCACCTGTTGGAATGACAAATGCAATGCATTGTATTTCTATAAATGACAGAATGCCAGAGAAATGTTTCTGATGCGCCATCTGTTGGAATGAAAAATGCAATGCATTGTATTTCTATAAATGTTGGAATTCCAGAGACCTAGCAATAGGATGTTCGCACAGACAGACACTCGTCCTTTTATTAAGGTGGAACTTTGGCAATTCCAACCACAGACGGAATCGTAACGGAGCTGCGCCCCTCATTGTGGGGTAGCCAAGGCCAGCGTGGTGGGTGGAGCTTACATTTTAGCCATGCAGCGCTTTATAAAAGCGACTAGAGCTGACCATCAATGTGCCACCCCCGCCCCTCACGTTTAAGGGTCTTCTTTCACAGTGCGATGCAGGGGTGAACATCTCGTTTATGGCGCCTTTTTTTTTTCTTTCTTCTACAGGCAGGAGCCCAGTGAGGACCCACCAATGGACAGAGAAGATGGGAACCTGGGAGCTGCCCCCTGATTGGTAGCCCCACGAGCCTGGACCTGACGTTTTTAAAAAGTAGACATAGACGAGAGGTGTGGTGGGCCTGCTGAATTTATTACAGGATTTTATGGAAGCTTCCGCACGATCACCATTGAGATTGCCCGCCGTGAGCAAGAGGGACTTGAAAACGGAGGTTACAGACGGATGGCATTGTCACTTCTCACTGACGCCGCATGGCTGGTCTGCTAAGCTTTCTGTGGCTTGGGTTTTGTGTTTTTCTAGATGAGAAGTGGTGGGGGGTCTTCTAATCATAAAGGGGGTTTGATTTGATTATATTGCCTTTGTGCGCACATCTGGGCTTTAAGGAGGTGGCTTGTCATTCCCTGTACCTCCAAACTTGCATTTGGGGACATTCTGGTGTGTCCCAGTCCTTAACGTGAGTTTGGTCAAGTTGGCATCTGTGTGTTTTTTACTTTTATTATTCAATCATGTTTGCTGTGACCGCGGGCCCCCCTTGATGTTATGAAAGAATTGAGAGGCCCACGTGAGTGGCACCCAAACATAATGTCTGACCTTGATTACCATGTGATGAAATGATACTTTATGAAGGATTCATGACGTTTTAAATCATTAAGAATATGCAGAATTGTGTTGCGTTTTTTTTTACGCTCTATTATTGTCTGCCGTAGTCATGCGTCACATTTTGGATTCTTGTACAGTGTGCTCGGCTCATACTGTACGTGGAAGTGCACTTAATAAAATGAATAAACCGGGGGACAAACTGGGGACCACCGCCGTACACCACCAGGCGAATTCCTGTTAGCAAACGGGGTCGACTGCCTTGACAAATTCTGTGCCAGGCCTATTTCAGCACCCACTCACTTTTAACATCATAGCCACAGGGCAGACAAAGAGGGGGCAGCGTTCAGGCCAGTTAATGGGAACTGTGAGGGCCTGTCTGGGGACCGTGAGATGTTAGGCGCCGCCTGTTGGAGTTCAAGCAGATGGTGGCCACAGGTGCCGCAGTCACCTGACTTTTACGTGGTGTTTTGTCTGACGTGAGGCCCTCCGGTCCGAGCCCCTCTATCACCATTCAGAAGCCTTCCAAGGACAAACCCCCTAGCTTTCTGCCGTGAACGCCACCACGGGGGTCTTCGCCAGTTTAGGCACATTGTGTGCACTTGGGTGTTCCAGGACTGGTGACCTGCGTGTGGTCAGAGGCAGGATTTCAGAGTACTTCGTATCTGGTCGCAGTAACTGCCTCAAGCCCCCAACCCGCGGACCCCAGCAGATTTCTCGTTCCTTCACTGGTGAGGCCTTTCCCGGCTTTTCCTCACAACGTCTTTCAGTTGCCGTTTCTTCCTTCAGTCTTCTGACTTGGATGTTCAACTGGGTTGACGTCTGCTGATTGTCCACCCATTCCCCCAGTATGAAGCCCTCTGTTGAGGTGGCAGTGTGTTGTGGATCATCGTCTTGCTGCATAATAAAGTTTGGAGACATTTCTCTGTAAATTAACAGGCAATGCGTTTGTTTCTTCTGTAGACTTTAGAGTTCAGTCGGCTGCGACCGTCATGAGTAACATCGTCGATGTAAATGGCCGAGCCTGCTGCCTGGCACGTGGCATACGTTGCATTTTATAACTCCGATTTTGTTTTGTGCATACGGCGCTTTGGCCTTCTGAGCGTCACTTAAATTTGAAATCCAAGCGTGAGGCCCCCCCGCTCGCTCCAGGCAGTCGTGACGTTAGTCGTAGGTCGTATGGACCCCCTTCTGGAGTGCTGGACGTGCGGCAGTCGAGTCAAGTGGCCTTTTTTGTTGTTCCATTCATACACCGTATTGCAGCACACAGTGCAGGAGGTCATCAGTAATATGTTGGTATCAACACGTTCATAATAATAAGAATATTAATTAATCAGTTACATTGAACTTTACTTGCTACTCGAAGTGCTTAGGCAGAGGGGAGCCACTTCAACCACCGCCAATGTGCAGCAGCCATTTTTACCCAGTCTGATGAGGGTATGCGCGGGACCATCTTGGACCAAATGCCCACCTTCATCGTGAGGGACGTCCTTGGTGAAGGTAAAGCAGCCAGAACCACGTAACCTGAAGCTGTCAATCAACTGGAGAGCCGGATTGGTAGCTTTGAAGGATGATGGGAGACCTTCAACTGGTGGTCTCATGAGGCTGTCATGGAGTGGTGGGCCAGCTGCATGTAGAAACAACAGGGCGCCCTGGATTGTCCGGTTTGTGGATTTTGGAGAGAAGGTAAACCTGAGATCCTGTTCTCCTATCTGTCTCCTACTCTGACACTTTGGACTCCTCTACGGTTTGCTGGTCTCCTAGGTGGGCGCGCACTGAGTGACGGTGACGAGTCGCTTCCTGGTATCGGGCGTGACGGTCACTTGAATTCCGGTCACATGGCCGACTGCAGCACGTGATCACTTGGCCTTTGTCTGCTGCACTCGTGTCACCTGCGACACGGGTCACTGTCACTTGTTGAGATGATTGCGTTTATTATCACCTCTCGGTGACGGACATCGTGGAGCGTTCTTGGCACCTGCTGTTCCATGCCTGAGATGCTACTTGTCAACACCTCCATGTCGAGGTGACAGAAAGTCTGCAAGTGACACCTCGTTTCACAGTTAAGCGGAGTGTTAATTGAAAGGAGAAGAAAAAAAAGAAATCTGAACAAAGGGGCTTATTGTCATTAAAGGGAAACCAACACGGACCCCTGCAGCCCACCCATAGCCAGCCTGGCAACTTCGAACATCCAAATCCGTGGAATCAAAATCACACTCCTCAAAATGGAAATGAGACATTTTTAGAAAAATGTCGGATCGGTCCGTGAAGGACTTGTAGGACCCCCCCCAGTGAAAAAGGGTGTGTGGGGGCTGAAATGCAGCAATGGGACCAGGAATTGAGAAATCAATGGCAGACATTCTCTCGGTTAAAATGTCACTTTGGTGCGGTGAGAGTCAATCGGCAGTTCTTTGGTTTTGCTGCCGATTCTTGAAGTTCTCCCCCGGACTCCTGTCTCCTCTGTCTCGCCCCCCATAAGTGCAGCGTCATCTGAGAGTCACCTGACCTGCTGTTCTATCTGAAGACGGTGGGGTGCAGAGTGAAGCAGAGACGGGCCTGTGCTGTGGAATATGAGCTCCTAGATCAGTTTGTGACCAGGTGTCATGAGTGAGAGCGGTCCGAGCGGAATTCGTGAGGTTTATTAACCTGTACGCCATCATCAGTCAGCACCGGCAGTGCAGCAGAACCCCAATGGTGGAGAGTCACAGCTGTGACAGCGGCCCCCGTCCCACCCCACCTTTCTCGTAGTCACACATCTCATAGTCCCAGCAATGGCACGAAGACGGCACAAGCTCACCGTCGGGCATCGTTTCCACCTTCTCAGCCTACTCGTGTTCAGCTGCCGTCCTCCAGAGCCCAATGCAGTCCATACGTTGGTTACTACTGCGTCCATCTTGCTATTTTTAATGCTGCGTTTGACTAAAATGTGGAACTTGTAGTTTCTGTGCCTCGAACTTGGAAATTCCTGCTCGCAAACTCGGGCCTGGTCTCTCAACTTCAGATTATGATGTCGATCCAAAATGGTGAAGTCCACCGCGGTCAGTAGGTACAGTAAGACTTTAAAGGGTTCGTTTATTTATTAGAGCAGCGCACTTGAAATGACTCGCCAGGATTCGTAACTCGTGTCACAAGAACGACACAAAACAATCGTAAAGGTTTGGGGCAGCCACCCGTATAATGTGCCCTGCCTGCAAGCGGGAATAACTGAGAGGATCCAAAACAGAGCTGATAAGGTGTGGAGGTAAGATGGCGGCTTTAAAGGCCAGTGGAGGAAGTGACGTCAACTGGACATGAAGTGGCTTCGTCGATAGCCCCAGAACTGGAAGTGACGCCATCAGAGGCACCGGACCTGGAAGTGACATCATCGGGACTGCAAGTGATTTTGTCGATATCGCCATAACCAGAAGTGACGTCATCGGGACTGGAACCAGAAGTGACGCCATCAGAGCCACCAGAAAAAAATAACAGAAATGACGTAATTGGGACAGGAAGTAACTTTGCCAGTGGCCCCAGAAGTGACGTCATCAGAGCCCCAAAAAGAAACACTCTGACTGGAAGTGACATCATCAGGACCAGAAGTAACTTCACCGATAGAACTGGAAGTGACGTCATCAGAGGCACCGGACCTGGAAGTGACATCATCGGGACTGGAAGTAATTTTGTCGACTTCATTGGGGACTGGCACCAGAAGTGACGCCATCAGAGCTACCAGAAAGAAAACAGAAATGACGTAATTGGGACCGGAAGTAACGTCCCCTGTGGCCCCGGAAGTGACGTCATCTGGACCAGAAGTAACTTTGGCGATAGTGCTGGAACCGGAAGTGACATCATCAGGGCACACAAAAAAAAAACCTCACCGCCAGGAAGTGACATCATCGTTAGCACCGGACGTGGACGTGATGTCATCAGAGGCGCCGGAGCCGGGTGTGAATTTCCAAGAATGGTCTCCTAGGGATTGAGTAAGACAGTTACTGGAATTACTATTACTCAGACCCTTTAGCTGCCTCCCATTCGCTCGCGTGTGGCACTCTGAGTATCGACGTTACCAGAATGAATGACGATGTTAGCTCGATCCACGCTGCTGTCAATGGCTGCTCTGTGCAGTTTGTCAATGGCAGAAGTAATCCTCTTTATCGTGGCTGAGAGATTAAAGACCTGCATGGCAGCGGACTTTGTGCTCCTTTCTTGCTCATCGGTTTCTTCTTCGATCCAAACTGTAGAACTTTTCAGGGCCCTCTAGTGGTCACATGCATTACTGCAGCCCCATCTCAAGATTCCTGTCTTTATTTTGTTTTGATCAAACCGGAACACAAAGAAATGTTTCAGCTGCGCGCCTCGGCGTGACGAACAGCACAATCTGTGGCCCAGAAGGACGGACGACATAATACAGACGTACGAACACTTGGACTCCGAGCGAATGTCCGATTTTATTGTTTTATATTGCAGTGAGCTCAGCGTGCCCGGTTCAAAAAAGAAGCAGCACAGAAGGACAAAGAGGGGGTCACAGAACAGTTTGCTGGAACAGTCAAAAAAAACAAAATACACGATTGTAAAGCAAAAACGAACGACTTTGAACTTGAACCATTTACGGTTGTCTACAAAACTGTCATTTTTGTGGCCCGAGAGTCACCATTAGTGAACCCCAAAAATACAACAAATCCACTGACTTGACATGCATCACCCCCTTCACGACCCCCAGCCCTCGAACCATCCATTCAGGGTGCCGACCCCTTTTGTCCTTTTACTGTCAATCTCCCCCCCGACGCTTTAATTTTCGCATACTAGTGATGTTCGGTCTTAACATCTGACAACCTACACGGTCCAACTGTAACACGAGCAACAATGACAGTGACACCAATAATGATAATAAACCTCAAACTGTGGCACCGAAGAGACACACGTGATGAAATAAAATGAAACGACCAAAACGGCCACAGGACGGCAACTCCTGAGTGAACTGCCGATTTAACCCAAACTCCCAAATGCTCATCCATTCAAAGTCGTGTTCACACTTAGCAGATATCGTCGTCTGCTGCTCACTGCCATTTGTGACATTCGCTCTGTGTGCGCTTTCTTTGGACTGCCAGATTGCATCATTTGCATACACGAGCATATGGGAGATTTTTGGGTAGAGATTCCTATTTAAAGATTATCATTTTATTCTCAATTTCACTGAACATTGTCGTTGGGCTAAGTTTTCAATTTATTTTATTAATGTAAACTATACAGTATTGTAATGTCTTAGTTAAGAAAAGAAAAAAAATATATGTAAGAAAAGTCACCATCATCAAAAGACGTGCGTTGAGCTGGTGGTTTAAATACAGTGGTGTGAAAAAGTAATTGCCCCCTGAACCTAATAACTGGTTGGGCCACCCTTAGCAGCAATAACTGCAGTCAAGCGTTTGCGATAACTTGCAATGAGTCTTTTACTGCGCTCTGGAGGAATTTTGGCCCACTCACCTTTGCAGAATTGTTGTAATTCAGCTTTATTTGAGGGTTTTCTAGCATGAACCGCCTTCTTAAGGTCATGCAGGTCATAGCATCTCAATTGGATTCAGGTCAGGACTTTGACTAGGCCACTCCAAAGTCTTCATTTTGTTTTTCTTCAGCCATTCAGAGGTGGATTTGCTGGTGTGTTTTGGGTCATTGTCCTGTTGCAGCACCCAAGATCGCTTCAGCTTGAGTTGACGAACAGATGGCCGGACATTCTCCTTCAGGATTTTTTGGTAGACAGTAGAATTCATGGTTCCATCTATCACAGCAAGCCTTCCAGGTCCTGAAGCAGCAAAACAACCCCAGACCATCACACTACCACCACCATATTTTACTGTTGGTATGATGTTCTTTTTCTGAAATGCTGTGTTCCTTTTACGCCAGATGTAACGGGACATTTGCCTTCCAAAAGTTCAACTTTTGTCTCATCAGTCCACAAGGTATTTTCCCAAAAGTTTTGGCAATCATTGAGATGTTTCTTAGCAAAATTGAGACGAGCCCTAATGTTCTTTTTGTATAACAGTGGTTTGCGTCTTGGAAATCTGCCATGCAGGCCGTTTTTGCAGGCCAGTCTCTTTCTTATGGTGGAGTCGTGAACACTGACCTTAATTGAGGCAAGTGAGGCCTGCAGTTCTTTAGACGTTGTCCTGGGGTCTTTTGTGACCTCTCGGATGAGTCGTCTCTGCGCTCTTGGGGTCATTTTGGTCAGCCGGCCAGCCACTCCTGGGAAGGTTCACTACTGTTCCATGTTTTTGCCATTTGTGGGTAATGGCTCTCACTGTGGTTCGCTGGAGTCCCAAAGCTTTAGAAATGGCTTTATAACCTTTACCAGACTGATAGATCTCAATGACTTCTGTTCTCATTTGTTCCTGAATTTCTTTGGATCTTGGCATGATGTCTAGCTTTTGAGGTGCTTTTGGTCTACTTCTCTGTGTCAGGCAGCTCCTATTGAAGTGATTTCTTGATTGAAACAGGCGTGGCAGTAATCAGGAAATTCAACTCAGGTGTGATACACCACAGTTAGGTGATTTTTGAACAAGGGGGCAATTACTTTTTCACACAGGGCCATGTAGGTTTGGATTTTTTTTTCTCCCTAAATAATAAAAACCATCATTTAAAAACTGCATTTTGTGTTTACTTGTGTTATATTTGACTAATGGTTAAATGTGTTTGATGATCAGAAACATTTTGTGTGACAAACATGCAAAAGAATAAGAAATCAGGAAGGGGGCAAATAGTTTTTCACACCACTGTAGATGGCTTTAGAAATGAAGCCCCAGTTTTAGGAATACTTCTAAATATTAAAAGCTGTGAAGACTACCAACACAGCTCAGTTCCTACTAATTTTCTGAAATTGCGCCCCTCATGAGTTTATTTTTCGGAGACGGTCTTGTAAACACTCGACATTCTCAAATTGGAAACTCGAGGTCCTAAATATTTTGCCATCCCCGGGGCCGGTGTTACGTTATTTGTACCCTCAGCTAATCTAATTAGTGCGCCAACCAACTGTTCAGTAGCTAACCCGTGTGGCAGGGTCCCCCATTCCACCCCACCCCGCTATGACCTGCGCCCTACGCAAATGCTAATTTGCCTTAACGGTGGCACCAGCCCTGGCCGTCCCCAGTCCTGTCACCAGGTCTCAATGTACAGCACTGGTAGTGATGGGGTGGCGGGATGCCATTTACAGCAGGGCAGCAAAACTTTTAGTGTTAGTGTTAGTTGCTGAACCTGCCCTCATGGGCCCATCCATGTTTACTGTCCCACTTGGGTAGCGCAGACACGTGGTGGCCACAAGTGACGTAACTGTGACCTCTAAATTCCCAGCTCCGCCGCATGACGAATGCAGTATGGTACCGCGAGTCGTCTCATAAATGTGACATCTTTTGTTGTTGGTGAGGCAGATGACTCGGGCTATCAATGTGCATGAGGTGCCGATTCGGAGGACAGACGCACTCAAGTTAGAGTCACATACGGCGGGTCACTCGTACTTATGAATGCAAAAAATCAAAAGAAGCAAAAATTCAGAATTGAGCACCGAGGCTTGTAATGTGAGCTCGTCAGGCACTTCTGGGGACCTCATGGCTTGGGTTTTTGCTCACCATTATAATAAGTGGTCCGTGACGCTGTGCTAATTTTAACTGAATAATTTGACCCCACAAAAGAGCGGGCATCAATGGGGCACGGGCAAGAGCGACAACACGCTTTGATCTGGGGACAGATGGGGGTGCCTGGCTGACTGTGAAGGTGCGTGCGTCAGTCACACCTGCGCCCCGTTAGCTGTGCCAGGATAAGACAGGCCTGTATGGCCCCCCAGAAAGGGGATAGAAAAACGAAAGAATGAAAAGAGAGAAAAAAGAACGGAGATAAGCCGGCAGGAAAGCAGAGAGAGCCAGGAGTGAGCGAGCGAGCGAGCGAGAGAAAGTGGGCCGTCGGAAGAAGAGCCCCCCTGAGAGGCGGCAGAAGTCTACTCCAGCTGAGCGGTCCTGGCACTCAAGTGACCCGGATGCCACTTCCACGTAAGTCTGAGAAGGCAGCGGGAGTTGGGGGGGCTCGGGTGGGGAGTCCTGTTGGGGCCACAGGGACCTGAGCCTTGGTAGAGGATGTTAGGAGGGGTCGTCCTACTGGGAGCCATGGAGCGGATGGTCCAACAGCATGTAATTGCAGACCGCCATACCTATGAGGTCAATCACGTGACGCCCCAACACATCGAGACGCCCTCAACGTCCATCTGACTCCGAGGGCTTCTGGTGACAGACGTTGTGGGTGTCACCGGAGTTACGTCACGGGTGTCACAGGCTGCACTTTGACCCTCCTCATAGGCACCTGAACCTGGAGAAGGATGGCTGTGTCTGTCGGCGGGCATCTCCCCTGTTGTAAGATGTCACTTGGGGCTGGCAGAGATGCACCAGAGACCTTGGCATTTTAAAGGACATCTTCCTGCAGTATTTCAGCCTCGCTTTTATGGAATGTTTGACTGGGTGACGCTGCCACATTCCGTACCGTTTTTATGGATTATTTATTTCTTGACATCGAGGATGCACTGCACTTCAATCGCGATCGTTTTAATAAAATCACTTCTGTCCCCAGCCCTTGCTCTGTACGTGCCCTCGTTTGCCCGGCTCATCCCGGTAACGTTCTCAATTGGTGGCGGGTTCAAGTGGCTCCCAGGCAAGAGTGGCAGCGTGGAGCCGACGTACACCGTTCCAGCTGGCAGCCCTCTGCCAGACAGCTGTGTGCCCCTTTCCTGTCAGACGGCCTGAGGTGGACAGGTGGGCTCCACACAAGTTGACGGGCAACGGCGCGGGCTGCCCCTGAGCCAAATCTCTGATGGTCTGAAGTCTTGTGGCAGTTGGCAAAAATTCTTAAACTCCTGCTGTCACTTTGTCATTTGGAGGTGTTGCTTGATCAGGAAAACAAAACGACGCTAAACGTCTGACTAACACTTTGGCACAAGGCTGCAAAAGACCAAAATGTGTGAAAGGTGAAGGGTCTGAATGCCCCGTCCCAGTAGAGACTGCCAGTCACAATGTTGCCAGATTCTATGGACTCTGAAGCAGTTCAAGTCCAGGGAGTAACCTGAAATGGTTCAAAGGTCCACCAGAGGGTTAAACAATACGAAACTGTGAAATAATGTCATGTTCAGAGTCCTACATGACCCCCTCTCTCAGGGACCAGGCGATCGCAAAGGTTTTAAGCAGTGATCAAAGTTCACAAAGCCACAATTCCTGCAGGTGTCCCAACTTCTGCTGATTCCTTACAATCCCTCCATGTGTAGAGAGGCAGTGCTGGAACAAACACCTTCGGAAGTATCTCATTTGGACAATACTGCACTGGGTACTGCTGTCATGACAACGGAAGACAGACAGACCATAATAACCCTTAAAAGTGCTGCTCTTTCCTTGAGATGAATTGCTAAAGATGTCAAAGTGTCCACGAGTCCGGTTTCCTACACCATGAAGAGGAACTCGGAAACTGGAGGAGACTCCCAGAGGACCAGGGCTGGCCATCCCAAAGTCACCGCAGAGCCAGACGACTGCTTTCTAAGAATCAGCAGCTTCATGGTGGTCCGAATGAAGGGTCACTTCCGAGCACATGGAGACTGGTCCAGACAAGCCTCTTCTTCTTCTTGTTCACTTTTACCAACAGATTTCATTCTGCCACTCGACCTGCCAGACCTGCAGCAGTGACTGGCACTGAACACAACTGGCACAGTCTCGTCACGTTGTGTGCCACCTGTGGTTGATAGGTTGGCCTCTCAAATCTCTGCAGCCCAATATGGGGAAACAAAATAATGACAGCTTGAGAAAATGGAGGGAAACCTGAGCCACCAAACGTACAAGGAAGGTGAAGGGCAGAGAGAGTCGAGGCTAAAGCCACCATCACTTTGGCACGCTGTCTCCTCGTCCCCTCTGTGTCACAGCTTTGCTCTTTCCCACTAATGGAGTTTTGCTGGAGGTCTGTGCCTGACGTGAGGCTCCTCTGCTCTTGGCAGCCTCAGACTTCACCACCTTCATCTACATCATCATCATCATCATTGCAGATTTATGTAAATATATAGGAATAGCTCTCTATTATATAGTGCCTTTCATATCTATCTATCTATCTATTAATTATTATATAGTGTCATTTATATCTATCTGTCTATTAATTATATAGTGCCTTTCATATCTATCTATCTATCTATCTATCTATCTATCTATCTGTCTATTAATTATATAGTGCCGTCTATATCTATCTATTATATAGTGCCTTTCATATTTATCTATCATACATCACTTTTCACATCTCAACATCATATAGAGCCTTTCACGCCTATCTACTGTGTCCATCTATCATATAGTGCCTTTTACATCTACAGTGGGTACAGAAAGTATTCAGACCCCCTTCAATTTCTCACTCTTTGCTATATTGCAGCCATTTGCTAAAATCATTTCAATTAATTTTTTCCCTCATTAATGTACACACAGCACCCCATATTGACAGACAAAAAAAAAGAATTTTTGAAATTGTTGCAGATTTATTAAAAACGAAAAACTGAAATATCAACTGGTCTTAAGTATTCAGACCCTTTGCTGTGACACTCCTATATTTAACTCCGGTGCTTTCCATTTCTTCTGCTCATCCTTCAGATCCCCTTCATTTGAGTCTAGCTGTGTTTGATTCTACCGATTGGACTTAATTAGGAAAGCCACCCACCTGTCTGTCTATATAAGACCTCACAGCTCACAATGCACGTCAGAGCAAATGAGAATCAGGAGGTCAAAGGAACTGCCTGAAGAGCTCAGAGCACAGATCTGACCAAGGTTACAAAAACATTTCTGCTGCACTTATGGCCTCCATAATCCTTAAAGACATTTGGGACGACCAGAACCCTTCCTAGAGCTGGCAGTCCGGCCAAGCTGAGCTACCGGGGGAGAAGAGCCTTGGTGAGAGGGGTAAAGAAGAACCCAAAGATCACTCTGGCTGAGCTCCAGAGATGCAGTCAGGAGATGGGAGAAAGTTGTAGAAAGTCAACCATCACTGCAGCCCTCCACCAGTCAGGGCTTTATGGCAGAGTGGCCTGTCGGAAGCCTCTCCTCAGTGCAAGACACATGACAGCCTGCATGGAGTTTGTTAAAAGACACCTGAAGGACTCTGAGATGGTGAGAAATAAGATTCTCTGGTCTGATGAGACCAAGTTAGAACTTTTTGGTCTCAATTCTAAGCGGTATGTGTGGAGACAACCAGGCACTGCTCATCACTTGTCCAATACAGTCCTCACAGTGAAGCATGGCGGTGGCCGCATCATGCTGTGGGGGTGTTTTTCAGCTGCAGGGACAGGATGACTGGTTGCAATCGAGGGAAAGATGAATGCGGCCAAGTACAGGGATATCCTGGACAAAAACCTTCTCCAGAGTGCTAAGGACCTCAGACTGGCCGAAGGTTTACCTTCCAACAAGACAATGACCCTGAAGCACACAGTTAAAATAACGAAGGAGAGGCTTCACAACAACTCTGTGACTGTTCTTGAATGGCCCAGCCAGAGCTCTGACTTAAACCCAATTGAGCATCTCTGGAGAGACCTCAAAATGGCCGTCCACCAACGTTTACCATCCAACCTGACAGAACTGGAGAGGATCTGCAAGGAGGAATGGCAGAGGATCCCCAAATCCAGGTGTGAAAAACGTGTTGCATCTTTCCCAAGAAGACTCCTGGCTGTATGAGCTCAAAAGGGGGCTTCTACTAAATACTGAGGGTTCAAAGGTCTGAATACTTAGGACCAGGTGAGATTTCAGGTTTTCTTTTTTAATAAATCTGCAACAATTTCAAAAATTCTTTTTTTTTGTCTGTCAATATGGGGTGCTGTGTGTACATTAATGAGGGAAAAAATGAATTGAAATGATTTTAGCAAATGGCTGCAATACAACAAAGAGTGAAAAATTGAAGGGGGTCTGAATACTATCCGTAATCTCTATCACGTGTATCTCCTCTCTGTTTATATATCATACAGCACCTTTCACATCTCTCTGTCTATTTTATAGCGCCTTTTTCATCTGTCTGTCCTATAGAACATTTCACATGATCTGCCTCGTTATTATTTGATCTGTCCTTCATGGAGATTTTAATAGTGATATTCTCATCGATGTTCTTCGTATCCATTGAGTTAGTTTAAATAGCACCATTCCTGTCTATGTAGCAGTCGTTATATAGCGCCTTTCCAATATATCCATCCATTATATACAGCCTATCATATCTACTTATTTAGATTGTACTGAAACGCTTCTGTCTGCCAGTCATGTTATGTTGCAACTTATCAATCTGTCCGTTTTGTTGTGCCTGTTATTCACTTGCTTTGTATCGCCTTGCATATCTGCCAGTGAAGTTAAATAGCAGCGTTTCTGTCACTCCGTCCGTTCCTTACATGTAGTGTATCCATATTCCTTTTGCTGTAATAATGCTTTCCCTATCTGTTGAGTTAGAGAGTGCCTTTCGTCTCTTCGTTATGCAGCGCTCTCTCTCTCTCTCTCTCTCTCTCTCTCTCTCTCTGACTTCCTCCCAAGCTCAGAGCCCCACCCGTCGGTTAAACGCTTTCCCAGAATGCCGTGCGTCAGGCAGGCTCTGCTTTTCTTCTCTCCGCGCGTGTCTCCCCGTCGGCCTCCCGCCGCCCCTCAAGGTTATCCCATCCATTGCCGAATGGCGTTGACGTCTTTTAAGCCACATTAGAAAACTCTGCGCGCGTCTTTAATGGCATGAGGTTTTTGCTGGCGTGTGACCGGCGTGTGAAATCGCTGCCCGGCTGGGCACGATGAGCGAGTGTGAAAAGGCAGAAGCGACCGGGCGGGACAGCGAGAAGACGACGTCGACACGCCTGCTTTGAATGAGGCGCCATCCGGCTGAGCCCGAGCGGGACGCATTTTAAGGTGGTCTGCGTTAATTGGGGCAGCATGTTGTGCCAGTTTGCTGTGTCACTTGCCAGTTTCAATTGGTCTCTGGAGTGCCACATAGAGAGAACATGCAATCTCCACACAGATAGACTGAGACCATTCCCGAAACTGAATTCAGGTCCTTGGAGTGGTGTGCCCATTGGTGGTCTATGCTGTGCCACCTATGATCTCCATTCTATCATTCCACTCTGTGCATCAGCATGTTGCGGTTTGTATTCCATATGGTGGTGCTGAAGCCTTACCCAGCAGTACTGGGCCCAAGGTGGCAGTGAAGACCTTCAATGCCATGGCACCCACCCTCACTCAGACCAGGCCAGTGAGCCTGGCATCTTTGGCATGTGACTTGGAGAAACGCCCCACAGACTCAGGGAGAGTTGATTGTGAAGCAGTAAAGTGAAAGCCCCCTGCATCATGTAGATGACCTCCAAAGTGAGGTGCGGTGTTCAGATGTTTGTTATTTTTCTCTGAGCTGGAATCCTAATCCAGCCCTGGCACACTCGTGCAGGATGAAAGTGGCATCACTTGCCTCCAGATACTCCCACTTTGCACTTCCCATTTATGTTAATCCCTGCGATTTGTTGGATCTCGGATCGTTGGGAATTCCAGGCTCGCCACTGTTTATTTTTATTTTTATTTTTTTTTTGCCCACCACATGCCTGCCATTGCCCTTCATGCCCTGTGGCATTCAATGCCATTTAATTGTACAAAGGGATGAGGTGAAAGGGTAGAAGAGGAGAAGAATTAAAAGATCAATCCCACATGTGACCTCCGAGGTGCTCCGACTCCTTAAATATTCCAGAGTGCTAATCTGAGGATCAGCAGCCAGGTGGCACATTCCTGAAGTGGCTTAGAGGCAGGAGGAGCCCACCGTGGACGGGACAGCAGCCTATCACACTTGTGTACCCCTCTTACACTGTGGTCACCACGTCTGAGGGATATGAGGAATGAAACCCACACGGGCACAGGGAGAACATGCCACTGCACAAAGAAGGTGACCAGGGCAGGAATCAAACTCGGGTCAGCTGGGCAGAACACTACCCGCTGTGCCACCTCTCTGTCACCATCATTGTACAGTGGCAATGTAACTATAAAGTCCAACAAGAAAAAGCACAATGTAAAGTACATGAATGGAGATGAAAGGCACCATTGAAATGACAGATTGATAATAAGGCGCTATATAAAGTAAATGAATGGAGATGAGAGACCATAGAAATAACAGATTGATAGAAAAGGCGCTATATAACATACTTGATTAAATTGAAAAGGCGCTATATAAAGTAAATAAACAGATATGAAAGGCGCCATAGAAATGACAGATTGATTATAAGCTGCTATAAAATACCAATGAGCAATTGTAAAGGAGCTATATAAAGTCATACTATATTAAATATGAAAGGCACTACACAAAAAACATGAACGGTACGATAGAAACAATAGATTGATAGAGCAGACACTATATAACATGGCTGCTAAGGTGAGAGGGTGCTATAAGAAGTAAATGAATGGAGATGAAAGGCGCTATATTATAGATGGATACATAGGAAAGGCACCCTATACCACAGCTGGAAGACTTTATAAAATGGGTGCTGTGTGAAGTAAACTAATGGGTATGAAAGGCAGTGCTGTGAAAAAGTATTCGCCCCTTCCTGATTTCTTCTATTTTTGCTTATCTGGAACATTTAATTGTTTCTGATCCCCAAACCAATTTCACAGAAGACAAAAGCTGGTCTGAGTAAACACAGCACACAGTTTTAAACGATGGATTCATTGGCTGTTCCAAGCCCAACAGCACCGTCACCTGTCTTCTTTCTCCCTTTCGCATGCTGTATGTGGGGTGTATCGCCCCCTGGTGGCCAGTGTGCAATTCTTTCTTTCTTTCTCTCTTTCTTTCTTTGCAATTTGCTGGCACAACATGGGCTTTCTGTCCATCCAAGACCACTCAGTGCCACTTCTGCACCCTCACTTTCTTCATTCATAACATTCAAAATGAATGAATCGACAGTGAGGTTTATAGGCAAAGTCCCTCTTTAAGATAATTTCATATAGCGCCTTTCATGATAAACTCCATCCCACAGCCGCTCACTATGGCAGTACCATTGTTTCCAGAGGCACACAATGTCGGTACCATCAAACAGTGTGACTCCCACATGGAGTCAGTGGTGGGGAGGGAATGCTGTGATTTAATATAGTGCCTTTCACCGTACACTTCATCCCATAATGCCTGACTGGGGCAGTACAATGGTGACCCACATTTCTATGGAGTGAACTCTGGCAGATGAAGTGACTCACTGAGCTTTGTGATTTAATATAGCGCCTTTCACAGCCAGCTCTACCTGTTGTCTTCCTAATAGATAATAAATAGTAAATGCTAACATTACTCAAAGTTATTGTCTGCTTTTACATGCATTGTTATCACTCTTTAATTTAATATTGTTCTTTATCAGTATACTGCTGCTGGATTATGTAAATTTCCCCTTGGGATTAATAAAGCATCTATCTATCTATCTATCTGTGATTATATAGTGCCTTTCATCTATCTATCTATCTATCTATCTATCTATCTATCTATCTATCTATATAGTGCCTTTCATTTATATCTATCTATCTATCTATCTATCTATCTATCTATCTATCTATCTATCTATCTATCTATCTATTATATAGTGCCTTTCATTTATATCTATCTATCTATCTATCTATCATATAGTGCCTTTCATCTATCTATCTATCTATCTGTGATTATATAGTGCCTTTCACTATCTATCTATCTGTCTGTCTCTACAGTGTGTAGGCTGGCTGGCTGAATAATCCACTGAGGTTTATAGGCAACGTCAGGAGTCTTGTATTCTCATATAGCGCCTTTCATGGTAAACTCCAAAACACAAAATCATAAAGCAGGTCATTTATTAAAAAGTCTGCTGTCCGCTTCTCCTCCATGTTAATATAGCACCTTTCAGAAGAACAGCAACATGGAGCCATTCACAAAACTTACACACCTTCAGTTGATCAGTCCTTCTTTCCCACAGAAGCCCCAAAACACAAAGAACTTTACGAAGCCTCCCGTGAACTGGAACTTGATATCCTTACGTTCACATAAATTACAGAGAAAAAGCCCCTTTTACATTGCAAGCGATCTGCCTGCGTCTTTCATCATCTTATATTGCAGGAGTGGACACCACAAGACAAACTCATCCATCCATCCATTATCCAACCCGCTATATCCTAACTAAAGGGTCACGGGGGTCTGCTGCCAATCCCAGCCAACACAGGGCGCAAGGCAGGAAACAAACTCCAGGCAGGATGCCAGCGCACCACAGGGCACACACCAAGCACATAGTAGGGACAATTTAGGACCACCAATCCACCTGACCTGCATGCCTTTGGACTGTGGGAGGAAACCCACGTAGACACGGGGAGAACATGCAAACTCCACGCAGGGAGGACCCAGGAAGCAAACCCACAGGTCTCCTAACTGCGAGGCAGCAGCGCTACCCACTGCACCACCATGCTGCCCACAAGGCAAATCAATAAGTGAATTATTCCTTCCTTTATATAGTGCCTTTCACAGATCACAAAGCACACAGGCAGTGAGGTGTAGTGGTTAAGGCTTTAGATTTCAAACCTAGAATTCAAATCCCACTCCTGGCACCACTGTGTGACCCTGAGCCTGCTGGTGCACCAACTGGAGAATCGTACCTCAAGCATCACATGTCACCTTGAATAAAAGCGTCAGTCTGTTCTAGAGGAAGACTTCCAAAGAAATCAGCAGCAGCTTAGACATCAATCTCATCTTACTTTATATAGCGCCTTTGCCAAAAATCCCCAAAATGAGGCACTTTGATGAAGCACACACACACTTTGCACACTATATAGCGCCTTTCACTGAAAAATCAACAAAAAAGGACGCTTTAGAAAGTCAACAACTGTTGGGCATTGAATGAATTGACACCTTAAAGCAGCTTAACAAAGCAATCAACCGACCATTCGGACTCTTTGTTATATAGCGCCTTTCAGGGGAAGTCATTATTGAAAAGCACTTTACAAGGCACACAGTTCATCAATCAGTCTGCATTGTAATGTAGCGACTTTCTCCAAAATCAGTTAAACAAGGCAGCTCTACAAACCTAACAGACTCCCTAACTTTTTATATAGCGTCTTTAAGAGAAAGACCCGGAACAAGACCACTTACAAAACACGTGACTTGTAGTTATACAAACACCACACAACCCCAAAAAAGTCACTTTAGAAAGATAACAAGTCAGCGTCACCTAAAGGCACTTTACAAAGTAATCAATTAATGAGTCAGTCCGTCACCCTGATCTTGATATAGCGCCTTTCACAGGCCAGTAACACAAAGCAAGACCCCAGCCCTGGATGGGACCCCTGGATGGGACACCAGGCTGAGATTTAAAATCGTTAGGATGAAAGAGGCCACTGGGTGAAAATCCAGCAGGAGCAGAGGGACAAGGACAGTGACAGGGCCGGGGTCTGAACGCAGAACTCTGGAGCTGTAGGACTTTGCAGCCTTAATCTGCTTTAATGGAGGCCTTTTCACCATTTTCTTTTTATTTTTGAAATACGTCATGAATTCATGAGGGGAATTTGTCTTTATGCATGAGCTCTTTGGGGGTCAAAGTGCAGGGTCAGCCATTTTACATTTATGAACAAAGCATAAATATGTCATCCTTCATAATGCGGACCCTTTTATTAAGGACCCAGAAGTACTTCCAGTGCCTGGGCAACTGACTGATGGAAGTACTTCAGGGTCCTATGGAAGTCCCATTTATTAGGGAGTGCATCTCCCTGCAGCATCCTTATGCACCACCCACGGTCCGCAGCAGGGCTCTGTTGCCAGACTACATCTCCCAGCATTCCCTGCTGGTTCCCAAATGAGCACTGATACAGAGGGCTGCTACCATCTAGCATCCTGGGGAAATAAAGAATCCCTAGCGACATGTTCGGGTAGGCTGTCCGTCCATCCATCCACTCCAGCAATCACTTTTGGGCCTGGCTCCTTCCTTTCTCCTGGTCGGGATGCCCATCTGTTTGCTTGAGCCTCCTATCTATCTATCTATCTATCTATCTATCTATCTATCTATCTATCTATCTATTATATAGTGCCTTTCTTATCTATCCATCTATCTATCTATCTATCTATCTATCTATTATATAGTGCCTTTTATTTCTATCTAACTATTTATCATATAGTGTCTTTCATTATCTATGTATCTACCAGTCTATCTATTATATAGTGCCTTTTATGTCTATCTATCTATCAATCAATCAATCACATGGTCCCTTTTTTATCTAAAATGAGGGTTGTGAGAGGTTTAAATGACTCAAATAATGCCAAGTATAGTCTAGGGCATTAAGTACACCTACTTGGAGCTCCAGGGTGGAGGCTCTGAGCTGCAGAGGTACCAGACACATAAATGTAGTGTTATTGTTTGTGATGCCCCACTTGTTGGAATGACAATTACAGTGCATATGTCTCTGTTATGTGCCATTTGGTGTATTTACAGTATCTGCAGACACTTTAGAGTTCCACGTTTGTGAAGTTGACTCTAATGCGCAGTCCAAGTAGATGGAGTTGATCCTAGTGGCCACCAATAGAGTCGAGCTGCAGATCTTCAGAGATCCACCTGGTTTCACTATGGTTAAGATTAGGATTGTGGGAGGGTTATCTGACTCAAATAATGCCAAGTATTCTGAAGGAAGGGCAACATGGTGGTGCAGTGGGTACCGCTGCTGCCTCGCAGTTAGGAGACCCAGGTACGCTTCCCAGGTCCTCCCTGCATGGAGTTTGCATGTTCTCCCCGTGTCTGCGTGGGTTTCCTTCCACAGTCCAAAGACATGCAGGTGAGGTGCATTGGCGATCCTAAAAATTGTCCCTAGTATGTGCTTGGTGTGTGTGTGTGCCCTGCAGTGGGTTGGCACCCTGCCCGGTGTTTGTTTCATGCCTTGCGCCCTGTGCTGGCTGGGATTGGCTCCAGCAGACCCCCGTGACCTTGTGTTCGGACACAGCGGGTTGTACAATCACTGACTGACTCTGAAGGAAGTTAACTACACCTACTTGCAGTTTCAGGGTGGAGGTTTGTGGTTGCAGAGATACCGGACTCTAAAATCTGTGGTAATGTTTGTGATGCGCCTTCTGTTGGAATGGAAAATACAGTTACATATATCTCTGCCATATGTGCTTTGGTATGGGATTTGTAAAATCAGTGTTACTGTATTGTGATGCACCACCTGTTGGAATGACAGAGACATAGCAAATGGAAAGACACACCAACCCTTTTATTAAGGTGGATTTAACAGTATTTCATTTGCTTATTTATGTATGTATTTATTTATTTTTGTCCAAAATATTCCTCCTTAGGCAATATATTTACCAGTGCATCAAAAAGTATCATACATTAAATCAGCTTCCTCAACCACACAAAACTCATGGCATAAAAAAAATACTAAATGTCTGTATGCAAAATATCGAACTTTATGTAAATATAAGATAATCACATACTTAAAACATGTTTAAATGATATGAAATTAATTCAACTGTGCATAGGGAAAATAAGAATGCCATGTTAAAGTTGTTAATTCTGAGTAAGACTAAAGTAAAATTGGCAAGTAATGACAACAGTCTCTGGGGTGATGTCTCAGTTTAAATGAAAATAATCTGATTTCTTAGTTTTTTTTTTTCAAATCATATTTAATTTGTCATATACAAATAATTCGTACAGTGCAATGTGTAGAGAAAAATATTTATGTAAATAAATAAAACAAACAACCGCCCATTCAACAGTTAATCTTATTCAGGAGACATTTAGACATTTTTGTTAACGTAACTAGAAAAAGCAACGCAATACCATCAAAGGCGATCATTTTAAGATAAATTATATAAAATAAACATCAAGGCGCGGCGTCCCGTCCCGTCCACGACTGGCTTCTGCCGAACTGCACTCCGAAGACACGCAGCTTCACACAGTGGACGGGCGGAGGGATCCGCGTGGCAATGCCGTCCGATTTGAAGAAGCGCATCGCAGTGCGGCACGCACTCACTCACTCACTCACTCACTCACTCACTCCCAGCATACAATGTCCTCGACGTTGCTATTTTGGGAGTCGGGCAGACCCCTCCTCCTCCTCCTCCTCCTCCTCCTCCTCCTCCTTCGCATTCTTGGCGCTTCATGTCTTTAACTTTAAGAGCCTCTCGGCTAACTTGCCGTCCAAGCCAAGTCACTGGTTTCTCTGCTAGTGTCGTTGTCGCTTTGCGTTTTGTTGGATGTGGCCGGGTCCCGTTTTTTTTATTACTATTTGTTTTCCTCTCTCTCTCTCTCTCTCTGCCCCCTCGTCCTGTCCGTTCTTCCCCTCGTTTAATTGCTTTTTTGAGACGGGGCTCTGCGAACTGAGGCAAATCCGACGCGAGGCCCCGCCCCTACACATCACGCCCCCTCCTCCGCCACTCTCCGACTACTCCACGTCCACTCCCTCTGCTCTGGTCACGCCCCCTCCCCCGCTCCTCCCCCACACCTGGTTCCCGCCCCCACGGTCAGAGCTCTCCCTCTCACCCTCCCCCTTTACTGCCAGCCCCACAGACTCGCATCTCCTTTTTAGCAAAAACTTTTCAACTTTGTCGGCCCCCGACTCCCTCCCCAGTGCTCCCTTTCCCCACTCCACCCCTGAGCCAGGAGCACCAACAACAGTAACAACTAACAGGGCGACCAGAGTGGAACGGGTTGGTTCGGAGAAGTGCAGGCCCTCTGCGGGAGGGACTGGAGGCAGGCCGGCGGAGAGGATGTGGATCTGGTACCTGCTCCTCGGTTCGGGCTCCGGTTCCAGCTCGGTCGGTAAGTACGGCCGTCTGCGCGAGGCGATTGGCTCTTCTTTGCGGGAGGGAGAAGTGCGCAGTCGGCGTTTTTGACACGGAGCTTGCGATCTGCCTGATTGGATCGGCGCCGGGCAGCTTCGTGTCACCGGCCGATCGCCATGAGCTCCCGGGGCGCCGAGCAGTGGCCGCTTTCCCGTTATTTGCCTTTGGGACTGGCGGCGCTGAGATTGTGTTTGTATTTGAAGTCCCGGAGGGTCCGTGCGAGGGGGGCGGGGATGCTGGTGGAGCGACTGACAGGAGGGTCCGATCTGTGACACCTCAGTCGGTGCCTGCAAGTGTGCGCAACTCCCACCCCCCCCGGAGTCGCGTGCCCGCGCTCTCTGTTCGGAGGGTCCAAAGGGGTCTTACGGGGTAGAGCTGACGGTGCAGGCGTAGGCCGGAGCTGCGGGACAACTTCTTAAAAACGCAACGGGCGGCTGGCGCTCGAGAGGCGATCCGATGCGTGAGAAGTTGGCGGAGTGACCGCGAGCACGTGCACGCGTGACCGGACTTTCTATCATAGATGGTCTGGGGGTCCAGAATCGCGCAGAAAAGTCTAATTTGACCCCTTGTGGGGAGTTGTGTGGAAAGAGTTTTTATTTAATACTCGGAACTTTTGTGGTTTGCACAGGTTTGTGTTGCACTCAGTGGCGCCGGTGAACTCGAAAGGCGCTATATAGAATAACGCTACTGGTCACGTGGTCTTATTTAGATGTTAGTGTGGCGCCCACTGGCCAGGCGCTACATAATGTACACTGGTGGCCAAGAGTTCTGAGAATGAGCCAAGTGTTGGTTTTCACAATGTCTGCTGCTTCAGTGTTTTCAGATCTTCCTGTCAGATGTTCCTCTGGTCTACTGAAGTAGAATGACAAGCAGTTCAGAAGTTTCAAAGGCTTTTATTGACAATGACATGAAGTTTATTTGCAGAGTTGGTCCTTCTTTCTGTTTCAAGACCCCTGCAATTCACCCTGGCATGCTACCTGGCAATCAACTTCTGAGCCAAATCCTGACTAATGGCAGCCCATTCTTGCAGAATCAGAATTGGTGGGTTTTTGTTTGCCCTCCCGCCTCTTGACCACAAGTTCTCGATGGGATTAAAGGTCTGAGGAGTTTCCTGCCCAAGGACCCCAAATTTCGATGTGCTGTTCCCTTTTTGCTCCATCAAGTTGGTCACCAAACTGTTCTTGGATGGCTGGCAGACGTTGCTCTCGAAGGAGGTTTTCTTATCCTGCATGGTTTCATTAATAAAAACCAAAAAAGTCCAGCTGCCATTTTCAAGTCAGAAACCTTCTAAGGTTATTGTGTGTGTGTGTTCAGAAATGAAAAGACGGGATTGGTGCGCGCTTTGGAATGAAGAGACCGTTCAACTGTGCCAAAATGAGGGCATCAGAAATGCCAGTGAGGCCATTCAGCGGGTGAGAAGCTGGGCATGTTGGGTGGACTTTCAGCGTAACAGTTTGAGAAGCATCACCACCGACTTGACTGTGAATGTTTGCGTGTCTGCCCTTTGAGTTGCTGCTGCTGGCTTTAAAACTTTTTCTTATCTTCTTGGTTTACTTTTTTGCTACTGTTGATTGCTTTCAGGGCGGTACAGTGGCGCAGTGGGTAGCGCTGCTGCCTCGCAGTTAGGAGACCCGGGTTTGCTTCTCGAGTCCTCCCTGCGTGGAGTTTGCATGTTCTCCCTGTGTCTGCGTGGCGATCCTAAATTGTCCCTGTTGTGTGCCCTGCGGTGGGCTGGCACCCTGCCTGGGGGTTGTTCCTGCCTTGTGCCCTGTGCTGGATGGGATTGGCTCCAGCAGACCCCCGTGACCCTGTAGTTAGGATATAGCGTGTTGGATACTGACTGACTGACTGATTGCTTTCTATCGTTTCTGATGCGATTGTTCTGCTCCTTTATTGTTTTCCTACTTATACAGAGTGGCGCTGGGAAATGTTCAATGGACATTCAATGCACGAATAAATTTAATGGTGAAATGTACTGCACGGGATATGCAATTATATTTATTTAATACTCATTTTAGGTTTTGAATCATCAAGGTGTCGTCCATTACATTCTGACAGCCTGCATTGCTCGACGTTATGTGTCACGAGGAATGCCCGCGATTTCCTCTTCGGCCCTCCTCTTTAGTTCAGTGATGGTCGCAGGACATTCGGCACACCTGGCTTTTAAGACGACCCCACAGGAAAAAAAAACAGTGAGATCTGGGGACCTCGGAGGCCATTGAACGCTACCGTTGCGTGAAATGACGCGTCGTCGAATAGCCGCCATCGATTGTGAAGTGGTGACTCTACCTGGGGGACTTCTTTTTTTAAGGCTGTTTCCGTTTCTTCAAAATTACGCACCCGTGTTGTAATCACATGAGCAGATGGGACGCGACCGTGACATCCTAACTGGTAATGACGCCGAAGTTCCCTTTGAGCAGCAGTCCCACTATCGCCATTCTTATTAGAGGCTTTCACAGCAAACGCTCGCTACACGCCGCTCCAGTAGAACTAAAGGCGAGGGCTTCTAAACGAAGTCGCGTCGCTCCCAAACAACTGCTGACACCCCGGGGTCGCCAACGCCTCATTCCACAACGTCCCGTTTCCCTGCGCCACCACCCTGTGTCTTTTCTACTCCCCTAGTTATTATGTAATATCGGTGTGAGTTGTCAGACACGGAGTTTGAAAATCGTCAGCCAGGGTGGATGGAAACCCTTTTGACTTTCTCGTAATTGAATCGTCCAAAAATTCGATGTCGAGATTTTGATAAAACTCATCGTTTTAGACCTCCCTGACTTTCTCTTATACGAAGTATTGGAATCATCCGAAAATTACATTTCGAGATATTTGATGAATCTCAATGTTTTTAGACCTCAGAGTCTGAAAATGCCATTTTGGGAATTCTGTCTGTCTGTCTGTGTCTCTGTCTGTGTGTGTGTGTGTGTGTCTGTCTGTGTCTGTCTGTCTGTCTCTGTCTGTGTGTCTGTCTGTGTGTGTGTGTCTGTGTGTCTGTGTGTCTGTCTGTCTGTCTGTGTGTGTCTGTCTGTCTGTGTGTCTGTGTGTGTCTGTCTGTCTGTCTCTGTCTGTGTGTGTGTGTGTCTGTCTGTCTGTGTCTCTGTCTGTCTGTCTGTCTGTCTGTCTGTGTCTGTGTGTGTCTGTCTGTGTGTGTCTGTCTGTCTGTGTGTCTGTGTGTGTCTGTGTGTCTGTCTGTCTGTCTGTGTGTGTCTCTGTCTGTGTGTCTGTCTGTCTGTCTCTGTCTGCCTGTCTGTGTCTGTCTGTCTGTATAAACGATAACTTGAGTTTGTTTTCACTTTTGCCTACAAGTAGTCGGTACAAAACAGACATTTCTATTAACTTTTGAGTTATTTCCGCTAATCAGAAGTGTTACTTTACCTTTTATTCATGCAGCTGCGGAGTCCGATTTATTCCACTTTACTTTTATAATTGTTCAATGTATTATTAATTTGATTTGATTTGTTTTTGATGGTTCTTTAATGTACTTAATATAAAAATATAATCGTTGTCTTGAGGTTTACTCCTCAAATATCCATCCCCATATCTGAGCATACGAGAAAGTTGAGGGGACACCACTCAGGATTTTTTTAAATGACATGCTAGTGTCAAAAATAACATTCAGTGAAACGTGAGGTGACGCCAGTGGAGCTAAAGAGTGACAGGACAAGTCATCTGGAGTCCTGGGGGCAGATTGAGTCTCCATAAAGACATAACAGCACAAGAGAAGGTCCAGAGAAGAGGGACTGGGCTGATTCAGGGCTACAGGGGTTGAAAATTAATGTCAGTAAATATAAAGAATTACGCATAGGAAGTAAAAATGTGAGGTTTGAATACACAATGGGGGGTCAGAAAATCGAGAGTTCACCTTATGAGAAGGATTTAGGAGTCGTAGTGGACTCTAAGCTATCGACTGGCAGACAGTGTTGAGAAGCCATTAAGAAGGCTCACAGAATGTCAGGTTATATAGCGCCTTGATGTGTGGAGTACAAGTCACAGGAGGTTCAGCTCAAGCTTTATAACACACTGGTGAGGCCTCATCTGGAGTACGGGGGGGCAGTTGGGGTCTCCATAAAGACATAGCAGCACAAGAGAAGGTCCAGAGGAGAGCAACTCGGCTGATTCAAGGCTTCAGGGGATGAGTTAGGAGGAAAGGTTGAAGGAGTCCCTTCTGTCACATTCCCCTTCACTTCTGTATCCCCATTTTGTGCCTGAAGACGGCGGCCCCCTTACACACACCCAGCTTGTGCCTTCTGCTTTTGTTTTGCAGCGCATTTCGGAAATCCCATATCAAATGGCATATAACAGAGACCTATGCATTGCATTTGTCATTCCAACAGATGGTGCATCACAAAACTTAGAAAATGACCAGCGCTTGTCCCAGATGTACCAATTCAAGTAAAAATAGATCATTCCAGATTGGAAAAGAGTCGCGTCAATAAAAGTAACTTCAAGAAAACAAACTGCACATGGCAAACAAAGGTAACTCCGCTCCGATTTGAGATTTGGAACTTAAAATAAAGGACACAGATGTGCTCTTACTGGTACTGTCAGCTCACACAGTTTACACACGCAGTTCCTTACAAATTCTGAGGCAGGAAGATAAGAGCTGACAGTAGGGATTGTCACTGAGCCTTTGTTGCTGCCAATTCCTCGGGGTGACTTTGACATTACTGGTCTCTGGGACTGGAAGCCCTGGTGTCCCGCATGTTCTATGGGATGGCAGGGGTTCAGGTGGTCCAATAACGTGGCACACATTTTTGATGCACAGCACCAGTCAGACTTTAGACAGCAAAAGGACAGGCCACCGTCTTTTTACCTTTGCGCCTCCTCAACGTCTTTCTTTTCTTTAAGGATTTTGTGGCCGCTGAGCTGTCGATTTTCTTTTCCGACACTTAAGGATTCCCCCTGAATGAGCGCCCATTCATTCCTTCCATGACTCTCGTGTGTCCACAGCAGCAACGTGTGGCGTAACCATGGACCCCACATTCTAACGCGGGCCCCTAGGCCAGGATCTGTGGCGGGCCCTTCACCTCGGGTTAAGGAAAACGTGATACCCGATAGGATTTAAATGTTGAAGATCCGCACGGTTCTATGACGCTTAGTTTTTCATGTTCTCCGGCACTTTTCTAATGTAGGGTTTCCTATAGGAAATTTTCCAGGTTAAATAATGGCGGATGTCGCAGGCCTGAATTTTCTTGCAAAAAGCCGGAAATTACGTCTTTGAAAATGGCGGCAATTTTGAAAAAAATCTAAATTTTAACTTTAACTCTTTATATCTGCAGAAGTAAGTGACGTAAATGTGTGTAGTATTTCTTATTTAATTGTGTTTAAAACCATGTATTATTTGTTTAAGTTTATTGTTTATAATATTTATAAATAAAGAATATACACTCACCTAAAGGATTATTAGGAACACCTGTTCAATTTCTCATGAATGCAATTATCTAATCAACCAGTCACATGGCAGTTACTTCATTTAGGGGTGTGGTCCTGGTCAAGACAATCTCCTGAACTCCAAACTGAATGTCAGAATGGCACATAAAGGTGATTTAAGCAATTTGGAGCGTGGCATGGTGGTTGGTGCCAGACGTGCCAGTCTGAGTATTTCACAATCTGCTCAGTTACTGGGATTTTCACGCACAACCATTTCTAGGGTTTACAAAGAATGGTGTGAGAAGGGAAAAACATCCAGTATGCGGCAGTCCTGTGGGCGAAAATGCCTTGTTGATGCTAGAGGTCAGAGGAGAATGAATGGGCCGACTGATTCAAGCTGATAGAAGAGCAACTTTGACTGAAATGACCACTCGTTACAACCGAGGTATGCAGCAAAGCATTTGTGAAGCCACAACACGCACAGCCTTGAGGCGGATGGGCTACAACAGCAGAAGACCCCACCGGGTACCACTCATCTCCACTACAAATAGGAACAAGAGGCTACAATTTGCACGAGCTCACCAAAATTGGACAGTTGAAGACTGGAAAAATGTCGCCTGGTCTGATGAGTCTCGATTTCTGTTGAGACATTCAAATGGTAGAGTCAGAATTTGGCGTAAACAGAATGAGAACATGGATCCATCATGCCTTGTTACCACTGTGCAGGCTGGTGGTGGTGGTGTAATGGTGTGGGGGATGTTTTCTTGGCACACTTTAGGCCCCTTAGTGCCAATTGGCCATCGTTTAAATGCCACGGGCTACCTGAGCATTGTTTCTGACCATGTCCATCCCTTCATGGCCACCATGTACCCATCCTCTGATGGCTCCTTCCAGCAGGATAACATGCTGTGTCACAAAGCTCAAATCATTTCAAATTGGTTTCTTGAACATGACAATGAGTTCACTGTACTAAAATGGCCCCCACAGTCACCAGATCTCAACCCAATAGAGCATCTTTGGGATGTGGTGGAACGGGAGCTTCGTGCCCTGGATGTGCATCCCACAAATCTCCATCAACTGCAAGATGCTATCCTATCAATATGGGCCAACATTTGTGAAGAATGCTTTCAGCACCTTGTTGAGTCAATGCCACGTAGAATGAAGGCAGTTCTGAAGGTCAAACACCGTATTAGTATGGCGGTCCTAATAATCCTTTAGGTGGGTGTATAAAACTATATGACACCAAATCAGCAATTCATATCAAAATTTTCGACCAGTGGAGAGGTCTGCGTTTTATTTGGATTCATAAAATGTCAAAGCGAGAAAGTTGTAGAAAAATGTATGTAGAATTTTTTTTTTTATCTGAAACTTTTTTTGATTTTGTTTTTAGTTTTCAAAATATTTTATACTGAAGTTGACGCCCAACGCTGTAGGACCAATTCTTGCTTTCTGTTCATGTGTTTTGTTTGTGCATGATATCTACTCATCCCGCGCCGGACCCCCTCGCTACAGCCCTGTCAGTTTATGGGGGCCATGACCGTAACCCTTGTCTTTCTTTTTGATTTTTAACATACAGGCTGTCGGTGTCTAAAAGAGTCGCATATGATTGGTTAGACCTGCGGCAGTCTCTGTGCTGTGATAGGCTGATGTGTCCGATCGAGCCGTGCCCCTTATTTTCATTTCAGTTTTGTCTGACGATGAGTGTGCAGGGCATTGATGAGCCACAGTTGAGTTACGCCGACTGCCGGCTCAACACACGTACGTGTCGCAGACAAAATCTGGAAGTCTGCCGTTGGTCTGTTTCCATTGACTTATTTGGCCTGTCCGCCTCCTTACAACTTTTGTGATGCAATCGACTCCATTTCTTTAGTTTCTCCAATTGGAGCACAGGCAGGTCATGTGACATGCTCAGGGTCACACAGTGGCGTCAGTAGTGGGATTTGAACCCCACAGCCTCAGGGTTTGAAGTTCAGAGCCTCAACCGCTGCGCCACCCTGCCTGTTAAAATGGTGCCCTTTATTTTAGTGAAATTCAGATGCCAGGTTATATGTGCTGCGCTCTTTTATTCTTTTATGGTGGTAGAGTGATGCCATTGCAGGCTACAGAAAACACGAGTACCCTGTGGGTAAGCCAAAGGGTCCTTGCTATTAAAATGTGGCGGCGCTGATGCAAACACACATTAAGAAAAATGGCAGCACAAACACAAAAAACAACAGCAGAACAACATTAAAAGAATTCAAAATAATAATAAGCGACCATCGAGACAAAATCCTGGGCACTTTTAATAAAAATACCAGCCAGACCTCTAAAGTCTCAAAAGGAGGACATTGCAGGGAGAAAGAGGTCACCTGGTCACCCTCTTATCTATTCTGCTCTCTACTTATTATTTCAAAAGGATATCAAGAGGTCAGCCCTGATTGCACTGCGACGACACTCACACTATTTTAAGGGTCCATTTAGGCCAGGGGTCTCAAACTCCGGTCCTGGAGGGCCGCAGTGGCTGCAGCTTTTCATTCTTACCCTTTTCTTAATTAGTGACCTGCTCCTAATTAACTCCTCTGTCTTTCATTATAATTGATTTGCTATTTTTAATATTCGTTCCCCTGAATTTCTTCATTTCTTTCCTTAAATGGCACCCAAACAGAAATGAAATGTGAAGTGAGGGAGCCGACAGAAGACCAACTAAGTCAGGGCCTCAAACTGCAACCAGTTTTACTCCAACCAGCTGCTTAATGAGGCGCCGATTCTTGTCGTTAATTAAACCCGTTCTTTAATTCCAAGGCTTGTTGCTGCGCTCATTGTGTAACAGCTGACCTGTCCGACATTGTGGATTTTCTCTTTCTAAGAGCTCTGGTCTAATGTTTTGTGGACCTGAGCAGATCCTGAGACCTTCACCTTTCTTTATTTTCAGATATTGTATGATGGACGCCAGTTGTTTTGGCTCATTTTGTATCTCGTTATTGTTTGGCCGCTAATTAAGGAAGAAGAAACAATCAAGGGGTCTGAGTCTTCAAGAACAAGTCAATTAAAATGAATTCAAATGAAGTTAATTAGCAGCAACAACAGGTCACTTATTAAGGAAAGGGTGAGAATGAAAACCTGCAGCCACGGTGGTCCTCCAGGATCAGAGTTTGGGACCCCTGATTTAGGCTGTGTGCCCAATTGAAGTGCCTGTTAGAAAAGACAGCAGGAATGTGCAACCTGTTGTGGGCGCAGGAGAAAGGGGGTGAGAGCGGGCAGAACTGGGGAGGAATTGAAACTGTGGCAGGAGCGGGGGCACAAAAGTCTACTAATGCTGACCTCTACTTAAAACACACGGTTGGGTAGATGTGGCTGCGATTGCGCCCTCTCACGGACTGGCACCCGGTCTGAAAATAGAGCAGAGCCCTCCCTTATGCTGCTGTTGTTGGTCATTGTGGAAGAAACACAAACTGTCAAAAAAAAAAAAAACGTACATACATTTAAATAGTCACCTCGAGGAAGCAGGCCAGAGAAGGCTTGTTCATTGCGTCTTTAGCTTCTCTTCATGAAGGGGGAGCCCAAGGATGGTCACAGAGCAGAAGTGCCACAGAATGGTCACAGTCCCATATTTAATAATTGAATTTACATATGCAATATAATTACAGTACACTACAATTTATTTTTGTGTAGCCCAAAATCACACAAGGAGTGGCACACTGGGCTTTATCAGGCTCTTCCTTCTGACAGCCCCTTCAGCCTTGACTCTATAAGAAGACCAAAAAAAAGACCCTTGTAGGGATAAAAAGAAACCTCGGAAAAGTCGATTCAAAGAGAGAGACCCCTGTCTAGGTAGGATGGGCATGCAGTGGGTGTCAAAAAAGGGGGGCAATACAACACAGAACAGAACGCAAGGCATCCTCAACACAATATAATACTACAATAGGAATATTACAGTTACACAGCAGAATTCAACAGCAGATGATATCACATAATAGGATTTGGATTTGTTCAGAGTCCTGGAGACCTCAGCCATCAAGCCGCCTCCCCCTATTGGCCATCCTGCAGCTGAATCAGTGCTGGGCCAGCCAATCCGATGAAAGGAGCCATCTACACGACGATTCCTGTGATCCTCCTTCAGGGAGGACATTACCTTAGGCAGATAAAACAACTTGGCAGGTGGGCACCGAGTACTGATGTTTTATTTTGGGAAAATGGTTCAAGGGATTAAAAGATAAGTAGGCAAGAATCAGAGAGAGAAGGTCCGATACTTCAATAAAATTTACTTATTCAATTATAACATTTAAATACATATAATGCAGTATAATGCAGTAGCGATAGATTATAGAAACAAATATATGCTTACAGTAATAAAAACAAACGTATGCTTACAGTATATCAAAAGAAACAAAGCTATCATCCTAGACCAGTAGACTGAGGGAGCCTGCATGTCAGTCTCGTCAGAGGATCAGCCCGTGGCCTTTCATCACGTACCGGGCGGTGTGCACCTTTCCCCACGGTTGAGCTTCCAAAGAAACTGAGGGCGGAACCTTCCCTTATATACTAATTAGGTGTCCTTGCCCAAAAGCGGCCTACGTGGAAGCAGTGTTTGCAGAAGTGATCAGTTTCAGCATACACCCCTTCCCACAAGACATGGTATTGTTTTTCTTCTACTTGGCCCTGACTGAGGCAGTGCCTAGTACTAGAAGACACAGTAATATGCTTACATGTGAAAAAAGTGAAAAACAACTCCTTACATAGCCTTGGCTGTATCTTTAGAACATTCCCGGCTGTTTTTCCCAAAACATTAGTCTTTGCAGCTGGCTTTGCGCTGGAGCGACCAACGCCCATCTGCTCTCCTGATTCCCCTTCCTCTCTTTATTTTCCTTCCATTACAACTGAGAAAAGACACAGAATAGGTGAGGGTGAGTAACTAATAATTCTAACTATCCTGTTACTTCTGTTTTAGTGCTAATGACCAACAACAGAGATGGAGTCTGTACAGTTCATCAGCAGCTCTAGTCAGGGTGTGCTAAACTGAAGTTGTGAGTCTTCAGCCTGAGAGTGAAGGGGCATCTCTTATAGTGGCAGGCAGACCACTCCACAGTTTAGGGGGTCCTCTAACTAAAAGCTCGACCTCCCACTGTTATTTTATTAATCCTTGGAATCCTAAAGAGACCAACAACTTGAGATCTTAATGTGCGCTCAGGTTTTTAAGTCATGATAAGTTCAGACAAGTAAGCCGGACCTCGGCCATTTAATGCTTTATATGTTAAGAGGAGGATTTTGAAATCTGCCCTAAACTTAACCGGGCGCCAGTGTAAAGATTTAAGAACTGGAGTTATGTGTTCGTATTTTCTTGTTCTTGTAATAATTCTTGCAGCGGCATTTTGGATTAATTGGAGGCTGTATAGAGAACAGTTTGAACATCCAGTGAACACCGCATTGCAGTAAAGATAAATCAATGAGCTGTCACCTGACATTTACTCTGATTGGTTCATTAGCACACACACCCACCTGACCTTTATTCTGATTGGTTAGATGTTTTCATCAGAGCACCGCCAGTTTACATTCCCAAAATAAAAGTCTCATTCCAGTGTATTCTTGTTCTTCCAGTACCTCTTAAGTTTTGCTCTTCCCCTTTTCTGTGTACACAACAACTGTCAAGTCTTGGAGTTCCCACTTTTTTCCTTCGTCACCTTCGTAATTTTTTTTCTCCTCAATAATTTCTTAATTTCAACCCCCTGGTTTGCTTAACTCTTTATGCTACTGCTTAAGATAAACGCTGCTTTTTAATAAGGAAAGCATACACAATAATTATATTGTTTGCCCAGAGGGGACTTGGCGGTCTCTTGGTCTGGAATCCCTGCAGATTTTATTTTTTTTCTGCAGCTCTTGGAGTTTTTTTTTTTGTTTTTTCTGTCCACCCTGGCCATCGGACCTTACTTATTCTATGTTAATTAATGTTTATTTTTTATTGTGTCTTCTATTTTTCTATTCTTCATTTTGTAAAGCACTTTGAGCTACATTTTATTGTATGAAAATGTGCTATAGAAATAAATGTTGATTGATTGATTGATTATCACCCCTTGATCTCCTTTGTTTCCTTTCACATCGTGACAATGGGAGAGCAGAAACAGATGGTAGACAACCAATCAAAGGGATCAGACCCCAACGATCTATGCCATATGCGCCAGTCTGCCCTCCAACCCTAAACGCTTCAAATTTAAAAAACTATCCACCCAACCTTCCAATTTCTTAACTACTCGTCCAGTGCAGGGTTGTGGTTCAGCTGGAGCCAGTGCCAGCCATCGTAGGTGTCAGGGTGGGAAAAACACCTAGACGGGGCGGCTGCCCATCAGAATTGATAATTAAAATGAATTTAAATTGATAAATCAAAACACAAAAATGAACAATATGTTATGTTCAACACAAATTATAATTAACTTAGGTAACCTAATGGGAAGCTCATGCAAGGCTCATCTGCTGTTAATAATAATAATAATAATAATTTTTTACATTAATATCGCACTCTTCTAACTACTCAAAGCGCTAGAGAGAGTGGAAAGCCCCTTCTAGAATCTCTAATGTGTAGCAACCACCTGAATGATGTGACGGCAGCCAATTTTGTGCCAGTACACCACACCGCACATTAGCTTTTAGGTGGTGCAGGGGTGAGAGAGAAAGGCAAGGGGGATGATAAGGTGGCCAGAATGACCTGGCCATGGTGGACATCGGGATTACCCCCTGCTATTTACAGAGAATGTCCAGGTATCTTTAATGACCACAGAGAGTCAGGTCCTCGGTTTTACGTCTCATTCGAAGGACGGCACCATTGTTACAGCACGGTGTCCCCGTCACCACACTGGGGCATCAGGACCCACATTCAGATCACAGGGTAAGCGCTCCCTGCTGGCCTCACCAACACCAACCCAAGCTTTTGGTGGTGGTCTCCCACCCAGTTACTGGCCTGGCTTGAACAGGCTTAGATTCAGGTGGGTGACCTCCTCCGAAGTGCAGATGCCGTCGCTCATCTTGTTTCAAGCTTTTCAATGGAGTTCAGGTAACGCTTCACTGTAATCGAATTACACGTTGAAATTCATGAAAGCTGCTGACTTTAACTAGAACTAAAACTTTTGTGTCACACATGTTAAGTCACACATAACATGTAAATGGAAAAAAAGGTTCAAGATTACCATATATACTCACGTAGAAGTCAGGCCTTGAAACCTGAAAAATCGATCAAAAAATCAGACCCCGACTTATACGCCCGTTCAAAAAAAACATTTTTTTTTACATCTTCTCGCCTCCTCCAATCTCACATCAGTTTCTCAGACACATTGAATTTTGTTACCAATTTCTTTCGCCATTTCAACAACTTTTAGTTTAAAACCAGCTTCACATTTTCTTCTGATCGAACGCTCCATCGTAGATAAGGGACGCTGTTACAATAAAAGTTGTATGAGGATGTGAGATACAAAAAACACAAAACGATGCAAACGTTGCTTTGGAAAAGTTTGGGTTTCTCTGTGGTCACGTAGGCACAATACATAGAAACAAAAGGCCGTGTGCCCCCTGGTTACTCTCTCAGGGGGGCGTTCGCATGTCATCATCTCTTGGAGTTTTCTGCATTCGACTTATACGACCGACATTATAAAATACCGGAAATTATACTGTAAAATCAAGTCCTGACTTATCCGTGAGTATATACGGTTATGTCCAAGCAGAAAAGGAAAGACAGTAAAAGGCACAACGTTTCGGCAGTAAAGACTTCATCAGGTGTGTAACTAAGAAAGGAAAAGAGCAGGGAGGGGAGACGCGGTGAGATAAAGCTGCCATTAGAGAAGGTCATGAAGACCTGGAGAGATGTGTGAGGGCCCAGGCGGGAACAGCTTCTGTTGTTCTTTGAAAAGTGTCTTTGGAGCCCTGGGAAGCAACAACATTTATTTCTATCGCACATTTTAATACAAATAATGGAGCTTAAAGTGCTTTACATGATGAAGAAAAGAGAAATAAAATAAGACAACACTAATTAACATAGAATAAGAGTAAGGTCTGATGGCCAGGGAGGACAGAAAAAAACAAAAAAAAAAACTAAAATCTGTAGGGATTCCAGACCACGAGACCACCCAGTCCCCTCTGGGCATTCTACCTAACATAAGTCAAACAGTCCTCTTGGGATTTAGGGTTCTCACAGAAGGGCTTGATGAAGATGATGGTCACGTAGACTTCTGGTTTTTAATCCATCCATCAATGTTGGGGCATCATGGTGCTTTGAGTAGGTGGTGGCGCAGGTCCACAAAGAAACCGGAAAAAGAAACAGAAGAGAGAGTTGGGGTCAGTACGGATTTTAGAGCCTCCATGAATAGTTATTATAAAGAACTGAACATACAGAGTATCAGGATTAAGTTAAAGTGAAGTTATGAGAAGGCCATGTTACAGTAATGTGTTTTCAGCAGTGTTTTAAAGTGCTCTACTGTATCAGCCTGGTGAATTCCTATTGGCAGGCTATTCCAGATTTTAGGTGCATAGCAGCAGAAGGCCGCCTGCCCGCCTCACCACTTCTTTTAAGTTTTGTTCTTGGAATTCTAAGGAGACACTCATTTGAAGATCTGAGGTTACGATTTGGAATATAAGGTGTCAGGCATTCCGATATATAAGATGGAGCAGATTATTTAAGGCTTTATAAACCATAAGCAGAATTTTAAAGTCAATCCTGAATGACACAGGGAACCAGTGTAGTGACATTAAAACTGGAGAAATGTGTTCGGATTTTCTTTTCCCAGTTAGGATTCTAGCAGCTGCATTCTGCACTCGTAACTGATTGATGTCTTTCTTTGGTAGTCCTGAGAGGAGTGCGTTACAGTAATCTAGTCGACTGAAAACAAACACGTGAACTAATTTCTCAGCATCTTTCAGTGATATAAGAGGTCTAACTTTACTTATGTTTCTTAAGTGAAAAAATGCTGTCCTAGTGGTCTGATGAATATGTGATTTAAAATTCAGATTACAGTCAACGGTTACCCCTAAATTCTTTACCTCCGTCTTGACTTTTAATCCTAGTGCATCCAGTTTATTCCTAACACCCTCATTATATCCATTATTGCCACAATTAGAAGACAAGCGGAGAGATGAGCGTGGCTGTGATCAAGCCATGTGAAGGTGAACAATTCATTGAATCGAGTGATAGTGACGATGATGATGATGACGTGAATTGGTCATTGGACTGTGAAACGGATGCATGAAAGCAGAGACAGTATGACCGAACTGTGGTGACCTGCCTGGCGAAGTGTTCTACAATCGGCTCGGTGACGTCTTAATGGTCCAGACGTTCTCCCTTAAACGGTCTGCTAGCCGTCTCCCCGTTTCACCTCTGAAGATGGCCACACACTTCCTACAAGAAATGCAGTAAATTAGATTTTTAGATGTTGTTTAATACTGAATTTACCAGTAGGATCATACGTAAGAAATTTGACAAACGAGAGGAGACCATTCAGTCCATCAAGTTGGATTGTTTAGCTGATCCTGATCATCTCCAGGCTTCTGCTTCAACTCCTGAGTCCCCCAACTCTTTGCGTAAAGAAGAGCTTCCTGACTTCAGTGCTCAACGCCCTTCCCGTTAATTTCCATTGATGCCCCCCGAGTACGAGAATCACCCTTAAGCTGAATCAGATGTCAGGGTATAGTTGGTGACACACACTCACTGGCCACTTTATTAGGTACACCTGTTCAAATGACTGTTAACACAAACCTGTAATCAGCCAATCACAGGGCAGCAAGGAGACGTTGTCAAGACGACCTGCTGAGGTTCAAACCGAGCATCAGAATGGGGAAGAAGGAGGACTGAAGTGACTTTGAATGTGGTGGCATGGCTGGTGGTGCCAGATCAGCTGCTCTGACTATTTCAGAAGCCATTTCTAGGGGTTTACTGGAAGTCATCCACAAAATGGGAAAATATCCAGTGAGCGGCAGTGGTGTTGTTGATGCCAGAGGTCAGAAGAGAATGGCCAGACTGGTCTGAGTTGATAGAAAGGCAACCGGAACTCAAATCGGCACTTGTTACAAGCGAGGTGTGCAGAAGAGCAGCTCTGAACACACAACACGTCGAACCTTGAAGCAGGTGGGCTACATCAGCAGGAGACCACCCCGGGTGACACTCCTGTCAGCTAAGAACAGGCAGCTGAGGCTTCAGTTCACATGGCTTACTAAAATTGGACAATAGAAGATTGGAAAACCGATTTCTGCTGTGACCTTCGGATGGTGGAGTCAACAATGTGAAAGCAGGGATCCATCCTGCCTCGTGTCAACAGTTCAGGCTGATGGTGTGATGGTACGATTGATATTTTCTGGGCATACTTTGGGCCCCTTAGTACCAACTGAGCATCGTTTAAATGCCACAGCCTACCTGAGTCCTGTTGCTGACCATGTCCATCCCTTTATGACTGCAGTGTCCCCATCTCTGATGGCTCCTCCCAGCAGGATAACCCGTCATGTCACAAAGCTCAGATCATCTCCAACTGTCTTCTTGAACATCACAATGAGCTCACTGGACTCAAATGGCCTCCTCAGTCACCAGACTTCAATCCAGTTGAGCACCTTTGGGATGCGCTGGAATGGGAGATTCGCATCATGGATGGGCAGCCGACAAATCTGCAGCAAATACCTGATGCTGTCCTGTCAATGTGGACCACAATCACAGAGGAATGTTTCCAGCACCTTGCTGAGTCTACGCCATCAGTACTGAAGACAAAAGGGGGTCCAGGCAGGTACTAGCAGGGTGTACCTAATAAAGTGGCCTATGAGGGTATTTGTAGTTGACACAAGTTACAGCTGAAGGTGTCCGATGAGAGATGTGGCTGTCCTCTGTGTTAACAATTAAGGCTTCTATGGGAGGATCAGCGTGCGAAATGGCGTTAACCCCGGATGTCTCTCAGGCTCGGGATTCCATGTAAAGACGGTTAACCCCGAGAATCTCTGAGGGCCGTGCATTGGTGACGGTCTCCGAACATGGCATACAACGGACGTGTACCAAATCTGCATCAGGACAGCTGTAGACCCTCGACAGACCTCTCCTATTATATTTCTGTCGTCGTTTTGGTATGTCCGCGTTAAACGTAATAACATTTTTTTGAAAGAAATTCACCGTTTTTGGCCCGTTTTTTCAGGGGTAAACATAATGCTGAGGAGGATAATAAACTTATGGGCAGGTTTGGAGTGGTAGTGTGGGATGGTAGGACCACCGGGATACGGGTTTCATTCTTGGGGTTCCTTTTAGGGTGGATGATACGAGGTCCATTCCTGGTTTGTCCACGATATGAGAAGGCCCCCCCGTAAAAACCCCACCCTGCCATGAATGAAGAAGCTCCTCATTCTGAGGGCCTCATTACAGAAGTCACCCTCACCATAACATGAAATACATCATAAGTGTCTCGAGGGGCAGGCGTTCCAGCTCTCAGGTGAGTGTTTCTCCCTGATCGGCATCACACGCGCTCACTAGGAATGAGAGGGGGGCTTCCTAAAAACGACAAAGACCCCACACTCAAATGAAACCAGACTCTATATAAAAAGAATAAATTAAAACCCAGTCAACATTAAACACAATGAAGCAATTTTAAACTATTGTTACCTGTTTATTGACTTTTGATTTTATTCTTCCTCATCGGAGTCTTCATCATTACCACTTCGTTAGAAATGTTTGCATTCTGGAGTGAGACGCTCTGTGCCGCTAATTTTAGGGGAAGGCAGGTGTGTCAGCCAGCCAATCAGGTGGCCAGGATTTCCTTTCTAGCCAATCACGTGACGGAGTTAGAGAGCGAGAGGGAGGGAGAGTCGAGTGCAAGCAGCATGTCAGGGATAGAAGGTGCGCCATCTGTTAGAGACGCTGCAGCCTGGCAGTGAGGTGGCCACCAGTCCCGTTGCCCAGAGTGTGCCCTGTGTGGACCGGGAATGCCTTCTGTACCTGTGTGATACGCATACTGGGTGCGTTCCCAGTCCTCAGCAGCCTCGGCCACTGTTAATATACCGGGTCACGTATACTAAGAACGCTTTTAAATTTTTAAATAAAAAACCCAGACGGGGCTCAACAAAAGCCAGCACTGGGCCCCTCCTTTCAGAGTACGTTGAATTTCGTGACGCCGTCAGTCCTGTGCCAGACGTCTGTGTTACTTTATGACCTCGCACGAGAGTTTGTTGTCTTGCAGGGTGGCATTGACGTCATCTTTGCCTACTAAAAATGACCGATTTTGAGTTTTCCTTTGAAGCGTATGCACTCTGCAATTCTGCGCAAATTGAAGTCACATGTTTAAAGGCGAAGGAGCCAAGTGGCACGTGGTGGGCGTTCAGGAGCTGCCATCGTTAATCTTTTTGCTCATTGTGACGGGAAGCCCCCTTGATCAGTGAGCACATTAAGGGACACGGAGGTCTTTGATGGCCAATCAGACGCAGCGGTTCGTGTCGTAAAGAGCGGCGCCGTATCCTGGCGTGCATTTTGATTTCGTTTTTGTTGCTGCAGGTTTGTGTACAAGTGAGGTCACTCTGTCTGGACTTTAACTGTAAGTGAATGCCAACAAACGTTACTGACAAAGTCCCATTGGCCCACAATGACAGCCCTGGCGGGACATGGGGGGTGTTGAAAGGCTAGAAAAGGACATTTGCTTACTTGGCGACTTACAACGTTTGACATACAATCGGTGACATTTCATTTGTTTCTCCAATTAGAGCCCTGGCAGGTCATGTGACTTGCTGAGGGTCACACTGTGGTGTCATTAGTGGGATTTAAACCCACAAGCTTTAACCACTGTGCCACTCTGCCTACCAGTAGGTGAAGACATTAGGGGTCAGCGACTGTCAGATGTGTCCTCTTTCCCCTTTTTATCCAAGGTGACTTATGACATTTGAGATTCGGCTGCTTCCGTTTCTTTTGTTTCTAAGATGTGAAGTGACTTCCTCAGGGTCGCACAGTGGTGTCAGAAGTGGGATTTGAGCCCACAGTCTAAAGGTCTGAAGTTCAAAGCCTTAACCACTACGTCACACTGCCTGCCAGTAGGTGAAGACTGTTTGGGTCAGAGACTGTCACATCTCTGGTTCTAGAGTCCCCTTTCAGTCTCCCCCATGAGGTGACATTCTTGACCATCCCCCATCCTGAAATGTCCTGAGACGGGGCAAAATGCTAGGGGGTGATGGGCTTCATCATGAGAGGGGAAAATGAATGGAGGCAGAGTGGCACCCAGTGCCATCTCCCAGTGATTTACACTGCCACCGTGTCACAGCTCAGGGGCCCGAGTTTGATTTGTAGCTTGGACTCAGTCAGTGGAGTTTGTACTCGTTAGAATGAAAGAGACGTCTGGAGGGGAAAACGCCATTCAGCCAATCGACAGACTGATGCCAGGACGGCCGAGGTGCCCGCTTCAGTGCCATGTGAGTCGCCAATTGACAGACTGACGTCAGGAAGGCTGATGTGCCTGCTTTAGTGCCATGAGAGTCAAGTCTGAACAACCGGTCACTTGTAGGCTTGGAGGTGTTAAAGTGGGCCACGATGAAGAGCACCAAAAAACAGCAAAGCATGAGACGACGAAGAGGAAGGTGGGCTTAATACCAGTAAGTGGTGGACACTGGACTGGAAAGCATGGCACACATGCAGAGGCACACACATGGGCACACATTCTCATGCAGACCATGTGCACGCGCGCACACACACACACACGTGGATATCAGGCCCTCACCCGCAGACACACACACATGAGTGTATGGCAGGGGCCTACAGTTTTGCACACATATGTGTGTGATGTCCGGATTGGCTGCAGCTCGCATGCCCCCTTGAACCCAGGACATGGATAGTCGTAGGCCGAGGATGGAGTGGGCAATGATTACACATAGCATGGCAGAGGCAGGTACAAAATGTGCCAAGTGCTTTTATTAACAAAGTGGAAAACCGAGTAGTGTGGTGGTCCATAAAAACTAAATAAATGATCCATAAGAAGAGTGAGATTAAAATCACCATCAAATAAATCCTATCACAGATTAAAAGCAGGCCTACAAAACAATCAGGATCTTCTCATGTTAAACCAACATGGAGCCTCACCCTCAAGACCACCTGGCAGGAGATGCCCACCACGAAGTGCAGTCATCCTTCCAGCTCAGCCCATCACCACTGGGGCACCCCAAGCACGCCTCCATCGCCCCGCCACTCGCAGGCGTCACTCACCCCCAGAAAAACTGGCAAAGGTGTGGTCTAGTGGATGAGAACTTTGGTGCTCCTCTCGTGGTCCGCTACCCGACCGCCCGCTCGCTCGCTCGCTCGCCTCTACCCTGCTGCCCCCCCGCTCTCTGTTTTCGCTCGCCTTCCTCCTTAGCCGCCCCTCTCTTTGGTTTCTTTCCGTCTTTCGTCATCTTTTCCCACAGTTTGTACCTCGGCGTGTGTGGCGCTCTTATTACCTGTGACCCGGCGAGTGCCAATGTGGAGCTGCTCGCCTCTGCACTGCCACCCTGCAGTTATGTGCAGCCACGCAACCGCTTTATATAATAATGTGTACACGGACCCTAAACACGCATCATGCACACACACACTTGTAAATGTGCACACAGGCGAGCACAACACACAAGTGTGTGCATTCAGACATACTAGCGTGTGCAGACACACACACACTTAGAGACACACACACATATGAGTACATAGAAAGACACAGAGCAGCATGCGTAGAGATGTGCAGACCACCCGAGTGCGTTTCGAGACACATAAGCACGTCACACACCTACACACACTCTGGATACGCACACTCAGAGACCTGCACACTCACTTGCATTCCTGAGCACATATAAAGACACAGAGCAGCATGCGTATGGACGCACACACACACACACACACACACACACACACGAGAGCAAACAGAGACACAAACCTGAGCATAACATTTATTATTATTATTATTATTATCATTTATTATTACAGAGAAGCACCCAGCCCAGCCACAGGGGATGCACAAGCCAGTGTGTTTCTTCATGGCGGTCCCAAGCCTGGATAAATGGGGAGGTTTACGTCAGGTGTAAAATTTTGCCAAATCAATATGCGGACAGCAATACAAATTTCAATACCGGATCAGTCGAACCCCAGGTTAACAACAACCACCACCAGTACTATTAGCCAGTGTGGTGCTGGTGGAAATTGGGAACGGAACAAAATGCAGAGGACGGAAAGATATGGAAGAAGATGATCCGCTGTGGCGACCCCTAATGGGAGCAGCCGAAAGAAGAAGAAGAAGAATTACTACAGAGAAACACACACACACACACACACACACACACAAGCATGCCTCGAGACTCAGGGGCCTGCACATCAACACACCTACACACACTTGCATGCAGACCCCCCATGCAGAGTCAGACATGAGTGCGCACACACACACACACACACACGTGTATATAGAGACACAGATAAGTGCGGACGAAGACTTAAGCACATGCAGACCAGACAATGCCCATAGACACACACACACACACACACACACACAACCCAATCATGAACGTAGACACACCTATACACACACAGACATGCACACAAATGCTTGTTCGTAGACCCCGTCTGGTCACTTTTGGTTGGTCTCCTAAATGTCCCCCTGATGCCACGCCAGTCACCCCCCTCCACCCGTGTCCGGTGCTCACACTGCCGCCTTTCAGACACCACAGATACCTGACGTGTCTTTTTTGGTTGTTGTCACATTTTCAGATTTCCTGATGTGTCATTTGAAGTGACAAGCATTGCTGTCACCTTCTGAATTGGAGCCCCTCTTTGCAGGACCCTGGCTGTTTGCTGTGGTCTGTACTTGGCAGGGGGTGTCATGAGCCCCATAACAATTGGAGAGGCAGGTGGAGAGGGGCAGGCAGCCATAAACAGGAGGATTTCATTGATTGATGACAATTCAAACCATAAAGGCATGAAGTGACGTGACGTGACGTGACGTCATCCTAATGGAATGTAAATTTGGTCAAATAAAAAAAAACATTTGGTGCTCACGATTTGCCTGTAAAATTGAAACTTCAATCGTGAAATCAAAAAAGTTATGCACTTTCGGGTCGCCCGGGTCCCTGCACACTCTTGTGCCGCCTGCCCGCCGAGTCCTCACCATGCCGTGGCAGAGCCAGGATGGAGTTTTGTTTGATTCTCTTGTCTTCCTTCAATTCTCCAGGTCTGCGGTCCAGATGGCCACCATACACGGTGCCAGGCGTATCCTCATTTGTGTACGACGTGGCCACCTGGTGACCTGTTGGACTGCTCGGGTCACCAACGACCCAGAACTGTTGCTGCCATGTTTCAGAAGTGCCACCTCTTAATCTGGCGTGTGGTGCCCAGCGGGTCTCATCTTCGAGAGCCTTCGTGTTCTCCTCATTCTGTGAGAAAATCAAAGAAATGTGGCAAAGTGAAAGGGTTAGGGTGGTGTAGTCAGTGGGCAGTAGGTATGGGGGGGGGGGCTTACAGAGATTTGGCTTGATGTTATTTTAAGGAATGTTTAAAATCCTTCTGATATTCTGAAAAATAAAGCAGCCTTGATTTTATATAGCGCCTTTCCATCCCAAGCTGTTATTTCAGCTTTGGCCCCACACCTCCATAGTCAGGGCATTGGATTTGACCCCCTGTGGGTCACCCACTGTAGTGAGTTGGGGGTGTGAATGCTTTGTGTTTTTATATAGCGCCTTTCCAAGCACCACTTTGTGTTTTTTTTTCTTGTAACTCACTTCATCTGGGGTCTGCTGTGAATCAGTGGGGGGCATTGAACCAGGAGCCTTGCCATCTGGGCGGCCCAAATGTGCTGAGGTGTGACCACTGAGCTTCAGGAAGACCCTCGATGGCCCTGGTGAGGCACACTATGGTGTTCAGACGAGTGACAAACATGTTTGGTGGGCTGTGCTGGCCATGCTGGTGGCCCAAGGTCGTCATCATCATCATCATCATCGTCATCTGATAGAGTCCACATATCACCATTTGTCGCCCTCTAGTGGTGGCCATTGGTGCTGATTTGATTTTCCCCTCTTCCAGCATTTCAAACAGGCGCCGTCCTCCTCTAAATTTATAACACAAACCTCGCTGTCTTTTTCTTCATAAGATCTCGACATGACATGTCGTGCCGCCGGTGGTCTTGTCATCATTACCGGCTGTGGTGCCAGCAGACGTTTCGCCCGACTGCTCCCTGCTCTCGGAGACGATGAAGTAAGGAGATGTGCCCGTGGGTAGAATAGGCAGCAGGCTGGCAGCATAAATTGGGAACTACAGAAGGGCTGGCGCCCCACCAACTGCACTGAAGCCCCTACAGACCCAATGACTGGACTAAGCAGGTGTAAGAAGGCCTGGAATGAAATGTCATTGTCACCTGAGGCGCGAGTGGAGGCCCGAGGTGAGAAGCCGGCCTTGTGTCACCTGGCCAGTCGTCCGTCTTGGGTTTGTCACGGACCTTCAGTGTCACTCAGCGTTGTTAGGCTGGAGGAGAGTTTCTACTCTGAATGGATACCAGGAAGTGGGGGTCAAGCCTCTCCCCGGACCTTCTGAGGGGTCTCATTCAGAATGTACATGACATCGGGGACAGGGCCTTCCCTGACAGCACTGAGTGCAAGGCAGGAGCCACTCATGCATGGAGGTGATTTGGAAACGCCACCCGATTTGTGATCCTTTGGGACGATGAGGCCTGCTGAATGAATTGAACCGAATTTCCTGAAGCTGCACAGCCCAAGAGCCCACCTGATGTGCTGACCGCCGTACGCAATTTGCATAAATAAGATAAATGGAACGGTTTAGTGGGAGTAGGCTGGGGGGGGGTGCCTTAAATAATTCACACACTGCTATGGAAACGAATTTGTAAAGGGGGGTGGGGTGTCGGTAGTGTTAGTGGTGGGAGATGAGAGCCAAGCAGGGAGTCACCCGCCCCGGACCCCTTGGTGAGGGCGGCAGACCATCGGGCACTTTATTAATTAACCAGTCGGTCCTCACTTAGGAGAATCCACGACGTGAAGAAGCGGATCGATTTGACGTCCATTTTGGGGGGGTCGTTTCAGACAACGTCCTTTATAGCAGCGATTAAGGCCTTTCAGTGCCCCCCGCGAGTTAACTCTTTGTGTTTTGTGGCACTCCTTTGACTGCACTTCCATGTTAGTCCCCCAACCATCCATCAAGCCATCTGTTATCGCACTCGTCCATCCATCTCTCGTACCTGTCGGCCCGTCCATTGTCAGGCTCCCTCCATCATCAGAAACTTTTACCAACCATTCGTAGGTCCATCAATTACTGGACTCATCAATCCAGCCAGCCATTATAATACCAATCGGACCACCAATCATCGGTCTCACCTGCCCAGCCCTTATCATACCTGCCAGCCCATCTTTTACCAAATGCCTCATCTCTCCATTATCAAACTCACCCAATCACCCTTATATCTGTCCATTGCTGAACTCATCCCTCCATTACAATACCCATCAGTCCATCCATTATCTAACTCATCCATCTATCCATCCATTTTTACAGAGATTGTATCGTCCATCGTCAGGCACATCCATCCATCCACCATCACGCTGGCAATACTACAGCATCGGTATGTGATTTATTGAAATCATCCATCCAGCCAGCCATTGTAATATCTGTCGGTCCATCCATCCATTATCATAGCTGTCATCCCATCTACTATCAATCCTGCATCATCAGACTTTACTAACCATTCACATTCTAAACCCATTTATCCATCCATCCTTTCATTATACCTCATGGCCCATCCACTGTCAGACCCAATTACTCCTTCATCATCCAACTCACCCACATATTCATAGGTCTCTCAGTTACTGAACTCCTCCATCCATCCATCCATCCATCCATCATCACACTTGTCAGGCCATCCATTATCAGAGTTTTCATTACTTCATTATCAAGCTTAGCCTATTCTCTGTCAGACACATCCGTCTGTTTTTCTACCAGTTGTCCCATCCATTGTCAGACTCTTTTATCCCTCCATCCATCAAACTCACCCAAGTATTCATAGATGCATCAGTTAATGACCTCATCCATCCATTCCTCCATTATTATTTCCATCAGCCCATCCACTACCAAATGCATCATCTCTCCATTCTCAAACTCACCCAATCACTCTTATATCTGTCCATTGCTGAACTCATCCATCCATTATAATACCCATCAGTCCATCCATTATCTAACTCATCCCTCCATCTATCCATCCATTTTTATAGCGATTGTATCATCCATTGTCGGGCACATCCAACCTTCCATTATCAAACTTGCAATACCATTGATCGATATGTCATTTACTGAACTCATCCTTCCAGCCAGTCATTGTAATACCCAATGGCCAACCCATCATCAGACTCATCCATCCATTATCAAACATTTCTAACCATTCACATTCTAAACACATTTATTCATCCATCCATCCATTATACCCAATGACCCATCCACTGTCAGACTCATTTACCTCTTCATCATCAAACTAACTCATGTATTCAAAGATCTGTCTGAACTCGTCCATCAGTCCATCCATTACTAAATGTATCATCTTTTCATTATCGAATACCCCAGTCATTACATCAGTGCATCAGTCCATCTACTCTTCCATACATCAGTCCATCTCATTTTATACCGTTCCATTCTTCATTTATCAAACTCTCAGCACCATTCATCCATCCATCAATTACTGAACTCATTCATCCATCCAGTCATTCTAATACCCATCTGTTCTCAAAATGATCTCCTCCATTACATATGTACCCAATTGTTCTTACATCTGTCTGTTACTGAACTCATAGTCAGGCATAACATCGATAACAGCTGAGACGCTAGAAACTAGAGGATGATGAATTTACAGATACCATCAGTAACCGAGCTCATACACAAGAGGGTGATGGACTCAGTAATGCTATCAGTAACAGCTCTGCCACTAGGGGGCGATGTAGGAATCAATACTGTCAGTAACAGAGTGCAAACACTAGGGGGCGATGTATTCATGAACAGAGCTCTGCCACTAGGGGGCGATGTATTCATGGATACCATGAGTAACAGAGCTGTGCCACAAGGGGGCGATGTCTTAATGGACACCATCAGTAACAGAGCTCTGCCACTAGGGGGCGATGTCTTAATGGATACCATCAGTAACAGAGCTCTGCCACTAGGGGGCGATGTCTTAATGGACACCACCAGTAACAGAGCTCTGCCACTAAGGGGCGATGCAGTCATTTCAGGCCATGGTGTTCATTCCAGGTAATGCAGCTCTACTTACTAATGATGACCCCAGAGAGTTGATTGGCTCATACAAGTAAGGATTTCCCTCAATTCTGCACACGCGACTCTAATGACCTTCTAAAGTCTACTTCATGAGGATATTTCAATAGCAAAAGAAAGTCGTTAATAGAAAACATTCCGCCCTTAACTGCCTGACATTTAACAAAGGAAACACAAAATGGAGAATCCTCAAACTGGAGACAGAGCCCTTGCCTCAGGTTGCTACGGCTCTTTTAAGAGGGTCAGTGTGTTGCCACCCAGGCTGGCTGTGTCACCAACACCAAATCTCCTAATAATTACAATTGCCTTATTGTTTCAATATGATTTTTTTTTTAAAATATGTTGCATGGCGCCACTGGGCCCACCAGGGTTCATTCGGCCGTTTTGTTCTTCATTTTCCGTCCATCCCTTCTGCGTTTTCTTTCCCTGACCACCTGACTGCTCAGTCTGAACTGTCTCTACACATGCAGCTTGTCCTCCCTATTTATTAATGAACTCTGATAGCGTAGTCGGCGAGATAGGCCGGCATTGCTAACGGTGACAACTTGCACTGTTGAAGATGTCAGTGCCAGGCAGGACAGTGGACACCAAATGACATTGTCCGTAGTGACAAACCCAGTTAAGTGGAGGTAGCCGCGCCCCAGATGACCTCACAACACGAGCGTGAATCTGCACGAGCGACAGCCTGTAAGTGCCGTCAAGTCGCTTTTCTCTTTTGTTTTTCTCTCTCATTTCATGTGGCAGTCTGTTTCTGCCAACTCAGACAAACTCAAGACACGCTGGCACCAGAGGAGGGGAGCGGGTGGTTAAGGCCACATAAATAACCGGCACAGCGCCTTTTGACATCCGCCTGGCTTGTTTCCAGTTGACTTTAATTGTCTCTACACTTCTAGAATGTTCTTTTCTGTTCGCCACATTAGAAACAAACATCACAAACAAGGAAAAGCTGTAATTGTGTGAGAAAAGAATGGCAGCGCATTACCCCAAGTGCCCTTAACCACCGTGTGCTGCCTAACGGGCCGGTCGTGCTGTTGGCGCCGGGTGGCTTTAATGCCACATAGGGGGGGCATAGCGGCAGGTCACTTCTAATGTATATAGTGCTGTGGAGTACAATGTGGGCTGACAAGCATTGGTCCAAAAGTCAAGTGGGCACAAATGAAGGGCACAATGTCAGGAGGGAAACAAAGACCTGAGAGCCATCCACAAGTGTTTTACAGGTGTGTCGGATCAGACCTTCATGATGAGCTCTTTGTCATCTGCTGTTGTGTAGGGGACACTGGGGAGGAGACAAGCGGGATGGAGACGCTTCTGTCCATCGTATAAGAGAGAGGAGAGAGAGGTCAGGAGCAGACCACACCCACCATGTGACAAACCAGCGCAGGACCCCAGATTAGGACCCGAGAGCAGCCATGTGACGGGTGACACCTGGACAGCAGGAGGTTTTTTATGATGGCTGGAGTGCCAATTCTGCCACTGACCCCCTGCAGGTTGGAGGGCCTACTTGTATGAGGGGCTTCTGTAATTCAGTCCTTAACTATTTTAGATATTATTACTTACATTGAAATGAAATGTAATATTTCTTATTGTTTCTTATTTTTTATTTTTACATTGTTGGTAGGTTAGTTGCTGTCCAGGTGTGCCATCAGTAAAAGAACTTGGACTCTAGAGGGCAATGTAGTTAGTGGTACTATCAGTGCCAGAGGGGGATGTAGGAATGGGTACAGACAGTAACGGAGCTCGACCACTAGAGGGCAAAAAAGTCAGGGGTCCCGTCAGTAATGAAGTTTGGACACTAGAAGGTTTATGTAGTCAGGGGCACCGTCAGTAACAGAGCTGAGACCCTAGAGGGCGATGTAGTTAAGGGTACAGTTAACTAACAGAGCTTGGCCACTAGAGGGTGAAGTAGTCAGGGGGTCTCATCAGTAACAGGGCGTGGACACTAGAGGGCAGTGTAGTCATAGATAACATCAATAACAGAAATCGGACACTAGAGGGCGTTGTAGTTAAGGAGAGTGACAGTATCAGAGCTGAGACACTAGAAAGTGTTGTATATTTGGATACCATTAGTGACAGAGATCAGACAATGAAGGACAATATAGTCATAGGTGACATCAGTAAGAGAGTTGAGTCACTAGAGGGTGATGTAAAAATGGGTACAGCCAGTAACAGAGCTCTACCACCAGAGGGTGAAGTAGTCAGGGGTCCCATCAGTAGTGAAGTTTGGACACAAGAGGGCGACGTAGTTAGAGGTGCTGTCAGTATTAGAGTTGAGACTCTAGAGGGCGATGTAGGAATAGCTACCGTCAGTAAGAGAGCTTGATCACTAGAGGGCGATGTAGCTAAGGGTACCGTCCATATCAGAGGTGAGTCCCTAGAGGGCGATGTAGGAATGGGTACAGTTAACTAACAGAGCTCGGCCACTAGAGGGTGAAGTAGTCAGGGGGTCCCATCAGTAATGAGGCTTGGACAATAGAGGGCGATGTAGGAATAGCTACCACTAGTGACAGAGATCAGACAATGCAAGACAATATAGTCACAGATGACATCAGTAAGAGAATTGAGTCACCAGAGTGTGACGTAGTCAGGGATGCCGTCAGTTACAGAGCTGATACTCTGAAGGACAAGGGGCTGCTATCCAGGTGGGCCATCAAGAGTTCTGACACCAGAAGGTGGTGTAGTCAGCAAAGCCATTAGTATGAGAGTGCAGACACTAGAGGGCGATGTAGTCAGGGGGTCCCATCAGTAATGGAGCTTGGACACTAGAGGACTGTTGACTGCTGTGTGTGTGTGCGTGTGTGTGTGTGTGTCCTGATCAGGCTTTAAGGTTTGGGTAGGTTTTGCAAGTCGATGGATGCCCGATTGTGTGCGTGGCAGGTGATGGACTCGGGTCAAAGCCATAGTTAATTTCTGCCTTGTGCCCGTTGCTGCCAGGGTGGGCTCCAACCAGTCACAAAGCAGAGTGCATGAGAAGCTGGTCGTTTGTTTTCTGATGTCTATGAAATGTGCTCTCAGATATTGTTGCTATTGGAGTTTCACCGCGTAAGGTGCTATAAATCTGAGATTTGTTGAAACTCAAGCTCTTTGGTATTTCCTTATCGTGACTTCAGAAGTGGACACCCGCCACTGCCATTCTTCTTTCCCGGGGTCCACCCTTTGGCCTACTATGGTGCTGATGAGCCTCAGGCCATTTGAACCTTTTAATAGGCGGCTCATAAACCCTTGAGCTTCAACATTAATGGCTATGGGGTAGGGGGAGACACAATGGGGACGATGAAGCTGTTCACTCTGCCAGCCTATCTTGCCGACTACGCTATGAAGAGTGAGGACATACTGTATGTGCAGAAACAGTTGAGACACATAAGGAATGGATGATAAATTAACAAACAAATAGCAGAACGAACCCCGGGCTACGGTGAGCTGGTGGGCCCAGTGGTGCCAGGCTGAATTATTAAGAACAGAAATCGAGGTAAATGGCTTTCATATTCAATCAATTCAGCTCCTCTCCTCCGTTGCTCTCTCCTCTGTTCATTTTTTTCAGTTTGCCCCAGCAGGGATCGTCTTTCCTCCTCTTCTTCTTCTTCTCCTTCACCGCTAATGTTCTTCATTTTTCTCAGAAGCACTTGAGCTCTTTAAAATGCCATGCCCAGGAGCTTTTAGCCGGGGCGATGACGTCGAGGACACTCATCTGCTATTTAGGTAAAAACCCAAGCCATTAAACTCCTTGACGTCCGTGGCACCTTCGGGGCATCCCCTCCATCCGCATGTATTAAATTATTCATCCCTTCATTTCCTAAAGTCGCTCATTCTATTACACGGCCTTGGTGGGGGGAGGGGTGGTGCCAGTCCCACCGGGATTGATGAGGGAGCCCATCTCGGACAGGACGCCAGGGCAGCACACCCACAGCCAGTCCACAGTCAACACAAGCCAGGGTTTGAACCCAGGACCGGGCCCACTGTTCCCTCAGTTTAAAAAGGTTTACTTTTCTTCTTAATGAAAATTTTAAGGCAGTACTTCGCCGCTGCCAAGTGCGGGTATTTTGCTAGTATTAGATAAAGGAAAGCAATCCTCCATTTCCAAGTTGCTGCTTCATACTGTGAAGTGCTGGTGCCAAGGCCAGGTGACATTATGTGACATTTCCAGTGATTTTCACTCGTTGCCTTCATTTACTCAGTCGTCACCTCCTGTCACCTAGTGTGACATCCCCAATGACCCACACCTGCTAGTCTGCGACTCGCCCCTCAAACAGGTTTGGTTTTCTCTTTAGTCGTAGGGGTGGCACTGTGTGTATGTGAGGGCTGACAGCCAACGAGTGCCCACCCAGATATACAAGGCATAGGATGCAATGACAAGAATTAAGGAACATGGGGGCTTTGGACCCCCCAAACAGAAGATAAGCTCCTCTGTCGGATGTCTGATGTTTTAGAGAGAATGGAAAAAAGGAAGAAAAGACAGCGATTATGGCCGAGCCCTCCATGCAGCACGGGCACCGTCGGGCCACTTGTCACAAACAAATATCAGGAAAGTTGTCACACAGTCGGTAAATGTCACACGGCCAGCGATGTTTTGATCCGACGAGGTCGGCAACTGCAGTCAGTAAGTCTGACATCCCCCATCACCAGAAGCCGCGTAAGGTCCCATCAGTTTAATTTTCGTGTGAAAAAGTAATTGCCCCCTTAATTCCTCACTCAAACAGCTGACCAGAGTTCATTGTTAATTCAAGTCGGGCATCAGGACACATTGGTGAGGAGCAAGGAGTCAGTGTGTGAGACCCGTTGGTGCCCAACCTACCCTCAGCAGCCCCTGCTTTCTGGCCACCCTTAAGCGTTGGGCACCCATGGTATCATCGTCCCTCGTTCACATCTGGCACAAGCATGCCAGCCCCAGAGGAATTACATACCAGACGTAACTAACACTAAAAAAACACACACACATTTGGCAGCCAAAACAGAATTTGTGAATAGAAGAAGTTGCCGCCTAAACTGGCAGATGGTAGAAAGCGAAGAGGAGCCCTGGCACTAGCACAACCCAAACTGGCGTCTGTTTGTTTTTTTTTTTATTTTGGAGAGCAGATTTGACTTTGACAGAGAAAAAAAAATGGGCAGACTGGTTAGTGTCTGGCTCAGTTATGGTATACCAAGTGCCACCCTGTGCCCCCCCCTTTAATGTTGTGCTCTCCAGGTCATCATGAATGCATACAGTCATGGGCACAGTACTGTATCAAACTGGGCTGCCAGTGCCAGGGTGCCTGGTTCCCAGTTCAGTCCCCATCCTCTCTATGCTGCTCTATTGTCCCTTAGACTGCACCCTGGAATCTCAATGTGGTCATTCAATATAGCGCCTTACGCATTCACCAAACAAAACATTGAAGTCCAAGGTTTATTTAGGTTAAGGCTGCATGCATTATTAATAATAACCCATTTTACTTGTATAGCTCCTTTCTTATGCACTCTGCCACATCTCTGTGACACTTGGCCAGATGACTTGGTCACTCCACTATGGGTCACTGTGACTGGTGAAGGAGTGGCATCCCATTCAAGGTTTGTTCCTGCCTTATGCACAGTGTTGGTGGGTTTGACTGTGGGCACAAACAGGAAAATGGATGGACTGGCAGATGGCCACCCACCTACGCACAGCTAGTGACGTCAAGCAGTGACCGGGTGGGTTGGCCACCTCCTCTGCCCCTGTTTTTTCAACTTGATTGGTAAACAGCACCCATCAGTCACAGTGTCAGACTTGATGCCATGTCTCACTTGGTTAGTCCCACACTGTGGCTTAGTGGTTAAGGCACTGACTGGACTGCCACCTTCAAACTTCCCAGTCCAATCTCCACCTCTGAGTCACCTTAGTGGCCTGTGTGCCTCTGACACACATACATGCAAAGTCACTGAAGAAAGGCGCTATATAACAAGTCTCTTTATATTGAAACTATTCAGTGAGGGGCTGAAATATCAGTGGGTTGATGCTAATGTCAGGGCTTAACTCCAGCACCGTGTGCCCACCTGAAAAGGGGAACCCTTGTGCTGGCCTGGAAACAGAGGCCACCAGGGGGCAGTGTGACCTGTTTCTCTGAACGTACAGTAAATATTTGTGAAAGAGACCCCCTGTGGCCCCTTTGCTAAGGCACTGGCCTGTAAACCTCAGGCTTTCCAATTCCGTCCCCATCTTGGACTCGTGTTCCGGGTGTGTAGCGCCTTTCAGCAGTAAACACCGTCCCAGGAGACTTTACAGGTTCTGACCTGTGACCCGATTCTCCATCTGTTCCCTCATTCTCTTATTCTCTTTACCCGTTTGTATGCTGATGACACACATACTGTGTGTGGTCACTAAAGAAAGGCACTATATAATACCAAGGTGTCTGTTAATATTTTAGCAAATTGTGCAGATGTAATGAGACAGATATGAGCTCTAAGTAATCAGCGTTAATGTTTGCAGTGTACCATCTGTTGGAATGTTTTTGTAATCCACGTAGCAATAAAATGCATGCAGTTTGTCATTCCAGCATTTTGCACATCAGAAATATTTGTAGTAGTAAAAGACGTGACTAGAAATGTTTGTTATTCACCGTCCGTTGGTATGGGGTTTGTAAAGGCAGTCTTCACGTTTGTGGTGCGCCATCTGTTGGAATGACAAATGCGATGCATTTTATTACTACACATGCTTGCGATGTGCCATCTGTTGGAATGGCAGAGACAAAGCTTATGTTTTTATAAAGGTGGATTCTCTTTACCAGTTTGCATGTGGATGATCCACTTGTGTACTCACTAAAGAAAGGTGCTATATAATGTAAAGGTGTCTGTTTATATTGTAGCAAATCGTACAGATATATTGAGACAGATGTGAGTTCTACGTAATCAACGTTTGCAGTGCACCATCTGTTGGAATGTAATTTGTAATTTGTAATGTAATTTGTAATGTATGTAGTAATAGAATGCATTGCTACAAATGTTTGTGATGCTCAGTCAATTAAAATAACCAATGGAATGCATATGTCTCTGTTTTATGCCATTTAATATGGGATTTGTAAAAGAAGTGTTAGTATTTGTGATGCATCATCTGTTGGAATGAAAAATGTAACACACATGTCTCTGTTATGTGTCATTAGCAGTGTTAATATTTGTGATGCGTCATCTGTTGGAATGAGAAATGCAATGCATTTGTCTCTGCAATATGCTATTTGTTATGAGATTCATAAAAGAAGTTTTAATGTTTGTGATGCGCCATCTGTTAGAATGGCAAACAGTGCATTTTATTACTACAGATGTTTGTGATATGCCATCTGTTGGAATGACAAATGCAGTGCATTTTATTACAGAATTCTTACAGTTAAAGAAGTGTTACTGTTTGCACCATCTGTTGGAATGACTAACTGCATTTTATTACTACAAATATGCAATGTCACTGTTATATGCCATTTGGTATGGGATTCATAAAAGCAGTTTTACTGTTTGTGATGTGCCATCTGTTGGCATGACAGATTCATTGCAACAGGATAGACACACAGACTCTTATCCTTTTATTAAGGGGGATTCTCTTTGCCAGTTTGTATGCTGATGATACACATACTTGTGTAGGCACTAAGGAAAGGCGCTATATATTAAATAAAGGTGTCTGTTTATATTGTAGTAAATTGCACAGATGTATTGAGCCAGCTGTGCGTTCTGAACTTCTTGTCACCCTCAGTTTTTATCTGGTGACTTTCCATTGTGGATGGTCTGTCTGAAGTCGCTACATAACATCACAGTGTCTATGAACATTGTAACGGGGCGCCTATCTAGTGAGGGGGCACCTAGGTCTTGAAGAGCAGAGGACTGGCAAATGTCAGGGTACAACCCCAGCTGTTTGTGCCCACCTGAAATTGGAAACTTGTAGAGCCAGTGTGGCTAAAGATAGGCCAGCAGGGGTCAGTAGGCCCAGCTTGTTTACAAGTAAATAATAGTGAGAGGGGCAGAGGGGGATAGCAGACGACAGGGGGAGCATCCTCAAGTTTGGCACCCTTTGTTCTGAGGCAGGATGGCACATTTAGATGCCTCCTCAATAACTATCGATGTTATTACTTGAAGGGTACCACAGCAGTTAACGCTGGTCCTTCACAATTCTATGGAAAGGCGCTATATACTATAAACTCTGCACAACCTCTCCCTGCCCCAAATGCGCTTATCTCGTGACGTGACCACCCCAAATTGCTTTCTGTGTTTTTATAATATGAGCAGACGTCAAGATTGTGATGGGCATTGAACCCGTGACTCTGTGTTTTTCAGTCGGCTGCCCCTTCAGTTTTCTCAGTCAGACTCCTTTCCAGAGTGGACGCCATCCTCACGTTCTTCACACTTAACGGTTTCCATAATGAGAGCTCTGGCAGGCAGGTAGCCCATTTTGCACTGGCAGCACTTTGTCCACTTCGCCCCTAGGGGGCACCATTTTGTTGTATTCTGCACCTTTACATCCTGAAGTCATTGACCGTAAAGGGTCACTCATTGGTATCTCGATAACGTGAAGTGACTTGCGTGGCTGGGCGCTATGACTTTGTATTGTGGTCAGATTTCCATCAGTTTTATCGTTTGACTTCCTCCTCAAGCGGACCCCTCTAGAGTGGACGCTCTCCTGATGTCCATTACAGCTGTAATGTGAAAGCCAGCAGGTGGAGTGACACCTTGGGCTTTGCAGTGTATGCCCACCCGCCTCACCCTGCATGGCCACCACATTTCTTTTCATTGTTTTTTATTTTTCTTCGAGCAGTTAAATGGAGCCCCTAGTAACAGGATACATCATCGGGGGGGTAACAGCGAGAGATCAGAGTGCTGCTCAGCTGCCAGCTCACCGCTACCACATGAAATTTTAATGTGCGGCCTCTTAGTGCTGACTGGGCATGATAGTGTGTTAAGAGGTGGGCACTCGCTGGGCTTGGCTGGCAGTCTCCCAGCCTCTGATGACCGAGTCCAAGTGGCAGTGCCTACTAATGGGTAGTGGTATGTAGCAGTGGAACCATCTGGAGGGGCAGAGTCAGCTTTGGTCCATCTTGGACACCAGTCTGACACCCAGATCTCCTCCTGTTCTACCAGCTCTTCCTGCGGCGCAGAATTATGTGGTATTCTGGAGCCCCCCCCCCTCCAGACAGCCGTGTATTATGGTTGGATGAGTGAGACGCACCACGTTTGTTACTACATTGGTCTTCTCTCTCGCACCTTATGCTGGCGGTCACCCCTCAGTAGTCCACGAAGGGTCACCCATTTGAACGGCTTATGGGAGCCCACAGCTAAATCCTACTTTGGTCTCCAAGAACATCCTAAGCCTTAAACTATTCAGTCTTGCCCTCCTTTGCCAGGTGGGTGGTCTCCCTTGGAGGATGGCTGTCGACAGTCAAACCATAAGTGACCCTTTCAGATTGAATATGACGGTGAGTCAGGACACCACGTGACCCAAAAGGTGCCAACCAACCCACGACCCATTTAGGGTCAGTCAGGACCCATTATTGACGAAAGTCACATGGTGGCAGATACATCTTTTGGTTTAATGGTGATATCTTACTTATTACCACCCTGTGGTGTCACCCCCCCCACCTGATGACCCATTTGATGAAGATAGCAGCGATCTCCGCTACGCCAGGCGCCCTGTGCTTACCTTGTGACTTTGGTCGCTTCAGATCTAAAGGCAAAGTATAGAAATGTAAGAGCAACGTGGCGTTTATTAAAGTAAAATAACGCAGTGGAAGAAGATCTAATAGAAAATATAAAGTCTGGAGATCTACATGTAGTAGAAGTTGGGGACCGAATCCCAAGTGAAGGGCGAGTACCGAGAAGAAGAACGGAGGAAGTGCAGGGGGGCACTGAACAGAAGGAAGAATGGAAAGTCAACAGGCCTGGATGGAGTACCCGCAGAACTATGAAAGAGTTTAGGAGTAGAGAGAGGGGATGAGCCGAGGGGTCTTAATGACAAGATCTACAGACAGGAGTGGAGCTACAAGAAGAAGAAGAAGACCACGTTACATTTGTATAGCGCCTTTCTCACCACTCAAAGCGCAGAGAGTGGGGAGCCACTTCATCCACCACCACCAATGTGCGGCATCCATCTGGGATCTGATGAGACGGCAGCCATTTTGTGCCAGTACGGCAAGTGACGGTGAAGGTGGTCCCCACACTCCCTCTTCCATTTTGGGAGCCTCTTGAACCCGATGCCGCTGGTAGTCACGATAACATGGGTTACATGTAGGTACATGGGTTCGTGCTGCTGGTGCCCACCATGTGTGAACCTCAGCAGCCATCGAGATTCATCAGTATTGGCCAGTGTTGGTGATTCTGCGCCCACTGCAGTGTCCGCTTTCTGTTCTTGGCTGACAGGAGTGGACACCCCAGGGTGGTCTTCAGCTGTCAAAGATTGACGTGTTGTGCGTTCTGAGATGATTTTCTGATCACTACAGTTGGTTATGTGAACTAAGGGCACTCTGGCCCTTCTCCTCTGACCCCTGTCATGTATGCCACTCAATGGACGTGCTTGGTAACCTCTGGAGGCCATCGTGATACAGAAATACTCAAACTGGTCCAACTGGCACCAACAGTCATGCCGCACTCCAAGTCCCATTTTTTCCCATTCTGGTATTTGAGGTGAACATGAAGTGAAGCTCCTGACCTGCGTGGGCCTGACTGTCTGTGTGTTGTGCTGCTGCTGTCACTTGCTTGGCTACAAATGAAGTCAGTAGACGGATTGGGAGAGCATGAGGGGGTCATGGGGTCACCTTAAAGGGGTGTGTGGCGTCCCCTCCTGATATCTGTAAAAGGACAAAGGTCCAAGTCTTTAGAGTCCTGGTGCTTCCTGTTTGCGAGACATGGACACTATCCAGTGACCTGAGATGAAGACTGGACTCCTTCATGTGTGTCTCTTCAGAGGGTCCTTAGGGGCTGCTGGTTTGACGTTGCGTCCCTCATGGAGTCCTGAATGAGGCACATGACCTACATTGTGAGGGAGTGTCCGTTATGCCACTACAGCCATGTGGCACGATTACCCGAGGGTGATCCGGCTCATTGTTGAGGACCTGATAGGCTGGACCAGGCCAAGGGGACACCCACATAACACCTGGCTGCGGCAGATAGAGGGTCATTTACGGAGGGTGGGACTGGACCACGTGTTGGCCTGGGGGGATGCCCACCAGGATCACGAGCTGTTTTGTCATGTGGTGGGCGTGCCATACCAGTGCAGGCTGACCTGACCTCACTTGATTGGCTGCACAGGTAAGCAGGCGGGCAGGGGTTGCTAATCATTTGCCCAGTGAGAGTAAACCAAAAAGCTCTGGGCATTGGAAATGTTGCCAGTCCATTGCTGGGCACACTCACTCACCCACCCACAACACCCACTACACCCCCCCTCATTCTATCAGCCCGACTTAAAGATGTGGGTGGAGGGCAGCCGCACAGATCTGTTGAGGACGGCTTGCATACTCCGTGAGCGTTGAACCCGAGTCCCTGGCCCCGTGAAGCAGTGCTGTGCCACCCGTTCATTTAATTTCATTTTCCTTTTTTTTGTCAACACGTCCTCAGACATTCTGAGTTCTCTCCGTCTTCATCTTCCCTCGTGTTCCCTCGCGCTTTCCTCCCTTTTTTATTTCTGTTACTTGTCGCTGTGGATTTGTCGGCTCCTCCTGCAGTCTGCGCTCTTTAAGATGGGACCCCCGCTGGTAAGCAAATGGCGCTTTGACTAAAATCTTTCAAAAAAAAAAAACCAAAAAACGACAAGGCGTTCAGGTGGCACCATGGCCTCCCGCAAAGACGGAATCTGGGGCATTCGCACTGAGGAACGGAGCGGTTGCATAATTATGGAGATGCCGAAAGGAACATTCCGGACCTCCGTGATGAGAGGGCGGCCCACAGAAGCTCATCAGCATTTCTTTTTCTTTTTCTGGTTGACTTTGGCTTATTCGTTTTGGTCTTTTTTCAGTTTTGTTTTGTATGTGAGTGGATGGTAAGGGGGGGCTGTGGGGGTCCTGAGCGGAGGGGATATCTGGGGGTCAGGATTGATGACTGAACTAGGACCTCAGAGAGAGTGTGTGTGTGTGTGGTGATCAGACAGACTTGTGAACAGGATCAGGGAACTGGAAGTACGACATTAGTGAAAGGCGCTATATAAAATGAAATAGAATACGGTGGGTCAGTCTGCATCTGCAAAGAAGGAAAACCCAAAAAACATTCAAAGCAAGAAGATTAAAGGCAGAACGTCTCGGCTGTAAGGTGGGCAGAGAAGGGCAGAGACATAGGAGAGGAAGAAGGGGGCAAAGGCTGGGGAGGGGGGGTGAAAGCTGCCTTTAGACAAGGTGAATATGGACAAATATGGGACCCCAGGCCGAACACAAACTGAGGGGTCCGTGTGGCAGGGTCCTGCAATGGCCTTTGGTCTCAAAGGCCCAGACGGGCTCCCTGGGTCACCTCTGTAGATGGCGGGCACTTCCTACATGGAGTCCAGCAGTTTTCGACTGCCCAGGGGGCTCGTGGTTTAGTATTGAAGTTATCAGAGGGATCAGAAACGAGGGCACTATTGGTGACATAAGAGCAGCTCCTGGTGGGTACTGTGGCTCTCCACCGAGAAGGACGAGATGTTTGAGCTCCCTCCTCAGTGGTTGTCTTTTTGGGCAGATGGCTGAGGTATGTGAAGTGATCATCAACTTCTGGCATTTCTCCAGTGATGCCAAGGACATCTTGAATGAGCACTTTGGTTTTCCCATACGGATGTCTGGTCTCCTCGATTGTTTAGGGACTAACCAGGGGGGGTCTCTGCCACCTTACGCTGGCAGGCGTTGGAAACAAAGGACAAGGCCAAAAAATATTAAAGAACATGATAGTGAAAATAAAAAGCAAGAACACATCATGAAAAGGAAGAGCAACTAACATAATAAGTAGAAATAAAATACTGTGGGCAAATGAGAGAACGATGCTCATCAGCAGGTGACACGGCTGCCACGTTTACTGAACTCCCGTAAGAAACGATGAGTGGACTTCATGGCCGTCTACACGACTTGTGCTGAGGAAGACTGGCACCCCATCCAGGCTCAGCTCCTTCCTTGCTGCCATCTTGCAATGAAATCAACAGAATTGTAAATGGTCAACCGTCTAGAAAGGCGCTTTATGCCAGCTGCTTTCTGCTGGTTGTTGTTGTCTCTTTGTGTTTGCAAATCTGACGAGTCTGAATTCACTGCGGCCATTCGGTCTTCTGTTTTCTCTTTCAGAAAGCCAACTGCTCCCTGGAAATAATTTCACAACCGAGTGCAACATTCCAGGGAATTTTATGTGTGGAGATGGAAAGTGCATCCCTGGGGGCTGGCAGTGTGACGGGCTACCGGACTGCTTTGACGAAAGTGACGAACGAGCCTGCCGTGAGTGTCCTGCTGTCTCTTCAGATCTTCTTATGAATTCTCATAGACTGTGAATGTGAAAGAGCATAAGATGTTTGATTTGTCTGTGTATTATATAGTGCCTTTCACTCCATCTATCTATCTATCTATCTATCTATCTATCTATCTATCTATCTATCTATCTATCTATCTATCTATCTATCTATTATATAGTGCCTTTCACCCCATCCATCCATCTATCTATCTATCTATCTATCTATCTATCTATCTATCTATCTATCTATCTATCTATCTATCTATCTATCTATCATGCATTAACACCGCCTTTATGAATCCCATACCAAACGGTATATAACACAGACATGTTTTGTACATTGTATTAATCACTGAGTGGAAGTTGTCTTTTCACATAATCTTGCATTGCACTGTAAATGTTAATGCTGAGATCAACATTGATTACTTATATTTGAACCCGTCTTATACAGATAGCACAGCTAGTCCATCTTCATAAAATAATTGTCTGTGTGTCTGTCTGTGTGTCTGTCCCTTTACTATGTTTCTGTCATTCCCACAGATGGTACATCACAAACATTTTTAGTAATAACATGCATTACATTTATCATTCCATCAGATGGCATATCACATATTTTTGTGGTAATAAAATGCATTGCAGTTTCCATTCCAACAGATGGCGCACCACAGACATTAGCACACCTTTTATGAATTGCATATCAAATGGAATATAACAGAAATACATGCATTACATTTATCATTCCATCAGATGGCATATCACATATTTCTGTGGTAATAAAATGCATTGAATTTGTCATTCCAGCAGATGGCGCATCAAAAACATTAACACAGCTTTCATGAATCCCATGCCAAATGGCAAATCACAGAGACATTTGCATTGCAGGGTTCACTGTAAGACATTAATGCTTACATGTATGTAGATGGTAGCACTGCTGATCACATTATATTTATATAGCTATAACGAAATTACAAAGTACAGAATTAATTCAAATGTTATTGTAGTGCACTGTATAAGTATGAATCATGTTTTCAAATGTACACTAAGTAGATCCAGCACATCTTTCCACGGGACACCAGCGAGGATGTTATGCAGACGGCCAGGACAACATTTTACAGGACGGATGCATTAAATCAAAAAGCCAAATGGCCCACAAACACGTGCGGGCACAGCAGAGATTGGTGCCAATCAGGCCGTGCTGTGCCCGTGTTGAGCTCACCTCATTACGGTGTGCGTCTTTTTTGTTTGTTAAATTTCAGGTTGGACTTTTCCGCATTACATGTAAACCCACCCTGCATCTCCTTTGCTGTCTCCACACTTAAAAGGTTTTCCTGGTTTATCATTTTTTAGCCCTGCTAAATATTTTGTCCTACTAAAGTCAAACTTAACGGTCCTGCTTCTCAAATTGGCCTAAAGACCACGACACGGATTATATGGCGGTCGCTCGACATCTACCCCGTGATTACTAATGAAAGGCTAAATCTGGGCAGGCCGCGAGTTTTCCTTTCCACAGCAGCCCATGTGCACCTTTCAGTTTTTAGGTTGTGGTGCCAGCAGCGTATAAAATAAATAAAAGATAAAGCCTGAATTTCACGATGCTGGCTGTCAGCCTTCATCTTCCTCACCTGATGCCACACGCGTGCTGCCCGCCAGAAGAAGCCGGTAATTGAGTGACGATGGCCTCTCCTTTTTAATATTTTATTATTAGGTTCCAGGACTGGCGTCTCTGCTCGGTGCAGGGTGGTGTGAACTTGAACCCGCAGCCCCTGAGCGGAGGTGGTGGGCTCCTGCTAGGTGACTGGTGAAGTCCCCAGAGGTGAATGCAGCTCTAATGACCACCGCAGCATCTGAGAGTCCTAATTGCAAATATGAGAGGAATTTATTTGGGGGGATTGAGAATCTACAAAGTGAAAATGGGGCTGAGAATGACAACTAAGAGCAGAAATAAGACAGCAAAGACCCTAACGGATCTCCACTCCGGTGTCCGAGACCACAATGTCGGGGTCAGACGGTAACGTAATCCTCAAAATGAATTTCTAGCCCCTAAAATAAAGAGAGGAGGTCCAACACACACACACACACAGGATACACTAATAGACAACGGGCACATCATGTCCTACACGAGGCCTTCTTCATGTCACTTCTGCCCAGATGACACAGAAAATGGGGACAGGGAGAAAAAGTGAAATGAGACGTGAAAGTGTTGTGAACCAGAGAGTTCCTCAGCACAAACGTCCGACTAATGACCGTCAAACCCTGGCTAGAAACAAGAGGGCAAACGTCCAATCGTTTATAGATAAAAGGAGCGCAGAAGGCACAGCAGGGGTGGCATGGAATGGCAAACGACACACAAATCCAAAGAACAAATGAAGAAAAGTGCAGAAAGATCGAGAATGCAATAAATACACAAAATGCAGGAATCAGACCAGAGAAACTCACCAACGACAGAGCATTCAATGAACCGCAAGGGACTGTGGGTTGACTGATGAGCTTTGACACACGACAAAGGTTTGGGGGCAAAAAAGGCAAAGTTTCAGTACAATCGAGTACAGAAGAGAGTCCAAAATAGAACTGATTACCAGAGGGAGGAGCCCGGGTTTTACTTCCTCGAGGTGCGCGCCATTGCAGGGTCTCTCTTTCTCCTGCTAGGCTAGTTGGGATGCTCCTTTGGGTTGCCAACCTCTCTCTCTCCTTCATGAAGTGCCCGGGTGGCTGCGTATGCAAGTTTGTCAACAGTTGTGCCAGTCAGCACTGGGCTGCTGCTAATTCCCAGTGGTCTTGTTACTTGTCAGTGAAGCTGCTTTTAGCTAAAAACGAAGGCAAGGGAAGGAAGTGTAAAAATGAACTGCAGGGGACAGAAGCCGACACAGCGTAGCCCGGTCCCGATGGCTTCTGGGCCATCTGAACAGCACACACACACACACACACACACACACACAGAGAGCAGCGCTCTGCCGTTAGTCGAGTCATCTGAACACGGACCCCCTGCTGTAGGATGGCACCACAGTGAGCCGGAGGTATGGAGGGAGTGAAAGAGACAGAAATTCACTGAAGGATGTTAACTCGACTTAAAGTTTATGAACGGTCAGAAAGCGGCGAAGCTCGATGTGGTCGACGACGCTCACAAGAGCCCACCTTCAATGGAGAAGGCCGACGGGTCACGCTGTCCACTGTTGCCACACATGGGGATATCAGCTACGGATCTACACGGGCCACAGTGCACCATACCCTGAAATGGGGGTCTATAAGGGAAAAGTGTTGTGTGACCGAGATGTCTGCATATCCCCTTAAATGAAATGTGCACTTTAATCACAACATCTGGAACAGAGGGGGATATCAAGGACAATTGTGTCTTTGTCCCACAAGTTATGGTGGGCAGTGTAGTCCAGGTCACCATAGGCTCATTCCTAGAGCAGTTTCTGGTCTTCAGCATTCCTTACGTTTTAATTTATCTACAGTAAGCCTGTCTTGACGTTCCTTGTGTTTTGGGGGTGGTCCCCCAATGAAGTGACAGTCACCACCAGGAACTGTCAAAACCCGCGACCTGTAAATGCAGAGGGCGTCTCCCATGGCGGTTCATTGCAAATTCTTGCTGTGCTTTGTGTTTTTTTTTTCTGCTCTGCTCTTTTGCCCCCTCTTTGGGTTCAGTTTGGGACCCTCTTTGCTTTTCGAAATCGTCTTTAGTGGGCATTGCATATCTTTTGTGCTCTTTGCAGCTTCACAGTATTACAGAGCAGTACTTGTGAAGAGTACATCTTTTATTTCTGACAAAGCCCTTTTTGTTTCTAGCCGGGGTTTTTGACAGGATTTCCCCCTCGTCTTTTGAAGTGCTTTTGAAACTCCTAGTTCTTGACAATAAGCCTAATAGTCACACAAATCCTATATACAGTGTATATAAACGTCTATGTATGGAAGTGTGTGTGTCTGTCTGTCCGGCCCGGAAGTGAGAGGCGGAGTCAGGGTTAAGGCTCCACCTCTGAAGAAACACAAGCAAGGCGTCGGCAAAACGAAGCCTCCTAAGAGAGAGACGCCCAGAGTTGTTCCTTTCAATTACCTGACATCTCAACATTTCAGTTTTTTTTCTGAGGCTTTCAATAGTTTCTAGGACCCCGGGTTTTACAGTAGGGGGCTTACACGGCTAGTTTAATAATTGTTTTTTAACTGTATAAGTCAGCCTTACAGTGTAAAGAATGGCGTGTTTTAGTTTTTAACAGTAGATCTTAATTTTCAGTAGAGGGCATTACGCTTGAAGCTGTAAATGAGGAGAGGTAGCGCAGCACCCCATACTCACCCAGATGCCCACCTGTGCCAGTCCGTGCTCAGTGTTCAGAGACACTTTCTTCATTTTCAAGATCTGAACTTTTGTTCCGTTTTTCTCCCTGTCATCCTGCCACACTTCTGTCCAAGACGTGCTTTGCTTTTTCCTGTTCCCTTTATGGCTCATTTTTTGTTATTAATTTAATAGAAATTGTCCCACCAATCCAATGCAGCCGACTTCACTCCACTCCTTCTGGCCCTTCTGACTGAACTGATCCAAGTCGGTGGGGTGTTACTGAATTTCCGGACTTGATTGCACTCACAGAGCCCACGAGGCTGGCACAGTGAAAGAAATGAGGGCTTGACATTGAAGGGGGGGGTGTCCTGTGGTGTCAAGGGGGCACCGCTGATGATTTAGTGGATGGCATCGAGTCTCTGATGGATTGAAGCTCATCCACAGTTGTAATCTGACCAGCAAGACAGATAACAAGCGAAAGTCGAGGTGGTGGGGGGGTTGATGTCGGGAGCCATTTGTCAGCACCTGGCAGCATCAAGCCAGGACCAGCAGCGCTCTGCCAGTTCAGATTTCCATTCTTTTTAAGCTTTTCCTGCACTGGAGGAGTTCACAAAACTGGCATTATAGTCTGTAGTGCCAGGGCAGGTTGGCTTTTCTGCTCCATACCGCTGTCATGTCTGCCTCCACGTGTACCTCCCGTTGTCTTCTGTGTGATGCTACTTATTATGGCAACTCTTATATAATACACACAGTGACGCATGGATTGTTGATTCGAGTCCATCCATTATATAACGATAAAATGTATGCCAGTCACCGTAGGCACAACGTGGAATAACTGAGCAAATGTTCTTCAGGTCCCACAATGCATGTAGCGCCTTCTGACGGCCAGTCTGTCTGCTGCGCCCGTTCAGCTCTCCCTTCGTAATGAGCCAATGGTGCTGAGCGGCGGAATTCGACAAAGCGCTTCCCACTTACTGGTGACCATCCATCCATCCATTGATTATCCAACCCGCTATATCCTAACACAGAGCCACGGGGGTCAATCCCATCCAACCCAGGGCACAAGGCAGGAAACAAACCCTGAGCAGGGCGCCAGCCCACCGCAGGGCACACACACACACACACACCAGGGACAATTTTGGATCGCCAATGCACCAAACCTGCATGTCTTTGGACTGTGGTAGGAAACCCACGCAGACACGGGGAGAACATGCAAACTCCACGCAGGGAGGACCCGGGAAGTGAACCCGGGTCTCCTTACTGCGAGGCTGCCCACTGGTGACCTTACTCGACAAATATTGACCTGGAAAGTCTTCCTGTGGTGGGCTTAGGCAAACATTGTTATTTTTTTTTCCTAGTGGCCCATGATGCTTTGCAAGGCCAGCGTGACATGACAGAGCCATGGCAGCCATGCGCATGAACTCTAATGCTGGCAGCAGGGCTGTGTGGTGCCACCACCTGATCAGCACTCCGGCCTGCTACCACGCCTGCCTTTTAGAAAACAAAACCCCAAAAACGTGGCAGTGTTTTCATTTGAGGGGTACGCTAGCTGACCTTAAGGCGAGTATTAGGAGTACTGACTCTGGAGTGACCGTATAACTCAGCGCCACATGGCTAATTTACATACATAATGAGCCTCCAAGGAGCCTTTGCTCCTCCCACTTCGCCCAGAAAGAAAGCACGTGCAGCCCTGTGAAATCATAAAAATAATCCTAATAATAAGAATAAAGGAATTCTTACTGTCTGCAAAGTCTCTGCACAGAATTCAGAAACAAAAAAAGACACCCGAGCGACAGCCCACGGCAGGACCTCAAACAATGGAGCGAGCACACGCTACACTGCATGGCGAGACTGGAACTCTGTGAGTGCAATTATATACTGTACACTCAGCGGCCACTTTATTAGGTTCAAAGCCTCTAATCAGCCAATCACAGGACAGCATGGAGACGTTGTCAAGGCGACCTGCTGAAGTTCAAGCTGAGCATCAGAATCGGGAAGAAAAGGGACTGAAGTGACTCTGAACGTGGTGGCATGGCTGGTGGTGCCAGCTCTGGGTATTTCACAAACTGCTGATCTACTGGGATTTTCACACCCAAACATCTCTAGGGTTTACAGAGAGTGGTCCGAAAAAAGGAAAAAAAATATCCAATGGGTGCCAGAGGGCAGAGGTGAATGGCCAGACTGGCTTGAGCTGGTAGAAAGGCAACAGGATCTCAAATCAGCACTCGTTACAATCGAGGTGTGCAGAAGAACAGCTCTGAACACACAACACACCGAACCTTGAAGCAGGTGGGGGGCTACAGCAGCAGGAGACCACCCCGGGTGGCACTCCTGTCATATAACACCAGGCCGCTGTGGCTACAATTCACACGGCTCACCAACACTGGACAATAGAAAACTGGAAAAACGTCACCTGGTCTGACGAGTCTCGATTTCAGCTGTGACACTGTGGGGTCAGAATTTGGCATCAACAACATGAAAGCAGGGATCCATCTTGCCTTGTATCAATGATTCTGGCTGGTGGTGTGATGGTGTCTGCGATATTTTCTGGGTACACTACCCATACCAATTGAGCATCGTTTAAATGTATTGTTGCTGACCATGTCCATCCCTTTATGTCCACCATCTTCTGATGGCTCCTTCCAGCAGGATAACCCGCCATGTCACAAGGCTCAGATCATCTCCAACTGGTCTCTTGAACATGACGATGAGTTCACTGGACTCAAAATGGCCTCCACAGTCACCAGATCTCAAACCAGTAGAGCACCTGTGGTGGAACAGCAGATTCACATTATGGGTGTGTAGCTGGCAAATCTGCAGAAACGGCGTGATGCCATCATGTCAATGTGGGCCAACATACCTTTTTGAAGGTTTGACTCAACACCATGAAGAATTATGGGAGTTCTGAAGGCAAAAGGGGGTCCTACCCGGTGCTAGCAAGGGGTACCTAATAAAGTGGCCGGAGACCTGTAAGGGGCATTATGGGACCCTCTGACACAACCACATATACACAAGACCGGGGTTCAAATACGAGTGTATTCCAAGCAAACACTTTGCACACTGCACGTCTTTTATTTTCTCTTCTTCTTTTTCGTCTCCTTCTCTCATCCCAGGCGAGCTTACACTGCGTTCACCTGCACTCAGACGGACAGTAAATCCAAGTTATTGAGCCATAAATACCACGTGGACGCCTTTCAGAGGAAAGATGAAATGTCACAAAGTGGCGCTCCAGACAGTCCAAGAGCACACGAACGTAGCGTTTCTCCGTCCTCCACAATCGACTCCAACTCACATGGGTGAGGCCCGGGAGTCCTTTAGTTGCCATGGCATTGCCCTTAAGAAAGCCCCAGAAAGTAGGCATCACGGATCTCTGCAGCACCCCCTGGTGGAGCCCATGGAACTCAACGGGGCTGCCCCGTCGGATGACAATCTCCAACATGCCTGCCCTGCGGGTGTTCTTAGGGGCATTGCATAGAGGGGTATGACAGGGGTCTACACAGTTCGAATCAGTTGCATCCCCTGCATCTCTGGGCTGGGTAAGGTGCTTTGGTACCCCTCTTCCGAGATATCAGTGTATTTCCACATTGGCATCTTCTGCCGAGCTCCTGACTGAGGAAGGGAACTTTGTGCCATCATTCCTTCCTACTTATTACTCTGGTAGGTAAAGGACTGGGACCCATCTCAATAGGGATGCCAGCCTAGGTGTGCCACCCATGCCAATATACTATATTTTTGTTTCACTTGTTGCTTATTCGATTATTGTGTTGGTGTTATCGGTGTTCCCAGAAGGAGGTGTTTCATCTCGCAGGGCACCCTGGATATCATCGAGAGGAGTCGCAGCACACGGCTCAATGGCATCCTGAGAAGGACGGCTGCGAGGGCACTGAGGGCAGATAAGGATGCGTTTGTTAGAGGAATCTGTGAGCAGGTGACACACCATCTGTGGTCTAGCGACCCACGTCCAGCTACAGAGGAATCAAAGAATTACGCACATCTGGATCTGTTCCTTGGAGAGTTGCAGTCAGGCCAGCTGATGGGATGGTCCTTACGGATGGCACTTCAGTTGTGACCCGCTGGGCTGGCTACTCTGAGCAGTTGTTCAAAGCTGATCCTCCGGCTAGGACATTGGATATCTCTGGTCCTACGGTTCTTGAGGCCAATCCTCCGATTAGCTGTGAACCACCCAGTCTCATTGAGATGGCACAGGTGGTGAACCAGTATGAGGGGGGGAAAGGTTGCAGGGATCTGTGGTATCCGGGGTGAACTTCTCCAGGCTGGTGGTAAGGCTGTCCTCCTGGCACTGCAAGCAATCTTTGCTTCCATTTGGGAGACTAGCATCATCCCAACTGACTGGAAAACGGGACTTATCTGGAAAGGGAAGGATGTTGGCCTGGATTGGGGGGACTACAGGGGATAACACTGCTCTCGGTGTCAGGTAAGGTCCTTGCTAGGGTCGTCCTCAATAGGATCCGTGATCACCTGCTCACCTACCAACGACCAGAACAGTCTGGATTTACACCTAAGAAGTCTACCATCGACCACATCCTGGCACTGAGGGTTCTCATGGAGCGCACACGCAAGTATAGGCAGAGTTTCTTTGCAGCCTTTGTCGATTTTTGCAAAGTGTTCGACTCGGTTGATCGAGCCGCCATGTGGGACATCCTGAGAGTTTGCAGGATCCCCTCGAGGTTGCTGGATATCCTGGCCAGCCTGTCCACTGGGACAGTGAGTGCTGTGCAGAGTGGAGGCAGACCATCTGTGTTTTTCCCAGTTGATTCTGGGGTCCGTCAGGGGTCTGTTCTGCTCCTACTCTGTTCTATGCTTGTATGGACTGGGCATTGGGCAGAGTCGTGGGGTCCAGTGGCTGGGGGGCATCTGTTGGTGAAGAAAGATTCCCTGATCTTGACTTTGCTGACGATGCAGTGATCTTCACGGAGTCCATGGAGGCTCTGAACTCGAGAGACTGAGTGAGGAGTCTGAGTGTCTGTGATTGTGAGGGTCCTGATAAACACCAAAGAGCCAGGCCTTTAATGACCTCCTGGGCACGGCCATCAGCAGTGTGTCTGTCTGCGGAGAGAGTGTCGACCTCGTCATCGAGAGGTTTACTGGCCTCGGCAGTGACATTCATGTGACTCTTCATATGAAGTCACTAGACGGATTGAGAGAGCATGGGGGTCATGAGGTCATAAAGGGGTGTGTGGCGCTCCTGATATCTGCAAAAGGACGAAGGTCCAAGTCTTTCGAGTCCTGGTGCTCCCTGGTTGCGAGACATGGACGCTATCCAGTGACCAGAGACGAGGACTGGACTCCTTCATGTGTGATTCTCCAGAAAATCTTTGGGTGCCGCTGGTTTGACTTTGAGTTTCTCATGGAGTCCCAAATGAGGCACATGATCTGCATTGAGAGGGAGCGTCAGTTACGGCACTACGGCCATGTGGCGCGATTACCCGAGGGTGATCAGCTCGTAAGATCCTCATTGTTGGGGGCCCGAGTGGCTGGATCAGGCCAAGGGGTCGCCCACATAACACCAGGCTGAGGCAGGTAGAGGGTCATTTCCAGAGGGTGGGACTGGACCGCGTGTCGGCCTGGGGATTGTTTCGCCATGTAGTGGGTGCAGCAACACTCTGGCTCCCCAACTTGAACTTGAACGTATTTGTAACTTGTGGCCATTTATTGTATTTTGTTTCTTGTTATTCCATTTGTGTCTTTTGTTTGAGTGCAGTGGCCTCTCAGTTCAGCCACGATAATTGGTCCAACATAGCTGGCAGATGCTTCCCTAGCCCCCCAGGGACATTTAAAACATCACTGCACCATTATAATCTTTCCCCATTGACTTCAATGCATTTTCCAGAGTTCAGCGAAGTTTGTGAACGTTTTTGTGATTTTGACAAAGTTTCACTTCTCAGTGTGAGCCAATTAGTGAATAATCGCACAACTCCAAGTAGCCCCCTCAGTATTTGATGCCTGCAGCGCCTTCACTGTTACACGTTTTATTTTGTCGCAGCCTTTTGCTAAAATCATTTCAATTCATTGTTCCCCTCATCAAGCAGCACTCAACACCCCAGAATGACAAAACAGGATTTTTGAAGACCTCTTGCTTTGGCTCAGGTGTGTCCCATTCTGTTGGTCATCACTGAGATGTTTCTACACCTTGGTCTCCATAATTCTTAAAAGGAAAAGATTTGGAGCAGAGACATAGAAACCTGACGGGCACACTGAGCTGCAAACGTTAACGCTGAACTCATCCAATGGAGGGCGACTGCTGGGCGGACAGAAATCAACTTCTCCACCTTAATGAAAGGACAAGTGTCTGCGTGCGGCATCTGTGTGCCCGTCCGCTTTCTGTGTCTCTGCTATACTCCATTTGGAATGAGATTCAGAAAAGCAGCGCTGATATGTTTCTGATGTGCCACAAGTTGGAATGACAAATGAATTGCATTTTATTACTGCCAGTCTTCGTGATGTACCATCTGTTGGAATGACAAATGAACTGCATTTAATTACTAAAAATGTTTGTGATTGCCACCTGATGGAAAAACAAGTGTAATGCATTTTATTACTGCAAATGTGAGTGATGTACCATCTTTTGGGGTGACAAGTTTAATGCGTGCATTCCATCAAAGGTTTGTGATGCACCACCTGTTGGAACGAAAAATGCAGTGCATTCTATTCCAGCAAAAGTTTGGGATGCATCACCCGTTAGAATGACGAATACATTGCATTTTACTACTACAAATGGTTCTGATGTGCCATCGATTGGAATAACAAATGCAGACCATTTTATTACTGCAAATGTTTGTGAAGTGCCCTCTGTTGGAATAACAAATGCAATGTATTTTACTGCTGCGTGCTTTACAAAATGCATTTCAACAGATGGTGCACCAGAAACATTAACGCTGAGGTCCATGTTGGTTACTTCGATTTCAGTCCACCTTTGACGGGTAGCACGGCTAGTAAACAATATACACCAATAAATGTGAAGTCCTTGGGTGCTGCATGTCCTGAGGTTATGTGCGGCTTAACAGTTAGGACACTGGGCCACAAAACTGCCCCAACACTCCCTGTGGTCCACCGCACCATATCAAAAAGATTTTCAGACCTCTGTGGTCCTTGTGGAGATGCTTGTGGGTGTCCGTTTAGCTGTAAAAGTGATCTTAACAGAATATGGAAGGTGAATTTAATTTAGGACAATTTACAACAGTGTTTTTAAAGCGAGATGTCACTCTTGGACTGTGTGATGCACCTCATTTCATCCGTTTCAGTTTGGTGTCTCTATTTTAGAAGCTGCCTGCCTGCCTGCCTGTCAGTCTCCATAATCTTTGCCTGCTCCTCACTCACTCCGTTTTTTCTCCGTTTTCTTTCTTTTCGCAGCCAAAGCGAAGTCCAAGTGCGCTCCGACCTTCTTCGCCTGCGCCAGCGGGATGCACTGCATCATCGGCCGATTCCGCTGCAATGGCTTTGAAGACTGTCCGGACGGCAGCGACGAGGAGAACTGCAGTGAGTTTGCCTTCTCTGATTCCTTTCTTGACGCCCGTCACTTGAGTGTCATTTCCTGCTCATTCTTTTGTATCAAATGTCGACTCAGGTGGAGGCCAAATGCATAATGCACTGTCTGCAAAACACAGCCATTCAGTATTAAAGTGCCAGACCAGCTTCTATTGTCAGAGAGTATTATGGGATACGTAGCCCACGGTCTGTGCCTGATGTGAAATTGAGCATTGAGACCATTAGCGATGCCAATGCTCTTGTAGTCTTATGTACAGCCGGATGTGGATGGCCAGGCTGGTGGCTGGTACCTTCACTGACCGCGAGGTCCTAATAACAGAAGGACGGTGGGGAGGCCATGTGCTCCCCCAGCACACTAGATGGCAGCATCCCTCTGGTATGGCTCCAGCGCCAGACACCCGCAGGGCATTATGGGAGTTGTAGTTTTGGTGAGCAGCCCTGTTCTCAACCTGACCCAGAAGTTCTTCTAGGAGGCAACATCATTGCACCAGAACTTCTTGACAGAGGGTCCATCGCCTCGGCCAGAAGGGTCACTCCTGGGAGTGGAGTAGGACGAGGAGGGAAGGAGAAAGGATTAGAGTTAGAGTTTTCTTTAATACAGACTCATTTATTTGAACCCGGGACTGTCGTGGTGAAGTCGTGTCCGAGATGCCCCCTAGAGGTCACACTGTATACAGTGGATTCAGAACGACTTCAGAGCCCCTCATTTTCCTGACACTTTATTGGGCTGTAGGTTTCATTCTGAGCGGATACAGTTGCCATCTTAGCCCATCCGTCTACACATAATGACCCAGAATGACAAAGTGACAACACGCCTTCAGAAAGGTTTGCAAAGTAATTAAAAATCACAAGCTGAAGTCACTCATTCCTACAAGTACTCAGGCCTTCTGCTCGGGTGCCAACTGTTTGCTTGAATTTTCCTTGAGATGCTTGTAGAAGTTCCACTTGTGGACAACTGAACTGACTGAACATCGTTTAGAAAGACACGCGTGGACCCGTGAATAGAAGGTCCTACAGTTCACACCGCATGTCAGGACAAAACCAAACCATGAAGTCCAAGGGGGTCTCTGTCCAATCTCCACAGTCAGATTGTGGTGAAATTAAAGCTCTGGATGTTCTCAGGAGCACAGCGGCTTCAAGAATTGTGAGATGGAAGGAGTTTGGAACCATCAGGACTTCTCCTGAAGTTGGTCATCTGACTAAGTGAGCAAGAAGGGGCTTGGAGAAGGAGGGGTAAAGACCCCAATGGTTTCTTTAACAGAGCTGCGGTCCTCCGCTGAGATCAGAGAACCTGATGGAAGGACAAGCATCTCAGCAGCCCTGCATATCAATGAGGCCTTTACTCGCAGTTGGCGTTTGTCAGACGCCATTTAAAGGACCCTGAGAGCTGAGGATGAAGATCATCTGGTGTGACAAACAATGAACTCTGTGTCTGCTTATCTGCTGCCCAATGCCATCCCTATGGTGAAGCGTGGTGGTGGGTGGTGCTACTGAGTGTGGCTTATGTGTGACCTTACGTGGGCGTGGCCAGACGGCCATCTTTAAAGGAGTAAGCTGTTGGAACAATTAGTCAAAAAGGAGTCAAAATTCCCAGCAGGGACCAGCAAACCCTGGCTTATCACAACAAGGGCAAATGTAGCATCTTCTGTATATATAGATATATAAAATCCAATGTCTGTCTGTCTGTCTGTCTGTTCGCTTTTCACAAGTGAATCACTTAGCGGATTTAGATCTGGTTTTTTTTCTCTAATTTCCTGGAACATTCTGGTTGATTTCGTGACTTCTGTCACGCCACTGAGAATCAGAGTTCGCTTGTGCCACTGATTTATTTACGCAATTCCAAGAGAGAGGGGGCGGGGCCTCAGGAGTGGGGAGGCGGGGCCTCAGGAGTAGGGAGGCGGGGCCTCAGGAGTAGGGAGCCAGGCAGGGCCCTCCTCACTCACACACCAGCCTCCGTTCGAGTCGCTCTCCCTCGCACCACATGTTGGAGCGCACCTTGCCTCCGCTTAGCTAACGATACCTGTTTATTCAGCAGACATTATCATCTACAGATTATTAAGGAGTAACGTGTGACGTTTTTGAGCGAGAGATCAGAGCTCTGTGTGTTTTAGAGGGTAGCTGCTCATTGGCAGAGATGTCATGGCCATATGCTCTTCTCCCCACATGAGGGACACTCTCCCGTCAGAGCTGAACACGATCAGACTCAGTGCCACATTGGAGTGTACCTGCATTCCACTTGGCCAGAATTACATTTTTTTACATTTTTTTTATAGATTTTTAAAGTTTGTCTTGTTGTACTGATATATGGGCGGAGCCACAGAGGACTGCTAGTCCATCCATCCATCCATTATCCAACCCGCAGTATCCTAACTACTGGGTCCTGGGAGCCAATCCCAGCCAACACAGGGCGTAAGGCAGGAAATGAACCCCGGGCAGGGTGCCAGCACACACACACACACACACACACACACACACCAAGCACACACTAGGGACAATTTAGGATCACCAAGTCACCTAACCTGCATGTCTTTGGACTGTGGGAGGAAACCTCACACAGACACGGGCAGAACATATAGTACCCGGGAATTGAGCCCAGGTCTACTTACTTGCAAGGCAGCAGTGCTACCCACTGTGCCACCGTACCGCCCGGGACTGCTAGTTATAAATAAAAATATTTTTTCTGTAGAAATGCTCTGTAAACAGTGAAGCTCTGAAGAGCACAAAAGACAAAGTCTTCAAAATTGGCAATCCCAATAGCAAACCCAGGGCGCCCTCCGAAATCCAAGAAGAAAAACAGAGCATAAGGTTGAAAACATAAAAACAGAAAAATCAGAAATATATAACATGAACAAAAAAACACACAGGAGAACCTCCCCAACCACCTAGCGCATTCAATGAACCGCAAGGGACTATGAGTTCTCCTCAGTGTTAACTGGGCTGAGGGCAGTCCCTTGATGGTGATGGGCAGGTGACCCCGCCTCTTGAGGAACCACCCACAAATCACATGGGACGTAAAAAAGAAAGAGGAAGTAAACGGTCAGCAATGTACAACAAACAGAACACATGCAACAGACATGAAACACAACAGAAGGCTGAATAAAAATAAATGGCGTCAGCTGGCAGGGCAGTGGTTACTGGGGCTGCCTTACAGCCCCTGGGTTCAAATCCGGACACCTTCAATGGTGTGCAAGAAGGAACGGTCCGAGCAATGAAGCCCGGGTTCAGTCCAAAATTAACAGGCCTAACTTTTCATCTTTGCCAAAAAAAAATAAAGGGACATTAATGACAAAAGGAGGAGGCCTTCGAAAAGACCACCAAAAGAGAAACAACCATGAAACTCTGGCTGGTACAAAGTCAAGTCCTACTGGAGTCTTTATAAAAGGAGGATTTATTAACAGTTCAGGGAGCCTGCATTGGTACAGCGTATTGGCGCACCCACCACACAACGAAACAGCACGGGATCCTGGTTGGCAAACCCCCTGGCAGACACGCGGTCCATTCCCACCCATCTTTCTGCTACATCCAGGTGTTATGTGGGTGTCCCCTTGGCCTGGTCCAGCCACTCGGCTCCTCAACAATGAGGATCACCCTCGGGTAATGGCGCCACGTGGCTGTAGTGTTGTAATTGCAGGTCATGTGGCTCATTCGGGACTCGGTGAGCAACACAAAGTCAAACCATCGGTGCCCAAGGATTCTACGAGGAGACACATGAAGGAGTTGAGTCTTCATCTCACTGAATAGCGTCCATGTCTCACAAACAGGGGGCACCAGGACACTAAAGACTTGGACCTTCATCCTTTTGTGCCACACACCCCTTTAAAGTGACCTCATGACCCCCCCCCCCATACTCTCCCAATCCGTCTAACTGATTTCACAGGAAGAGTCACCAGAGTCACGTGAATGTCACTGCCGAGGTAAGTAAACCTCTCAATGACGAGGTCGACACTCTCTCTGCTGATGGCCGTGCCCAAGGGGTCATTAAAGGCCTGACTCCTTGGTTTTTATCAGGACCCTCAGATTCCTCACTCAGTCTCTTGAGAGCTCCCATCAATTGACTCTGAGAAGGTCACAGCATCATCAGCAAAGCTGACAACCATAGACAACATAACAAAATATTCAGAAATATCAAAGAAGCTTTCTGATTTCATCCTGGTTTGGACTGTCATCTTGCTCTTTAGATTTGGTGACTTTTATCACGGTGGCCTTGACCGCTTCCAGTCCACTGTCCTCACTTTTCTCATTTCTTTTATGGAATGATCAACTCAGCTGGTCTCCCCCCTCGCGCACCATACAGTAAATATGGCACCGTGGGGTAACGCTAACTGCCGGCCCGTGTGTCTCGTCACTAACATCTTTGTCCTCTTCCACAGCCGCCAACCCTCTCCTCTGCTCCACGGTGCGCTTTCACTGCAAGAACGGCCGCTGTGTGGACCGCAGCTTCCTCTGCAATGGGCTGGACAACTGCCAAGATAACAGCGACGAAGAGGACTGCGAGAGCACGTCAGGTAACGAGGGCGTCCTTCGCTCGCCTTGAGACTTACTCACTAGTTGGATAGCCGAGTGTCGCCGAGTGTCGCGTGTTGATCGGCACACGCATGTCAGACTGAGCTCTGCACACGTGGCTCTCCGGGGCTGCCTGCCCATCTCAGCACTGTGAAGGCTCAGGACACACACAGTCCTTTGTGGTTCATTGAATGTGCTTGTGGTGTTGGTGAGTTTGTGAGATTTCGATTGTTGATGCCTGACTGTGGATTGCTGGATTTCGACCTCCTGCTCTGTAATTTGTGTTTTTTAGGACTTGTTTGCTGTTGGGTTGTCTTTTTCAGGCAACTCTTTCTGGGCCCTTCTGTGCTCTTTGGAGCTTTGATTGTTTTAGAGCATTTTTATTACAAATAATAATTTGTATGCTCTTTAATGACAAGTCAGGGTCTGATGGTTTTCCCCCTCTACGGGGCATGATGAGGTATTTTTTGGGAGTTTTTTGCATAGAATGAATTTGAACACCAGCCAGGGGAAGAACCCTGGCGGCTGAAATATAACAGCAGCAGTCTGGGCAGCGTATTTCACTGTGGGGTTTGCATTCATTCTATTTTTTAGATAGATGTGAAAGGCACTATATAATAGATAGATAGATAGATAGATAGATAGATAGATAGATAGATAGATGTGAAAGGCACTATATAATAGATAGATAGATAGAATATTAGAATATTAGAAATTCAACTCTTTTAATATTAGAACATTCTAGACGAGAACAGGCCATTCAGCCCACCAAAGCTCGCCAGTCCTATCCACTTGTTTCCTCCAAGAAAACATCAAGTCGAGCTTTGAAAGTTCCTAACGTCTTACTGTCTACCACACTACTTGGTCGCTTATTCCAAGTGTCTATCATTCTTTGTGTAAAGAAAAACTTCCTAATGTTTGTGTGAAATTTACCCTTAACAAGTTTCCAACTGTGTGCCCGTGTTCTTGATGAGCTCATTTTAAAATACAAGTCTTGATCCACTGGACTAATTCCCTTCAGAATTTTAAACACTTCAATCATGTCACTTCTTAATCTTCTTTTGCTTAAACTGTAAAGGCTCAGCTCTTTTAATCTTTCCTCCTAACTCATCTCCTGTAGACCTGGAATCAGCCTAGTCGCTCTTCTCTGGACCTTTCTAGTGCTGCTATGTCCTTTTGTAGCCTGGAGACCAAAACTGCACACAGTACTCAAGATGAGGCCTCACCAGTGTGTTATAAAGGTTGAGCAGAACCTCCTGTGACTTGTACTCCACACATCAAGGCGCTATATAACCTGACATTCTGTTAGCCTTCTTAATGGCTTCTGAACACTGTTGGGAAGTTGATAGCTTGGAGTCCACTATGACTCCTAAATCCTTCTCATAAGGTGTACTCTCGATTTTCCGACCGCCCATTGTGTATTCAAACCTAATATTTTTACTTCCTATGTGTAATACTTTACATTTACTGACATTAAATTTCATCTGCCACAAATCTGCCCAAGCCTGTATGCTATCCAAGTCCTTCTGTAATGATATAACGGATTCCAAATTATCTGCTAATCCACCTATCTTGGTATCATCTGCAAACTTAACCAGCTTGTTACTTATATTCCTATCTAAATCATTTATATATATTAAAAATAGCAGCAGCCCAGCACTGACCCCTGCTGGTCACCACTCTTAACATCACCCAGTTCTGATGAGGTTCCTCGCACCATCACCCTCTGCTTCCTGTGTCTGAGCCAATTCTGCACCCATCTAAAAACATCACCCTGAACTCCCACTTCTTTTAACTTGATGCCCAACCTCTCATGTGGCACCTTATCAAATGCTTTCTGAAAGTCCAGATAAATAATATCATCTGCTCCACTTTGATCGTATCCTTTTGTTGCCTCCTCATAGAATTCCAACATGTTAGTAAAACACGACCTCCCTCTTCTGACCCCATGCTGACTGTTCAGAATAACTCCTGTCCTTGTCATGTGTTGCTCAATCTTATCCTTAATAATTCCTTCCATTAATTTTCCTGTGATGCTTGTTGCTTACTGGCCTATAGTTGCTTGGATCTGCCCTGTCACCCTTTTTATATAATGGGATGATATTTGCCATTTTCCAGTCCTTTGGAATCTCTCCAGTGCACAATGACTTCCTAAAAATATGTGTCAAGGGTTTATATCTGTACTCACTAGCCTCCTTAAGAACACAGGGATAAATATTATCTGGTCCTGGTGATTTGTTTGATTTCATCTTATTTAATCTGAGCAGCTCTTCTCTCTCTACAATCCCTCAGTACCTCCTTAGTAGTCCCTGTTACTACTCTGAGGTTATCCACTTGCTCACTTGTGACAACCTCAGAAAAATGTAAGTTTAGGGCATCCGCTATTTCATTGTCTGTATCTTTTAATCCCCTTTACTATTCCTGATGAACTTGACCTCCTCCTTAACTGTTCTTTTACTACTAAAATACTGAAAGAATCTCTTGGGGTCTTTTTTCGCCTTTTCTGTTATTCCTCTCCAACTGTCGTTTGGCCTCTCTGATATCCTTCTTAATGGTTGCCCTCATGTTCTCATACGCGCTACGATTCTCTTTGCAGTCATTAGTCTTATATGCCTTATACAGCAGTTTTTTCCTTTGCAACTTCTTTTTTAAATCTTTGTTAATCCATCGTGGAGTTTTTTTTAAATAGATAGATAGATGTGAAAGGCACTATATAATAGATAGATAGATAGATAGATGTGAAAGGCACTATATAATAGATAGATAGATAAATGTGAAAGGCACTATATAATAGATAGATAGATAGATAGATGTGAAAGGCACTATATAATAGATAGATAGATAAATGTGAAAGGCACTATATAATAGATAGATAGATAGATAGGTAGATGTGAAAGGCACTATATAATAGATAGATAGATAGATAGATAGATAGCATCATATAATACCATCAGTGACAGAGTTTAGACTCTGGACAGCATCAGTAACATACTTCAGACACTGGAGGCCGATGTAGAAATGGTTAACATCAGCAGAGTTGAGACGCTAGAAGGTGATATAGTCGGTGATACTGTCAGTAACATAGTTCAGACACTGGAGGGCGATGTATTCGGGGATATTTTCAATAACAGTTATCATCACTAGAGGGCAGTGCAGTCAGGGGTATCACAATAACAGAGTTCATACACTAGAGGGAGATGTAAAAATGGATGACAGTGACTAAGTTCAGACACTAGAGGGCAATATAGGAATGGATACTATCAGTAGCAGAATTAAGACACTAGACGGCGATGTAGTCAGGAATATCACCAATAAGAGAGTTCAGACACTAGAGGGTGATTTAGTTGGGGATACCATCAGTGACAAAGTGACAAAGAGATAACATCAGTAACAGAGTTGAGACACTAGAGGCCGATGTAGTCAGGGATGCCCTCATTTCAAGTTGACGTGGTTATTTTGAGGTAACAAAGACCAAAGTTTCCTGGTCAGGTTGTTCTGCTCACTAATGATGGCACTGGACAGGGGACATTAGTTTCAAGTTTCAGCAGCACACATAAGTAAGAACTCCTTCTGGACTTTGCACAGGTGACAATAAGGACTCTCTGTATAAATGTGTATCCCTTCTGGGATGAGGCGTGAATGGATCACCAAAGTGGCCAGTGCTGCCTCCTGCTGTTCCCAAAGAGTATCACACCCTTTGAATTTCCTGGCCTGTTTAGTGAGTATCCCTCACAGTTCAGCCCCAATCTACTGTATGTAATAAAGCTACTACCCCCTAGTGGCCAAAAGCTGAAGGCATTTAAATTCCTTGTACCTGGGACGCATGTGCCCCAAAGCTGGCATCTGTTAGAGTTCCAGTTTGAAATGGCATGTTTGAGATGGCACATTCAGAAGGCCCCCTCCATTATTATTATTCACTCGGAGCCTTTCACATGTCTGCGCATCAATTGCACTGCTGCCTTCTCATGAGCAAGTCAAACAGGCTGACCTACATTACGGCACTACGTGACACCTTGAAATTGTCATTAAAATGCAGACGCCAGTGACACCGCTGTTTGCAAATGTGCTTAGTGGAGATTAGGTGTTATGTTTAATAGGCTCCCTAAAATAAAGGAATGGCGTCAGAAGAGCCGAGCGCGCCTGCAGGTCGGAGATAAGCGGAGCGACTCCTCTAATAAGCTACCTGAGTGCTCACCTTTTGAGCAGAAAGCAAACCGTTTAATGGCGCCTGGGCTGTTTAAATGTGTGACAAGGACAAGGGCGGCCGCCAACTGATCTCTTTATACACGGGCTGAGGAGCTGAAGGAGGGGGGAAGAGAGGAAAGAAAGAAAGAAAGGAGGGAAGAATTCCGCTTGTTAAGTCAGAAGACAATCGAATCTCTTCATCAGCAGAACAACGCGGCTCAGCACAAAGCACAAGTCGCATTTCAAATCAGAAAAAGTTTACAAAACGCCTCTTGAATACAAACATCTTGTGGCTGGGGGCAGGAATGACGGGTCACGGAAAAGTTGAATATTTGGGACACCAGCCGGCGGGTCGTAAGAAGTCCAACACAAAACTCGCCTCTTGGCGTCTCTGCCAGCAAGTAACAACAAAAGAGATTCGGCTCATCGCCGTAGAATTGAGGGTCGACTGCTGGAGCGCCGTCCTCTGGCGGGGTTTGCAAAAGACGCCTCTTGTGTCGCACAAACAGGAAGGGGCGGGGCTAAGTGCCCTCCCTGGGCGGTCACTCAGAGGTACAGGGAGAGCAGGAGAAGCGAATCTTTGCAGCAATAATAATAATATATTTTATTTAATAGGCGCCTTTCTTAACCGTCAAAGTCACCTTACAATGAACAGTAATCTCTATACGTGAATCAAATCAACGTCTGTCTGTCTGTCTGCTTTTCACGAGAGGACTACTTCACAGATCTAGATCAGGTTTTTTTCCATAATTTGCTTAAACATTCCGGTTGATTTTATAACTTCTCTCATCGTGCTAAGTATCAGATTTTGCTTGCAGTACCGATGTATTTGTGTGAATCCGAGAGAGGTGCGACAGGGCTTCGGGGCGTACCTTATCTCCACTTAGCTAACGAACAAGAGAACGACTTCACGGATTTAGATCGGGTTTTTTTCAATAATTTTCTTGAGCATTCCGGTTGATTTTGCGGCTTCTCTCATTGCGCCAAGAAGCAGAGTTCGCTTACAGGTGTGATATATTCACGCTAAGCCGAGGGGAGGGGTAAGAGTGACGTCAGGAGTGGGGAGCCGGGCGGGACCCTCCTCACTGTGCTGTTTCACTACCACGTGGGCGGAGCCGCAGGGGGACGGCTAGTAAGGTATAACAGCAAAGAGGATGATAGAATCAAATAGTAATAAGTTACAGAGTAAGTAGCAAACATCAAAGATAACAGGCAGGAACCGTGATAAATCCATAGCTGGTATGCCAGTTTGAAGAGACGTGTATGGAGGGCAGTTTTAAAATGTGTTACTGAGTCAAGTTGACGGATATGAGAGGGAAGACAATTCCCGAGTTGAGGGGCACTATGAGCGAACACTCGAGCTCCCATAGGACAGATTTTGATGTGTGGTACAGAAAGTCGAGCTGCAGATGAAGATCTGAGTGAGCGAGAGGAGTGTAAGTCTGTAAAGTCATATGATAAAGTTTGTGACCCCCTCTCAGCCTGCATAATAATGGACTCTCCTTTCAACAGTAAAGATAACAGTGGTGTGTCTTTCATTTCCTACGAACATCTGAGTACTGCGGTGTTTTCTGAACAAAGATTTTTAGTGACGCAGTATTTAGTTATGAAATGAAATCAAATGTGAAAAACTGGCTGTGCACAAATGTGGGTCCCCTTGTCATTGTGCTGATTTGAATGCCTGTCACTGCTCAATGCTGATTACTTGGTTGGATGAGCGCGTTAAGCCTTGAACTTCATAGACAGGAGTGTCCAATCATGAGTGGTCAAAGGTATTTAAGGTGGTCAATTACAAGTTGTGCTTCCTTCCCTTTGACTCTCCTCTGAAGAGTGACAGACAGCATGGGGTCCTCAAAGCAACTCTCAGAAGATCTGAAAACAAAGATTGTTGAGTCTCCTGGTTTAGAGGAAGGCTACAAAAAGCCATCTCAGAGGTTTAAACTGTCAGGTTCAACTGTCAGGAATGGAATCAGGAAATGGAAGGCCACAGGCACAGTTGATGTTAAACCAACCAAGAAAAATACAGGAGTGGCATATGAAGAGGCAGGATTGTGAGAATGGTGACAGACAACCACAGATCACCTCCAAAGACCTGCAAGAACATCTCGCTGCAGATGGTGTATCTGGACATCGTTCTACAATTCAGCTCATCTGTATGGCAGGGTGATGAGAGAGAAGCCCTTTCTGCACTCACGCCACAAACAGAGTCGCTTGTTGTATCAAATGTTCATTTAGACAAGTCAGATTCATTTGGGAACAAAGTGCTTTGGACTGATGAGACACAAATGGAGTTATTTGGTCAGAACAAAAAGTGCTTTGCATGGCAGAAGAAGAACACCGCATTTCAAGACAAACACCTGCTACCTGCTGTCAAATGTGGTGGAGGTCCCATCATGCTGTGGGGCTGTGTGGCCAGTTCAGGGACTGGGGCCCTTGTTAAAGTCGAGGGTCGCATGAATTCAACCCAATATCAACACATTCTTCAGGATAATGTTCAAACATCAGTCACAAAGTTGAAGTTACTTAAGCAGGGGTTGGATATTCCAACAAGACGATGACCCAAAACACAGTTCGAAATCTACAAAGGCATTCATGCAGAGAGAGAAGTACAATGTTCTGGAATGGCCGTCACAGTCCCCTGACTTGAATATCATCGATAATCTATGGGATGATTTGAAGCAGGCTGTCCATCAAATTGAACTGAACTGGAGAGATTTTGTATGAAGAATGGTCAGAAATACCTCCATCCAGAATCCAGACACTCATCACAGGCTACAGGCAAAGGAGATTGCACAACACAGAAGAGCTACCTCGTCAGGCCAGGACTCCACAGTCTATTTACTCCTACAGGACAGTGGTTACTCTTTCACTGATGAAGATGTGCACATCCTGGACAGTGAGGAGCACTGGTTTGAGTGAGGAGTCAAGGAGGACATTTACGTGAAAAAGGAACGACCATCTGTGAACCGAGGAGGGGGCCTGAAGATACATCTCTTACCATCTTACAATGCAGTGATTGCAGCCATTCCCCAACTCTCTGTGAATGGTACTCATTGGACAATTGGCATATCATTGATCACATGACCCATTGTTAGTCAATGGTGTTGTTTATAAGGTTGGAGAAACCTGCAGTCGACTGAGACGGAGGAAGTCACTTGGATGAGTGATGTAACGTATCTCCCTGGAAATGAACTCTGTCCAGATGAACTGAATCAACTTTCTAGAACTCTTCTCCCACTATTGCTCAGTTTGGCCAGGTGGTCAGCCATAGGAAGACTCCTGTTTGTTCCAAAGGTCTTCCATTTAAGAATTATGGGGGCCACTGGGCTCTTGGCAGCCTTCAGTGCTGCAGGGATTTTCTTCTGGAGCCTCTCCTGGGTCTGTGCCTCTGAACTCTGCAAGCAACTACTTGGCCTCATGGCTTGGTTTTAATCCAACTGTGGGCCAAAGTGAACCACCCATCAAGACGTTTCATTAAGATCCTGTTTGATGATACAATGTACTATTCGCACAACAAAGTGGTGCCCCCTGTCCCACTGTGAAGCAATTCACAAGCCAAAATGACCAAGGGGAGCTCACTGAAGCAATTTACTATCTGTGAGTTGAAATGACCCGGGGGACCCCCATTTCCCCCCTCCCCACCCCCACCACATTCAATAAAACAATCACATCTTGAGGTGAAATCAAAAGTGAGGAACAATGCGCTACCTTAAGTGACCCAGTGTCTGCAGCTAGGGATCTGCACTGGCAATCAGAAGGTTGACGGTTCGAATCCCATAAAGGCCAATAGAGACTCTGCTCTACTGGGCCCTTGAGCAAGGAAGGCCCTTAACCTGCAATCGCTGAGCGCTTTGAGTAGTGAGAAAAGCGCTATATAAATGCAAAGAATTATTATTATTATTATTAACAGCATGGACAGCTCACTGTCAAGGGGGTCCGTGGGGGTCTTAAACCAATCTTACCTGTGGAGCCTTCTGTACACCGCTGTTATCCTTTATAATAATAATAATATTTTATTTATATAGCTCCTCCTTTCCCATGCTCAGGCCTAATGAGTCCAATCAGTTGAACTGCCCACAGGTGGACCCCAAACAAGGGGTAGGACCACCTCAACGATAGAATGGGATGCACCTGAGCCAAATTTCAGGTGTCACCACAGCAGCGGCAGCAGCAGCTCTCAATACTCGTGCCTATGGGATATTTTAGGTTTTGTTTTTAATAATTTTTGCAAGAACTCCTCAACTCCTGTTTCCAGTTTGTCATTCTGGGGTGTCGAGTGTCACTGGATGAGGGAACAAATTGAAATGATTTTAGGACAAGGCGGCGACATCACAAAATGTGACAGGAGTTTGAAAGCTCGTTGAAGAAATTCTGCCTTTCACCAGACCAGCACTCATTTTGGGAAAATCCCACTGCCTACAGAACTTCTCTTCTCCTTTTGAGATTTTTGACTGGCTGCCTTTACCTGCCAAGTCCACAAATTCCCAATCGTACATTTTGGTTGATTATTCCAAGAAACACCACAAATATGGAGAACATAAGAACAGAACAAGTCTGACGAATGAGAGGAGCCCATTCAGTTCATCAGGCCCGTGTGTTCAGCTAATAGCTAAGCTGGCCATCTGGCCAAACCGAGTAAACTGTCCCAGTATCTCCTCGAGATCCTTCTAGAAGGGTGTCAGGGCTTCTGCTGCAACTCCAGGTTTTGGTACCATGTTCCAGATTCCCACAATTCTTTGCGTAAAGAAGAGCTTCCTTACTTTGGTCCTAAATACATTTCTCCTTAATTTGCAGTGGTGCCCTCGAGTTCATGATTTACTACTGGATCTCCTTTATTGATGCCTTTGAGGATTCTGAAGACCTGGATGAGGTCCCCACTTAGGTCGCTCTGCTCAGACTAAACAGGTTGAATTCTCAGAGTCTGCCCCAGTAGGCCATGTCCTTTAGTCCCATGATGCACTTGGTTGCACTCCGCTGCACAGCTTCAAGAGCTGCTATGTCTTTATTGTGGTGTGGTGACCAGAGCTGCACACAGGACTCCAGATGTGGTGTCACCAGTGCATCTTGTTCATTTGCTTAGCTACTTATGGCGAAGGTGCCCCCAATATCTCATCCAGGACCTTCTTAAATGTTGTTCTGCTTCAACAACATGTCCCACAACCCTTTGCATAAAGTAGTGCTTCCTGACTTCAGTTCTAAATGCTCTTCTTGTTGATTTCCCGTGATGTCCTCGAGTATGTGATTCATTTAGCTGAATTAATTTTGCTGGATCTCCTTTGTCAATGCCTTTGAGGATTCTGAAGACCTGGACGATGTCCCCCCACAGTCTCCTCTGCTCAGATTAAACAGGTTGAAAGGGGTGGGGGACACCCAGGTACAGAGAAACCTCTCATTACTCTCCTTAACTCTTTTAGCAACGTCTCCAACAATGAACATCCCTGTCTATTCCCCCTATATTCTCTAAATGAGACCACCATTCATTTTCAGTGCACTCTGAATGTCACTCTAGAGCATCGTAATCTTTGAAATGAAACCAAAGGCCTCAAAGGACCTTCCAAAAATGGTCAGATGTTCTTTCCTGTATCCAGACCAAGAAGCTTAGGGCATCTGAACGATGTCCGTAACCAGAGAGAGATTTCATGCAGTGGTCTCTTTGGTATGCTGCTGTCCTTATCAGGATGGCACACCGAGGCCATCGCTTCTCCAAGTCTGAGGGCCACCAGTGTGTCACAGGTGATTTTACAGTCCATGCAGAGCAGTGCCACGGGTCTCGACTTCTGCACAGGTCTCCTGCTCAACCATCTGAGGTGGGCGCACGGCCCTTTTCTTTTCAGACCCCTGCACTGGCTTCCTGTAGCAGGACAGATTAAAGTTCATATCCTTGGTGGTGACCTCGAGAAACGTCACTGAGTCACCAGCTATGCGTACGGTGACACTCAAGAGGCTCAGGTCTGCTGATGAACGCCATCTGGTGATCTCAAATCTCAATGCAGGCTCTTTGTCAGGAGTGGAACACACCGCCCACCTCTATTTGAAATTCTGCCCCCCTCAATGTGTTTAAGAAGACCCTCTTTGTTTGGTGAATTTCTGTGTCACCGATGGTCGCTTTGTGAGGTTCTTCTCACTGTAACTCGCTTGTGTTTTGTTCTGAGCTCTGCACATGGCGATCAATTTTGTCACACTTGTTCCCAAGCAGTCCAAGACTGAGGTGTGCCAAAGAACTGAACAGAAATGTCAATATGGAGAAGCGTCGAGTTTCAAGTCTTAACTAGCAAGGCGATGGATTCTGACTTTCTTGGTGGCTTTCTGTTTGCTGTGCCTCTGCTGTTCCTTTTTACGTTTTTTGATATCACCCCGTGCCACCTGGGGCGGCTGCAAGGCTCCCCGTGTCGAGGTCTAATGAGATTAGCCTTTGGTCTTGGATAACAAAAGTCGTCCACCCGCACACAGCTTCACACTGATCCTGTTGCCATGACGATGCCGCTCAAAAGAGGACATGCCGCTTCGGACTTCAAAGGCGGCCGCTGCGGACAAAAGGAGTTGTGTTTCAGCACGAATGTCTGTCTGACGTTCATCGGTTCAAAGCTTCAGCAGCCCTGTCTCCATTACTGAGTCGGGGGGGTCAGCGACAGCAAGGAGTGCAGAACACTGACGGTGGGGGGCACAAGGGGACATTTAGGGAGTCAGCGGTAAAACCTTGCACTTACGGCTCTGAGCCCAGCAGGTCGGTGGGCATCTCATGGAGTGGGCAGTGGGTGCACACCACGGCTTAAACACCACCTGCACCAGCCGCCATTTTTGAGGAACAGCATATAATCCAGTAAGCCCACCCTGATACCCTCTCTCTTCCACACCTTGTCTTACTCTTGTCCACTGTTCCTACATAACCAGTGTGGGCATAGCAATGAAAAGGACATAAGACGGCCAAAAATATCAGAGGATGGAACGGGATAGGACCCCCACCAAATGCCTGGCCTACTTGCCATCATGTGATTTCATTCTCTGCTAATAGACCTTCACTTGTAGGTCATGGTCATGACACAGGTGCCAGTGGTACCAACAGAAAAGAAGAACAAGAGGAGCTCCTGAGACTCGTGTGGTTTATTACCAGCCAAGTCATCCTACTACCTCATCCATTTCGTTTTTAAACCTTGTGGAGGTCTCCTCATCCAAACCTTAGCTGTTCCCTTTGTGTAAAGAAAGCCTTCTGACTTTTGGTCTTGAATGCACTTTCCTTAGTCCCCACTAGGTGTCCTCAGGTAAATGACATGGTAAATAACTTGAACGTGGCGCCTGAAAATCAGAAGGACTCTGGGCAGGTCTTCACGTGACCTCCTCTACTGAGGACTAAAAAGCCACTGTCCCCTCAGTCCATTGCAGTCGGACATGTTTCTGAAGTCTTGGTTGTTCTTCTCTGCTGTTTTGTCACCTAGAATTTGAGAGGATGATTCAAAGGGACACTTCCAAGGTAGCAATAGGAATACATGGCACACAGAATATTTGAATCGGGTGGCATCTGCAATGTGGCACGACCCAGAGTTGATGGAAGTTGACGGGCTGCCCTTTCAGAGTGGCACTTTCCTTAGTGCACCCTGGATGCTAAAGTTCCAGTGGGCTCAGAGGACAAATGCCAGCATGGAGAGATGGCACTTGCTAGTGGCCTTGTTTATTTGTGATTTCTGGCCACAGGGCCGTAAGGATATGGGAGCTCACAACTCTGCCCGGCGGAGAGGCCGTTGCTATAGCTGTGCTTGTGTGTGAAGTGTCATTGAGCCCACCAGTCACTGCCACATTCCCAAGCTCTGTCCGCTTCAATTTGCTGTCCAACAGTGCCACCTACATGAATATACCATCACTACCAAGTAAAGCCAATTTACATCATTAACATGTTAGGGAAGGGTGGTGTGGTGATTGGCCTGGATTTGAATCGCAGTGTCCAGTGTGCAAGTTCTTCTCGTGTCCTTATGAGCTTTTCCTCTCAAACTCTCAAAACATGCCTGTTAGGATAGGTGGCAGCTCTAACATGGTCTGTGATGAGTGGCAGTGTGGGCAGGGCAGCACAGTGTCACACTGCTTAGCTGATGTCATATGCATTCAGTATCCAGGGGTCAAATGTGGAGATCCAGTAGATAGATAGATAGATGTGAAAGGCACTATATGATAGATAGATAGAAAGGCACTATATGATAGATAGATGGATAGATAGAAAGGCGATTTATAGAAAGGCACTATATAATAGATAGATAGATAGATGTGAAAGGCACGATATAATAGATGGATAGATAGAAAAGCACTATATAATAGATAGATAGAAAGGAATTATATGATAGATAGATAGATAGATAGATAGATATGAAAGGCACTATATAATAGATAGATAGATAGATAGAAATGAAAGGCACTATATAATAGATAGATAGATAGAAAGGCACTATATAATAGATGGATTTTGCATGATATTCATAAGAGAAGTGCTAATGTTTGTGATTTTCCATCTGTTAGAATGACAAATGCAATGCATTTTATTACAAGTATTTTTGGTAGCCCTCTCTGCTGGAACGAAGAACTCCATGCATCTTAATATGACATGAATTACAAAATGCATTCCAGCAGATGGTGCTCTACAAATGTTAATGCTGAATACACTGAGGTCTATGCTGATTATTTAGATTCTTTAGCACAGCTAGTACCAAATTTCACTTTGGGTCTCATAGACACCTTTAACAGTAAGGGTCTGTTTACTTCTTATCTTGGGGGGTATGCTGGTGGTGCCCATCTTAGACCTCATCTCGATTGTTGCCGTGCGTTTCTGTCTTGTGCTTTGAATCCTGGACTTCCTGTGTTCTTGTCCCCTGTTGCTCCATATTCAGTATGACTTCTTACTTATCACTGTGGCTCAGCATCTTGTATTCTTGTCATTTCTAATTCTCGGTCACTGCATTACCTTCTGCAATTTGCTTGATGCCCAGCAGATGTCGCTTCTCTTCTTTTTCTTTCCGCCATTATGGTGGTTATCACTTGATCACTTTGCCATCATTTATTTATATGTAACAAAGTTTGATGTTTAATGATCAATAAACATAATGCTTACACTTGATTATGAATTCTGAATATGTGACTGCTTGTTTTTATAACTTTCAAAGTTTAATTTCGCACAAAGGAGGCCTCAGTGTAAAATCAGAAATTTTGTCAACTTTCCTCACCCTCAGCTGCCTGCTTTCTGCTGTCTGGACAACCGCCGCTGTTATTGCTTGCAGGATTTTAATTGAGTTATTTTCAAGTAACTTGTGCTACACAGCATATTGTAGTCTACAGCAGTAAACCCCTCCACTCGATGACCAGATGTGTTTTACGTGTGACATGGTCTCGTTTATTTCCTAATTATTCAGTTAGTCTTTGTTTGCTACAGCAGCCCCTCATCTCTTCATGTTGCCCCCGTATCATGTTCTGCTTTCCAGCTCACCAGAAACTTGAAAGTCCACCTTACAAGTTGGACTGAGGAGTCGCAGTGGAGTTGTCACTATCAACTGCCGGGCAGTGTTCAGAAGCCATTAAGAAGGCTAACAGAATGTCAGGTTATATTGTGCCCTGCTGTCCCCTTCTTTTAAGTCTGACCTGGGAGTCCTTCCAGCATTATGGCATTGCATGTCAGAAGCACATCAGTGTCTTGTGGAAAGCAGGGAGATCTACACCCTGGCAGTGCCCAAGGAACCCGACAGGGCTGTGCTTCTGAACTCCTAGTTCCATGCAGTCCTGTGGGGATCCCAACTGGGACCAGTCTAGTGGAACACTGTCAAGTGTTCTTGATTTCCAGCCTGGCCCAGTGCATCCTCTATTCTTTAACTTTGACTGAGATAAGGATTGAAAACCATCCCAGCTGAGTTGCACCTCCATTCACGCTGTCCTTCCATTATAGCATTCTGGTTGGACAAACTATCATCCTTCATCCCAGTGGGGATGTCCATTCCTGCTCTTTCCTCATAACTCATCCCCTGTAGACGACTGCAATGCGGTGTTCACTGGATGTTCAAACTGTTCTTTATTCAGCCTCCAGTTAATCCAAAATGCTGCTGCAAGAATTATTACAAGAACAAGAAAATCATATTATGGGATATCATCTACTGTTAAATTCTGCTCCGTACCTCAAAATTTTTTTATTTTTATGCTGTATTGAGGATTTGTTCTGTTCTATGCATTGTATTGTATTGACCCCCTTCTTTTTGACACCCACCGCACACCCAACCTACCTGGAAAGGGGTCTCTCTTTGAACTGCCCTTCCCAAAGTTTCTTCCATTTTTTCCCTACGAGGGTTTTTTTTTGGGAGTTTTTCTTTGTCTTCTTAGAGAGTCAAGGCTGGAGGGCTGTCAAGAGGCAGGGTCTGTTAAAGCCCATTGAGGCACTCTTTGTGTGATTTTGGGCTACACAAGAATAAATTGTATTGTATTGTAGCCCTGAATCAGCCTAGTCGCTCTTCTCTGGACCTTCTCTAGTGCCGCTATGTCCTTTTTGCAGCACGGAGACCCAAACTTCACACAGGACTCCGGATGAGGTCTCACCAGCTTGAGCAGAACCTCCTGTGACTTGTACTCCACATGTCAAGGCGCTATATAATCTGACATTCTGTTAGCCTTCTTAATGGCTTGTCTGACAGTTGATCATGTCGAGTCCACCACGACTCCTAAATCCTACTCATAAAGTGGACTTCTGATTTCAGACCCCCCATTGTGTATTCAACTCTAAAGCTTTATTTTCTACGTTGTGATGGTCTGGATGGGCTCCATGCTCCCTGTTGCTTTTGAGAGTCCTTCCAAACTGGCACTGTCGATAGTCATGTACCAAGATGAGCCGGGTGGATGAGGACACACACATCCTGCGAGGGGCTGATGCCAGTGCCTCAAATCCACAGTAATGGTGTCCAAAGTGCAGCACATAACATTGTTCCAGTTAATAAATAAATAATCCAATACAATCAAAGTGATGGTGGAGGTTAAAAGCCATCCAATTAATCTGTACTAATAAAAGGCAAAGCCCTCACTCACTGACTGACTGACTCACTGACTGACTCATCACTAATTCTCCAACTTCCCGTGTAGGTAGAAGGCTGAAATTTGGCAGGCTCATTCCTTACAGCTTACTTACAAAAGTTAGGCAGGTTTCATTTTGAAATTCTACGCGTAACGGTCATAACTGAATCCTACTTATGTACATATAGCCTGCAGCTCGGTCGCCGTGTGAGGCGGAGTTGCGTCCCTCATCACCACGCCTCCCATGTAATTGATTGCCTGCCCATATAAGGCCGTCCGTCAGCATCAATCCAATAGACACGCTGCCACTAAATATTCGCATGCAAATCAAAAAGGTAATACCGGGAATGCCTGTTAAACATCTTAGATTCACGAGTAGCGATTTGGGTGGTGAGATGTCTATCGAGGTGATGAACTGTAATATTTATATGTCATTGAAATGTATTATTATCAGGCATGGTTTAGGCACCTATGTCATCAGGAAGGCACCAGAAAACGGGACCTCAAGGTTACTATTATGGAAGTTGTCACAGGCGGCTGGGGGTGGAGCCCAGCCGGGACGCCCGAGGGGACCGGAGGAGGGCTGGTGCCTCCTCCCGACCACGAGGGGGCGACCGGCTTGGTTTTGTTGGTGGCCTTGGGTAGGGGGCTTGGAAGCCCAACCCTGTGGGGGCCCGTGGCCACCGCCAGGCGGCGCCCCAGTGCCTGAAGAACCCTGGAGCCCAGCACTTCCGCCACACCAGGTAGTGCTGGGGGGGAAGAAGACAGGAGACACCCGGAGGGCTTCCGGGTGCGCAGCCGGCACTTCCACCACACAGGGGCTGTCCAAGAAGGAGTGCCGGGAAAATACCTGGAGCCCATCCGGGGTGGAATAAAAGGGGCCGCCTCCCTGCATTCGAGAGCGGAAGTCGGGTGGAAGAAGGATGGAGCTGGAGAGAGGACTGGAGGCGGCCAGAAGAAGAAGAAGAGGCACAAAGGACTGTGAGGCCTGGACTTTTGGGGGATCGGTGCTGGAGGCACTGGGACGTGCACTAAAAACTTGTAAATATTGTATATAGTTGTGGTGAATAAAGTGTGTGTGGTGAAACAACGATGTCCGTCTGTCTGTGTCCGGGTCCCGTTTCACAAAGTTAATTTACAGCACGGATGCCGTGAATGTCAGAGCTGTAATAAATAAAGTTCCCCAGCATACTTTAAAAGAAAGTCTCGCCATCATTTCATTTTTCACAATTTGTGAAAACAAGACATGGTGTCAGAATTTGAGGACAGTCATGGATTTTGTTGGAGTTCCCTCGCCACGAATTGACTGGGATTCTGTTAACCTGCCGGGAGAATGGAGAAAGTTCAGACAGCACGTGGAGCTGATGTTCTCAGGCCCGCTAAAAGGCAAAGACGAGAGTGAGAAATGCAGCTACCTGCTCCTGTGGACTGAGGAGAAAGGAAGAGACATTTTTAACACATCGACTCTCACCCAGGAGGAAGCCAAGGTACTGAAAATTTATTATGACCGCTTTGAGGCGTTTGTCACGCCTCAGACGAATACGATATTCGCGAGATACAAGTTTAATGAGAAGACGCAGGGTATTAACGAGACTTTGGATCACTTTGTAACGGAGTTAAAATTGCTGGTGAAGGACTGTGCTTATGCAGATGAAGATGAGATGGTCAGGGATAGACTGGTGTTTGGCACAAACTCAGCGAAAGTGCGAGAGAAACGTTTAAGTGCCGGGTCTGAGCTAACATGAAATAAAGCCGTGGACATCGCGAGATCGCACGAGAGAGCACAAGCACAGCTGAGAACCTTCGATGCATGTACTCCGAGCGGCTCACGTGAACTGACTGTGAACGCAATACGCAGAGAACAAGCAAGACCTCCAAAGAGCGCTGAATGAAAAACGCCTTACACAATTGAGAAGGCAGCAAAAGAATATGAAGCGAGTGACGCATACAAGCATATTCGTAAGTGCAGCTACTGCGGAAACAAAGCACACGGTGGAAAAAGTCAACGTCCAGCTAAAGGAAGAGAGTGGAAAAAATGTGGTAAATTGAAGCACTTCGCTAAAGTTTGCAGGACTGGGAAAGGTAAACCCGTGCATGCAGTGTGTGATGTCTCAGATAAAGAGGAAGACGAGCTGTTTATTGATGCATTAGGACAGAAACGACCCTCTGACGCTGAACAAGCCTTTGTAGACACATCAATAGGAAAGCAAGGTGTAAAGCTTAAGTTTAATTTAAGTTCATAGACACGCGGCCGCTAAATATTCGCAGGCAAATCCACAACTTACTACCGGGAATGCCTGTTAAACATCTTAGATTCACGAGTACAGACTTGGGTAGCGAACACTTCGATGAACGAATCCTGTCATCTTTACAACGGTTGACAAACACGGAATGTAACTTGAACACAACACGTCCTCCAAATACGAACCTGATTGAAAGAAATAATGAGAATCAAATCCTCGATGACAGCAACACTCATAACAGTCACAGAACAATGACATTGACAATCATGTTACATTGTTTTTAAAATGTTTCCTTTTCTTTTTCATAACTTCTTTAACACACTACTTCTCCGCTGCGAAGTGCGGGTATTTTGCTAGTAAACCATAAAAGTGAGGTTAACATCCAAGGCAGTCCAGTCGCCGTCTCCTCCGCTTACCCTGCCTGGGTTCCTGCAGCCAGAGGGGACGTCCTCCCGACACATGCAGTCACCAGTACCTGGCTCAGGTCCCCCATTGCCTGGCCCTCGTGGTCCATGGGGCGCCACACCGAGCTGCACGTCTCCCCCCGCCTGTCATATCGGGTCACTGTGGCATAGCGGGCCGTTTTAATAAATAATCCATTGGCCGGCTCATTCTCTGTGGGCGCACTCTCACAGCTGCAGGGAGTCGGGGCAGTGATCAGGGCGTGACGCACCCACACGTGAAGCTGCGCTCTTTCTCAATTGTTCAACGGCTTCCTGCGGTGTGCGACTGAGACGCTGCGCCCATGGAGCCTTACAAGAACGAGCCGGTGCAAGAGAAAAGGGGATAAAATGAGAAACGAGGACGGAGGTTACGGAAATGAAGAAGAGAGACAGGAGCGGTAGTGAGCCGGTGTTTAGAGAGAGAAGCGGGGGGGACAGGAATCGAGTGGGCAGCACTCAGGTGGGGACTTGGGGATCACTCTTGTCGTGCGATTTGGGAGCAGGAGTGATCATCACGCTCGGGTGGAGCCAGCGGTGGGAGTACGGCACGCTTCCGCCAGGTGGGGCCTGGAAAGGCAGCGGGGAGCGCAGGAGCAGGAACACTGTGGATAGGGCAGCGGGGACGCGGGCCTGGACTGCAGGATGTCTGCATGTTGGTAGATATCGCTCCATGCTGTGAGGTCGGAGTAGGATAAGCTGGAGAGGGAAACACCAGAGACTGAGAATTTGAAAGGAGACTCCTGCATTGGTTTAACCTCATTTTTACTAGATGATTTATTTGCATTTTTCTGGACGTTTTTATGGATTATCCATCCATCCATTATCCAACCCGCTATATCCTAATTACAGGGTCACGGGGGTCTGCGGAGCCAATCCCAGCCAACACAGGGCGCAAGGCAGGAACCAAACCCCGGGCAGGGCGCCAGCGCACACACACACACCCCAAGCACACACCTGGGACAATTTAGGATCGCCAATGCACCTAACCTGCATGTCTTTGGACTGTGGGAGGAAACTCCACGCAGGGAGGACCCGGGAAGCGAACCTGGGTCTCCTTACTGCGAGGCAGCTGCGCTACCACTGCACCACCGTGCCACCCTAGTAAAAACAATATAAAGTGGTCCAGATCTAATTATGCAATTTTCATTACGCAATAACTTATTAAGTTTATTACATAGAAAATCACCCGAAAAATCCCAGACCATCAAGAGGTGTGTGAACTGACAACATAAAGAATCGTCTTCACGCCGAACTGGAATCGTCCCCGCATAAATCAAAGTCATCCAGACGGTCTGGATCTGCATAATTAGATCTGAACCACCCTGTATTTGGAATGAACTTTTCTTCAAGATCGCATTGAATTTTGATTCCGTGTTTGGAGTTTCATCATGACAGCACAACGTATAACGTATATAAGTGAATATCATTTCTTTCTCTCTAATAAATAAAACGACTTTCTCGGATGTTTGTCCCTGCTGTTTGTTCTTCTCTTAGTCATTGACGTGTCATCTAGAACAGGGGTCACCAACTCCAGTCCTGGAGGACCACCGTGGCTGCTGGTTTTCATTCTAACCCTTTTCTTAATGAGTGACCCGTATTTGCTGCTAATTAACTTCTTTTGAACTCTTTTTAATTAACCTGCTCATGAAGACTCAAACCCCTTTATTGTTTCTTTTTCCTTAATTAACAGCCAAACAGTAACGAGATACAAAATGAGCCAAATCAACTGGTGTCCATCATACAACATCTCAAAATAAAGAACAATGAAGGTCTCAGGAATGTCGATCTGCTCAGGTCCCCAGAACTCTTAGAAAAGAGAAAATCCACAATTTCGGACATGTCTGCTTAATGCACCACCAGAGCAGCAGCAAGCCACAAAATTAAAGAACGAGTTTAATTAACGACAGGAATCGACACCTCATTAAGCAGCTGGTTGGAGTGAAATTGGTTGGAGTTTGAGGCCCTGACTTGGCTGGTCTTCTGTTGGCTCCCTCACTTCACTTTTCAGAAGAACGATGAAGAAATTCCGGGGAACAAATCTTAAAAAAGCAATTCAATTAAAATGAATTCACAAGAAGTTATTTAGCAACAAAAACCGGGCACTTATTCAGTAAAGGGTTAGAATGAAAACCTGCAGCTATGGTGGTCGTCCACGACTGGAGTTGGCGACTCCTGATCTAGAACGTATAAAATGATTGTCCTGATAAAATTTATAAGAGCTGAGCGTGCAGGAAGTGTGTCTGACAAAAGCATTCGCATGACTGAGAGGTTAGATGACCGCGACTTGTTTCCAAAGGTTGTAAGCAGGGTGTGACTTGAAAGCATCTCATGTTAAAAGTCTCCATCTCACGGGACTTCATACTGCGCCAACATTTTTTGGAATTTTTTTAATTCTCACTGGCAACATGAATTAGACGATCTGCAAGTCTCCGACTTCAAGTTTCAATCTGAACAATATATTCCATCTCTTTTCGCGGTTCCTTCATTTCAGTGACTAATAATTTCCATGGGTTTCCGCTAATGCCATCTTTCCTATCCTTTTTTTTTTTGAGACTTTCAAATTTCCGTACTTCCATCATCTCTAACCTGCTCTGCATGTGCACCGCACCTCATCTTGCGGGACGTGTTAACTGTCTTCACGAGAAAATCACGTCTCGTCTCCTTCCTAGATTTTTTTTTTATACAATAGAGAGATGAAAGTCCCTTCACCTCGCTCAGTGAGTGTTTGTCCTCATCTGCCAGGCTCATCTTGGTTACCGTACTAATGGTGTCGGGTTCAAGAGGCTCCCAGGAACAAAGAGGGACCCGCACCATCACAGTCAGTAGGAGAGCCCCTTCTTCAGTCCTGGGCTCCTGCCGCCCTGAGGCTCACACCCCCTCGACCACTTGCCTCTATTCACAGCAGCAGGGGGTCTCCCTGATCGTGCCCCTCCATCATTCTGCCATTAACCCTTTGTTCATTTCCTTCTTCTTCTCACTGTGTCTTTCTGTCCCATCTCTGACCCCCCTTCTTGTCCCACTCATCTTACCTGAGTGGCGTGGGTGTGATTGAGGCACCTGACTTGACGCTCACTTTCACACTTGTGTGCATGATCAGCCAGGCACCACAACCAACCCCGGAGTGCAGCACACTTCTGCCCACCCATGCCCGATTCCAAGCCCGCACGTTCTCGGGTGTGAGTATTAATTTAAAGCTTGCACAACACCACAGTCCACTGATCACAAACGTGTAATACTTTAGATTTACGGACATACAATTCCATCATCCACAAATGTCCCCATGCCTGTCTGGTGCCCACGCCCCGAGGTGACTGCTCAAAGGCATCGATAAAGCAGATCCAGCTAAATTCTTTCATCTCATATTCGAGGACATCGATTAAAACTGAGGGGAAGCGCCTTTAAGACTGAAGCTGCAAAGACTTGTGGGAATCTGAAGCCCACCACCAAGCCAGGGAGTTGAAGCAGAAACCTTGAGAAGCTTTAAAAAGGCTCAGGATGATGAGATATTGGGACAGCCTGGTGATCTGAATGGTCTCCTCTCGTTTGTCCAGTTTCTCTCGTTGTTGTGTAGGTTCTCTCTTACCAGCTTTGTGAATGTGAACCCATTGCCATTATGGAGGGGGGGGGGTCTGCACCCCATGTCAGCCTGCTGCTTCTTTACGCTGTCAGCTCCCGCAGCCCCACCACCGTCACAGAACGGATCGGCTTCATTGGTCCTCGTATCTCCGATGAAACGCCGACTGCTCTCCTAAGAGGCTCACCGACTCTGATAAAGAGCAGACAGTCGTATCTGCGGCCGCATCAGGACCGCTGTGCTGTCAGGAGCGTCTGCTTGCTGCTCTGTCTGATGGAATTTCTTGGCATGAAGGATTGCCAGGAGAAGCGTGTGTGGGTCGCCCTCGGCTCCAAATCCACGTCCAGCCTCGACGATTCTTGAGGTGCCAGTCTGATTAACATCTGAGTGCCAAAATGAGTGGTCTTCAAATCCAGAGGGTCCTCTGAGGGGTGGTGCACTCACATTTTTTCTTAATTCACAGACATTTCCACTTCGCTCCTCTCTTATTTTTCTGATGGTGGAGTCACCACCGCGGGCGTTAGCTGAGGCTGGAGAGCCCTGCTTTGGGTGACTACTTGAATGAGTCGTCGCTGCTCAGCTCTTGGGGTCATTTCTGGGCAGATTCTCCACACGCTCTCCATTTGGAGATGATGGCTTTCACTGTAGTCTTTTTCCTGATTGGTTAGCCTCAACAGCTTTGTCTTCACCCCTAACTGAAGTTCCGTTGTTGCGAGCCTCATGTTCTTGGGGTGATGATTTCACCCTCACGCCGAGGGTCCGTACAGGGTGAGGTTTACATTTCACAGGTCAGCTGAGTTGAATTATCCAAGGACTTTTGGTCAGCTGTTTGAATGAGGACCTAAGGGGGCAATTACCTTTTCACACAGGCAGTACTACGGTTGAATTTTTTATCCCTTAAATATATTAAGTACCAATTTAGTAACTTCAATTCCATTCATTTTATCTACTATTACATGTTGTTTTAAAAATATGAAGCCATTCATTGTGACATATATCCAAAGATAGAAGGGGCAAATACTTTTTCACAGCACTGTAAAATGACGAAGCTCCTTACTGCCACCTGCTGGACTTTTTATTGCTCATTAAATCCCCACTGTGCTGGTCCTAGCTGGTGTCCTCCTCTACAAGCACATGCATTAGCGCCCCCTGGTGGAAGTGTGCCGAGTCAGAGGTCATATAGTGCCCCCTCTATGGTGCCCCCTCTTGCCTACCTGACTTCTCTTAATATTGCCGTGCAGTGTGGCATACTGGTTACGGCTTTGGACTTCAAACTGAGGGTGTGGGTTCAAATCCCACTACTGACACCACTAAGTCACTTCACCTGTCTGCGGTCCAACTGGAGTAAAACAAAAGAAATGGAGCCGATTGGATGACAAATGATGTTAAGTCACCCTGAGTTAAGGGGTCCGCCAAAAATAATAAGTAATAATAATAACAGGCAAACAAATGGCGACCACGTACGGGTTTGCTGCTCCCCTCGTCCAAATCCAGTCTTGCTTGCAGATGCGGACCCTCGCTGAGTGACACGACAACACAGAACGCCGTCCTCCCGGTGTCTTCAAAATGACTTCTTCACTCAATTCATGCACGAGGCGTCTGGAGATGTGGATTAACGCTTCTGGGATTTAGGAGAATAAATAAACCGCAAGCAGCCAGAGCAATGAATATAAATGACTTGTGTTCTCAAACTGATGTTTATCACAAGTGTGTTCTGTCATTTTTTTATTTGTTATTTTAGACTTTGAATAAATAACTTTAAAAAAAATGCAGCTTTGATCTTCAAACTGGCGTGTTAGGAAAACAGCTGACATCCATACTGCCGTGCCGAGAGCTAATAAGGCGTAGCAGCACCGCGGGTACTGATGTCGCCTCGCTGCATTTGGACCAGCTTCACGTCCCGGCTGGAGGGTCTGCATGTGCTCCCCGTGTCCAACATCTCACAGACGTGACTTTACGGTGGCTTCATTCTGTCCCATCCAGGGTTGGCCTCAGCCTTGCAACCTTTACTGTCACCAAAAGCCCTGACGACTCAGGGGTGCGAACTGGGACAAGTGACTTCATAAAATGGACAGGTGGACCTTCTAATGTTTATCAGCAGCAACCAAAGAGGGAGGTGTGGGGGGGGTCCAATTCAGATAAGTAGCTCACCTCACCTGGGGGGCCTCTGAGAGCTGAAAGGAGAACACGAAAACTCCACACAGACAGTGACCAGGGGTGGGCGCTCAACTCGGGTCCTGCGATCGTCAGGCCGCCGCTCTGACACGGAGTGCACTCACTTCTCTCTTTTGTAATTTGCTCGTCATTTCTTGTTCAGTGGTGTCCTGAGAAGCTAGCATTACTCATATAGCACCTCGATGAAAGTGTCTGTCGGTTATTGTCTTTGTATTACGCATTTCACATCTGTCTACCTGCAGTATATTCCTTTTTCATACAGTACTTATATGTTATATACTGCCTTTTATATACAGTACAGTATACTTATAATACAGTTAGGTTAGGTCAGGTTAGCCTTTATGGTCTCTCTGAAGAGAACTTTGTCCTGACATTCGAGAGAACACAAGCGTCCCAGTCGCATACAGATCACTTACACTAAATACATTACACAAGTACTTTACACCAAAAATACTGCACCTTGCCTTTCAAAAAATACATAAATAAAATAAAAAATACTTATCTATAATATAGTGTATCAGATAAAGTCTTTCATAGTTATATCTGTATAGAATTATATCTGTAATATTGTGTTTTTCCCCCTATATCAGATATAGCACCTCTCATGTCTATTTATCTGTACGTCACAGAGTGCCTTTCCATCTCTCTGTTGATCATATGGCACCTTTCTTGTCTATCAAACAGTGGCTTTCCTATCATATAGTGCCTTTCATATCCATCTCTATCTAATCATTAGTGCTTTTCATATTTTTATATTCATTATATAACACCTTTCATATCTATCTGGTCATTGTATAGTGTCTTTCATATTTTTCTGTTCTTTATATAGTGCCTTTCCTATATATTATATGGTTTATTATCTATTAACATTATAGCACCTTTCATATCTATTTATTGTATAGTATTAATGTTTGTGATGCGCCATCTGTTGGAATAACAAATGCAATGCATTCATTACTACAAATACCTATGCTGCACCTCCTGTTGAAATGACAAATGTAAATCATGTGTCTCTGGTAACTGCCACTTGATATGGGATTGATAAACGTGGTGTTAATGTTTGTGATGCGCCATCTGTTGGAATAACAAATGCAATACATTAATTACTACAAATACTTATGCTGCACCTCCTGTTGAAATGACAAATGCAATGCATGTGTCTCTGTTATATGCCATTTGATTTGGGCTTGTTAATGTTTTGTGACACACTCTGTGTTGGAATGACTAGAGACACAGCAACCAGACTGACACACCTTTGATTCAAGTGGATTTGGTGTACGGTTCATCACATAACCAATCCTGGTGTGTAATAAAGCCTTACCATTACATCAAATCACTACACACAGTATATACAGTACATGCCCCTGCTTGAAATGCCCCCAGATGCCCATCACCGCCCATAAAGTCTGGAATATGTTGATGCCTTCTGAGAGGCACAGGGTCACTGTAAGGTGCAGCCATCAGTTTCTTGACCTCCTCTGCTCACCTTCTAAATTCTGATACGCGGTTTTCCTAGTGTGCTTGGCAGATTAAACGTGAAGTAACCGCAAAGGGCTTAAAAATAAGAGAGAGAAGTGAAGGAGATGGGCACTGAAATGCACACCAAGGCCCCGTCAGCCCCCCCATATATTCACAGTACCAATTATGGTGGAGGACGCTAATTATGCGAGTATCTCTGGTGTGGTGACAATGACACGCCACTTTGGGGCCTTTTTCATCTTGTTTCACTGATCAGTGCGTTCAACCGTTAAGCGAAAGAAAATGAAACAACATGAAACGTGGGTTTGCAGATTTGGAGGAGAAAAAAGAACAAAACCAATCAGCGGCTGCGAGGTGGGGGGCTGAGAAAGTGTGAGAGGCTCAGGCTGCTCATTCCCTGGACTCTGATGGAGCCGAGTCTTCTGAACTGATGACAGTCGAGTCCCGTCACTCATCACTTAGGTCTGCCTTTGTCAGAGAGAGATGGCTAGAAAAGGCAGAGACCACCAAGAAAAGAAGGGCAGAGAACAAAGTGGCCTCTTCCTTCAAATTCGCAGCCAATGCCAGGGAGGTACTGAGACTCCAGATGGCACATCTTAATGTCCTTGGCATAAAGCGAGCAAATATGTGGAAAAATTCAACCCAAGTTTGACGTTCTCGGCTGGGTTTGAGGTCATTTACAGTACGTCATGACCTCAGTGTGGGTGGTGACTGCAGGGGGCACATCACCATAAGGGGCTTCGTGAAGGCATCATCTCAAATGGCCCAACTTGGGCTGAATTTTTCCAGGCGAGCCTGTGGTGGTCTTGTAGTAACAATTACTCTTCTTTTCTGTCAGTGCTTTGCACAGGAGTCTGAAGACTGAGCTCAGTGTCCATTTTACGATCACAGCACTGACCCATTTTCAATTCTTGTTTTACAGAAGCCGTCCCAGGACAGGACTTTGTGACGCTGGATTACCGGCTTCGCTACCACCCCACCATCACGTACGCGGTCATCGGCAGTGCCGTCATATTTGTGCTAGTGGTGGCCCTGCTGGCCCTGGTTCTGCATCACCAGCGCAAGCGAAATGTCCTCCTACCCCGGGTGGCGGCGCCCCTTCACCGCCTGCACCAACCTCTGCTGCTCTCCCGCCTGGTCATCCTGGACCAGCCGCAGCCTTGTCCGACCAGCGCCAGCGCCGCCTCATACAGCCCATCACGGGGCATCCAGCTGCTGTCTGGGACCTTCTACCACTGCGACCTGGCCATGGAGACCCCTCCTTCATACTCACAAGCGGCCCTCGACCACAGGTGAGGACGATCATTTGTGACAGCCGGGCTCAGTTTACTTTGTTTAGATGAACTTGTGCACGGATTTAGTTCTTATTATTAGCATTACAATTGGTATTATTATTTGAACGATGTCTTTATCCAAGGTGATTTACAACATCTGAAATACAATTGGCTCCATTTCTTTAGTTTTTCCACTTGGAGTACAGGCAGGTGAAGCGATTTGCTCATCGTCACACAGGTGTCAGTAGTGGGATCTCAACGCACCACCTCAGGTTTTGAATTCCAAATCCACTACACTACACTGCCTCCCACGCTCCTGCCTTGTGCCCGATGCTCACCTGGATGGCTTCCTGTTATTTCCACTCTTGTAATAAAAAACAGAAAATGAGTGGCCAGACTAACACTCATGTATGAGGGGACAACATGTAGGTCAGCAGATTCAATTCAGGCCACCAGAGACCGACAGCCTTCTACAAAGGGTCCTTACCGTCACTCCTGCTGATCAAAATGCAACATGTCTCCCCTCTCCAGCACCATCATTAGTCAGCAGTAGAATTTGACCGCAGTGCTATACTGCCTTTCACTATATATGTACTATATAGTGCCTTGCACTCTACAGTATACTTGATGGAATGGCTCCAGCTGCCCCTCAACCTGCTCTGGTAACGGAGACAGATGGATAGTGACAGCCATCTTTATTTACAAATCTGGTGTGTTGTGCCTGTTATGTCTGCCCATCTCTCTCATATATTGAGCCATTCATGTCTAATCATTTATCTGTTATATAGTGCCTTTTATGTTGATCTGTCTACCATACAGTGCCATTTGTCAATGTTATAGCCGGCCTTTTATGGCTTTCTTTCTATCTGCTACATAGTACCTGTTATGTCTACTTGTCTATGTTAGATAGACATAAAGGCATTATATATCTACTACGGTATATAGTGCCATTCAAGTTTATTTATCCATCCATCCATCCATTTTCCAACCCGCTGAATCCGAACACAGGGTCACAGGGGTCTGCTGGAGCCAATCCCAGCCAACACAGGGCACAAGGCAGGAACCAATCCTGGGCAGGGTGCCAACCCACCACAGAGTTTATTTATCTATCTTAGATATTGTTTATCTACTGTATATTTCCTTTCATAAGTATTAATCTGTGGTGTATAGTGCCCCTTGTAACTATCTCTATTATATAGTGCCTTTCTTGTCTAATAATTTATGTAGTTCCTTTAATAAACTATCTGTCTACTGTATAGTGCCTTTCATGATCAAAGATCTTATATTGCCTTTTATGTTTATCTATCTTGTCTTTATTTCTACGGTAATGAACATTTCATGTCTTGTCTTCTATCTGTGATATGCCTTTTATGTCTATCTACCTACCATATTGTGCCTTTTATTTCTGTTCCTCTGCATTATAGTGCCCTTCATGTCTATTCATCTGCCGTGTTGTGCCTTTTATGACAACCTATTTAATCTTCTCTATGGTGTCTTTCATGGCTATTAGATATCTATTTTATATAGTGCCTTTTATGTCTTTTAATCTACTCTATAGTGCCTTTCCTGGGAATATATCTTTTATTGCCATTTATATAATTTACTACTTTTAACAACTATCATATAGCACCTTTCACTCTATTATAGAGTGTCATTATATCTGTCTGTCTATCTATCTACCAGCTTATCCTGCCAACTACACTATCTATCTATCTATCTATCTATCTATCTATCTATCTATCTATCTATCTATCTATCTATCTATCTATCTATCTATCTATCAACATATCCTCCCAACTATGCTATCTATTTATTATATAGTGCCTTTCACTCTATCTATTATATAGTATCTTTCATATCTATCATCTTATTCTGCCAACTACGCTATCTATCTATCTATCTATCTATCTATCTATCTATCTATCTATCTATCTATCTATCTATCTATCTATCTATCTACAAGCTTATCCTGCCAACTATGCTATCTATTATATAGTGCCTTTCCCCTCTATGTATCTATTATATAGTGTCTTTCATAACTATCATCTTATCCTGCCAACTACACTATCTGTCTCTCATCATCATTATTATATTGCCTTTCAATCTATCTACTATGTAGCCCTTTTTTGTCTACTCGTCTATCTGTTTTATGCAATGCCTTTTATGTCTATTTCTCTACTATAAAGTGCCATTCTTGTTTATTGTTCTATCTTGTGGTGCTTTTTATGTTAATTTATCTCCCATATTATGACTTTGATGATCTGTCTGTTATATAGTGCCTTTTATTTCTATTTCTTCACTACATAGTGCCTTTGGTGAGTATTCCTCTGTCTGTTATGTAGTGCCTTTTTACGGCTATCTATTGATCTACTGTATGGTGCCCCTCATGAATATCCATCTATCTTTTATGTTGTGCCCTTTATCTCTACCATCTACAGTGCATCCGGAAAGTATTCACAGCACATCACTTTTTCCACATTTTGTTATGTTTCAGCCTTATTCCAAAATGGATTAAATTCATTTTTTTTCCTCAGAATTCTACACGCAGCACCCCATAATGACAATGTGAAAAAAGTTTATTTGAGGTTTTTGCAAATTTATTGAAAATAAAAAAACTGACAAATCCCATGTCCATAAGTATTCACAGCCTTTGCTCAATACTTTGTCGATGCACCTTTGGCAGCAATTCCAGCCTCAAGTCTTTTTGAATATGATGCCACAAGCTTGGCACACCTATCCTTGGCCAGTTTCGCCCATTCCTCTTGGCAGCACCTCTCAAGCTCCATCAGGTTGGATGGGAAGCGTCGGTGCCCAGCCATTTTAAGATCTCTCCAGAGATGTTCAATCGGATTCAAGTCTGGGCCACTCAAGGACATTCACAGAGTTGTCCTGAAGCCACTCCTTTGATATCTTGGCTGTGTGCTTAGGGTCGTTGTCCTGCTGAAAGATGAACCATCGCCCCAGTCTGAGGTCAAGAGCTCTGGAGCAGGTTTTCATCCAGGATGTCTCTGTACATTGCTGCAGTCATCTTTCCCTTTATCCTGACTAGTCTCCCAGTTCCTGATGCTGCCACCACCATGCTTCACTGTAGGGATGGTATTGGCCTGGTGATGAGCGGTGCCTGGTTTCCTCCAAACGTGACGCCTGGCATTCACACCAAAGAGTTCAATCTTTGTCTCATCAGACCAGAGAATTTTGTTCATGTGCCTTTTGGCAAACTCCAGGTGGGCTGCCATGTGCCTTTTACTAAGGAGTGGCTTCCGTCTGGCCACTCTACCATACAGGCCTGATTGGTGGATTGCTGCAGAGATGGTTGTCCTTCTGGAAGGTTTTTCTCTCTCCACAGAGGACCTCTGGAGCTCTGACAGAGTGACCATCGGGTTTTTGGTCACATCACTGACTAAGGTCCTTCTCCCCCGATCGCTCAGTTTAGATGGCCGGCCAGCTCTAGGAAGAATCCTGGTGGTTTGAACTTCTTCCACTTACGGATGATGGAGGCCACTGTGCTCATTGGGACCTTCAAAGCAGCAGACATTTTTCTGTAACCTTCCCCAGATTTGTGCCTCGAGACAATCCTGTCTCGGAGGTCTACAGACAATTCCTTTGACTTCATGCTTGGTTTGTGCTCTGACATGAACTGTCAACTGTGGGACCTTCTATAGACAGGTGTGTGCCTTTCCAAATCATGTCCAGTCAACTGAATTGACCACAGGTGGACTCCAATAAAACATCTCAAGGATGATCAGGAGAAACAGGATGCACCTGAGCTCAATTTGAAGCTTCATGGCAAAGGCTGTGAATACTTATGTACATGTGCTTTCTCAGTTTTTTTATTTTTAATAAATTTGCAAAAACCTCAAGTAAACTTTTTTCATGTTGTCATTATGGGGTGTTGAGTGTAGAATTCTGAGGAAAAAAATGAATTTAATCCATTTTGGAATAAGGCTGTTACATAACAAAATGTGGAAAAAGTGATGAAGCGCTGGGAAGACTTTCCGGATGCACTTTATGTAGCACCCCCTCATGTCAGTTCCTCTGTTAGTTCATTCCATCCTGGGAGTTTCATCCTCGACTCGAGTTGCTGTTTTAGCACAGTAAGCATAAGCCAGGATTAATTGAGACCCCAAGTCGACGGACCATCAAACCGTTTCCCCTCTTAAGTAATCAGACCCCCCAAGGACTGGTGCCCCACATTAGACTCAAACTGGAAGCTGAGCTTCCATTCCTCCGTTCCTTTAAAGTGTCCAGGTAGTCTGGAGGTGAAGGCTGTGCCAACAGCAATGAGCTTAAAGCAGGGGCCATCCAAACGGGATGCCAGTTCACCAGCTTGGTTTTCTCCAAGTCATCATTTGGCCCAGTGGAACAGGGTTGAGATGTGGGCTGTTTGCTGTAGTCTTTGGATGGGACCCCTCATAACCATTTCTTTATCGTGGTATCCATGCATGTTCAGTTCAGGGGTGTCGGGGGTCTGTGTTTATTCTGAGGACCAACCAGCCCATTGCAGGGTGTGTTTGCTTATAGTGTGCCAGTTAACATAGTGGGTATATCTCGGGGGTTGCACCCTGTCAGGCATTCTGGGCAGGGAAGTGACTGTGCCACCCCACAAATAAATCATAAGCACCAAAGTGTGCAATGGCAGGCTATGGCTGGTGGCGTTTCTTACGTTCTTTATTCGTCCTTTAACTGGCGCCATATCAGATAAAGCGTAGGTCTGACACGTTGACCCGTGTACTAATTCATTCTCCTTTCTTCTTTCCTTTTTCTCCCCTCCTTTGAAGCCGACCTCCTTGGTTTGATTTACCTCCACCTCCTTACTTCCATGATGGAGAGGATCTGCCCCCGTGCCAGTCCGGTACAGGGAGCCCCCCGAGTCAGAACAGTCCCAGCGTGGAGTGCTCTGATCCTCCTCAGTATGAAGGACAGTCGAGTGCGGTCTGAGTGCAGACGGCGGCCATGGACGCACTGTAGGTGACGTGATGAGAGCGGATCGAGACGGACCTGAGCCGAGTCTACAAAACAATCCAAGGAGAGCAGGAGCCCCACTATAAGGAGAGACATGAGCCATAGTCGAGTTTGTCTTCTTTCCAGGCTGACCTTGTGAATAGCAGGATTTAGAAACGAAAAAGAAGCAACTGGTCACAAGCCTCAGGATTTCCATTTGGAATTTCAAAGTTGGGAGTTTTCCGAGAGACATTCCCAGCTTTATTAGGGCAACCCTGGTGGGACACGGAGAAGAAAAATGAAACCCGAGGGTTGGGAAAGGACTGTTGGGAAGCCCAGAGAGGACCTCATCTCCTCTTTGCATATGTAATACGATAGATGAGGCACTTTAAGGAGGAGAGCTAAGCAGCACACCTTTGGGTTTTTGGGGGCCCCACCATCTTTGATTAATTTTTTTACAGACAGAGGCTGCTCACCAAGCTCATCATTTAATTAGAATCTGTGATCTGACTGGGAGATTCACTCAGATGAGGGTACTAAAGGGGCACAAAGGCTAGATAGTGACCAGTGTGAGGGGGCAAAGTGATAATCGTAGTGCGACAATCGAAGGAGGGAATGATGGGGTGACCATATAGTGCCTTGAGTTATGATAACTAAACCCTAACCATAGCCTGTGTCTAATTCTCAAATGAAATCGGTGCCCCAGCCTGGACAGTGCCAGGTACAAACAGACAAGCAACAAACTTGAAGAGAGAAGATCTTATCAAAGATCAAGCAGATCAGGTCCACACCATTGAACTCAAGTCTGTGACGTTTGGCACCGTTTTCCTGTTTGTACAAGGGAAGACCCTCGGCAGTGCCCTGCTTGCGTTGCTTTGTCGCGCCGTGTCAAATTGTGCAGAGAACACCATAGCCTGGGCTTCATTCTGGGCAGTGCCACGTACAGGAGCTGAATATAGTGCCTTTCATCACGGTGCCTATACAAGGTATTCATTCACCCCCTCAAAAGTTTTCATATTTCAGTGCTCGTGAATCACAGTGGAGTTAATTTTATGCTCATTGGACCGTTACCAACAAAACAAGACCCTTTAATGTCAAAGTGAAAACAAATTAATTACAAATATAAAAATTCTAAATAATTCTAATCTTAATTTGATGTGTGAGAAATATAAGGACTTACTTTATGAGGTAAAAGTACATCATAAATAAGAAGAGCTGAATCAAATATTTGAAATATTCAAATGTGTGCTTCAGTTTAAATGTTTCAGGGTGTCAGTATTCACAATTGTAATAGAAACTATGTCATTTGTCACCTTCACAAAGCTCCATAGAGGGCTAGCAAAGAATCAAAAGTCAAAAATCACCCCATGCTTGTGTCACTGACCTATAAGCAGCCAAAAACGACACCCCACATGCCTATGTTTGAAATTTGTCACCCTATGATAGAGAGGTCCATAGAGAGCTAGGAAATGGTCAAAAATCAAAAATAACCTCATATTTGTGTTGCTGGCCTTTAAAAAGCCTAAAACGATACCCCACATGCCTATGTTTGAAATTTGCCATTTTTAACCGTCTGGGTCTTAAGAGGGCTAGGACCACTGGTAAAGAATCAAACGTCAGAAGTATGACTATAGCTATGATCAGCAACCTTGAAATAGCATAAAATGGCACTCCATGTGACAATATTACTGATTTCCCTATTATTTCCAAGTTTTGTCAAAAGAAGTAAGCCACCCCTCCTATCCCATTATGGGGACACAACTTCAAGACATTCTGAACATTGTTGCTGAAGACCCCTATTGGTTTATTCTTTATCGTAGGGAAGTCGCAGGAAACATGACCCAAAAAATGAGAACAAAAATAGGAGGGGAGGCCCGGACCCCAAACATCTTGATGTCTTACATAACTAGACATCAAGTCGAGTCAAACGGGGCAGCAATATGTGGGGGGCTTTCTCAGGCTGGTGGGTCAGGAGACACAGAACATAAAAAACACAAAAATTAAGCATTCAGAAGAATTCCTGATGAACACCAAACCATTGATCTCACAAGTGTTCACCTTCTTCATTAGGACAGCCCATTGGTTTTAGAAGTCCCATCATGAGTTCAGTGGAGGTCACCTCACTGGGATTTCAGCTGAATGCAAGTGGAAGGTCCAACTGGTGGTGAGTTAGTATGCTGGCCTGACCTAAACAATGAAGACTAAAGAACACTCCAAGCAACCCAATGAAGAGCTCTAGTCCTGGGATGGAGACGTGAAAATCTCCAAGTCACTGACTATGTAGTGAAATTGATTATGAAGAAAATGGGAAGAGCGTAACAAAGCTGGAAATCTGCTAGAGCACAAAAAGCTGTAGAAGACAAGTCAGGGAGGCCACCATGACGCCTCTGGGAGCACTGAAGGAGTCACAAGTTACAGTGGATGAGATTGGTGAGACTGCACAGCCAACAACTGGGCCCTGGTGCTTTACCAGTCACAGCTTTAAGGGAGACTGGCAAAGAGAAAAACAACGCACAGGGCATCTCGAGCAGAAGGTACATGGGAGACTGTGAAGTCAGTTAGATGATGGTTCTGTGGTTGGATGATACCAAAATGGCCATGAACACACCACCCACACCGTGAGGCTTGGTGGTGACAGGTTCAATCAGTGGAGATGCTTCTCTGCAGAAGGCTTCTGAGGGGAAAAATGAAGTGAAATATTGGAAAATCCTGGAGGAAAACCTGATGTCTGCAAAAAACCTGCACTTTGGGAGAAGACAATGGACCCAAGCACAAAGCCAAAGATTACACAAGAATGGCTTCAAAACAACAATTTGAAAGTCCTGGAATGGTGGAGTCCAGATTTTAATCCATTGGAGAATGTGTGGCTGGTCTGGACAAAGTCTCTTCACTCACGACCTTAATGGTGACTCCTAGCGAGTTCAGGTATTTTGTGTATTGTGGAGATCCATCTTAAAGTTCTTGTTCCAGATGTTATTTTAGTGCTGAACATATGATCAAAAAGGCAGGAGGGGGACTGGACAACTATGTGAATGAGCAGTGGAGAGAAAGTGAGCACACTACAATGAGAACTAAAACGAGGAAAGCAGACATTGAACTACCAGCTGGGGAAATTCATCCACGTTACTTGACAGGAGAGAAAAACTCCATCCATTTCAAAACCAGGGCAGGGGATCTGGAGCCTATTGGGCATGAGACGGGAACAAGCCTTGGGGTGCCAGTCCATCACAGGTGAATACACACACACGTATACATACTAGGGCCAGTTTAACTTTGCCAGTCTACCTCACCGACATGTCTTTGGACTGTGGGGAAAACCAGAGCACCAGGAGGAAACCCACACAGACACGGGGAGATGTGTCCCATCATATCCACCATCTACAAGCAGAAACGATTCTGTCTACTGCTGACACTCTAATGTCGAAGTGTCCTGGACCTGTAGTTATAGTAAGTGGATATGACAACCACGGCACTTTGGAAGGAACAACGAGCAGCTTCCATCAGTTGGTGTCACGTGCCGCTTGTGGACACAATAAGCCGAACCTCCATGAAATAAATGTCAAGAGCTTGATGACTCTTCTTTACTTACTCTCTATCCATCAATTTTATATAGTGCCTTTCACATCTATCTACCTGTTATATAGTGCCTTTCATATCTATTATCTGTTATATAGTGCCTCTCCTATCTGTTCATCTATTATAGAGTACCTTTCATATCTATCTATCATATAGTGCCCTTCATATCTACAGGGTGGTCCAGATCTAATTATGCAGATCCAGACCGTCTGGATGACTTTGATTTATGCGGGGACGATTCCAGTTCGGCGTGAAGACGATTCTTCATGTCGTCAGATCGCACACTTCTCGATGGTCTAGGATTTTTCGGGTGATTTTCTATGTAGTAAACTTAATAAGTTAATAGCGTAATGAAAATTGCATAATTAGATCTGGACCACCCTATATTATCTGTTTTATAGTGCCTCTCCTATCATCCTATCAATCCATCTATTATAGAGTACCTTTCATATTTATTTATCCTATAGTGCCCTTCACATCCATTTTATAGTGCCTTTCACATCTATTATCTGTTTTATAGTGCCTTTCCTATCTATCCATCTATTATAGAGTACCTTTCATATCTATCTATCATATAGTGCCTTTCCTGTCTCTCTCTCTCTATCATGACAGAGCTTGTTTTTCAAAGAAGGCTGTGTGGAGACGTTCAAAGTTGGCAGAGGCAGAACTGGGCACACAGACTCAAAACTGTCATGGTTGCCACCTACAAAGCACTGACCTGAAGGGGGCAAAGACTTGTGTGATCAATGAGTTTGTGTTTTATATCTGTCATTAATTCAGACCATTTTGCAGAGATTTGTTGTCACTTTGACATTAAAGGGTCTTTTTCCATTGATTGGTTTTGTTAAAATAGCCAAATTAAATCCCTGGTGATTCAATGTTGTATAATAAGAAAAAGTGAAACCCTCCAAGGGAGTAACGTCTTTTTATAGGCACTTTATCTTTATTAATTAAAGGGGAAAAAAATGACAGACCACAGAGTGTCTCTCCTTATGATTATAAAGCAAAGGCAACAAACTTCACAATGTAGAAAGAATCAGTGAGAGTGCCGGCGTCCGAGGTTACGAGCGCAACCAAGAGTGTACGGCGTGTAGGTGACGCACACATAAGATGTCACGCTCGACATGGCGTGCTGGGTGGCACAGTGGCCTTTAAGAGCTCTGCATTCCCTTCCTAAACCCGTCATATCCTGTGTGGATTTTCGATGCAGACATCAGTTTCCTCTCCTCAATCCCTTGGCTTGTTTTTGGTGTCAACTCTCAATGAGCCCGATGTGAGGGTGTGACGGTGTGGATGTGTGCTGGTGCCCTCTGCTGGATCAGCATCCCCTCCACCTTTGCATGACACTGTTGGATCAATAAAAGAGTTAACAAAGTGGAAGAATGAATAACAGCTAACCAACACACACACACACACAACTCAAACACTGTAATGCAAAGAACTTCATAAATTATTCAGACCCCTTCGCTTTCTGCACACTTTATCATTCTGGGTTATTGAATGATTGTCAAAAATGTCAAATGTTGTGTCACTTTTATGCCATTAAATTCATACCAGGGTTGCATTAGGCGCTGCAGCCTAACTCAGCTAGAAATTCGAGGGCGCACAGCAGGAAGAAACCCTGGACAGGGCGCCAGTCCCTCACAGTCTGAATACACACACACGGGCCACTTTTACGTCCCCAATTCACCTAACCTGAGTGTCTTTGGACAATGGGAGGAAACCCACACCGACACGGGGAGAACCTGCAGACCCCATGCAGATCAGACCTGGTACACAGACCCTGGTCTCCTTACTGGGAGGGAGCAGAGCTACCACTGTGCCACCGTGCCACCCAATGTCAAAAGTATCCAATAGAAATTCAATCTACCATAATAATAAAGTGCAGAAAGTGAAGTGGTCTGAATACAAATCCTCTGTACATGTTATACTGAAAGGCGCTATACAAGCAACAACACTCCTGTTTTGATGATGAGGTCTAACAACTTCTTGTTTTTTGATATGCATACATTTTAAAATACCCATCAAATCGGGGAATCCTAAAACTGAAGGACCCTCAGTAAGACACACACACGTGGCCTTGTATATTTCCAGAGTGACCCCGTTCCAATGTCAGGGCATTTTATAGCTTCAATGCCTACAGAATAAGTCAGACGCATTTAGTGGCCGGCGATGCCAGCATCAAGTCCATCCACAACACCATCATTTTCTGTCCTTGGGTCTCGCTCTTCTGAAGCACTTCCGGCATCTCTGTTTTCAGCCATCTTGTACCCACCAGCCATCCTTTTTGGTTTAACTAGAAATCATTCAAACAGTGAAGACTTTGGCCAGGAAGCCATTGACTCAGCCACCTCATCCCCTGGACTGGCACTACGACCGGACATTTCATTTCTCAGCCTTTTGCGAGTGTCGTATCTGAGGATTTTTTTTTTTTTTTATTCTGCTAGATTCAACGCCTACAGCTCTTTCTATAATCTGATGTTTGAATATTGTTTTCTAAATGCTTATTAAGGTAAAGTAATATAAATTATTTCCCATCCCCTGTGGCATTTCCTTGTGTCATTTTTTAAAACCTTCTCTTAGTGGAAAACCAAACAAATAAATCACCGACTAAATAAACCCTGTGGAAGAAACACGAGCAGCTCTAGCCAGCAGCAAACCAGAAATATGCAGATTACGTGATGCACATCCGTAGCCAATCAGCTGGCTTTCTAATGACGCCATAAACATGATTGACAGTTCTCTCTCACCAGAGCAACATGCATTTTTAAATACGCCCTTTGGTCTAAAAAATAAAATCCTTCAGCTTGCCATGTCTTCCTTCATTGGGCAGCATGGTGGCACAGTGGTGGCGCTGCTACTTCGTAACAAGGAGACCACGGTTCAAGCCCTGGGTCCTCTCTACATGGAGTCTACATGTCCTCCCTGTATCCTCATGGGTTTCCTCCCAGAGACAATTGGATGGTTGATATTTCATTGTCCCGTGAGTGTCCTCACTCTATTATGTTCAGGGGGCTGTTGCTCCCTGATGATTGCTGGGATAGTCTCCGGCTACCCTGGGACCCTGCCCTGGATAAGTGGTTGAAGCAAAATGGATGGACTTTTCCCATTCATATTCAATGTTTGTCATCACATTCAGGAAACTTGTGTAACATTTTAGCCCCCACCAAAACATTTCACACGCACCGCTGTAGGTGGCAATTTATGTGACTGCTTTGAATAGAAATTCTGTCAAGCAGGCCCTCCAACTTGCAGGGAAAATGGAAGGGTTGGTGGCACGACTGGCACTCCAGCCACTGTAAAAAACCTCACCCTGTTCACACATTCCATTTGAATTAGTGTGGTGCTCAGGTGTCACCCGTTGCACGGCTGCTCTCGGGTCCTAATTTGGGATCCTGAGGTGGTTCGTCATGTGGTGGTTGCGGCAATGTGCTGTGCAACCTCCTCCTCTCCTACATATAGCGCCTTGCACAATACTGTACACCCGGGTAGGGTCGTCTACTCTTTTATGGGTTTATCTTCTCCAGCATCCCACCAGCTGGAGTATTTGTGGTTCTTCTCTTCTCTCTGGACATCTGACCACAACAGATATGATGAAGTCAGACTCTGTATTGACCATTTTATCCGTTAAGAGGCTTACAAACCTAAGATTCTTCCATGTGAACTTTATCTTATAATTTTTATTTTTTCTCATATTGGCTGTAAGGTTCTTTGAGCTGCACCAACGTATCAAGATGTGCTGCAGCATGAAACGCTGTCGTCATTGTGGTGAACAAAGCCAAGGCTGACAGCAGAGGGGTCTGCAAGCAAAGTTTACAATGATGTTGGAGGCAACATGTCCTTGGGGGAAAGAGAACAACCAATTGGTTACCCTTGTTAAATGTCCCCCAGGTCACCAGACTGCACCGGGGAGGACAGAGAGACTGGCCGCCATCCACAGATTACCCTGTGGGGTGGCAGTACCTAGTCTGGGGTACCTGTAGACCTTTTGAGTCCTGGACGGGTAACCTGGTAACAGTTGTGATGGTCTGGTTTCCTGACCCGCACAACAAAGGCCCCTGCAGTCAGCATGCTGGGGGGACTTGGAGTTGGAAGGAAACAATTGTTAAGTGACTAGTCAAGGAAAGGAGCCTAGAGGGTGAAAAAAGGGCCAAAATTCTTAGGCTTTTCTCATTTTTAAGTTCCTCTGTGTTTATGGAGGATATATTTTAAATATTCACCCGCTTTGGGTAATAAAACCCTTTTCTTTTGTCACTTCTGTTCTTTTTTGATCAGCATTTGGATTCAAGGACAAAGCATGAGCACCCCCTATAGTCCACATCAGACTTAAAACTCCATTTGGCCGTACGTGGATCACAAAGAGTACAGGTCATTGCAGTTGTGGGTCACTGGTATGCATATTTTAACTGACAGTATGGACTGGCACAAATCGGTCTTTGTGCTTCTGTGCCCACCTGCATGCCAGGTCCGTGTAATGCAGTGTTTCTCAACCACTGGGTATCACTGCCAGTGGGGCACTGGTTGTTGTTGTTGGTTTGTGAATGGGTTCCAGTGGGTCACCTAAGAAATCAGCAGCACTAGGCAATAGGTTTACCCGTTTCTAATGGATTGCACCTTCATAAGTCCACTTTGTAGTGTGGACCTTTAGAACTTAAGTATTAGGGTCATCCAGGCCCTCACATCCACTTGACTCTCCCCTCTACTGAGTGAGTTGTTCCAGTGTCTATTGTGCTTTAGTCACCATCACCTTAGTGCTGACTTGCTTGGTTGGTGATGAAAGCCACAAGCTTCTTTCAGGTTGACCATCCAATCTTCAAAAATGGTTGGCCTGGGAATCCTTTGCAGCCTACTTCCGCCGGTAGATTATATGCCCGCCATCCCCTCTGTTTGCATTACAGGATGAATGTTTGGTAATTTCCATGCTTCCTTCCATGTGCTTCCTCCATCATCTTCTCCCACGGCACAGTCAGCTCAAGGAGCACAACTTGCTTTGGTGCACTAAGCCAGTGTTTCTTAACCTTTGTGGTCTTTACATACATTTTTGAGTGTAGGGGTACCCTGGCAGTAAATTTAGAGCACCTGTCTGAGAAGAGAAATGGAGTGGTTCCCCTTGATGAATCGAGCACAATTGTCAAAGTTGAGGGATCCATGCAATCACCAGAGTGTAAAATGAATTAAACGCAATCTTCAATGCTTCTCCTCCTTAGAGTATCATGTACCGATTGAGGTTATCCAGGATTGACCGCTACACACCTATGATGCTACAAACCTGCTACAATCATCAGCACAGGTATGGGTTTCATCTACAGGCGGCCGCAGCTGCCCTGCTATGCCATCATGATCCACAGGTAGTGAAATGCTACACTAGACTATCTGGCCTGATCATTGAGGTACCAACCTCCTCTGGGAATTTTATTTGTTCCTTGAGATCCACTCTCATCTCCCAGTCAGCAGCTGATGCCAGAACTCATGTGGTAATGGATGCTGGACCTTTGGTTCTGGTTGAACAAATCTTATGAAGAAGGGCCCTAAAATTAAGGTATTATTTCTCCTCTTCTTTCTCTCTTCTTCCAGGCCCACGGCCACTTCAGGTAGAAAGAAGTATGGTCACATCTTGGCTAAACTTCCTGCCCCTGTCAGTAAGGCTTGATTTGGAGATTTCCAACATTTGTTCAAGGATTCCAGGTCTTCCACAAATGGTGCAACTCAGACTCTCCATCAGACCCCAGCGATTCTGATTTGTGAGTGTGAGTAGAACATCATACATGGAACCTCAATAGAGTTTGTTTCAACTCTCCTCCATGTTCCACGTGTTCTTCCACCCACATCACTAATGTGAAAAAGAAATTGCCCCTATAATTTACGATACCTTTAGCAGCAATAGTCACATACAAATATTTTCTAGAATTTCTCCATTGGTGCTGATGAATTTTCTCCCACACTGTTCCCATGCGGTGCTGCGGAGCCACCCGTTGCACGGCTGCACTTCCGGTCCCAATCTGGATGGTTCATCATGTGGTGGGTGCAGCAACGCGCAGTATCTGCGCATGCTTCCAAACCGCCTTCTTTGTTGGAATTCAGACACATTGGTAGGTTTTTGAGTGTCGACTGCTCATGTGTGGTCCTGTCTCAGCATCTCTACTGGATTGACGTCAGGACTTTGACTAGGCTACTCCAAAACATCTGAGCCATTCAGTTGTAGACTTGCTTTTGTGTTTTGGTTTCTTAGCCCAATGATACTTCGGGAAGTCCTCCAAAGCATCCCCATTCCATCACACCAGCTCCACAATGTTTTCTTGTAGGTCTGAAGTCATTACTGCCCAATGACAGACATAGTGGGACCTGTGTCATCCAAAGAGTTCTGCTTTTGACTCGTCTTGATCTTTATTTCAAAATGCTTTTGGATGATCTGAGTGTTGCACTGATATTCCTCTTGTATATCACAGGTTTCTGTCCTGCACCTCTCTTTGGAATCCCATTTATCAACTCTTTTTCTGATTATAGAGTTATGAGTACTGACCCCAGGCTATAGAGGCCTGTGGTTTCCTTGAATATTTTTCTTGGCTATTTTCTCATCTTTTGAATACTTTCTCACTGCACCCTTGGGGTTATTTTGGCTGGCTGGCTTTTTCTTGGGAAATTTCTTCATATTCGTTCCACATTTGGGAATGATGAGTTACAGTGTGGTGTTTTTAGAAATGGCTTGTCACTCATTCTTGACTGGTTAGTCTCAACAACTTGTCTCTCATCTCTTCTGAATGTCCTTTGTTCAAGGTCTTGTGTTGTTGTGGTGATCATTTTACTATTTAAGTTGAGGGTCAATATATGGTAAGGTCTAAAATCAACAGGGCTGGCTGTGTTTGTGATGCCCAGTGCCTTGTAACCTCTGGCACAGCTCAGACTTTGGGTGTCTGAAGCCATACCTGAGCAGATCAGTGGTGGAGGAACTCTATTTACAATAGTGAAACAACACAAGATGGAATCAGAAATATTCAAAGCAAAGCCAGTGCAGTGTCATCCACAAATACACTCTCCAACAAGCAAGAATTAAAATAAACAAACAAACAATATTTTCAAAAAACAAATCTTTTCTTCTTCCCTCTGGTTCCAGAAAAAGAAAAGCGAAATTCAAAATTATTAACAAAGGGAAATGAGCATTCAGCTCACCCACTCCTCAAATCTCCAGGGCTATCCCCGCGGGCCCACTGTCCAGTCATCCATGCTATAAAGACCACTTGCAGCCCTAAACCGCCTGCTCTTATATGGCTGCAGGAGTGTCATGGCCAGTCCGTCCCACCCATTACCCCTCTATAAATGATGCCCTGCCTCTCACTTTAATTTGTGTAGAATTATCACTGCCTGATCCATACTTAGAAACCTGGAGACACAGGAGAGGAGTAGGACTGGGAAAGAAGAAACATGGAGGGTTTGGATACAAAACAGTGAAGTTACAGTTTGAGAATGTCGAAGTGGGCATTCGATTACTTAGAACATCTGTCTCTGAAAAATGTGCTGTTGACAGGTGACATTTCAGAAAACAGGTTAGGATTTGGCTGTATTAGCACGCTTTATTTATTCATTTTTTGTGTTTAACTCTTTTAAGGCAGAGGTCGACTTTTGTCGACGGGAGGGGTTGAGGGTGCATGTCGACAAAAGTCGACATCTAGGGGTAGAGGGCAACAATCAGCTGTTAATGGTTACAAAACTCACTGTTACGTCACAGGCATTCTCCCTCTGCTTGGAGGAATGTTAGACTCATTGACTTGGCATGCGCATGACTTACGAAATGTAAACAAATGTAAACGAAGGTAAGATGGCATCAACATCTCACGAGGGAGCGAAGCGAGTGCAGAAAACAAAACTCAGCAGACAATGTTTTACACATTATCGCTGAGTCGGACTCTGATTTTTCAGAATCTGATTTTGTTGAGGGGCGGCACGATGGTGCAGTGGGTAGCGCTGCTGCCTCGCAGTTAGGAGACCCAGGTTCGTTTCCCGTGTCCTCCCTCCGTGGAGTTCCTCTGGGTACTCCGGTTTCCTCCCACAGTCCAAAGACATGCAGGTTAGGTGCACTGGCGATCCTAAATTGTCCCTAGTGTGTGTTTGGTGTGTGTGTGTGTGTGCCCTGCGGTAGGCTGGCGCCCTGCCTGGGATTTGTTTCCCGCCTAGCGCCTTGTGTTGGCTGGGATTGGCTCCAGCAGACCCCCGTGACCCTGTAGTTGGCATACAGCAGGTTGGATAATGGATGGATGGTTGATTTTGTTGACAGTGATCAGGAGATCGAGCAAGAGAATGAGGAACTGGCATCAGCTGATTGGACACCAGCCGATGCCGCCCCAGCTGATTGGCTGCCAGCTGAGTACATTCATACAGCCTCAGAATACAGAGGAATACCCAGACACTGATCCGTGGGAGCCAAACTGGCTACCGGACTTCACAAGATGGCATGGCTTGCTGTTGGACTCGACAGATTACCAGTCGCTGGACTACTTCAGGCTGCTCTCTCCTGATGCCGCTTTTCAGCTACTGTCAGACGAGAGAAACGGGTATGCAGAGCAATTTTTTAGATCGCGGGCTGCGCTTGCACCGTATTCTCGTTTTTCAAAGAGGAAACCCACAACAAAAGACGAGATGAAGGGCTTTGCGGCCTTACAAATAGAGATGGGACTGGACTGGTGATATAACTTCAGGGAGCATTGGTCTAAATGTGCTTTGTCCCCTGGTGGCTTTGGACAGGTTATGCCGCGTGATGATAAGTACGTGCTGCTGCTGCAAAGTTTTATTCACTTCTGTGATAACCAGAAGCAAATCCCAAGGGGTGAGCCAGACTATAAACCCATGTGTTGTGGAACCAACAGATAAACAGTTCTATCAGCCTGGCCGTGATTTGTCTGTGGATGAATCAATGATAAAATACAAGGGATGCCTTTTTTTGCCAGACAGGCCACTTTCCTGCAACATATGAGGACATAAAATACAAACCTGACTGCGTTGTGTGCAGCAACAGACAACTGAAAAGGAGGCACCAGTGCAACTCATATTGTAAGCAGCACAATATCTGACTTTGCTGTGTAACATGTATGTGATACATACTGTATGTGAAATCACATAGTGTGCAGGCTCATACAACATGCAAGACAGGAACATTTGTCAAAAATAAATATTTTTTGTTGATTTGATGTCTTAAACAATTGCTTTGTGTTCTTTTTTTAAAAAAGTTAGTTTTTGGAAAAATATTCAGCCCTGGGAGAAAAGAAACAAAAAAGAAATTAGCCCTAAAAGAGTTAATGTTTCTCCAAAAAAGAATGAAAAACACCTCTTTCTCATAATCAAGTTACAATTACTAAAAATTCTTGTAGGCCTTTGTTTAAATTACTAGCTACACAAGTACCTTACAGTGGTGGTGACAATCTAATTACATTCTTAATAAGGCATCTCCTTAAAGATATTTCTTTTAAATTAATGAAACAAGTTGACACACCTAAAGTAATCATATAAATGCAATTACAATCAAGTACAATAAAAAAAATTAACTATTTACCCATCATTCCTATTTACTGTATCTCACATATGCAAATAATGGACTAGAACTATCCAATTACTATGCAGCTTCAGTGTATCAGATCTGTGAATGATGCCATCTCCCTCGCCCTACAAAATGCTCTGGGACATCTCGAAAGGAAAACCACCGATGTCAGGATACTGTTCTTTGACTTCTGCCAACCCCTCAAATTAAGACTCAACGTGATAGATAGATAGATAGATAGATAGATAGATAGATAGATAGATAGATAGATACTTTATTAATCCCAAATTCACATACTCCAGCAGCAGTATACTGATAAAGAACAATATTAAATTAAAGAGTGATAACAATGCAGGTATAACAGACAATAACTTTGTATAATGTTAATATTTACCCCCCCGAGTCGCATAGTGTGGGGTCTCCTCAGTCTGTCAGTGGAGCAGGACGGTGACAGCAGTCTGTCGCTGAAGCTGCTCCTCTGTCTGGAGATGATCCTGTTCAGTGGATGCAGTGGATTCTTCATGATTGACAGGAGTCTGCTCAGCGCCCGTCACTCCACCACAGATGTCAAACTGCCTAACCCAAGGTGTGCTCCTGCATGGCTGAATGACAGCTGAAAACAAGCAAAATGGAGCTGTAGACATCTTTCCCACCCAGTGTTTGTTGCTATTGATGGTCAGGGTGGAGTTTTGGCATTATCAATGCCCCCCCATCACTGTCTTGGTTGATTTTTATTTTAACATATTATAGAAATTGAAGTCCCTTTGCCACCGCCTCCTGTCCGACACATTAGAACAACAAACCCATTTATTAAATTTGTCTAGATGGTCCATATTAATATCAAGTTAAGATTTGAAGGTCCTGAAAGTCTTACCCAACTGCTTGATCATTGATTCCTTGTGTCTACAGTTCTTCGTGTAATGGTAATCTTTCGAACATTTATGTAATACGGTGACATAAAGTTAGAAAAGGTATAATGATGGCACAAACATCAACCACTAACTGTCAATTGACCCCTCAGCAATGGTGTGCTATGGGGATCACTAATTCACTCTCTGCGTTGGAACATCTGGAACACATACTTAGGGCATCAGGAATTAGAAAACACTAGAACTTTAGAAACATTGTGACGAGAAAAGGCCATTAAGCACAATAGACTCGGCCACCCTATTATATTGTCCAAAGTAACATCAAGTCAAGATCTGAAGGTCCTCAATTTCTTCTTTCCACCACACAACTGGATCTTTTATTCTATTTGTCAATGGATCTTCATGTGAAGGAAAACGTTCTAAAATCTGTGTGAAACAGTGACATAGAGTTAGAAAAGGCATAGCAATGGCCCAAAAACCCACCATTAACAGTCAAATGATCCCTCAGCAGAGATGTGCTGAGGGAATCACTAAGAGTGTTAATTTCTCCCCGAGTTGGCCCATCTGGAACGCATACTTAGGACATCAGGAAATACAAAACATTTAAATTGTGCTGTGAACAGGCCATTCAGCCGAACAAGCTCATCCACCCTGTTCACAGGTATTGTCCAAAGTAAAATCAAGTTGAGATTTGAAGGCTCCCAATGTCCCGCTCTCCACCACACTACTTGATCCCTTTGTTTCATGTGTTTATGGTTCATTGTGCAAAGCATTTGTGTGAAACACCGATAGAGTTAGAAAAGGCATGATAATGACCCACAACCCACCACTAACTGTCAAATGACAGTTAGAGATGTGCTGAGAAGATCAATAAAAAAATGAGACTTCTCCCCGAGTTGGCACATCTGGAACGCATACTTAGGATATCAGGAAATACAAAACATAAGAACTTGAGAAAACTTATGATGAGAACAGACCATTCAGCCAAACAAGCTCATCCACCCTGTTTACCGGTATTGTCCAAAGTAAAATCAAGTTGAGATTTGAAGGCCCCCAAAGTTCTGTTCTCCACCACACTACCTGGCCATTTCTTCCTTGTGTCTATGGATTTTTTTTTTCCAACTTCCCAACATTTGTGCGAAATCTGCCCTCAACAACTTTCTAGCTTCATTTCCCCCCCATTTTCTTCTTTCTTCAACATTGTGGACATTGCGACTGTAATGTGACTTTAACATGGAAAACCTGAGATTTTAACCACTTTCTCAAGAATATGTATTAACAAGAAGTCGCTTAATGTTGTACAAATCTAGGAGAAATTTCTTATAACAGGAACCACTGAATCATAAAAATTACAGAATTTTCCCAGTGGAAAAAAAAATGTAATTTACTTCAAATCAAGGCAGGTAATTCTGCCTGAAGAAACGAGGAGGTCTGTCAATTTGAAAAGGAAACGAGTACAGCCAAGTAATCTGTGCAGAGTCGGCACTTCCACAGTGCACTATAAATAGGCCCTGACTTTACCACTGTTAATTCTGCTCTTAATATTCTTTTCCATATCAGATGCTGCACACACAATACTTGAGATTAAACCGTTAAGTCATAAGAGCCGTGGTATCGTGTTGCAGAAATCCGCTTGCAGACTTTTAATTTTTACAGCCCGATGACTGCGCTTCTTTGGTATTTGTCATATTCAGTTCAGTTCACGCCATGAGCTTTAAGAAGCTCATTAAAAATGGCTCCACGAAAATGCTTGTCCCATGTAACCTGCTGTGTGGCGTTTTTCTCTTTTAGTTTAACAACTTGGGTGACATATTGGTTTTGTAGAGCTTCACAGCTTCACGTTCACATCCCTGCACTGGTCTGTAGGGTGGATGCTCCCCCAAATTTAAAGAGCTTCTGTAAAAAGCCAAAATTCCCCGTAGTGACAAATAAAATTCTATCTATTATATAGTGCCTTTCATATCTATCTATCTATCTATTATATAGTGCCTTTCATATCTATCTATTAGAAAGTGCCTTTCATATCTATCTGTCTATTATATAATGCCTTTCATACCTATCTATTATATAGTGCCTTTCATATTTATCTATCTATTAGATAGTGCCTTTCATATCTATCTATCTATCCCTCTTCACCCCCAACTTCCTAAAGAGATGCACTTTAGGCTAAATGGCTACTGGGGATAGGATTATGAGTGGGCCCTATAATGGTCAGGTGTACCATCTAGGGATCCTTCCTGCATTGTGCCCAGTTGGAAGCTCAGAGTTTTCAAAACTCTTAAAGGTATTGCTGAAGTAGGTCCAGAGAAATTCTGGACATTTTCGACTAAATGATTAATCCCGTAAACTTAAGACTGAAGCCAGGAAGCACTTCTTTACTCAAACAGTTATAAAAAATATGGAATACACTACGGAGACATGGAGTTCAAGTAGCAGGCTTAAGAGCCTTTAAGAAGGATCTGGATGAGATGTTGGGACAGCTTAGTGTAGATGCAAGGGTGGATAAACTGCCATCCCTACCAGGAGAGAGCATGGTTCCCCACCAAATTGGAAGGACATGGATGGGTAGGCACTCTGGCTGGGTTGGTTGCTGGTACCATTCCTGGCTGGGAGACCATAATGGATGGACGGAAAGATGGAGGTTGGATATCCAAAACAATTCCTTCCCCAGTACAGTAGATGGGAGCATCCCTCGGGTGGGTCTCTCAGGTACACAGTTGAACAGCAACATAGAAGTTGTAGTTGCAGTCCTGCTGGGTTTCTTGGGAGCCACCAGATGGCGTTGCAGAAAGAAAGAGCTTCCAGGATGCAATACAGCGGTACCTGAAATGACCCTAGTGTCTGGCATATATGGAACTGTTCAACCTCATCCAGGCAAGTTAGAGTTGGGAGGAAGAGGACAACACCTGCCTGGAGGAGTGGAGGGTTGAAAGAATAGAAAAGAAATAGTTTTTTGTTAAATGCAAAAGAAACCTGACCAAGAGGCACATAACCTGCCATGTGGTGTTTTGTCTTTTGTTTTAAAAACCTGGGAGACAAATTAGAATACTCTGGACGAGAACAGACCATTCAGCCCACCAAAGCTCGCCAGTCCTATCCACTTATTTCGGCCAAAATAAACATCAAGTCGAGTTTTGAAGGTCCCTAAAGTCTTACTGTCCACCACACCACTTGGTCTCTAATTCCAAGTGTAAATCGCTCTTCGTGTGAAGAAAAACTTCCTAATGTTTGTGTGAAATTTTCCCTTCACAAGTTTCCAATTGTGTCCCCGTGTTCTTGATGAACTCATTTTAAGGTCACCGTCTCAATCCACTGGACTAATTCACTTCATCATTTTAAACACTTCAGTCAGGTCTCCTCTTCATCTCCTTAAGGCTCAGCTCTTTTAATCCTCATAACTCATCCCCTGTAGCCCTGAATCAGCCGAGTTGCTCTTCTCTGGACATTTTCTTGTGCTGCTATGTCCTTATGGAGACCCAATCTGCACCCAGACCTCCAGATGAGGCCTCACCAGTGTGTTATAAAGCTTCACCAGAACCTCCAGTGACTTGTACTCCACACATCAAGGCGCTATATAACCTGACATTCTGTTAGCCTTCTTAATGGCTTCTCAACACTGTGTGAAAGTCGATAGCTTAGAGTTCACTATGACTCCTAAATCCTTCTCATAAGGTGGTCTCTCGATTTTCCGACCTCAAATTATGTATTTAAACCTCACATTTTTACTTCCTATGTGTAATTCTTTACATTTACTGACATTAAATTTCATCTGCCACAAATCTGCCCAAGCCTGTCTACTATCCAAGTCCTTCTGTGATTATATAACAGATTCCAAATTATCTGCTAATCCACCTATCTTGGTATCATCTGCAGACTTAACCAGCTTGTTCTTTATATTCCTATCTAAATCATTTATGTTTATTAAAAATATCAGCGGCCCCTGTACTGCCCCCTGGTGGTCACCACTCTTAACATCACCAAGTTCTGATGAGGTTCCTCACACCATCACCCTCTGCTTCCTGTGTCTGAGCCAATTCTGCACCCACCTAAAAACATCACCCTGAACTGCCACTTCTTTTAGTTTGATGCCCACCCTCTCATGTGGCACCTCATCAAATGTTTTCTGAAAGTCCATATCAATAATCTCATCTGCTCCTCTCTGGTCGTATCCTTTTGTTGTTCCTCATCATTGAATTCTAGCCTGTTAGTAAAACACGACCTCCCTCTTCTGACCCCATGCGGACTGTCCTTGCCATGTGTTGCTCAGTCTTATCCTTAATAACTCCTTCCTTTAATTTTCCTGTGATGCACGTTAAGCTTACTGGCCTGTAGTTGTTTGGATCTGCCCTGTCACCCTTTTATATAATGGGATGATATTTGACATTTTCCAGTCCTTCAGAATCTCTCCAGTGTGCAATGACTTCCTATTGGTTTAGTGACATTGTGAATTTAAAAAAGAAGCACATTTGGATCCAGGACTTCTGTCTGTCAAGTTGCGTTTGGGGTTGATGGGGCGGGCAGGGCCCCCTACTGGTCACATTAGCTATTAGCTAAGCAAACAAGCAACAAGTGGACTGAATGGTCTCCTCTTGTATGTCAAATTTCTTTTGTTCTTATGCATGTTCTCATGATGGTGCATTAGGCTCCATATCATCCTAAACTTGGATGGGTGACTTATCTGGGGTTGCTTCCTGCCATACACCTGATACTGGCGAGATAGGATCTGACAGCTAACACTGAATTGAAATAAGTGGGTTTGTGATAGTATGTAAAAATTTATGCAGGTAGCGTGGTGGCCCAGCAATTGTGTAAATATGACTTTCCCAGTTGGGAATGCCCTGCGATCTTGAAGCTACGAGTCAGACAGTCTGGAGAAAACAAAGCCACCTGAATTCAGCAAGTTATGAAACAACACAGACTTTTCACTTTAGTCTGCATTACAAAATAAAACAATTAATGTGGTCAGCCAGAAATTAAGCCAGTGAGGCCTCCAACTTTTTCATCTATGGACTAGAGAATGACTCCATTGTAAAGCACTAGCGAGGAGGAAATCTATTTTAAAATTTATACAACACACTGGACTTTGGAGCACAATATCGCATGGTATATGCATGACTTTTGAGTCATGCCATCCCGTTCTCGCCAGCACTCCCTTGTGGCGCCCCAGGACCCCAAAATGGCTTCACATCTGGACTCCAGCACCCATGAACCCCTGCAGGTGCCCAAGCTGGGACACCAATGCCAACCCAACATATGGGGTTTGGCAGAACTGTTCCTATACTCCAGCTTTTGCTTGCTTGTCCATCCCCTGGCTCCTTCCATCTTGGCCAGTGGTCATGCCATTGTATACTTGGGATGCCAATCTGTGGCAATTCTTTCCATCTTGGCCAGTGGTCATGCCATTGTCTACCTGGGATGACCGTCTGTGGCACTTCCTTCCATCTTGGCCAGTGGTCATGCCATTGTCCACCTGGGATGTCTGTCTGTGGCACTACCTTCCATCTTCGCCAATGGTCATGCCATTGTCCACCCGGGATGCCCATCTGTTGCACTCACAGTACTTGGTCAGAATTTCCAAGTTTTAAATGTGTTTTCGTTACGAGACATTTAGAGGATATGTAAGTTTGTGTTAATAAAAAAATGAGGATGTGTGATTTGGGATGCAATGTAAACATGTAGCAGCACCACTGAGACTCTAAATAAAACACAGTCATTCTTGATGGTTCATCTAAGCAGCCAATACATCAACTCCTCCCATGGTCTGAACATTTTTTAAATGCGCTGTGGTTACATGGATTTAGAGAGTAACGTTAAGTCATTCATAATGAGATTTCTATTTCTGCAAAGTAATGAGGAAAGTAATCTGGATGCAATCTGAGAGGCGTCTTTAGTGGTTTGTAATGCATTACTTTCTTTGAGTAACAACACAACTCTGTCAACTGCCTAACCCAGTTTGCCCAGTCTGGGGTTACAGGGCTGGAGTCTTCCCCCGGTAAGGTTGTTTCTTTGAACATTTCTCTTGTTCCTGCTTATTTAGCATCATCAGAAGTCATAATTGGCCTGTCCTCTTCCATGTACTCATTTCTGCCTATTACAGAGATGAGGCATCAGGCGACCCATCAACCTGCACGCCAGCTCACTCCCATTGTCTGCCTGAAAAAGATGAAAAATTACCGGCGTCATGAGCCACAGGAGTTAGGCATAGAAAACAGAAGAGCAGACCTCTTTAAAACTGTGACTTAATGGCAAACGCTTGTATGCCATCTGTGCAGCGTCCAACGCAAGTATGCACAGTGTGCCATGGTCGACAGATTTATGATGTTATCGAATGAGCAAACCTCTGAATTGTTAAACTGGAACTTAAAAAGCATTCAGACAAAAAAAGGGCCAGGCATCTCAGAATAGCTCATCACTTCCTAATGTTTCTGTCGAGTCGAGAATTGACAGTCCCCAAGGTGCTTTCATTAAACGACATGACTAACCTGCAATGTGGGCATTAAAAATGCATGCAGAGATAAAAAGTCACATTAGACAGCCGCAAGCAGCTCTGATCAGGGGGCTAGGAAATGGAAGAAAATGGGGAAGATTCAAATGTATCCAAAAATCAGACTCAGAACAACATGAATAAAAACCTGTCCGCAATCTTGCACCTAGTGCTGCTGGGAAAGGCTTCACCTCCCCACGACCCTCAATTTGAATGAGAGTGTGCCTAAAAATGGGCAGACGGTTGTGTGCTGTGTCAACTACCAGAGAAGACATGAGACAATTCAATTCAATTCTTTGTTGTCATGTGTACAAGTACAAGAGCCACGCTTGCTTGCATGTGCCCGCGCAGACAGTGAACATACACAAAAAAAAACATACACAATAAATACATGAATATAAATAAGTAAATAAATAAAACCAGAATCCTAGGAACAAATAGAGACAGTGGCAGAACTATATGTGCAAGGAGCAGTGGAGGTGACACAAGGTTACTGACTGTTCATGAGTCTGACTGCAGTTGGGTAGAAACTGTTCCTGTACCTGGAGGTGTGCGTCCGAATGGATTTTAGTCGCTTCCCAGACGGGAGGACGGTGAAAAGTGACGAGGTTCACTTTTTCTGAGACAGCGTGTAGTGTGGATGTCATGGACTGCAGGGAGCTATGTGCCCGTGATCTGCTGCGCTGTGTTCACCACTCGCTGCAGAGCTCTGCAGTCTTGAACTGAGCAGTTACTGTACCGGGATGTGATGCATCAATACACCTGTAGATTCTGCACAGGATTGTGGGGGACATCCGGGCCTTACTCAGTCTCCTGAGGAAGTAGAGACGTTGTTGGGCTTTCTGGACTACTGCCGCAGTGTGACTTGACCATTTAAGGTAATCAGTGAGGGTGACTCTGAGGAACCTAAAGCTGCTACCTGCTCCACAACCTCACCTCCGATGTAGATGGAGCTGTGCTCTGTTGCCCGTTTTTGGAAATCCACAATCATCTCCTTAGTTTTCCTAACGTTGAAGGTGAGGTTGTTGTCCTCACACCATTCTGCTAGAAGTCTGACCTCCTCTCTCTAGGCCATCTCAACGTCCTCGCTGATCAGACCTACTACAGTGGTATTGTCAGCAAACTTGAGGATGGTGTTAGAGCTGTACTTAGCTACATAGTCATGGGCGTAGAGAGAGTAAAGCAGAGGGCTCAGCACACTGCCCTGCGGGGTGCCAGTGTTGATGGCGATGATGGAGGAGGTTTTTCTACCAATACGCACTTGCTGAGGTCTGGCAGTGAGGAAGTCCAGCACCCAGTTGCACAGTGAAGAGCTAAGCTCCAGATCCAGGAGTTGAGCGATGAGCTGGGATGGAATGACGGTGATAAATGCAGAGCTGCAGCCCACAAACAGCAGCCTGGCATAACAGTTCTTGTTCTCCAGATGAGACAGGGTGGTTTAAAGTGTTATGGAGATGGCATCCTCTGTGGGTCTGTTGCAAAGGTAGGCAAACTGGAGGGGGTCCAGACTGTCAGGGATGATGTCCTTAATGTGCTGCTACTCCAAACTCCAAATCTTTACTTGCCTTTTCTTACCATGCATATTCTGGAACATTCTTCTGGTAGCAATTCAACAACCAATCCCATCTGTCTATTTGAATAGCCCTCCCAACATCATGTCACATACATCAGCTGTAGACAGGCAGTCCAGGATTACACAAGGGAACTGGCAGGCTGAAAATTCATCTACCAGAGCGTGGGGCTTCATAGACGAGGTGCTGAATGTGTATTACAGCCATGTTTAAAGTTTTTAATTTGTAATTCTACATATCCTGTACAGGATGCACTTTACATTTTGTGACCAACCTGTGCTATAAAAATCAGATAAGCATGGCGTTGTATATCACCAGAGAGCTCAATAACAAAACGAGAGATCTTTAATAATTGCAATGAATCCTTCAACAACAAACAGTGTCTCTAAAAAGTCTTCACCCCTCGGACGTGTCCACATCACACTTCTACACAACACTGAATGTCAGGAGAGTTAACCTGGTGGCCTTTTGACTACTGGGATAGGCTGTAGCTTCCCCGTGACCCTGCTCAAGATAAAGCAGGCACAGAAAATTGATCATCACGTCTTTCAACCCGGGACGGTCGATGGTCACGTCTAAGACTGAGCCAGGCAATGAGGACACAGAATCCAATGTAAAAGAAGCAGACACAACAAGGTGAAAGAGTTGGTGACCCCATATAATTGATAAAGTTGAAAATAATCAAGTTACGCAATCAAGTTATGGATAACGTCTTCTCAGATGGGGAGCTCAGAACTGAACTAGAGCAGATTGGCCGGTTCTGGGTTTATATGGTGACTTAGTGTGGTGTAGCGGGTCCACGGCTCAGTTTTAAATAGGTAATCGCCACATTCGCGGCTTAAACAGGGGGCGTGGTAGTGTGGCCGGAGCGGATCCCAGGCGCATCGGTGATCGAAGCCGGGAGTTGCTAATCGCCACCACCACGTCCCCATAATATATAGAAGAAGCATGAGAAGGATGGGGGAGGGGGGGTCGGAGAAAAAAAGGAAAGAACGGGACTGGAGGTTAAGGATGAAGGCGGCGGCAGGAAGGAGAAAGCCGGTGTATGAGAGCGTGAGCGACAGCAGGCTCGTTGAAGGTTGAATGCAGCTGGTAGGAGAGCCCCGGAGGAGTGTTTGGCCAACTCTCGGGGGGGCAGATTGAAGCGGCCGCTCCAGCTGAGCAGTTTTGAGGCAGAGGAGATGACTTGCCGTTGAAGAGAGCGGCAGCCGAGGATGCTTTGGGCGTGTTGAGCCCCAGTGTGAGCGCCTAGGCCGCTGGGGAGGGAACCCAAGTGTCAGTCCGGCTGGAGCCTGACGTAGCCCGGGATCAGAAGGCTACCGGACCAGAATAGGAGGGAGCTGCATTTGCTGGTAGGGAGACTAAGCTGTTGCGGGGCCATATGGGAGAATTAGGGGAGCCGCCAGTAGAAAGAAGAAAGCACCGGAGTTTTAAGACAAGACTGCTTCCAGCCATTATCATTTTAACCTCGTTTAAAAAGGATGTATTTATTAGATTTTAACCTCCACAGATTCACCTCTTTTAAAGGATTATTTATTTATTTATGAACTACTTGAGACACTGGACTTATTTATTTGGACAATGTTTTTGGTTTTGTTTTTAATAAAAGCATTTTGCACTATTTACACCATCCCCTTGCTTCGTTTTTGATGTCTTCACTGTCTAGCTCATTGGTGACATTACCAATGGTGTCGGGTTCAAGTGCTCCCCAGAAGCCTAGATGGGAGCATGGAGTAGAACCCGCATCGTCACACTTAGCAGGATAGGGCAGGTGACTGAGGGTGGGAAATGGAAAGGACATCAGTGGTGAAGTGGCCATCTTAGTCCACAGCGCCATCCCCCTGATTGGACGGGTAACTAACATCAGTAGAGCCCTTAAGCGGCCTCCCATTGCGTATGTGCGCGACCCTAACGAGAGATGGTGGAACAAAGTGCTCAGTGCTTTGATTAGCGAATCCAGGGTTCAAAAACAAAAGCAAAGTGCTTCAAATAAACAAAGTCAACAAATATTCCATTAAAAATAAAATCAGTGCCTATTGGAAGGTTAAAGCCACTCCATTAAAATCCACAATAAAACTTCAGACATTGAGTTCCATCGACTCTGGCCAGCCCAACAAGCCCTTCTCCTCCTGTCTCCCCAACTGATCTTACAGTTAGCTGGAGATGCCAACACTGTGATCGTTCATTCCTGCTGCCATTCCGACCGCCTTCTCTGGAGTCTGCAGGACCACTCTGAGCTGGACTTCCTCTGTCAGAGTCTGCAGAACTTATACAATACAATTTATCGTTATATAGCCCAAAATGTAACAGGCCCTGCCTCTTTACAGCCCCCCAGCCTTGACGCTCTACGAAGACAAGGAAAAACTTAAAAAAAAAAAAACCCTTGTAGGGAAAAAATGGAAGAAACCTCGAGAAAGGCAGACCTTTCCAGGTAGGTTGGGCGTGAATATATAAAATTCAATGTCTGTCTGTCTATCCATAGGTCTGTCCACTTTCACGAGAGAACTACTTCACGGATTTTGATTGGTTTTTCTAGAATTTGCTTGAACATTCCGGTCCATTTTGCGAATTCTCTCATCATGCTTAAAATTCATAGTTCACTGGCAGTAGTGATTTATTTGCGTGAATCCGAGAGACACGCTGCGGACCGAGGGGAGGGGGAAGTGGGCGGAGCCTTCCTCACTCACACGCCACCGGTCTACCTCCTGCCAGGTGTTAGAGCGTACCTTGGCTCTGTTTATCTCGTGATACCTGTTTGTTCAGCAGACATTATCATCTAGACATTGTTAAAATTTGTCCCATTTCACTACTACGTGGGTGGACAGCCGCGGTGGACAGCTAGTGTTGTATTAAAGCGAAACGTGAGAACTTCCACACGGTGAAGAACTTTTTAACGACATTGAAAATAACAGTCACCGATGAATGCTGCAGTTTTTATTTTTTATTTCTAGGTGTTAAACGGGTCCCACAGTGGGCATCTCACCCATGTTTGTTTTTTGCCTTGTGCTCCATGTTGCCAGCACAGGCGCCAGCTGACCGCTATCCATAACCGGATTAGACAAGTTCTGGAGTTAAGTTTCTTTACAATAAAAATGAAAAAAGCCAAACTAACAAACTAACAAAGCAGTACATTTCTTCTAAAGTTATAAATACATTGTCAGCCCAATAGCACGCGTTAACTCATTTGTTTTTAATTATGTTTGAAATTAAACGTTTCACATTGTCTGGGCTGCCGACCTGCTCTCAGCGTTGTAGCATTTTCCTCCATTACCTCACATACCAGCCATTACTCAGTTTAAAGAGGCAGACACAGCACATTCAACAGTAGGAGGCAATGGACAAAACAAAGACAACGGCAGAAAACGTCGGCCAGAAAATCCATTGTTCTGTTCAAAAACACCAAAAGAAGGTCTGCATGCATGTTAGAAGCAACATGTTGCAGATTGTTGGGTCTGTGCCTTGAAGATGGCGGTCTATTCACATTCACACATCACCCAACCTGCTCACTGCACGCCGCTATCGTGTGATCTTTGAGAGGTCTGTCCTCTTATCATCAATGGAAAGGCGGCTGCAGGGAATGAGAGGAGGCGTCCATTTACAGCAGCAGACATCTTTGGAACGGGTGGTCATCCATCCAAAGTTATCAGATAGCATAGGCACACTGTCCACTTGACTCTCTGAAGTGTACATCCTATAACATCCTCACACTGGCGGAGTGGTGGCTCTGAGGCTAGGGATCTGCACTAGCAATCATAAGGTTGCCGGTTCGAATCCCGTAAATGCCAAAAGAGACTCTGCTCTGTTGGGCCCTTGAGCGAGGCCCTTAACCTGCAATTGCTGAGTGCTTTGAGTAGTGAGAAAAGCGCTATATAAATGCAAAGTATTATTACACTTCCATGAGGCTGCAGCACCTCTCTTCAAATCTCTCACTTGAATGTCTCCTAAAACAAAGTAAAGAAGAGGTGGTCACAAACTCCAGGACTGTTTCGGGGCTGCCAGCCAAGCTGTCTCTGTAGCGATTACTTCTTATACAGTCAGGTGAAAAAGTACCGTAAGTACACCCAGTGGAAATGGATGACCTTTATTAACATACTTGAACAAGCAAAACAGGAGATCTTCAAGCAAACAGGAGATATGCTTGAACAAACGACACCTCAAACTGACATCATGTAATCATTCTCATCATCACATTGATGAAAAAGGCACATTTGTCATGTGGAAAAAGTACGTCCACTCCTCCACTTGTGACCACTTCAGATCCATCAGAGTAGAATCTGGTGTTCCAGGTGAGGTGCCTCTATATTACACACACATTATAAACTGCTCAAAAAAACGAAAGGAACCCTTCTGAATGAGAGTATAGCATCAAGTCAGTGAAACTTGTGGGCTGTTGATCTGCTCAGTGAAGTAGCAGAGGGGCTTTTTCATCAGTTTCAGCTGCTTTGGCGCACTAGAGGGGGGGCAACACTGAGACGGCCCTCAAAACAGGAATGAATGGCAGGTGGAGGGAGGCCACTGACATTTGTCCCTCCTCGTCTGTTTTGTCACTTGTTTTGCATTTGGCTACAGTCAGCGTCACTACTGGTATCATGAGGCCATACATGGACCCTACAGAGCTGGCACAGGTTGTCCAACTACTCCTGTATGGCAGGCACATCAATACATGCCATTACCAGAAGGTTTTCTGTGTCTCCCAGCACAGTCTCAAGGGCATGGAGGAGATTCCAGGAGAGCTAGACAGGGCCCCTCGTAGAAGGTCCTTAACCTATCAGCAGGACCCACCGGTATCTGCTCCTTTGGGCAAGGAGGAACAAGATGAGCACTGGCAGAGCCTACAAAAATGACCTCCAGCAGGCAAGCATGCCACTGGTGTGAACGTCTCTGACCAAACAATCAGAAACAGACTTCATGAGGGTGGCCTGAGGGCCCGACGTCCTTTAGTGGGCACCGTGGAGATCGAATGGCATTTGCCATGGAATACCAGAACTGGCGACTTGTGGTTTTCACAGATGAGAGCAAGTTCACCCTGAGCATATGTGACAGACATGAAAGGGTCTGGAGAAGCCGTGGAGAACGTTACGCTGCCTGTAACATCATTCAGCATGACTGGTTTGGTGGTGGGTAAGTAGTGGTATATCCATGGAGGGACACACAGACCTCTACAGGCTAGACAACGGCACCGCAGGACTGCCATTAGGTATCAGGATGAAATCCTTGGACCCATTGTCAGACCCTATGCTGGTTCATCCTGGTGCACGACAATGCCCGGCCTCATGTGGCGAGAGGATGAAGGAACTGATACCACTGACTGACCCCTATGCTCACTCGCCTGACCTCAATCCAATAGAACACCTCTGGGTGGGTCATTGTTTTGTCCATCCGATGCCTCAGCCTGTCCAGTAGGTCAGTGATGCGATCCACCAGGACACCATCCGTCGTCTCATTAGGACATTGTCAGGCATTTGGCATACAAACTACAGAGTACGATCTGGAGTTGCTGCAATGACATTTCGGCCAAATGGACTCACCTGCCTGCCTGCAACAATTTTTTCCTTTCGATTATCGGGGTGTCTTCGAATTCAGCCCTCTGTACGTTAATCATTTTCATTTCTATCAAACAATGTGGCATCCTTTCAGTCCTAACACATTACCCAGTCCATATCAGTTGAAATAGCCAGCATGAGAGCTGATGTATTTTTAAAGTGGTCCTTTAATTAATTTATTCGAGTCGTTTCTCTCTCTCTCTCTCATATATAAATATATATACTGCTCAAAAGAATTAAAGGAACACTTTTTAATCAGAGTATAGCATAAAGTCAATGAAACTTATGGGATGTTAATCTGGTCAGTTAAGTAGCAGAGGGGGTTGTTAATCAGTTTCAGCTGCTGTGGTGTTAATGAAATTAACAACAGATGCACTAGAGGGGCAACAATGAGATGACCCCCAAAACAGGAATGGTTTAACAGGTGGAGGCCACTGACATTTTTCCCTCCTCATCTTTTCTGACTGTTTCTTCACTAGTTTTGCATTTGGCTACAGTCAGTGTCACTACTGGTAGCATGAGGCGATACCTGGACCCTACAGAGGTTGCACAGGTAGTCCAACTTCTCCAGGATGGCACATCAATACGTGTCATTGCCAGAAGGTTTGCTGTGTCTCCCTGCACAGTCTCAAGGGCATGGAGGAGATTCTAGGAGACAAGCAGTTACTCTAGGAGAGCTGGAGAGGGCCATAGAAGGTCCATAACCCATCAGCAGGACCAGTATCTGCTCCTTTGGGCAAGGAGGAACAGGATGAGCACTGCCAGAGCCCTACAAAATGACCTCCAGCAGGCCACTGGTGTGAATGTCTCTGACCAAACAACCAGAAAGACTTCATGAGGGTGACCCAAGGGCCCCATGTCCTCTAATGAGCCCTGAGCTCACTGCCCAGCAGCATGCAGCTCGATTGGCATTCGCCATAGAATACCAGAATTGGCAGATGCACCACTGGTGCCCTGTGCTTTTACAGATGAGAGCAGGTTCACCCTGAGCACGTGACAGAAGTGAAAGGGTCTGGAGAAGCCATGGAGAACATTATGCTGCCTGTAACATCATTCAGCATGAGCAGTTTGGTGGTGGGTTAATGATTGTCTGGGGAGGCATATCCATGGAGGGTCACACAGACCGCTACAGGCTTGACAAAGGCACCTTGGCTGCCATTAGGTATCAGGATGAAATCCTTGGACCCATTGTCAGACCCTATGCTGGTACAGTGGCTCCTGGTGCACGACAATTCCTGGCCTCATGTGGTGAGAGTATGCAGGCAGTTCCTGGAGGATGAAGGAATTGATACCATTGACTGGCCACCACACTTTCCTGACCTAAATCCAATAGAACACCTCTGGGACATTATGTTTTGGTCCATCCAATGCCACCAGGTTGCACCTCAGACTGTCCAGGAGCTCAGTGATGCCCTGGTCCAGATCTGGGAGGAGATCCCCCACAACACCATCTGTCATCTCATTAGAAGCATGCACCGATGTTGTCAGGCATGTATACAAGAACACAGGGCCATACAAAGTGCTGCGTACAATTTGGAGTTGCTGCAATTCAATTTGGGCAAAATGGACTCGCCTGCCACATAATTTTTTCACTCTGATTTTTGGGGCGTCTTTGAATTCAGGGATCTGTAGGTTGAATATTTTCATTTCCATCAAACGATGTGGCATCCTTTCGTTCCTAACACATTACCCAGTCTATATCAGTATAGATATCCAGGAGGATTTCTTTTTCCCATTGAGATCTGATGTGTTTTCAAAGTGTTCCTTTCATTTTTTTGAGCAGTTTATATATATATAGATATGGACTCTGGTAATGGTAATTACCTGCCACTCCAGGGGTTGGTGCTGTACTTTGATGTCTCTTCTCTTCCTCCCTCTGCACACTGGAGGGCAGATGGCCCTTTCAGTGTCCATCCATCTGGACCCGCCTCTTCCTGAAAAAAGTTTCTCAGCGCTGGAAGATCCACCATTTCAGATCAGTTCTTTTATGAACTCACATCTGTGAAGACGTTTTCTCAATTTCTGTGAGTTTTCTTTGCTTTAAACCATTCAGTTATACAGGGTTACCAAGATGGTACCCCAAATGTTTAGTGTGGCCTTTAGTGTTCCCTTGTAATATGACAGCACTCAGATAGCATGAAATAAAGACAGTGCAGTTACAGGCTGTTGTTCTGACTGATAAATGGATCCCAGATGTAAAGATGTGTGCCTTCACAGTTTCTTTGACAAGGACAAGCTGACGTTCTCTTTGATATATTACTCTGCACTACAGCAGACAGGAGCTTGCATTCTTGCATGGACTACAGGAATAGCTGCCTGGCCCTGAAATGGAAGGTACGAGGAAGGATAAGAGTTTTACACCATCCTTAACTAACCCACCTCTTGGACAGGCCAGAAACCCCTTGTAGAGTTTGTTGAGACGATAGATAGATCGATAGATGGATAGATCTAGTGTAGTTGACAGGATTAACTAGATCGATCGATAGATAGGAGTGAAAGGAAGTATATAATTGGTCAATAGGTCACTAGACTTGGCAGTTACACTCAAGCACTTAACAGGTGTATTGCTATTGACATAAGAAACAAAGTTCTCGCCCCCCCGACTCATCCCCCTTATCGATAGACCCCATAGGTGCTGAATCATCTGAGAATGTCTGCAAGTGGCCTGACTTGTTGTTCTATTTCTAGACTGAGGCGTACAGAGTGAAGAGACAATCAGACTGGCCTGTTCCTTGAGGTGCTCCAGTGTTGCTCACACGGTCCTTAAGTCACACAAACTGTGGTGTGCCGGACAGTCCATTATCCAGGATACCACAGGCTCACTACGAGAACAGTTGTCTTGATTTCAGGACAGAAATAACGCAGATTTTTAAAAAATGATTAAAATACTTATGGCATGAAATCTTGCGACAGTGGCCACCTTCCCATTCCACAAGAAGGCTGTCTACTCATTGCTTCCTTATGGCATTGTGAAGCAGAGAAGCCACCTAGCTGTCTTTTCAAACCAACCAGGAACAGACGGTGGTCTCACCCTCTACATCATTAGGTTCAGGTCATTCAGAATATCGCATTAGCTTAGGAGGCTGGCATATCCTTAGATGCTGCTCATTAGATGCCTTCTGCTGATTATTCAGATGCAGATACTTGTATCACTGGACACCATTTGGTGTCACCAATTATTCTCAGATGCATGTCTTTAGGGTACAGGCAACGCAGCATAGAGGGTAGGGCACTAAACCTTAAAGCACCATGCTGTCAGTATTATATATTGTGATCTTCAGTGTGTCACTTACCCTGCACCAACTCCACGGAAGCAACTGTTATGTGCCCTCATCTTGTAAGTCATCTTGGCTAAACATATTTTCTAACCAGATATTTGAAATAGAATGTGTGTTGAATGGATTTCAATAGTTTTTATGATACACCATAACATTTTATTACCCTTTTCACAGCTACAAGACATTTTCTGGAAGAATAAGAATGTTTCTGAGTATTCTTTTCGTAACTCTGTGTAGCCCAACTGACACGAACTGGAGTTCTAATTTGATTTTTTCATGTGGCAGGAACTCCAGCCAGAAAACAGGGAGCACAGAGTTATAGTCACAGGGCTTTGATCATTTCTGAATGGGCATACAGACTTCTTGCTCCAGTAGGTGTAACACAAACATGCAGCATACTGGTAAAGATCACAGAAGCGCGCGTGTGTGTGTGTGTGGCCTGGAGGCAAGCAAGACAAATTAAAAGATTAGTTATCTATTATCAAAATAACCACAACAAGCAAAACATAAATGATTATGTAGATAGGTGAGCAATTATCATACCATCAATAGCCCAGAAGAGCATCAATACCACAAAAACAGCAGTTAAAGGTGGAGATAAAGCTTGCGCAATACTGCCATCTTCTGGAAACATCATTTAACTGCAGTAACCAAAAGGATAGATAGATAGATAGATAGATAGATAGATAGATAGATAGATAGATAGATAGATAGATAGATAGATAGATAGATAGATAGATAGATAGATAGATAGATACTTTATTATGCTCAATAGTAAACACCAAACATCAATATATAGAGTTAATAAATAATCCAAGAAATTTCACATGAAATAAACAGTTAATAATTAGTTTACTCCACCACTACTGCCCAATACACTCCTCCGATTCCGCACATAATTTTCAAATAATTGTTTGAAAATTACAAACAACCCCATCCACAATGTCCTCTCACCAGTTACGAACTAGTTTTCCCCTCTCAATAGAACACAATGCTCAAGCCCCCGTAACTCACAGAAGGTCTCCATGTCATTGATGAGGATGTGATACGTAAACCCCTGCACTTCACTTGCACTTTAAACAGAAGTAGCACATCAGTATTTTGAAGTGCTTTTCCTTATTTTGTCTTAATATCTTAACTGCCTACTTTGCTGTTCCTAATAGAAAATTACCAAGTAGTAGTAATAATAATAATACATTACATTTATATAGCTCTTTTCTCACTACTCAGAATGTTCAGTACACACCTTTGTTTTTTTGTTTAGGATTATAAAAACAACTTCAATGTTTGGAAAAAGCAGTCCAATTTCATTAAAAAGCACTGTAGTAAAATGAAACACTGGCGTCAACCCTGGTCGAGTGAGGAAGCTACATACAGTAAAAGCTGCGGGACCAGATGGAGTCAGTCCTCAAGTTCTTGTGGTGCCCTCTGTCACCTGTTCAGTTTGTCCCTAAGGCTTCATAAAGAGCCACTGCTATGGAAAACATCCTGCCTTGTAAGTCAGGCATCTCTTCTTTTCAAAGCTACAGACCAGTGGCATTTATGTCTCACACTCTGAAGCACTTTGAGGGGTTGGCCCTGGAGTGCAGTTTAATAATCAGACAAATATTGGAGTGGATGATGCAATCCTCCGTCTGCTTTTCAAGGCTTATTCTCACCTGGACAAAGTTGGCAGCACTGTAAGGATTACGTGTTTTGATTTCTCCAGCACCTTCAATACCATCCAGCCATTCCTTTTAAAGGGTAAACTCAAAGATATGCAGGTGGATGAGCGTGTGGTGTCCAGGATGAGGAGTCTCATCATAACAGATAGTCCAAGGACTGTGTGAGCAACACTGAAGCACCACATGAACAGGCACGTCTTCACTCTGCACACCTCAGATGATAAATATAACACCAGGTCAGGTTACTTTCAGAAATTCTCAAATAATTCCGCAGTTCTTGGGGTGTTTTGAAAAAGGGAATGAGACAAATGAGGAGTCTGGTGGAGAACTTTGAGAAATGTCTACACCGCAATATCAAGGAATTGTTTGACTTTTGCCACTCCCAAAGAGCCTCTTACAGTTGGGTGTTGGGTACTCATTCCAGCATGGAGACCCCTGACAAGAGGGAATGCCACATTGGAAATTCTGAAGTGTTTAACAGGTAATAACCAAACAACAATCATTCAAAAATTACTAAAATAATAAACTATACAATTTTCCAACGGCAGTACTACACTTTGTAATTGACAACGGCAGTTGCCTGGCATCCTGGTCAGAAAGGAGGGATCTTTACATAGACGGGAGGCTCATTTAATGCAATGAAGTGGGTGAACAGGTACCCCAACTGGATTGCTTAGTGGTACCTTTCCCTGTCAGAAGCCCATTAAAACCTTCTCATTTATCAAGTTGCTGCTCGCAATCTGCGATTCGTGAAGGATTTGTTTTTTCTGAACGACTCTTTTCAGTGACTCATATGTATCCATTTGTGAGCACGAATGAATCAGTTTTGTGGAATTCAATGGGACTACAGCTAAAGCACATGTGTGTCTTACATGACGTTTTCATCATCTTCTGTTTTCACTGCTGCCTGCTGATGGATGTGTCTCATACACACACACACACACACACACACATGCGCAAGAACCACACGAACTTGTCTGATTTGTGAACGAGTCAGTACGAAGGCTCAGTCTACCGATTCTCGTTCATTTAATTCACAAACAAATCATTAGGAGTTTCTCATTCACTTGTAATTCCACCCATCCATCCATCCACTTCCGCTTATCCAAGATAGGGTCACGGGGGCAGCACCTTGACCAGAGATGCCCAGACTTCCCTCTCCCCTGCCACTTCTTCTAGCCCTTCCGGGGGAATCCCAAGGCGTTCCCAGGCCAGCCGGGAGACATAGTCCCTCCAGAGTGTCCTGGGTCTTCCCCAGGGCCTCCTCCCGGTTAGATGTGCCAAGAACACCTCACCAGGGAGGCGTCCAGAAGGAATCCTGATCAGATGCCCGAGCCACCTCATCTGACTCCTCTCGATGTGGAGAAGCAGTGGCTCTACTCTGAGCCCCTTTCGGATGACTGAGCTTCTCATCCTATCTTTAAGGGAGAGCCGAGACACCCTGCGGAAGAAATTCATTTCAGCCACTTGTATTCGCGATCTCGTTCTTTCGGTCACTACCCATAGCTCATGACCATAGGTGAGAGTAGAACGTAGATCGACTGGTAAATTGAGAGCTTTGCCTTACGGCTCAGCTCCTTTTTCACCACGACAGACCGATGCAGAGCCCGCATCACTGCAGATGCCGCACCGATTTGCCTGTCGATCTCACCCTCCATTCTTCCCTCACTCGTGAACAAGACCCCGAGATACTTGAACTCCTCCACTTGGGGCAGGATCTCGCTCCCAACCCTGAGAGGGCACTCCACCCTTTTCCGGCTGAGGACCATGGTCTCAGATTTGGAGGTGCTGATTCCCATCCCAGCTGCTTCACACTCAGCTGCAAACCGATCCAGAGAGAGCTGAAGATCACGGCCTGATGAATCAAACAGGACAACATCATCTGCAAAAAGCAGTGACCCAATACTGAGTCCACCAAACCGGACCCCCTCAACACCTTGGCTGCGCCTAGAAATTCTGTCCATAAAAGTTATCGGTGACAAAGGGCAGCCCTGGCGGAGTCCAACTCTCACTGGAAACAGGTTCAACTTACTGCCAGCAATGCGGACCAAGCTCTGACACCAGTTGTACAAGGACCGAACAGCTCTTATCAGGGGGTCCGGTACCCCATACTCTGGGAGCATCCCCCACAGGATTCCCTGAGGGACACGGTTGAACGCCTTTTCCAAGTCCACAAAACACATGTAGACTGGTTGGGCAAACTCCCATGCATCCTCCAGGACCCTGCTAAAGGTGTAGAGCTGGTCCACTGTTCCGCGATATCAAGTTTTCATCTTCCACACCATCACCACCAATCGTGGTAACCGATTGACAATTCTTGACTTCATTGTTTCTCTGTGCTAGCATTGCCCGTGTACTCATTTCTTCTGTTGATAACCCTTCAGGATGAAATTCTTCAATAAGATTTGGACCTAATACGTCTTCTTTAATTGGGAACTTAAAGTGAGGAAAACGTTAAAATGTATAATAACTGAGTGTGCAGGAACTGTGTCTGACAAAAGCATTCACAAGAATGAGAGGTGAGAGGACCGAGGGCCGTTAACTGTAAATGGTTGGGAGGAGGGTGGGACTTGAAAAAAATCTCTTGGCAATAGTCTCGTCTCAAGTTTTTCTTTTATAATAGAGAGATATTTTCATATATACTCATATAATTTTAGATAATGAATTATATACAAATTAACAAGCAATAACATTATATTTATATGCATACACGTCCATATATGAAACTAAGGCATGCATTTTCATATTATAACATCACACATGCATGTCGGAGGACCTCCTCTCAGGCTCAGTCGAGGTATGTACATTAATAAACCCTCCGAGACAAGATGGGGTGCTGTTAACTTTTTCCTCTCCTTCTTGCCCACGGTGCACAGAAGCCACCCAGTGAAGGCGTTTGACCCTGCCCCTCCTCGCCCAGTCACCATAAGACCCCGGGTGTCGTTTACTGGGCAGAGCAACCCGCCTAACAGAGCTCCACTAGAAGTGACCAAACCCTTTCTAAAAAGACTTCTTTATTTAAATTCCCACCATTTTGGATGCATGCACAGGGACATTCCTCTTTTTGTTTTGTTTTTTGTTGTCCATGAACAATAAAAGGAACAATCCGGTTGAAGCCCCAAACTTTTTTCTTCCTGTCTGAAGACCCGTCATTCCCGTACCCCACCACATATATATTTGTGATGCAGTCAGAGGGGAACCCAAATGAAAGTACAGTATAAGCGATCGCTAAAAATTGATCAGATGAATCAACAGAATCAAGTGACTTAAATGGAGAGTTCAAAAGAATTGATGCAGTAAAATGAACCGAAATGCCCATCACTAGTCCTCATCAAAAACAGCATGAGTACTGCTGCTTTGAATAAGTGTGACGTCAGAAAGGTATGGCAAGCAGAAGTGGCCAAAAAAAGACAAACTGAAAAGAGCGGACACTGCAATTACGGTTATCAAAGCGTGGACTGTGGACTTCGGCTCATCTAAGCAGCCCTTGTATTTGCCCACAGTCTGACTTGATGAATAGGACTGACGACCTCTCTTGGAGGCCTGTTCTATTCAGACTTCTTTTAATACAATGCTAATAAAAAGTATTTGCCCGCTTTCCTGACTTCCTTATTTTTTTTCTTATTCATAATACTCCATTGTTTCTGATCTCCAAACAAATCTGATTAAATACAAAAGACAATCAGAGAAAACGCAATGCACGGTTGTCAAATGATCATCTGATTTACTGAAGGAAAAAATGTTTAACGCCACCTTTATTTCCAACGTTGAAAAATAATTGCCCCCTAAATTTATTTAATACTTGGTTATACCACATTCAGCAGCCACAATTGCAATCAAACACTTCCACGTAAAAGAAGGTCAGTCTTTGACATCACTGAACATGCTTTGCTACTTCAGGGCCTGGGTGACTTACCATAAACGAGGGAAGCTTGAATTCAGAAAGCAATGAAGAAGAAAGTGCGGCCGTCAGTCCGTGATCTGAAGTTCAAGTGCAATTAGCTTATGCAGCAGGATAATAGCCTGAGGTACAAGGGCACGTCCAATTCTGAATGGCTGAAAAAAATTAATAGAAAAACAAAATGGAGATTTTGGAGAGGCCTGTAATTCACTGCCCAGCCCTGATTGCGTCCCTTAACTTGACAAAACATAGCAGCCATTAAACTGTACAAATGAAGCACTCTGATGAGGTTTAATAATAATAATAGTAATACTACATTTCATTTATATTGCATCTTTACCATGTTCATGGCTTCCACTATGTAAAGGTGCTATATCAAAGCAGAAGGTTACCACCCGACTACCCACTCAGGACTGTCTCAGTAGGATTGTAAACGAGTGGTTTCAAAATCCAGGGCTGAAAAAAGAAGTACAAATGCACAGCACACCACATCTGTATGGTGCCTTCAGGCACAGTCTATAACATTATGACACTATATAGAAACAAACATTTATATTCAATTAACATAAAGGCACTATATGAAAACATAAGCATGCAGGTCCAATCATCACCTCAGAGAGACTGCGAGACCCTGAATGAGGCACTTTGCCTGCCAGTGGTCAGTCTGGAGAAATGGGGAGCCAAACTATAAATGTCCATGTGCAATCTAACAGTCAGCTTCCTCTATTAAAATAATTCAACTGAAAGTGCCAAGCTGTGGCATGTTCGTTTTTGTCTGTCTGCTGAAACCGATTTAGATTTCCAGGCCCTCGAATTCGTGCCACACTCTTCCAGTTCCATTGCCGCCATCTGTGCTTTAAAAAAGTCACGCGTTAACATTTACGTGTGTTTGGAGATGTGCCGACATTATTTTAAAGTTGGGGTGTTTTTTTAAATTTTCTAATCAACTCATCAAAAAGTTTGCTATCACAACTTTGTTTATTGCATATTTTTGCAACAGTGAGTCATATTCAGAAATAACAGTGTTAATAGAATGGAATTATTCCGCGTGCCCAAAATGTTTTTCATGCCATCTTACAATATCATGTTGCTAAATTACTTTCAGATTCCAACTCAAGTGATTTGAAGATTCCCGAGTTGTTGTTAGCTGTTGATTGTGGAGGTCTGTGACTAACGTGAGCTACCACAGCTATGTTGACGACACACAACTGTATTTATCAATAGCACCTGATGACCCCGACTCTCTTGGTCCACTGACCCCAATGTCTTATTTGTGTTCCTGAGTGGGCGAGTAGTAATTTTCAAAAACTAAATAAGGGGAAAACAGAAATCTTAATGATTGTCAAAAATGGACAGCGTGACGGTATTAGAAATAAACTTGATCCTTTAGGCTTAAAAGTCAAGACAGAGGTAAAGAATTCAGTGGTAATTATTGACTGTGACCTGAATTTTAAATCACATATTAACTCTTTTAGGGCTGATTTTTGTTTTCCTTCTCTCTCAGGGCTGAATATTTTCCCCAAAAACTCAATTTTCTGAAAAGCACGTAAAGCAATACTTTGTCACACGTATCAATGTAAAATGTCGGTTGCTGCATGCAGCACCTTATTTCAGCATTTTAGCCCTCTCTGGCTGCTGAGACAATGTCAACAGCTGCATGAGGGTGGTGTCGGCAGAACAAAGCACAGCTGATGCCGGTACCTCACTTTCGTTTTAGTTCTCGATCTCCAGACCACCTGCACCAAAACATTCAAAATAATAAAATATATGTAAAATGTCACCCACTGAGTATTTTGCTTTGCGCACTCACTTTGCTCTCTCTTGCCAGATGTTGACGCCATTCTAGGGATTGTTTACGCTACTCACACACATGCAGGGATTCGACATTCCTCCCACCATGGACAGTCTACCTATAAAGCAATGGTGAGTTTTGTCATCGTTTATAGCGGATTATCACCCTCTACCCATGGATGTTGACTTTAGTTATCATCTGCCCTCAACCCTGTTGTCGACAAAAGTCAACATCCACCCTAAAAGAGTTAATTAGATTACCAGGACAGCATTTTTTCACTTAAGAAATATAACAAAAGTTAGATCCCTTATAACTTTTCAAGATGCTAATAAATGAGTTCACCCTTTTGTTTTCAGTTGGCTAGATTACTGTAACGCACTCCTCTCAGGACCACCCAAAAAAACACATCAAACGGTTATGGCGAGTGCAGAATGGAGCTGCCAGAATCTTAACTAGGAAAAGAAAATCCGAGCACATCACCCCAGTCTGAGTGTTACTACACTGGTTACCAGTGCCATTTAGAATTGACTTTAAATCCTGCTGATGGTTTACAAATCTTATATCTCTGAATGTCCCTCACCTTACACTCCAAATCGTAACCTTGGAATTCTAAGCAGACCCTCATTTGAAGGTCCAAGAGCTAAACTTAAAAGAAGTGATGAGGCGGCCTTCTGCTGTTATGAGCCTCAAATCTGGAATACGAGTTTACCGACAGAAATTCGCCAGGCTAATACAGTGGAGCATTTAAAAAAAAAACTGCTAAAAACACAATACTTGAACATGGCTTTCTCAAGGCTTCATTTTAGTTGAATCCTAATATTCTGTATATGCATTTAATTACCTTTTTTTTTTCCATGGCTCCACAATGCATACTAACCCCTACTTTCCCTGCTGTTCTTTTTCCGGTTCTCTGTGGTTGTGATCTGCGCCCTCACCACCTGATCAGGGCACGGCGATGTCCTTACATTGATGGATTGAAGGCCAGAGGTCCACATGACCAGCATCATCTAATTCTTTCATGTGAAGCCTGAACACCATAAGGACTGATTGAGATCATTTATGTTAGGGGGGCCGGGTGGTCTCAGAACTCCTGCAGATTTTTTTTTTCCTGTCCTCCCTGGCCATCGGACCTTACTTTATTTCTTGTTATATAGCATTGCCTAATTTTTATATTTTTCTTTCTTCATCTTGTCAAGCACTTTGAGCTCCATGATTTGTATGAAAACGTGCTCTAGAAATAAATGCTGTTGATGTTAATCGGAGTTTGTATTTCTTAAACAAAGCATTTTTGAAAGAAATACCTGATGGAGATTTCAAATATATGCTGAGGTCACTGCTGCAATTGCTGGCGGCATCTGAATGTGACATATAGCGGATCATCGTGGCACTTTGTCGATAAATTACAGTGTAAGAGAAATATTAAATTGTTACTACTGTTTGATAATGTAACATGGAGAATAAAGTGTTATCGCGCCATCTTTAATACATTTCTATGTACTGTAGTTAATTTACCACACTTGGATCCACGCCTCTCTCTCTCTCTTTCTGTCCTGCGCCGCTTTCTCCAAGTTTGCTCTTCTGGCTTTCCTCTCTTAAGACCGTAGCTTTCCAGATTTTTCTTGGTTGTCCTGCCCTTCTCCTATCTTCCGCTCTTCTTGCTGTCCTGCAGTCGTCCGAGCGCCAAACATGCCCTGCCATTCTTATCATTCTCGGCACGCCTGTTTCACTCACTTCCATCTGACCCGTCTTTTTTTTTTTAACCAAATCTTCATTACTAATCATTCTTGGCCATCTAACTCCCATGATCCGTTTCAAGCATCTTCGGCCAAACACGTCCAGTTACTCTCTTAATTGCTTCACTAAATGTCCGGCTTTCAGGGACGCACAAAGCTGCCGACACTACTAGCGCGGTCAGACTCTCAATTTCGTCGACAGTTTGATGTCTCTGCGCCCCTGAAGTCCTCAATCTAATTTAACAGACACTCCTCACTCCTGGCAAACCTGACCTCTTCGTCACATCCATCCCATAACCGCCTTCACCTCGATCTCGCTTCTCAAATATGCCAATTTCTACATAAACTATTATTATCACTTTACAGTGTTTACTTTTACGAACAGGAACGTCGTGTCACTTACCCGCTTCGATTTTCGGGCAGCAACACAAGTGAACTGCGGTGACCGAAGTGATGAGAAGGAGGGGCGGCGGCAGAAGTCGACTGTGAGCAGATGGCGGTAAGTACCGCCGCATTCTGAGTCAGTAAGGGACGTCGTTAAACAAATAAACGATAACATTACTACGGTATCGAACGCATAATGAAACCCCTTAATTAGTGAGCTGAAGAAATACACACACACCGAACGTCACATCTTCCTAAAACGGCAATAATCGGTCATCCAAACACGCCCACCTCGGCTCCCGCCATATCCCGAGATGCACTTGCTTGCGCGCGCTCGACTGCGAGTATTTGCCCGCCTGAAGTTAAAGAGAAAATATACACAAGTTGAAATGAACCCCCTGCGGTGGGTTGGTGCCCTGCCCTGCCCGGGATTTGTTCCTGCCTTGCACCCTGTGTTGGCTGGGATTGGCTCCAGCAGACCCCCGTGACCCTGTTTTAGGATATAGCGGGTTGGAAAATAACTGACTGACTGAAATGAGGTAACATTGAAAGAGTAAACTATTTTTGTAGTTGAAGTTACTCGGAACGTTTTTTTTTTTTTTGTTTTAAAATAGATGACTTCACAAATTCGCCAGTGTTTTTCAAAGGGAGATTTTGACATTTCCAAACTATGTAAAGCGGGCAACGTGTTTCATAGCGGGCTGCAGTCGTTTGGTACGGGAGTGGGTCGTGGTGCGTCTTCTTCTTTTTCTTCTTCTGTCTTTTTATGGCAGTTGGCAGACCTACTCATGGTGCATTGCTGTCACCAACTGGACTGGTGTGTGGTGCAGAATATGAAGGAGATAAAAGACTCCGTTTAGAACTCAAACTAAATTACCCCATAAAGCCCTATAGATTTTAAGTAGTGAAAAATCGCCCTATGACCGATCTACAGTTATTTTCATAACTAATCAAATCTTATAAAGTTAAACTGTTAATCCCAATTTCTTGAATTGCTGCCTGAAGTTGTTTTCTTTCCTCTTTGTACGCTTCGCAGTGAAATATGACGTGTTTTACAGTTTCTTGCTGATCACAGTGCCTACATAATCCAGATGGGTGTTTTCCTATTTGACATAGTGAATTATTTAGCATTGTGTGTCCAGTATTTAATCTGGTTATAATTATTTCTTCCCTTCTTGTTTTCCCACGTCCAAAGTCTGACTTTTTTATATATTTTGTACAAATGCCTCCTCTTACTCCCTTTATTCCATTGGTTTTTCCATAATCCAATCATTTTTGATTTTATCAATCCTTTTACTAATGGAGATATTTATATGCACCTCAGACAATTTTACAGCTTTTTTAGCCACGCTGTCCACCCTTTCATTCACTTCAAGGCCTTTATGTGCAGGAACTTGTAAGAAAACCACATAGATACCCATGTTTTAAATAAAATCGGATTAATTTCCAGTAGCAAATCCAATCTACACTTAGTCTGTCTGTTTTCAATACTCATCAGTCCTGAATATGAATCAGAACATGCAGTATTACAACTCTGTTTGGCATAATTTTTTCAACCCACTGCAAAACTAGAATGACTGCAACCAATTGTGCTGTTTATACAGATACATGATTTGTAATTATTTTTATTATTTTAACCTGAAATTGTGATACATAAGCAGCTACTCCAACCTTTCCATTTATTGGTTCTTTAGAGCCATCTGTGAAAACTGGAATTGTTCCATAAAATTTCTCATTAATATATTGACTAACAATCTTCCATTCTGGGATACGAGATTGATTTTTTTTTATTAAATCATACAGACTTAGATTAACTGTTGGTAACAGAAACAACCAAGGGGCTATTGCACCTAAAGATGCCGGTCTGCTTATGTTTCCTAGGATTAATAAAATAGCAGTGGGAGGTCGAGCTTTTAGTTACAGGGTCCCTAAACTGTGGACTGGTCTGCCTGCTACTATAAGAGATGCCCCTTTAGTCTCAGCTTTCAAATCCCAACTGAAGACTCACCACTTCAGTTTAGTACACCCTGACTAGAGCTGCTGATTAACTGTTCAGACTGCATCTCTGTTGTCAGTCATTAGCACTAAAACATAAGGAATATGATAGTTAGAATTTGTTACTCACCCTCACCTATTCTGTTTCTCTTCTCGGTACTCAAATGTGCCACTTGGTGCCACTGTCCACCTGCCAAGTTGTTTAGCCTGCCTAAGGTAAAGTCATCTCCGATGGAGGATCGCAGGAATCATCGGGTTGAGGGGTCCTTTCATCGGATTGGCTGGCCTAGCGCTGACTCAGCTGTGGAATGGCCAATAGGGGGAGGCAGCTTGATGGCTGAGGTCTCCAGGACTCTAAACAAATCCAAATTGTATTATGGGATATCATCTTCTGCTCTGTACTTGTGATATTTCTATTGCACTTTTGTATTGTATTGAGGACGAGTTGTGTTCTATTCTGTGTATTGTATTCACCCCCTTATTTTTTTTTTGGACAGCCACTGCATGTCCAACCTACCTGGAAAGGGGTCTCTCTTTGAACTGCCTTTCCAGAAGTTTCTTCTATTTTTTGTTCCCTGCAAGGATTTCTTTCTTGTCATCTTAGAGAGTCAAAGCTGGGGGGCTGTCAAAAGGCAGGGTCTGATAATGCCCATTGCGGCACTCCTTGTGTGATTTTGGGCTATACAAAAATAAATTGTATTGTATTGTAAAGCTACAGTTGGTCTTATCTCCTGATTCAGTAGACACAGATTACCTGCATGATATGAACCCACCCATCCAAAGCTAATTATACTTTTCTTGTGCTGTTCCCAACTCTCACTCAACACTTTTTTAGCAGGATGACTGTGGTGGGTCACAGGGGGTAAGCCTGGTTTACACTTGACACATCCATGCTGGGTGCTCTCTGTCAGATTTGGAGACTCACCCCTGTGTGCAGAATTGTTTAAAAATTGTTTTATTATAATTATTCAGTAATAATACCATTTATACATTGCATCATTACAATACATGTAACAAAATTAACATAAAGCAATATATTCAGAGAATAACATGTCATACATACAGTAACATAGACAAAGTGTATATATTCATATTTATATTTGGATAACAAATTTAATGAGTTAATTGCCTTACTATTTTTAATATTTTTGATAGATTATATAAAAGAATTAAGGTCATCGCTAAATAAATAATAGTTTGGAATTCTGTTAGTAACTCTCATTTTGTGTCTAAAGTGTTTTGCAAGTAATATGAAGAGATTTATTACATATTGTGAAGCCTGGTCATGTACAGCCACCCCAACCCGACACAGACAGGCAGGACACAGGTTCACCACACAACACACATCTTTATTTCTCTTCACCTTTGGCTTCGTAATCCGTACTAACTCCTACTCTCTCTTCTGTTCTTTTTCCGTTTTTTTGTGGTGCTGCGCCACCACCAGCTGATCAAAGCACCGTGATGTCCCTACATTGATGGATGGAAGGCCAGAAGTTCACATGACCGTCATTGTCAAATTCTTCCACGTGAAGCCTAAAAACCAGGAGGACTGATTGAGATCATTTATGTGAGGTAGAATGCCTAGAGGGGGCTGGTCAGGTGGTCTCGTGGCCTCAGAACCCCTGCAGATTTTGTTTTTTTTTTCTCCAGCCATCTGGAGTTTTTTTTGTTTGTTTTTTTTTCTTCTCCCTGGCCATTGGACTTTACTTGTATTCCATGTTAATTAGTATTGCCTAATTTTATTTTAATATTCTGTCTTTTTTCTCTTTCTTAATCCTGTAAAGAACTTTAATAAGCAACATCATTTGCATGAAAATGTGCTATAGAAATGAATGTTGTTGTTGTTGTTGTTGTTCACAGTATACAAATAATGTCAATAATGACAGCACAGCCCTTCCGCCTCCAGTTTTCCACACAGGCTTTGTCCTTCTTCCTCCCGACTCTGGCCATTGAATACTGGTGGTTGGCCCCCTTTTATAGGACACCTAGAAGGACTCCAGGTGTCCACTGACATTCTTCTGGCAGCAGTTCCTGGTGTGGTGGAAATGCTGCCATACAGGGCCCAGTGAACGTCCAGGCAAACCCCTAGTGGTGGTCACGGGCCCCAGCCGGGTAGAGTCTCCATGCTCCAAATCCGTGGCCCTGCTGCAAGCCAAGAGGGCTGCCGTCTATCGGTCTGAGAAAGAGAATGTCCTTCAAAAGCTGCCTCCCCTGGTCCTTCCATTGTCAGGACTCCCGGCCGTCCGCCACAACAGTTACATTTTGGTTTCTTTTTGTATGATAGAATAGGACAGGGGTCCTCAGTCCCAGTCCTGGAGGGCCGCAGCGGCTGCAGGTTTTTGTTCTAACCTGGTTGCTTAATTAGAAAGCAATTCTTGCCAATAATTTAATTTCATGGCTTGTTAGTGCATTAACGCTGCTATGTCAGCTCATTCTCATATCCTGGATTTTCTTCCCCTTTCTAAGGATCTCATCCAAATAATTTGAAGGCTAAAATGGAGGAGGAATTCTCAGTCCTTCACTTATTTCTTTTCACTTTCCTTCCAAGTATTTAATTAAACCCAATAGTGCATGATGAATACACACAGGGGTGTAAATGCTAACAAGCTAAATGGAGAAATGCTGCTCTCTCTTGTCATTTGCATGTTATTTCTAATTAAGAGCAATTAAAAACCGAGAATGCAGCTGTTTAAGACTAAAATACGCAGTAAGGGTTCAAAATCTTAATGGGCGAGACAACTAAAGTGAGGCAGAAGTGTCACTTGAGCCATGAGTGCTTCTTATTAAGCAATTGGGTTGGAGCAAAAACTTGCAGCCAATGTGGCCCTCCAAGACTGTGATTGAGGACCCCTGGAATAAGATATCACAATTGTCTATATTTATTATACTATTCATTTTTTGTCCAAAAGCTTTCATTAGAGCAAGCCAAACCTTTTTCGAATGTACACCGTTACAGAAAACATCTTCAATACACATCTGTCATGCAGACCGCAGTTTGTGAGACTCAAGGACTGTGAGAGCAACACTGGAGCACCATAAGGAGCAGGCCTGTCTGCCTGTCTCTTCACTCTGTACACCTCTAACCTTTCACCACAAAAGCTGCATACCTTTAATACATCTGGATTAAATTTAGATATTAAATTATTGCATAGATAATTTTTATTAATGAACTTATATGAAATTTCTTTCACTTTATTTATTAACATATACAGTCATATGAAAAAGTTTGGGAACCCCTCTTAATTCTTCGAATTTTTGTTTCTCATTGGCTGAGCTTTCAAAGTAGGAACTTCCTTTAAATATACGACATGCCTTATGGACACAGTAGGACTTCAGCAGTGACATGAAGTTTATTGGATTAACAGAAAATATGCAATATGCATCATAACAAAATTAGACAGGTGCATAAATGTGGGCACCCAACAGAGATATGACATCAATACTTAGTTGAGCCTCCTTTTGATCCTTTGAGCCTCTCGACGCTGTCCTCCTGTAGTCTGTGATGAGTGTCTGGATTCTGGATGGAGGTATTTCTGACCATTCTTCATACAAAATCTCTCCAGTTCAGTTCAATCTGATGGACAGCCTGCTTCAAATCATCCCATAGATTTTCAATGATATTCAAGTCAGGGGACTGTGACAGCCATTCCAGAACATTGGACTTCTCTCTCTGCATAAATGCCTTTGTAGATTTTGAACTGTATTTTGGCCCATTGTCTTGTTGGAATATCCAACCCCTGCTTAAGTAACTTCAACTTTGTGACTGATGCTTGAACATTATCCTGAAGAATTTGTTGATATTGGGTTGAATTCATGCAACCCTCGACTTTAACAAGGGCCCCAGTCCCTGAACTGGCCACACAGCCCCACAGCATGATGGGACCTCCACCACATTTGACAGGAGGTAGCAGGTGTTCTACTTGGAATGCGGTGTTCTTCTTCCACCATACAAAGCGCTTTTTATTCTAACCAAATAACTCCATTTTTGTCTCATCAGTTCAAAGCACTTTGTTCCCAAATGAATCTGGCTTGTCTAAATGAGTATTGGCATACAACAAGCGACTCTATTTGTGGTGTGAGTGCAGAAAGGGCTTCTTTCTCATCACCCTGCCTGCCATACAGATGTTCTTTGTGCAAATTGCCCTGAATTGTAGAACAATGTACAGATACACCATCTGCAGCGAGATGTTCTTGCAGGTCTTTGGAGGTGATCTGTGGTTGTCTGTCACCATTCTCACAATCCTGCCTCTCCATATGCCGCTCTTGTATTTTTCTTGGCCTGCCAGACCTGCTGGGTTGGTTTAACAGCAACTGTGCCTGTGGCCTTCCATTTCCTGATTCTATTCCTTACAGTTGACACTGACAGTTTAAACCTCTGAGATGGCTTTTTGTAGCCTTCCTCTAAACCAGGAGACTCAACAATCTTTGTTTTCAGATCTTTGGAGAGTTGCTTTGAGGATCCCATGCTGTCTGTCACTCTTCAGAGGAGAGTCAGAGTGAAGGAAGCACAACTTGTAATTGACCACCTTAAATACTTTTGACCACTCATGATTGGACACTCCTGTCTATGAAGTTCAAGGCTTAACGAGCTCATCCAGCCAAGTAATCAGCATTGAGCAGTGACAGGCATTCAAATCAGCACAGTGACAAGGGGACACACATCTGTGCACAGCCAGTTTTTCACATTTGATTCCATTTCATACAACTAAATACTGCGTCACTAAAAATCTTTGTTTGTTAAACACCCCAGTACTCCTAGGAAATGAAAGACATACCACTGTTATCTTTACTGTTGAAAGGAGAGTCAATTATTATACAGGCTGAGAGGGGTCACAAACTTTTTCATATGACTGTATCTATGAGGAAGTGTCAACACCATTTTCCAATCAACCATGTATTTTGCTGCCCACTTAGTAGATCCTTAATAAATATATTGTTAAAATTTCTTTCCGCTACACTAATCCCATTTACAGAAATTATTCCAAGGATTTCATGTGACGGGTGACGGAAATCTTTCTAAAGCCTGGTTTATACTTAACTGCGTGAAGCTGGCATGTAGATCACAACACAGTGTGAGCGCACAGTGAGCAACCAAAGCACATTTTACATTGTCATAAAATCAGAAAGACACTCAGGATTCACACTTGGTGTTCAGCTCTGTTTACTTACATTTACTCGCCCCACATATGTTAACGTTACGTAACAAAGCCAAGATCAGCTATGGCTGCTGAGAAGTTACAGTAATAACGAGGTTAATCAAATTAATCTCATCAACTCTCCTCTCTGAGGAATGTTCTGAACATTTTAATTCTAATCTAACACAAACAAATTAAAGCATTTCTAGTATCCATTCTAAAATATCTAAAGGATTAATTAAAGTTAAAGATATTGAATTTATTTTCAGTGTTTATAACAGGCAGGTGTTTTTTATAATGTTTTTATAATTCATGGCTGGTGGTTCCTTCAGAGTCAGAGTTACAAATCTATGAACCCCAAAGAGTCGCTTATTCACTGTTCAGCCGGCAGCCTGCCCATTGCCTACTGGTTATGTTTCACATCTCATTCTTTACACACACATAGACAGGTAAGGCGCATATTTGGCTAAGAAAGAACGTTACATTTATAGCGGCGAGAGAGAGTGCATTTGCTCCTCACCCTACATGTGTTCTAAATTCGCCGTTGCAATTCCCTAACCCTAAAACATCAAAACTCGGGCACACATCAGCATCTCCTTTACAGCCTTCAATTCGTCATTTTGACTTTTTTCCCAAACACCATCTGATATTAGGAGTTCGTTTAGTGGTTGCAGCAGAGTACAGCTGTTTGTTTAGTACCCGCCAAGGTAATTAATCATGCCAAGTATCTGACATTCTGAGGTCTTTCAAGGTCTAGAACTGCACAGGACCTTTTCGGGGTCATGGCTCACTCTTGTGTAACTAATATTATGCCCTCCAAAGATAAGCTAAACCAGACAACAGGTCAGACAATTTGTTTTGAAAAAGTTCGGCCATACTAGTTATTCCGAATGGAAGCCGACGGAAGCAGTGCCTTTTGAAGGGGGTTATAAAAGTTGTCAATTCTCAAGGAATCTTCCAGAAGCCACAGGCTTCACCCAAACTAGAGAACACTTGTGTTCCAGCCAGCCTTGGAATGATATCATCAAGGGTTGATAAGACGTATTTTTCACACACCGTGGCTTCATTTAGTCATTTCAAGTTGACACAAATCCCATGTTCTCCATTTCTTTTAATAACTAGAACCATTGGTGCACACCAAGGTGTTGGCTCAGAAATTTCATTGATCGCGTTGCGTTCCTCCATCCTTTTTATCTCCCTTTCCATTTTTGCTAATAATTTAATGGCCACTCGTCTTGTCACAGTTACCCTGACTGTCTCTTTAAGGATTACCTTTACTGGTTCGTATTTCAGCAGACCCACTGAGCCAAACATGCTCTCCTGCACCTCTTCAGTTCTCTTTATCAGACCCAAGCTGATGGCGGCTCTGCATCCCAAACGATTTCTTTCCCCCCACCCAGGTCTCCTCTAATCACATACACTGTAATGCAGCATGTCTGCTTCTTATAACTGACTTCTGCTTTCATTTGGCCAAAGCACTGCAATGGACCACCTGGGCTGTTTAAGATGACATTTGTTTTTTGAAGCTGAGGCTCATTTGTGAGCTTGTGGGAGCCAGACACAGGGACACAGGGACCAAAAGAAGGGAATTCCAGGCCCGGCCAGGGGGTGACGGGGTGCACTTAGCCCTCTTATTTTGTCCCCGCAGACCAGGCACAGGAAATTCTGGCTGAGTACGAAGGCGTCACTTCCTGTCCCGGCCCCGAAGACGACATCACTTCCTTAAACTTCCCTATAAAACCCAACTTCCTTCCTCCATTGTGGAGTTCTGTTTTGGACTCTCTTCTGTACTCTATTGTGCTGAAAACTTTGCCTTTTTGCAGCCACAGCTGGCTGCCCCAAACCTTTGTCTTGTGTCGAGGCTCACTTGCCTCTGATATCACACTGGCATCGGCCCCAGAATCCATCTTAAATTTCAAAACTTTACTTCTATTTGAAGTTCGGCATACCATGGATTAACTTAATTCAACTTCACAGTGAATTTGCTCCCAGAAACACTGATTCTGGCTCTGTTTGTCAATTCATTGTCAATTCCTGTACAGAACTGGTACGGCACACCACTGCAAAATGACCCCATTTCTTACATTTTCTGCAGGCCGCAATCCTTGCTGGGCAATATTCTCGTTTACTGTGTTCTTTATTACATCTCGTACTTCTCCTCTTTGGATTCTCTATCTTGCTTGGAGGTTTTTTCAGTCTGCCTGGGCCTGTTTTGTAGTCACCACTCCGTTTGCGCTGAGAACATTTGAACTCTTCCAATTGTTTAATCATGCTGAGCGTGGCAGAGTTTTGGTGTCTGATCAGTTCATTTACATTGTCACAAAAGAAGACCACAGACATCAAAAGATGCTATTGTGATATTGTGCCTTGAATTGGTTGTGATGTTCACAAGTTTGACTCCAAAACAGGACTGATTGTAAAATGAAAAGATGGCGGCTTTAAAGCCCGAGACAGGAAGTGACGTCATCGGGACCGGAAGTGACCGTTCTGGACTGGAAGTGATATCATCACTGGTCCCCCCGGAAAGTGATGTCTGCGAGACCAGAAGTGACATCATCACTGGTGCCAGGACCTGGCAAAATTTCCTGTGGATGGTCTGCAGAAGATTGAGAAAGAGAGTTAGTGCCGCTCGCCACCCCCTGGTCTGGAGTGGTAGTACTATTCTTAAGGCCTTTCAGCTGTCTCCCAATTTATATTTACTTATTTAGCTGATGCCTCTATCCAAGGCAACTTACGATATTTACGATAAAGCTATGGATTACAAGTGTCATACACATGCGACTAGGAGTGGACCAAGGGAAGGTAATCACCTGCCAGGTGATTACCAGGGGTGGCGGGGAGCACTAAACGTACTTCTGTCATCTCTGCAGGCCAAAAATAGGAAAGCCTGCCCGATTCAACATCACTTCCACTTCCGGTGCCCGGACTGATGTCACTTTGGGTTCACGGCTTGTAAAACCACCATCTTCCAAAACCTCATCAGTTCAGTCTTGGAACTCAACCTAAGCGCATGATTCTTGTTTTCTATACCCTTTTGCAGCCAGGAACAATATATGGGTGGCTGCCCCAAACCTTTATCGTGTGTTGAGACTTCTTCTTTTACACAAGCCATTTCAATAGCTTTCACCAGCGTCAAATACTCTTGTGGCTGTCATTTGTTTCTGACAGTGACTTATCCTTCAAACCAATCACTATTCTTTTCCATACATGGTCTTCCTTTGCATTTCTAAAATTGCAGTGTTCACCCCGTTGGTAAAGCCCTCGAACAAAAGCTTCAATGGACTCCCTGTCGCCCTGATTACGCTGGTGAATTATATATATATATTACATTTCTTTTTGGAATGAAGTGTTCATCAAATTTCTCAATTACAACTTCAAAGATATCTTTATCTTCTTCCTCGTCGAACACAAATGGTTTAAATATATTTTCGGTTTCCTTCCACGTGGCATAAATCCCCTTGGAATTAATAAAGTATCTATCTATCTATCTACCTGTACCTCGCACCGTGGTGGACCAGTATTGCTTGAAACACAGTTTCAACTCCAGCCAAACACTTGGCCTCTCGAAACAAAAGCTCTCTGATGGTGGAAACTTTACCATTAGTGTTTGCTCAGTTCTTCACTTGCAAAAGAGCTTCAGGGCGGGTAAGTAGCTTTTCTTTTTTTGAAAATTGTCTTTCTTGAATTTATTAAAGGCATATAACATTCCATACAATCAAGTCAAACTTAACAAAACTAAAATCAATTCAAACTCCACACATGAGAAAGAGAGGAAGGCCCACAACCAGAACAAAATTGTTAAGAATAGTAAACAGAGAAAGGGGGCTTTCCCCCCAATACACAGTCATATGAAAACGTTTGTGACCCCCTCTCAGCCTGCACAATACTGGACTCTCCTTTCCACAGTAAAGATAACAGTGGTATGTCTTTCATTTCCTAGGAACATCTGAGTACTCCGGTGTTTTCCGAACAAAGATGTTTAGTGACGCAGTATTTAGATATGAAATTAAATCAAATGTGAAAAACTGGCTGTGCACAAATGTGGGTCCCCTTGTCACTGTGCTGATTTGAATGTCTGTCACTGCTCAATGCTGATTACTTGGTTGGATGAGCGCGTTAAGCCTTGAACTTCATAGACAGGAGTGTCCAATCATGAGTGGTCAAAGGTATTTAAGGTGGTCAATTACAAGTTGTGCTTCCTTCCCTTTGACTCTCCCCTGAAGAGTGACAGACAGCATGGGATCCTCAAAGCGACTCTCAGAAGATCTGAAGACAAAGATTGTTGAGTCTCCTGGTTTAGGGGAAGGCTACAAAAAGCCATCTCAGAGGTTTAAACTGTCAGGTTCAACTGTAAGGAATGGAATCAGGAAATGGAAGGCCACAGGCACAGTTGCTGTTAAACAAACTCAGCAGGTCTGGCAGGCAAAGAAATAAATATACAGGAGCAGCATATGAGAGGCAGGATTGTGAGAATGGCGACAGACAACCACAGATCACCTCCAAAGACCTGCAAGAACACTCACTCACTGCAGATGGTGTATCTGTACATCGTTCTACAATTCAGGACATCTGTATGGCAGGGTGATGAGAAAGAAGCCCTTTCTGAACTCACGTCACAAACAGAGCCGCTTGTTGTATCAAATGTTCATTTAGACAAGTCAGATTCATTTGGGAACAAAGTGCTTTGGACTGATGAGACACAAATGGAGTTATTTGGTCAGAACAAAAAGCACTTTGCATGGCAGAAGAAGAACACCGCATTCCAAGACAAACACCTGCTACCTACTGTCAAATTTGGTGGAGGTCCCATCATGCTGTGGGGCTGTGTGGCCAGTTCAGGGACTGGGGCCCCTGTTAAAGCCGAGGGTCGCATGAATTCAACTCAATATCAACAAATTCTTCAGGATAATGTATCAGTCACAAAGTTGAAGTTACGCAGAGGTTGGATATTCCAACTAGATGATTACACAAAACAGTTGGAAATCTACAAAGGCATTCATGCAGAGGGAGAAGTACAATGTTCTGGAATGGCCGTCACAGTCCCCTGACTTGAATATCATCGACAATCTATGGGATGATTTGAAGCAGGCTGTCCATCAAATTGAACTGAACTGGAGAGATTTTGTATGAAGAATGGTCAGAAATACCTCCATCCAGAATCCAGACACTCATCACAGGCTATAGGAGGACAGCGTCGAGAGGCTTAAAGGAGCAAAAGGAGGCTCAACTAAGTATTGATGTCATATCTCTGTTGGGTACCCACATTTATGCACCTGTCTAATTTTGTTATGATGCATATTGCATATTTTCTGATAATCCAATAAATTTAATGTCACTGCTAAAATCCTACTGTTTCCATAAGGTATGTCAGATATACTCAGCAAAAAAAGAAACGTCCCTTTTTCAGGACTGTGTATTTCAACAATAATGTTTTAAAAATCCAAATAACTTTACAGATCTTCATTGTAAAGGGTTTAAACAATGTTTTCCATGCATGTTCAATTAACCCTAATCAATTAATTAACATGCACCTGTGGAATGGTCGTTAAGACCTTAACAGCTTACAGAAAGTAGACATTTAAGGTCACAGTTCTAAAAACGCAGGACACTAAAGAGACTTGTCTACCGACTGTGAAAGATGCCCAAAGAAAGATGCCCAGGGTCCCTGCTCATCTGCGTGAACGTGCATTAGGCATGCTGCAGGGAGGCATGAGGACTCCTGATGTGGTCAGGGCAATTACTTGCCATGTCCGCACTGTGAGACGCCTAAGACAGCGCTACAGGGAGACAGGAAGGACAGCTGATCATCCTCGCAGTGGAAGAGCCCGGATCTCAATCCCATTGAGCATGTCTGGGACCTGTTGGATCGCAGGGTGAGGGCTAGGGCCATTCCCCCCAGAAATGTCCAGGAACTTGCAGGTGCCTTGGTGGAAGAGTGGGGTAACATCTCACAGCAAGAACTGACAAATCTGGTCCAGTCCATGAGGAGGAGATGCACTGCAGTACTTCAAGCAGCTGGTGGCCACACCACATACTGACTGGTACTTTTGATTTTGAGCCTCCCTTCATTCAGTGACACATTGTGAGACATTTTTAGTTTATGTCTTATGGTGTTGACTCTTTTAGTGTTCATACAAATATTTACACATTAAGTTTACTGAAAGTAAAAACAGTTGAAAGTCAGAGGACGTTTCTTTTTTTGCTGAGTATATTAAAAGGAAGTTCAGCCAATGAGAAACAAAAATCCAAAGAATTAAGAGAGGTTCCCAAACTTTTTCATATGACTGTAAATGCTTACTCTAGAATGTTATTGATTAGGTTTTGTAAAAAGTTCTGCACAGATCGTCTAAGTGAGAATTAGATTTTTTTCAAACAGTATAGAACATCAGCTACCCACTGACTTAGAAGAGGAGAGTTAGGATTCTTCCAGCTGAGTAAGATAAGTCTACGTGCTAATTGTCAAGTAAAGGCCATGACAGTTTGTTTGTCCTTCTCCACTTTAAGACCCTCTGTGAGCCCACCAAACACAGCTGTTAGTGGATTAGGAGGGATTGTGACACCAAGGCTGTCTGATAGGCATTTAAAGTTTTTGGTCCGGAATGATATTAATTTGGTGCAGGCCCAAAACATGTGGCCCAATGAGGCTAGAGCTTGATTGCAACGTTCACAGGTTGGATCTCAGCCTGGAAACATTTTGGACAATTTTAAACAAGACAGATGTGCTCAATAAAAGATTTTAAGTTGAATGATTGAGTGCTTTACGCATATGGAGCTCGAGTGAATTCTGTGCCTGTTGCTTCCTTCCACTCTTTTCCTGAAATGTTGAGCAAGAGATCCTTTTCCCACTGTATTCTGGGATCTTTCAAAGGAAGGAACTGTAAAATGTTTTTATATATTATAGAAATGCTCTCTGAGTCCCCAAGACTGATCAGAATCTCTTTTGGATTATAGATATATGGGAGGTTAGGAAAACTGAGCAGATTCTATTTAGTAAAGTTTCTAATTTGGCGATAATGGAAAAATTGTGTTGATGGGACATACAATTTTGAGTACAGTTGATCACAGAATGGAAAGACATCTCTATATATTGTCACAAAAATCACTATTAGACATCAAGAAGTTTTGTGGCAGCCACCCGTATATTATGTACTAGCTGCAAATGGTTAGGATTTAGCACACAGATCTTTACAGATTGAAGTCCACACCTGAACTGCTAGTACAGATACAAGATGGGCACTTTAAAGGCCAGTGTGGGAAATAATGTCATCAGAGGCGGGACCGGAAGTGACGTCTTTAGAGGCAGGGGGTGTAGGGGGCTAAGTGACATCAGAACCCTGCAGGATTTCCTGAGAACAGATTACAAGGGATTGAGAAAGATAGTTAGTGCAGCCCGCCACCCCCTGGTTGAATGTGGAATTAATATTATTCAGGCCCTTTAGTTCTCTCCTACTTGCACGTGTGTGACAATATATAAAATCCAACGTCTGTCTGTCTGTCTGCTTTTCACGAGAGGACTACTTAATGGATTTAGATCTGTTTTTTTTCTAGAATTTGCTTGAACATTCTGGCCGATTTTGCAACTTCTCTCATCGTGCTAAGTATCATGGTTCACTTTCAGCACCGATTTATTTGTGCGAAACCAAGAGAGAAGATGCGGGCTGAGGGGAGGGGGGGGGGTGGTCCCTGCTTACTGATGTGCCAGCCTCGGGGAGTTACTTGCCTCCACTTAGCTAGCAAACAAGAGAACTACATCACGGATTTAGATCTGTTTTTTTTCTAGAATTTGCTTGAACATTCCGGTTGATTTTGCGACTTCTCTCATCGTGCTAAGTATCAGAGAGTTCGCTTGCAGGAGTGATATATTCGTGCTAATCCGAGACAGAGGCTGCGGGCCGAGGGGAGGGGGAAGCGTGATGTCAGGAGTGGGGAGCCGGGTAGGTGGGGCCAGCCTCACTGTCCTGTTTCACTACTACGTGGGCGGAGCCACGGGGGATGGCTAATTATTTATATACAAATCTCTAAATAATTTAATCCCATGCTGCGTAAGTTCGAGAGGGTGGAAAAAGGTGGTTATCATGTAGCGGTACCATAGATGAAATATTCTCTAACACTAAGGTAAGTAGTGTTTCCATATAAACTTCTGTTCACTTAACATCACGTAACAAAGCCAAGGTCAACTAAGGGTGCTGAGAAGTTACATTAAAAAGGAGGTAAATCAAATTAAACTCACCACATCCATTTTTCTGACTCCTCGGTGTGGCAGACTCATCGTCACTGGGCTTGTGGGCTGCTCAGTAGACATGACGTGTGATTTGTAGGTTTTTCCGCTTGGCGCTGCTCAGGCTCAAACTACAAAACAATGCGGATATGGTGACGTGTGTATCCAAAATGGTGGATTTCGAGGAGAGTCTGGTTATGTGGGTGCCAGAATGATGAACAAAGAGCTGAGTATGACACAACAGGTCATCCAAACACAAGGAATACATGCAAAAACATTTGAAATGCATCTGCTTATCATGTAGGTCCATAGTCACGAGAAATTTTACACTTCCCTTTCCTTCCTTCACCACTTTTGGTCAATGGGTCTGACACTCCACCTTCTCCTTTTCTTCTTCTTAAAGACAGTAAGAGCAGGCACAGGCTCTTCGTCCATCACCAGAGTCTCATATCCTCTACTGTGACATTATTAGCTATGTGACATTGACCAAATACTGGCACTTACTGATTAGGAGAGTATCAACGTGTAGATTGAACAGGCCACAACAAGTAGAAATGAGTTTTGGCTGCTCACCACATACACGCTTTACAGCTAATTTATTTTGTCATTAGTTATAATGAGCACCGTTAGTTCGCGGGTGGCGACCCGAAAGTTTTGTGCATCTTCATGGGTCAGCAGTCAAGGCTTACAACATTCCCATGTGTGTGGAACAGCAGAGCCAAGAATTAAACGGCCAGCTAGAAGAACAGCTACAGTTTGGTGCCATACATATCATCAGACCGCTGCTTCATATTAAGATTGTCAAAGCCCTGTCAAAACTGGGGGAGCCTGTTTTGTGTACAATACTCTCCATAATCTCTGGGACAAAGACACATGCTTTCCTAGATTTCCCCCTTTGCTCCACAATTAAAATGACAAATCAAACAATTCCGACATTGGAGTGCACATTGCAGACTTTCATTTAAGGTGGCGGTTCTCAGCCTGTGGGAAAACAAGAATCGAAAATATGAAAAATACACCAATTGAAACCAAAGCAACTTAAACTACATTGTGATACTAGAAAAATAAATATAGAGTTAGATAAATGTCGATATAAGTTATAAAAATAAAACTTGTAGCGGTGTATCGGCAGCAAAAAATATAGGAATACATTTAATTAGGGTTTCAAAAATACGTTAGGGGGGTGCGATTAAAACTGTTATGAAAACTCGGGTTACAAATACTTAAAGGTTGAGAAACGCTGATTTAAGGGGATTTGCATACCCTCTTTCTGAGGGGCAGGTCACCAGCTGCATCATTGTGTAGCCCCACCTCCTAAGGGGGCGGACACTTCAGACACATCATGAGGTGGCTCTACCCCTTGTAATGTATTGTCACACACGTGGACCCTAATGATGGTTATTCGCTTCCAGGACCGGGGTTGGCACTGTTGCCTAATGCCGTTGGAAGACTGACACCTGTTTCCCCTCTGATGTCGCCTATGTCACATGCCCTCCTGGATCCACCTCTTCCTGCCTGGATCCCATATAAGCACCTCCTACTCCACATCACCTCAGTCTGATCTCGGTCCCCTGTCTGAATAGACATGTCACTTAGATCACATTTTCTTCTTTTTCCTCAGAGTACTCAGGAATCACCAAAGTGCTGCAATGTTTTTTGATTTACGTTTGTGTTCTTCTTTCAGTATGTGATATACATTGTAAAGACGCTAGGGGTCGCAGTTGCCCCTTTAAGACATATGATCAGGACACCAAGTAAAAGCAATAAGAAGTGTTTTTCTTTCTTCTATAAGTAATGCCCTTCAAGCACCACAGCCACCAATAAACAGGCAAGTAATCACTAAGCACAATAATAATAAACACGATTCTCTTTTGATCTCCTCCACCACACCTCCCAGCAAGCTTCATCCACCTCTTCCCGACTCCAGCTCGCTTGCTGGGTTCACAGCAGACCTTTATATAGTTCTTGACCCAGAAGTGCTTCTGTCCTTCCCACCACATGACTTGCCAGCACTTCCGGGTCAGATGGACAGCTCAAGTTTTTCGTCAGCCTCGAAGTACTTCTGGATTTCCGACTTCATGATTATAAGGGAAGCACGACTCCCCAGGTCCTTCCACAGCACCCCCTGGAGGCACCCAACAGGGCTGAGGTAGCGAACTCCAAGACCCAGGATGCCCTGTGGGAATCCGAGGTACCGCTACACTCCAGGGGAGCTGCCATCTAGCGTCTTTTGGGAGGCAGTGTCCAAAAGTAGCTGCCTTCCCCCATCCTATCATTCTCGGAGCGTCCCAACTGTGTTTGAGCTGCCAGTCGTCCATCACAGCATGCAGTTTCCATTTTTGTTTTTTATCTGCCTAGTTTACTGTAACTAAAATTCTTTATGGTAATTATATATATATATATATATTTTTTTAAGAAAACCTGTTCCATTGTTTTATGAATTAGCATTACAGGGTTGCTGGTGTTATATAAGATGATGTTTATATTGTAATTTATATAAAAGGAAAGTCATCTTAACCTCCTCCTACCCAAGAGAAGAATGCAATGCAATGAAAATTCCAAACATGGGCTCTAATATATTAAGGAGTACAAAAATGTAATTGTTATATCTATGCAGACGGTAACCCTAAAGAAAATAATTCAGGAGGGATGGCCTAAAGAAAGACAAAAATGTCCACTAAACATTTTGGAATGCTGGAATTGGCGAGATGAGCTGCGCCAAATCAATGGCATTGTCTTTAAGGGGGAGAAGAGAGAAGATCGTCATTCCAAAATCCATACGAGAAGACCTGCTACTGCGCATTCACGCCAGCCGTATGGGGATGGAGAAAAGTAAACAGAGGGCTCGAGACTTCTTCTTTTGGCCAGGTATGTGCAAGCAGATCGAGACGATGACTGGACAATACAGTAAATCACTTGCCTTGAACGACGTGTGTCCAATGCGATAGAACACCAGATCCCACTCCTGACACCATGTGATATGTTTTGCTGTCTTATTCTATTTAAAGGACTCAGAACAACAGGACGGCTTGTTGCATGTGTAGATTACTTCCTTCATATATTCCATAATATGTATAACAGCCCATAATATGCAGTTAATCCCATCAGCCTTACATTTAAAGTAATAGATACCTCTGCAGATGCTAAAGTAATGAAAGAAATAATACTAGAGAAGAACAAGGTCATCTAAGAGTAAATTAACACAAGTCATTTCTGGTGGAATATAAACTGTGTGAGTGGGGTATTGTGGGATAGCAGATGTGCTCTCACGGGTATTAAACACAACCACAAATTGTCTTTCAGATGAAATTCAACGCCAACAAGAACCAATGAAAAAGAAGACTGAAAAGTTGAGGAGCGACTGAAGGTAAGACGTGACAACTTTTTATCAAATAGGTTGTGAAAAGCTAATGTTCGATCGGCAGAATCCAGAAAAGTGCTATGGGAAGAAGAAATGGAATACCAGGAGGAAAGAAAGTAACATGTCCAGAGTGTGTCATGCTCTTTTTAATAGAAGGCAAATGAACAAGGTACTGTGGTGGGCTGGCACCCTGCCTGGGGTTTGTTTCCTGCCTTGTATCCTGTGTTGGCTCCAGCAGACCCCCGTGACCCTGTAGTTAGGATATAGTGGGTTAGATAATGGATGGATGGATGGATGGATGAACAAGGTAGGTCAGGGTCCAGGTAGGCATGCCAGTTCACCACCAGGCAGAATGAGACAAACACACACACACACCCTCATTTAAAATGGAAGCTTTCCAGAAGCTCATGCATTGCTAAACCGAAGCTGAATAAAATAAGGAATGACGGGAAAAGGAAAACTTGTAGCTAACTAAAGAGAACAAATGAAATTTTCAACTCTCGGCCTTCAGTCAACTAAATGTGAGTTGGCTCATGAAATCTGTGCATCTGCAAAAAATCTGGGAAATCTCCCAAGTCACAGCGCCAGGGATGAAATAAGTGACTGTCACAATCCCCCCACCCCCAATCTGTCACTTCAGAGCGGGCGCCATTTCTTTATCTGTGCCGTAGTCCCTTTGCCGGCCTTTGATGCCACCAAGCTGTTGATTCACACAGTGGGCCGTCCAGCCGCCGTCCAGCTTCATGGAACAGAGAGATAAGCGCCTGTCATGGCTCACAGCTACGGGACACAGAACTGGAGGTCTGCCAGCTGGGAGATTTGGATGAAGCACACACCCAGCATGGCAGTCATGGTAGCAGAACCATGCGTTCATTCAAGAGAACAAATGCGCCTCAGTTAATCGGCCGTGAGATTACGCGTTGTTTATTTAAATTTAATTCCAGGAACTTTCCAAAAGAAAGCCTGCATGTCATCAGGAGATCCAGTGTGATGTTTAGGACTTGACGTGTGGAGCATACAAGTGAATCATACAAATATTTCTAAAGCAAACATTTTTAGATACGCACTGTCTTTGCTTCATAGGTGATCTGTGGGAAGTTAATACTGCTTGAATAAAAACAAAAGGTGGAAAAGATACACAAATCCATAAAACACAATGCAGTTTTGACAATATTGGCAACTGTATGCATCTGCAGACAGACCTGGGGCCTCCTGTATAACGCCGTGCGTAGAACTCACACTATAATATGGTGTAAGCACAAAAGCGGGAGTGTGGGTACGCACAGAAAAATCCAGATGCAGGAATCTGTGCACACACAAACTTCCACGTTCTTCCGCTACATAAATCCCAATCAGCGTGAAAAGTAATGAATGTGCACGCGCCTGCAGTCCCGCCCCAACTCCTCCCAGAATTACGCCTCTTTGAATATGTAAATCGATATTAATAGCCCTTAAGCTCAGTGTTCTGTGAAAAGTCAATGGCAAAACCACAAGGAAAAATAGAACAATTTCAGCGAATACCAAGCGGAGGCAAAGAATAAAGTACTATTTGTTGGTTTAAACAGAGGTATAAACAAGAAAAGGAAGCTGATCGAGTGACATAGCGTGTCGGAGAAACTGGAAAGCTCAAGTTCTCAGAGTTGCACAGTGCCAAAATAAAAAAGAAGTTGTCAGATATCAAATTCGCAGTGAAAAGGCGAGTCGTAGCCCACCGTCTGAGTTTCATATGAAAGATTATTAAGGTACAGAGAAAAAAAAATAGGGACACGGTGGGGAAAAAGCACGAAATGTCAAGTTTAATCTCAAAATTTCCACTTTAATCACGTAGTTTATTTTGTCATTAAAGTAGAACATCATAAACTTCACCTTAAAATCGTTTAATTTACTAGTTTCTCAAATCCCATTGTAACTAAAGTAGCACGTTAAATGCTTTGTATTCTAAGTGTTCTTCTATGTGCTCTATGTGTGTGAATCACTACGTGCTTCTTAAACAGGCTTTCTCTTTCTCCGACAGGACACAGAATCCATTACATTCGTGATTTTACAGCTATCTGAATAATTTAAATACTGAGATGTATAGTGTCGACGATGCCAGGGGCGACGACCCGGCCGGGAGTGGGTGTGCGCCCATCTGGGATCACGTGGGGCCGCCATCCTGGTTGCTTTGGGGGCCACGGGTAGAGGGCTTGGAAGCCCAACCCTGTAGGGACCCGTGGTCACCGCCAGGGGGCGCCCCAATGCCTTGGGGACCCTGGACCTCAGCACTTCCACCACACCAGGAAGTGCTGGGGGGAAGAAGAAGAGGGACACCCGGAGAGCTTCCGGGAGAACAGCCGGCATTTCTGCCACTCTGGGGTGTGTCCAGAGGGGAATGCCGGGAACCACCTGGAGCTCATCCGGGAGCAGATAAAAGGGGCTGTCTCCCTTCATTCAAGGCTGGAGTCGGGTGGAAGCAGGACGATGCAGGAGCAGAGTGGAGGTGGCCCGAAGAAAGGCATTGTGTGTTGGCCAGGACATTGGGGACATTTGGGGGTTTGTGTGGCACTTGAATTGTAAATATTGTGCAAAATAAACGTGTGGTGGTGGAAAACAACATGTCCGCCTGTCTGTGTCCCGGCCGGGTCCACACTGGCATAGTTGGCAGGATTCTCTGGCCGTCTGTTGGCAGGGGACCTGTATCTAAAATAAATATTGTGTGGGCAGACAACCCTAAGGAGATCACGCTTGATTGCATGGAGGTATAAAACCACCCACTACTGAGAGCGCTGCTGCTGAGCCTAATTATACACGGAGAACGATGGGGAAGAAGTCCGGAAAAAAAAGGTCAGTCCCAGCTGGGTACAGCATCTGACGGACGCCGAGATGACTATGCCAGTGTGGCAGTAGGGGGCGCTAGAGCTCCCTTGAGCCCTCAGGTACCACTCCAGACACCGGATAAAAGTCCAAGACTTCTTTATTGTATGACAAAACATGCAGAAAGCACTCTCCACACTATTCATTTACTATATAAACACAATAATACTCTCCTCCTCGCCCAGACACTTCGCCCCTCTACCTCCCAGCTCAGCTCACTGTCTGGGTTTTCCCAGAGTCCCTTTATACACCCTGACTCAGAGGTGTTCCTGCCCAATCAGTCCACAGTTCCTTATTCCTTCCGGGTCAGGGTAAACAGTCCTTTTCTTCAACCCGGGAGCACGTAGTTTCTTCCAGTCACGTGACCGTGACGTACTCTCGGGTTATAGGGCACATATGAGCCCATGAGCCCCCTACAGCGACTCCCAGCGGCCCCCAGGGTATCCAGCAGGGCTGTGTATAAACACTACAAGGTCCATGATGCCCTGCTGGAACTCGGGGCACGATCCTGCTGTTGGGAGAGCTCCTCCTGGCGGCCTGGGGGTGAGGACCGGAGTAAGAAGCCGGCAGTCATCCACAATAGTTGATATCATTTTTATGATGATAGGAGTTAAAGCATGTTATTAAACATGGGAACACGGTGGCACAGTGATTGTGTGCGACCTTTGATGAAATAACTTATTGCAGCAGTCCTCTCTGTTTCAAACGTACTAACCTCCAATTCCTGTCCTTCCTTTTCTTTCCCCAAGTAACCGATCGCCACACAATCAGCTCTGTAATAGACGTTAAGCCATCTGTAAGCTTAGCGCCGATTCTTCAAAACGTTTAAAGAACATTGAAATATCTTCGTAGTACATGTTTAATTATTCTATCCTTAACGACACTCCCAGTGAAGAATATAGATTATTTAAATGAAGTTAAAGTTTTATGTGTATAATTTAACAAACATATTTTGCTGCATTTCACCTTAAAAATTATATTGTCATCATATGTAAATACGCGCTTTATAAAGTGGCCCAGGTTGTGCGATATTATAACTGTAGTGCAAGTTTACAGTGAGGTGATTGTACTTATAAGTCCTAACAGTTCTACAAGGAGCAATTGATTGAGTGCATTTAAAGTTCTTGGGATTAAACTGTTTGTGAACCGCGAGGTCCGTACAGGAAAGGCTTTAAAACGTTTTGCAGTGACTGAGACAGCGTGTCCTTAAAGCTGTATCCCGATAATTCTCTTTCCGATCAGCTGCTGCTGTGATTCACACTCAGATACAGTGATATCAATACTCCGAGTCGTGCAGTGAGAGTAATATGGAAAAAGATGATCCGCTGTGGCAACTCCTAACGGGAGGAGCTGAAAGAAGAAGAAGAAGAAGGAGAAGTGAGAGTAACAACGCTAAAGCAGTTCTGGTATTTGAATACTATGGCTGTTCCCTGGACCATTATATTGTTAAGAGTTAATTACAATCAGATGCATTACACTAATAAACAATATGCGGTTAGTTTCTGTGTATTAATAAAGCTGTGTCGTGAAAATAAAGAGTAATCACACAAGAACAGTAGCACTGCTTTGACGCTGGGTGCCGCCAGTTTGCAAAACCGAGCGGAGAACTTGCGTACGACAAGGTATGAGGTACCGTGGAAAAGTGTGTGGCTTTACGCCAAGTGTAGGTTTTATACATCGCGATTTGAACGTGGAAAAGTTCTTACGCAACGTTTATACATGCGGCCCCAGATCTCAACCCAATAGAGCATCTTTGGGATGTGGTAGAACGGGAGCGTCGTGCCCTGGATGTGCATCCCACAAATCTCCATCAACTGCAAGATGCTATCCTATCAATATGGGCCAACATTTCTAAAGAATGCTTTGAGCACCTTTTTGAATCAATGCCATGTAGAATTAAGGCAGTTCTGAAGGCGAAAGGGGGTCAAACACCGTATTAGTATGGTGGTCCTAATAATCCTTTAGGTGAGTGTAGTTAAGGGTTAAACTATAAAAAGCCCTTGCCTACATATTTTATTATTTTCCTCTTTGCAGCTGTAAACCACCAAATATCTTGCTGCTAAGTTTAAAAACTTTAGTCAAGGACACGGTGAACTCTGAGAAGGCTAAACAGGCCATTGTTTTAAGAAATGCAGTCACTGAGGCCTTCGCCATAAGAGAAACACCAGACGGGCCGCGTACTTCTGCTTGCAACGGCTGGGCCTCTGCCTCCCTGTCTGCCTGCCTGGACAGATGATGGATGACAAGTCAAGGAAAATATTAGTTGACTAGCTGAGTAAGGCTGTGCTGGAGAAAGACCGGACTATAGAGACCGTGGATTCTGGCACTTGAATCGGTTGTGCGTTAGCAGCTAAGCGAGTTTCTCTCTCCTCGGTGGTTTCATTTTGCCGACGTGCTCACCTCGCTTATGTATCAGCGGCTAAGCGAGTTTCACTTTGGAGACAGAGTCGCTTTCTTTGAGCTTCATGCTGTAGCCTCGCACTTCCGGGCCGGACAGACAGACAGACAGACACACACACTTTATATATATTATGGAACACAGTACGGGCACAGTAAGGTAGACGTCATTGGTTTTAAACCCACATACGTTTATTTACAATTCCTATGTACAAAGTGAGCACACAACCCAAAACTCCCCCAAAGTCCAGGCCTCTCACACAATGCCTTCCTCTCTGGCCCGCCTCCACTCCTCTCCTCTTCTCCGAGCTCTTACCTTCTTCCTCCCGACTCCAGCCAATGAATGGAGGGAGGCAGCCCTTTTTATAATCACCCGGATGTGCCTCCCGATTAGCTTCCGGCGGCACTCCCCAGTGTGGCGGAAGTACCGGCTGTCTACCCGCAAGCTCTCTGGGTGTCCCTGATCATCTTCCCCCCCAGCACTTCCGGGTGTGACTGAACTGCTGAGGACCAGGGCTCTCCAGGCATTGGGGTGCCCCTTGGCGGTGACCGTTATTTCTCCGAGTAATAATTTATCTTTCTTTGCGCTAATGTGATCTTTACTTTCTTTGTTTTGTCGTTTTTTTCTGCTTTCATATTCTGTCTCTCGCTCTGCGTGTGTTTCTACGAGTCTTTTGAATTCCACTTTTCATTTTCTCTAACTTGCTCTGCAGGTGTTTGGCCCCCTTTGTTTTTCCATCCCTTTATGATGTTTGACTTTGTTTTCTGCTCTTTGTCTTTTATTTCTGACCTCGCTTTGTCCTGCTTTTTTTTCAATGTCACCTGGTCCGTGGTGATTATTTTCCCTTTTTTGAGTAATAATTTCTGTTTGTGTGCGCTCCTGCGATCTTTACTTTCTTTTTTTTTATACTTTCTAATTTTCCTATTTTCATATTCTTTAACTTTCTCCACATGTGTATCGCTCCGGTTTTTTTTTAACCTTTCGAATTCCATTGCTTTCCTAATCTCTAACCTGCTGTCCATGTGTAGCACCAACGTCTGTGAACGTCTTTATGAAGTTCTACTTTGTCTTTTAATTCTGAGCCTGCTTTTTTTTTTATCAGTTCCACTTGTTCCAGGCTGATTATTACTTTCCTTATTTTCTGAATTTGCACCTCGATTATTCTTTTTCTTTTTTTTCTCTCCAACGTTTTTGAGTCTCTTTTCTCCACGTTGCTTTCTTCTTATCTTAGTCTTCGACGTCTCATTTATAACGTATTGTCCTTCTACGCTTCATATGCGCTGAGAGCCCTGATCTGTGTCTGCTCAAAGCCTCCTTTACACGACTGAGTCTTATTTATGTGTAAGTATGACGTGTCTTGTAAGAATCTCGTGTTCTACGTCATGGCAAGACGGTCCTGCAGGGTCAATCTCTTGGCAGAAAGTCTCATGTTTAAGGTCCCCACGAGATGCTCCGTGGCCAATCTCTTTAGTCTTGCAGGTCTTTTAAGTGTCTTCTGTGATCTTCATGTGAAGATCACATCTCGACGCCCTACTGTTTCTCTCCAGGATAATTTTTTTTAAAACAGAGAGAAAAGAAACAGCCTTTTTGTTTTAGAGGCGCAGTTGCCCAAACCTCTAGCCCAGTGTTATATGTGTGGGTTCGCCTGATTCCGACTTACTGGTGGGAATCGATTGATAAATGGAGTTTCGGACACCTGCACAGGATAAGGAGCAGTGTTGGAAAGTTTCAATCAGATGACAAATATTGGGTAAGCTGATGGACATTAGGTAATGGTAAAGATCAGCCAAGTGGGCATGATGAGCAGGACATCATGAGGCTGAAGGTATTGGTGAACTAACTAGAGGCAGGTCTACAGCTACAAGACAACTGGGAGTCAGATGAGGACGAGTAAGGAGTTCTATGATTAGAATTGTAATAAAAATACGGTTTGCCCATTTTTGGGCGCTCATTTCCCTTGATTTGAGTCCACATATGCGTCATTCTTGATTCTGCTGCCTTCCTGAGACTCCGTGTGCCTTCTTTGAGCAGCGTGTTTTCTGAAGGAACAACCTTGCCAGCTCAATGTGGCAAAGGCGCACACCATCTTGATATCTGTTCGTCACCCCATCTCAGTTTTAGCTTGGCTCATTACTGCTAACACAAGTCAAGTCAGTAGACCCCCCTTTGAGGTGGTGATCAATGACCAGCTAGCTGTCCTTCATGGACTCCGTTGCTAACGTCTCTAGATCTGTATAAGACCAGACCACATCTGACAGAGAGAGCAGCACAACCTCTGGTCCAGGCTTTGGTCTCGTCACATCTGGGCCACAGCACCTCTCTGCTGGCAGGTTCAGCCAGTGCGGTGGGCACATGTCACTCCTCTCTTTAGATCACCACACTGACTACCTGGAGCAGCATATTTTAAGTTCAAATCCTTGATGCTCACCAATGGAGTAGTCAGCAATCGACAACACAGGGAAACCCTCGACTCGCCAGGTTCTCAGTTCTGTCTCACCCACTCAGGTCTGCTGATGAATTATTTCTAGAGGTGACATGAAATCATCTCAGTCTAGACTCTTCAAGTTGCCCACCTCCATTTCAAATTCTGACTAGCTCAAAGTGTTTATGAGGCGTTTGAAGACTCTCTGGTTTGGTCACTTTCTGTGGTAATGGCTTTGTAACCATGGAATTGTAACTTGCTTGTCTTTTGTTCTGAGCTCTTCACTTGTGATGGTCACTTTTGTGCCACTGTCCACTAACCGGCCCCCAGACTGACGTCTACTCTCTCGCTTTCCATAAAAGCCTGTGCTATGCAAATAAATTGGGAATGTGGAACCGTCAAGAGCTCTGTGCACGTGACGGGCCTGGACGGTCACACCGAGGCTGCCCCCTTTATATAAAACGTTCAAACTGACATGGCGTCCGTTTTCGCTTTAAGCCCCGAGTCTCCTCATTCCGCTGCACATTCCGCCGTCCGCACTTCCCGCGCAGCAGGCAGCCCGCCGCTCTTCCCTCATTTGCATAAGTGCGCCAAATTTAGCTTTTCCCCGCCGTTCTCTTTGTCAAATGTCAGCGCGCGTTACAGACGCGGAGCCCCGGCTTTTGAAATGATCGGTGTCGCCTAGCAGCCGGGGGTTTTTTAAACTTTTTAAATGCCGCATTGAAGGAGATTAGCATTCGTGCATCGATCGGCTCGGCTCTGCGGCCCCATGTGGACCGGCAGTTTGTTCAGCTGTCACTTGTGTCACATGCGCGTGACAATCACAATCCCGAAGCCATTTAACATGCAGGAAGAAAGCGCCTCCAGCAGACGAGCGCCATTACCAGCGACAAACTCGTAAATTGCACATTTTACACCCATTTGCATTTTTATTTCCCTGATTACTGTCACTGTCCGGAAAAAGGTTGCAATTTGCAATAGTCGTAACTCTGCTAGATGTTTATTAATGTCACTTCATACCGCAATTAAAGCGTCGTGGCAGTGAAATGGAACTTTCCAGATGGAAAACAAGACCGCCTCGTGCATTCGCGGCTCGGAAAGAAAGAAAGAAAGAAAGAAAGAAAGAAAGAAAGAAAGAAAGAAAGAAAGAAAGGGCTGGCGGCAATGTAGTGCTCTGAGCGATTCAGACCGATGTGCAAAACAGAGGAGCCAGGCTTGAAAGGCGCTATATCATAGATCGCTAGATAAACAGACAGATAGGAAAGGGATAAGACGACTTGAAAGGTGCTATACAGTAGACAAATAAAGATATTTATTAGATAGTTTGAAATGACACCTAATCACTGACAGATACATATACAACATAAATAGATATGAAAGGCACTATATAATGCATAAATAGACAAATAAATATGAAAGGTGCTATATGTCGCATGAGGGCGACACGGTGACGCAGTGGTTAGCGGTGGGTCCTCCCTGCGTGAAGTTTGCATGTTCTCCCTGTGTCTGCATGGGTTTCCTCCTGGTGCTCCGGTTTCCTCCCACAGTCCAAAGACATGCAGGTTAGGTGCATTGGCGATTCTAAATTGTCCCAGGTGTGTGCCCCCTGTGGTGGGCTGGCACCCTGCCCAGGGTTTGTTTCCTGCCTTGCGCCCTGTGTTGGCTGGGATTGGCTCCAGCAGACCCCCGTGACCCTGTAGTTAGGATATAGCGGGTTGGATAATCAATGGATATATGGCACATAAATAAATATGAATAAAGAATGTCATATTAAAATATAATATATATTAAAATACATTGGGATGGATAGATAGATAGATAGATAGATAGATAGATAGATAGATAGATAGATAGATAGATAGATAGATGCTCTTTGTCATAGACAAATATATATGAAAGGAGCTACATAACAGATATATATATAAAAAACACTATACCATATATAAATTGACAAAGAGTGGGAAAGGTGCTATATGATAGATAAGTAGTTAGAAAGTTACAAGGCACTTTACAAGATTTATACAGATAATGTGAAAGATGCTATATAATAGACAAAAAAAATGTGATATACATAGATAGATATGTAATGTGCCATATCACTAATAAATGGAATTGGCAGTATATTAAAGATTAATAGAAACACAGAGATAGAAAAGGTGCTATATGAAAGATAAAAAGTACTTAAGCACGCATAAGAAGACATATATATATATATATAACTCTCTCTCTCTCTCTCTATATATATATATATATACAGTACACAGTATATATATATTTATATGTCACATAATAAATATATGTATAGAAAATAAATTGACAGAGATACAAAAGGTATCATATGATAGGTATGTAGAGATGCCATATTACAGATAGAAAAGACACATGCAAGACTTATATAGATAATGTCAAAGGTGTTATATAATAGGCAGATATGACAGGGAATATCCATAAAAAGACAAGAATGGCACCACAGGATATCCAGAGATAATAACAGTTCTATAATCATCATAATTATAGATTGACATGAAAGACATTATTGCATACATAGATAAAGAGACCGAAAGATATGAAAGGTGCTATAAAAAAGATAGCCATGAAAGATATAAAAAAAGAGAAGGCCCTGTTATAAAATAGATATTTACTGTTCTGATATCACTACACTTCATTCCCAATATCCATTTTTATCCACTGTAACTTTTACAAGTGTTTCTGGATATTTATGCGTTTATCATGTTATATTGCATGGTATCACACAGTATCTTTTATATGTTCCTGTCTATTATATAGTGCCTTTCTGATCTATCTATACCTGGCATGTTGCCTTTTGAATCTCCCAATGCATTTCACCTGAGCCAGCGCTTGCGTGTTTAAGTTGATGTGTGTGTCTACTTGTGTATTGTCACACATGTGCATTTGTGGATCACCTTAACTTCAACTTTGTTGTCATGTGTACTCAGTACAATGAAAATCTTATTTTGCAAGTCCTCCAGCAATAGACAAGAATACACAACAATAAACTAAGACAATAAAACGGGCTCATCTTTGGTAAGCAGCCCCACCACGTGACAAGAGGGGGCGCTGTTGCTGACTGTATCATTTCTTTCTTTTGCTGTAGCCAAGAGAAGATGCCCAGTTAGGGTAACTGATTTGTCCCCTTCCAGTCAGAGTAATATAAAAGTGAGACACTCACAGAAGGTGACATCTCATTCTGGACATCAATTTTGGAGAGAAGGAGCTTCAAACCTGACCTGACCTGGTAAGAATTCCCTGCTGTTGGCAGCTTATGTTCTGTTATTGCGCCATTGTGCTTTGTTTTTGTTTAATACCTCAGTTTGTCCTGGTTAATAATACGTATGTATAAGTGTGTGTTATTTACACATATAGAGTCTTTATAAACTTTAAAAACTATAAAAAAGTAGACCTTTACTTCTTTTGCTAGCCCTAAGGAAGCTGGGGTGTGCGTCTCGTGCGCAGGGCCACCTCCTGCCTTGTGTCCAGTGCTGCAAGGCTTGCCTTCCGCTTCCTTTGGCATTTTGCACACGTGGATGTCTGACTGGTTTTGAAATGTTGAAGAGCAGCACCCTCTGCTGGCAGAATGATGTAGTGAAACAATAAAAAACTGCGTCGGGCTGCAGCCAAAAAAAATGTAAAATGCTGCTGGTATTTCAGTTTTGTTGTATTTAATTTGTGTGTGTGTAGGTTTGAAGCTTTTGTTTGCATAAACAATTGTAAATATTGTATGTAGGTTTAACGATTTATTAGTAAAGGAAACAAACTGAGATTCTTGAGAAAGACAGAACTTCTTGAATAAAGGGCGAGAGCAGACATAAAGAAGTGAATTTTGACAATGATCATACTAATAATAGTAATCATAATCATACTAAAAATTCCTTACATTTATATAGCTCTTTTCTCATCACTGGTTGTGTTGGCAGTTAATGTCACATCAGGTATTTTGAGAAGAATTTTAATGAGGCATGTGGCACAGTGGGTAGCGCTGCTGCCTTGCAGTAAGTAAGGTTTGCTTCCCGGGTCCTCCCTGAGTGGAGTTTCCATGTTCTCCCCGTGTCTGCGTGGGTTTCCTCCCACAGTCCAAAGACATGCACGTTAGGTGGATTGGCAATCCTGAAGTGTCCCTAGTGTGTGCTTGGTGTGTGTGTGTACGTGCCCTGTGGTGGGCTGGCACCCGGCCTGGGGTTTGTTTCCTGCCTTGCGCCCTGTGTTGGCTGGGATTGGCTCCAGCAGACCCCCGTGACCCTGTAGTTAGGATATAGCGGGTTGGATAATGGACGGATGGATTGTAATGAGGCTGCCCTGTCTCCTGCTGAAGTCAAAGTGTAGTCTGCCATTTCTGAATATGGACATTTGCTCATCTCATTTAAAAGCAGGACAGTGGGGTGCGTCCCGTGTGAGGTTTGCATGTTCTCCCTATTTGTCTGTGTGGCTCTCTTCTTGGTGCTCAGGTTTGCTCCCACAGTCCATTGGTGTGCTTGCGCTGCTAAGATAAGTTCAGTCAGGTAGACTTTATTATCTCAAAAAAAAAAAGAAACATTTGTTTGCAGCAAGAAAGCACAAAAACATCAGGCATTGCTACTCTGATCCAAGCAAATAAGCAAAAGCAGAACAATTGAGCACACATGGACACAAACTCAAGAGAAGACACATTTCATTCAACAGCACAGTAATGGAAAAATGCAGAATGTTAGCATTTAGCAGCATCAGGGGATGCACAAGCCAGTGTGTTTCTTCGTGCCAGTCCCAAGTCCGGATAAATGGGGAGGGTTACGTCAGGAAGGGCATCTGGTGTAAAATCTTGACAAATCAATATGCAGACAAGATGATCTGCTGTGGCAACCCTAACGGGAGCAGCCGAAAGAAGAAGAAGAAGAAGAAGAAGACGCAGCATCAACTACAAGTAGCAGAATTCAAAACGCTTCAAGCACAAAGAATAAAAGACATCTTCAATGAGACGCTCTTCACCCTCGGAAACCGAAATCTACAGCCTGACGGCAGCAACTGAAATTAAAGAGAAAGAGGACGGCGTCCATCTGACAGAATCAAGTCGGCCTTCTTCCTAACTCGTTTGACACAAAGCACAGTGACAGACGTCGGTCTGCTGGAAACCAATCCGTTTACTGAGGAGGCAGTTCAGGGTGTGGTGGGTGCAGAGTTGGCTCAGACACAGGAAGCAGAGGGTGATGAGGGTGTGAGGAACCTCATTGGAATTGGCCGATGTTAAGAGTGGTGACCAGCAGGGGGCAGTGCTGGGGCTGCTGCTATTTTTAATATAAATATAAATGATTTAGATAGGAATATAAGGAACAAGCTGCGGTGGGCTGGCGTCCTGCCTGGGGTTTGTTTCCTGCCTTGCGCCCTGTGTTGGCTGGGATTGGCTCCAGCAGACCCCCTGTCACTCTGTAGTTAGGATATAGCGGGTTAGATAATGGATGGATGGACATAAAGAATAAGCTGGTTAAGTGTAGTGATGATACCAAGATAGGTGGATTAGCAGATAATCTGGAATCTGTTATATCATCACAGAAGGACTTGGATAGCAGACAGGCTTGGGCAGATTTGTGGACGATGAAATTTAATGTCAGTACAGTCGTGGCCAAACGTTTTGAAAATGACACAAATATGAATTTTCACCAAGTTTGCTGCCTCAGTTTTTATGATGGCAGTTTGCATCGACTCCAGAATGTTCTGAAGAGTGATCAGATGAATTGCAATGAATTACAAAGTCCATCTTTACCATGAGAATGAACTTCATTGAAAAAAAACACTGCATGTCAGCCCTGCCACAAGAGGACCTGCTGATGTCACTTCAGTGATCCTCTCGTTAACTGAGAGTGTCGATGATGACAAGGCTGGAGGTCACTCTGTCAGGCTGATTGAGTTAGAATAGTAGAGGAGATGAAGGCTTCAGGGCACCCAAGAAAGTCCAGTAAGCGCCAGGGGTGTCTCCTAAAGTTGATTCAGCTGTGGGCACCACCAGGGCAGAGCTTGCTCAGGAATGGCAGCAGGCAGGTGGGAGTGAGGCAAAGATTTTTGTAGGATGGCCTGGTGGGCATCAAGAAGGGCAGCAAAGAAGCCAAGAAAAACATCAGGGACAGACTGATATTTGACTGCTGAGGATTGCTGGGCTAAAGTCATTGTCTCTGATGAATCCCCTTTCCGATTGTTTGGGGCACCCGGAAAAATAAAAGGTGAGTGGCGCTACCATCAGTCCTGTGTCAGACCAACAGTAAAGCATCCTGAGACCATTCATGTCAGCAGAGAGAGTGCAGGGCTCACTCACAATTGGGCCTAAGAACACAGCAGCCATGAATAAAAAGTGGGACCAAAACATCAACCAAGAGCAACTTCTACCAACCATCCAAGAACAGTTTGGTGACCAACATGATGGAGCACCGGGCCAGAAGGCAAAAGTGAGAACTGAGTGCCTCGGGGAACAAAATAAAATTGAAATTTGGGGTCCATGGCCAGGAAACTCCCCAGACCTTTAATCCCATTGAGAACTTGTGCTCAAGAGGCGGGTGGACAAACAAAAAGCCACCAATTCTGGGCCCAGAAGTTGATTGCCAGACAGCCTGCCAGGGAGAATTGCAGAGGTCTTGAAAAAGAAAGAAGGGCCAACACTGCAAATACGGACTCAGCGCATAAACTTCATGTCATTGTCAATAAAAGCCTTTAAAACTTCTGAACTGCTTGTCATTCTACTTCAGTGTACCAGAGAAACATCTGACAGAAAGATCTAAAAACACTGAAGCAGCAGACTTTGTGAAAACCAACACTTGTGTCAGTCTCAAAACCTTTGGCCACAACTGTAAATGTCAAGAATTACGCATAGGAAGTCAAAATGCGAGGTTTGAATACACAATGGGTGGTCCACCTTATGAGAAGGATTTAGGAGTCGTAGTGGACGCTAAGCTATCGACTTCCCGACAGTGTTCAGAAGCAACTAAGAAGGCTAACAGACTATCAGGTTAAATAGTGCCTTGATGTGTGCAGTACAAGTCACAGGAGGTTCTGCTCAAGCTTTATAACACACTGGTGAGGCCTCATCTGGGGCCTCATGTATAAACGGTGCGCACGCACAAAAATGTTTGCGTACAAACGTTTCCACATTCAAATCACAATGTATAAAACCTAAACTTGCCGTAAAGCCACGCACATTTCCGCAGTACCTCATACCCTGACGTATGCAAGTTCTCTACTCGGTTTTGCAAACTGGAGGCACCCAACGTCAAAGCAGTGCTACTGTTTCAGTGTGGTTTCCATTTCTTTTTCAGATCTACATCCCTGACGCGGCTTTATAAATACACTGAAATTAACCGCATGCTGTTTATTAGTTTAATGCCTCTGATTGTAATTAACTAGTAACACGGAATGGTCAAACCAACCTAAATACCATAACTGCTTTAGCGTTGTTCCTCTCACTGCACCTTCTTCTTCTTCTTTCAGCTGCTCCCGTTAAGGGTTGCCACAGCGGATCATCTTTTTCCATATTAGTCTCAATGCACCACTCGGAGTATTTATATCACTGTATCTGAGTGTGAATCAAAGATCTACAGAAGCTGAGAAAGTGAATTATCAGGATACAGTATCAAGCACACACTCCCTCAGCCATGCACACAGTCTATTTGAACTGCTTTCACACAACAAACGCTTCAGAGCCTTTCCTGTGCGGACCTCGCAGTTCATAAACAATTTCATAACAAGAACTCTAAACGCACTCAGTCAGTCCATCTGGTTCTCCTTGTAGAACTGTTAGGACTTATAAGTACAATCACCTCACTGTAAACTTGAAATACAGTTATAATATTACACAACCTGTGCCACTTTATAAAGCGGGTAATTACATTTGTGCTTGAAAGTTTGTGAAGCCTTTAGAATTTTCTATATTTCTGCATAAATGTGACCTAAAACATCATCAGATTTTCACTCAAGTCCTAAAAGTAGATAAAGAGAAACCAGTTAAACAAATGAGACAAAAATATTATACTTGCTCATTTATTTATTGAGTTAAATGATCAAATATTCCATATTTGTGAGTGGCAAAAGTATGTGACCCTTTGCTTTCAGTATCTGCTGTGACCCCCCAATAACTGCAACTCAACGTTTCCGGTAACTTCTGATCATTCCTGCACACCGGCTTGGAGGAATTTTTGTCTATTCCTGCGTACAGAACAGCTTCAACTCTGGGATGTTGGTGGGTTTCCTCACATGAACTGCTCTCTTCAGGTCCTTCCACAACATCTCGATTGGATTAAGGTCAGGACTTTGACTTGGCCATTCCATCACAATTACTTTATTCTTCTTTAGCCATTCTTTGGTAGAACGACTTGTGTGCTTAGGGTGGTTGTCTTGCTGCATGACCCACCTTCTCTTGAGATTCATTAATGGACAGATGTCCTGACGTTTTCCTTTAGAATTCTCTGATATAATTCAGAATTCATTGTTCCATCAATGAAGGCAAGCCGTCCTGGCCCAGATGCAGCACAACAGGCCCACACCATGATACTCCCACCACCATGTTTCAAAGATGGGATGAGGTTCTTATGCTGGAATGCAGTGTTTTCCTTTCTCCAAACATAACGCTTTTCATTTAAACAATAAAGTTCTATTTTGATCTCATCCGTCCACAAAACTTTCTTCCAATAGCCTACTGGTTTGTCCACGTGATCTTTAGCAAACTGCAGACGAGCAGCCATGTTTTTTCTGGTGAGCAGTGGCATTCTCCTTGTAACTCTGCCATGCACACCATTGTTGTTCAGTGTTCTCCTGATGGTGGACTCATGAACATGAACATTAGCCAATGTGAGAGAGGCCTTCAGTTGGGGTCCTTTGTGACCTCGCCGACTATTACACGTGTGCCTCCCTCTTGGAGTGATCTTTGTTGGTCGACCACTCCTGAGGAGGGTAACAATGGTCTTGAATTTCCTCCATTTGTACACTTGTATCTGTCTGACTGTGGATTGGTGGAGTCCAAACTCTTCAGAGATGGTTTTGTAACCTTTTCCAGCCTAATGAGCATCAACAACTCTTTTTGTGAGGTCCTTAGAAATCTCCTTTGTTGGTGCCATTATAATCTTCCACAGACATGTGTTGTGAAGAGCAGACTTTGGTAGATCCTGTTCTTTAAATCACACAGGGTGCCCACTCACACCTGATTGGCATCCCACTGACTCGAATTTCACCTTCAAACTAACTGATCATCCGTGAGGTTCACATACTTTTGCCACTCACCAATATGTAATATTCGATCATTTTCCTTAATAAATAAATGACCAAGTATAATATTTTTGTCTCATTTGTTTAACTGGTTTCTCTTTATCTACTTTTAGGACTTGAGTGAAAATCTGATGATGTTTTAGGTCATATTTATGCAGAAATATAGAAAATTCTAAAGGGTTCACAAACTTTCAAGCGCAACTGTGCATATGATGACAATATCATTTTTAAGATGAAATGCAGGAAAATATGTTTATTATATTATATAGATAAAACCTTAACTTTAACTACACTGTGCCGCAGTGATAGCAAGCCGCTGGCGCCCTGTTCACGGATTGTTCCTGCCTCGCGCTGTATTGTTGCTGGTGCTGACGCGACACTGGAAGGATAGATGGATAGAATAATTAAACGCTGTCAGGGATGCCAGGGGCCATGACCCGGCCGGGACGTCATGAGGGACCGGATGTGGGTCTGTGCCCACCCTGGATCACATGGGGGTTGCCTTCCGGGTTGCTCTGGGGGCCACGGGTACAGGGCATGGAAGCTCCACCCTGTAGGGGCACTTGGTCACCGCCAGGAGGCGCCCCAATGCCTTGGGGAACTGTTACCCCAGCACTTCTGCCACACCAGGAAGTGCTGGGGGGAAGACTTTGGACGTTACCCAGAGAGCTGCCGGGAGGACAGCCGGCATTTCCGCCACGCTGGGGCGTGGCCAAGGGAGGAATGCCAGAAACACCTGGTGCTCATCCGGGTACTGAATAAAAGGGGCCGTCTCCATTCATTCGAGGCTGGAGTCGGGAGGAGGAAGGACGAAGCACAGAGGAGCTGTGGAGGCGGCCCGAAGGACAAGGCATTGTGAGGCCAGGACTGTGACTTTGGGGTTTGTGCACTATTTAAACTGAACTGGGTCTGTGTGACCATTGCTAATATTTGTAAATATTGTAAATAAACGTGTTTGTGGGTGACATGAACGTGTCTGCCTGTCTGTGTCCGGGTCAACTTCCACAACGCGTACTACGAAGATATTTCAGTGTTCCTTAAAAGTTTTGAAGAATCGATGCTGTAAGCTTACAGATGGCTTAACGTCTGTTCCAGAGCTGATTGTGTGTTGATTGGGTATTTGGAGAAAGAAAAGTAAGAACAGGAATTGGAGGTTAGTACGTTTGAAAGAGACAGGAGTGCTACAATAATGTATTTCATCAAAGGTCACGCACGGCGCAGCAAGCATCTTGCGTGAGACATGAACAATCACTGCGCCACCGTGTTCCCATGTTTAATAACATGCTTTCATTCCAATCATCATGAAAATGATATCACGTATACATCTCAGTATTTTAATTATTCAGAGAGCTGTAATATCACGAATGTCATGGATTCTGCGTCCTGTCGGAGGAAGAGAAAGCCGTTTTAAGAAGCACGTAGTGATTCACACACACAGAGCACATAAAAGATCAAATACAAACGAAAGCATTTAACGTGCTACTTTAGTTACAATGGGATTTGAGAAACTAGTAAATTAAATTATTTTAAGATGAAGTTTATGATGTTTTACTTTAATGACAAAATTAACTACGTGATTAAAGTGGAAATTTCGAGACTGAAGTTGACATTTCGTGCTTTTTCCCCACTGTGTGCCTTTTTTTTTCTCTGTACCCCAGTAAGATTTCATATGACACTCAGACGGTGGGCTGCCTTTTCACGGCAACTTTGATATCTGACAACTTCTTTTTTAATCCGGGCACTGTGCGACTTTGTCAACTTGAGCTTTCAAGTTTCTCTGACATGCAATGTCACTCGATCAACTTCCTTTTCTTTTTAATACCACTGTTTAAACCAACAAATAGTACGTTTTTCTTTACCTCCACTTGGTATTCACTGAAATTCTTCTATTTTCCTCATCCTTTTCCCTTTGTCATTTCACAGAAGGCTGAGCTATTTATATTCATTTGCATATTCAAAGAGGCGTAATTCTGGGAGGAGCTGGGGCGGGACAGCAGGTGTGTGCATATGTGTTACTTTTCATGCTGACTGGGACTTGTGTAGCGGAAGAACGAGTAAGTTGGTGTACGCACAAATTTATGCATCTGGAATTTTTTGTGCATAAGCACATTTCCGCTTTTGTCCGTATGCCATGTTATAGTGCGAATTCTACGCACGGCGTTATACATGAGGCCCCAGAAGTCCTGGGTGCAGTTTTGGTCTTCAGGCTACAAAAAGGACATAACAGCACTAGAGAAGGTCCAGAGAAGAGCGACTTGGCTGATTCACGGCTACAGGGGATGAAATTTAATGTCAGTAAATGTAAAGAATTACCCATAGGAAGTAATAACGTGAGGTTTGAATACACAATGGGGAGTCAGAAAATCGAGAGTCCACCTTATGAGAAGGATTTAGGAGTCATAGTGGACTCTAAGCCAGGCATGTCAAACTCACTACCATCGGTGGGCCGCTTGACTGCCATACGTGCATTAGCACGCCGCACTTATAACAAACACTATTATACAAAGTTACTGTAGCTTTCTTTCCAATACTGAAAACTTTAAAAAATGTAACTCTTAAAGTTTAAAGTTTAAAGAAATGCAATTTATTTCCATACACTCTCCGTACAACAGCGTACAATTAGATTCTTAGCCTCTTAGCTAGGTCCTTATATTATTATATTATATTCATTGCTTATATAGGAGTCTTACAGTGTGAGATTTATTTCTTTTGTCCCGACACTTGGCATCTCTTGTTAGTAACCAGTTTGTCAATATCAGGCTTGAAATCTTGTGCAGCTGCAACTTTTATGAAGGATCAAAGGTGCTCGACGGTAAGTCTTGAGCGATGTCGGGTTTTGGTGGCTTTCATTAACGAAAACAATTTCTCACAAAGTTAAGTGCTTCCGAACATAGACAATACTCTCAATGCCAACTTACGGATCTGCATATACGAGGGTGGCAGGTAAGCATACAAGCCTGGCACACCAACTTCGTTGTATTTTGCCTTCAGAATAGAATCTGGCTGCAGTTCAATCAGTTTCATTTGGATATTCTCAACGTTGTAAGAGAACAGCGCAAAGTCCTGTTCGTGTGGACTGAAATTGCGAAAACACTCAGTGAGTTCATTGCTCAGTAATTCAAGTCGGAAAACAAATCCTCCAAAAATCAAATTTTACTTTACTAGGTTTACTTCAAAGTTAATATTGTAAAATAAGCCGATATGCAAAAAGCCACTTGACCTACACTAATTATAGAAACTCAAATTCACAAAAATCTGTTAATAAACAACTCACCAATTTCTCGCGTTCACTTCAGATCTTCAGCTGTAGTCTGCACTAACTGTTCGTTACAATACTAGCACAAAATTACATAAAACTAGAGCACAAAAATGTGAAAATATGCGGTCTATTACTACTCGTGATGGTCAGTTGTGCCCAGTGGCCAGTCTCAGCAGCCCAACCAGTAGTGTAGCCTAGCAGGGGCAGCTCTAGGCTTGTGGTGGCCCCTTCACATGCAATTGTCAATATGGTATCTTATGCATGGCGGATGGCCATGTCCGTTGCGGACACTGCATAGCCGCCTCGTGCTCATGACACGTTTCTATATGCGCGTGTCCGTAACTTGAAAACCAAGTGGCGGCCCATGATATTCTCATTACGGCAGAACATTATAATACTACATTTAGCTTACTGCTCCGAATCTAGCGACATTAGTAAATACAGCGTACTAATTAACAAGAAACACAATGTTTTTCGGCGGCCACATTGCCATCAGCTATGTCGTTATTTTCTCTTTCTGTTTAATATTCAATATATATTGGTGTGGCGGCCCTGTGCAGGTGCACAGTTTGCACATACCTAAGGCTGCCACTGCTGCAGCTTAGCACTTCAGTTGTGGCGTTGCGGCTCATTAACTTTGGTCAAGGCTCGTGGCTATACTAGCAGATGACGTTTCCGGTACCATAATGCCATGGGAAAACGCTCATTTGTCAGAAGGCAGAAGTAAGAAAAGTCAATAAGTAACGCCGAAGATAAAGAATGATTCAATCACAAACAATAGTAATCATTTTGTACAAGTTCAGTGCTAACTAGGATCTGTCAGGTGGGCCGCACAGATTTCTGTTGCAGGCCGCATGTGGCCCGAGGGCCGCGTGTTTGACATGCCTGCTCTAAGCTATCGACTTCCAGACAGTGTTCAGAAGCCATTAAGAAAGCTCACAGAATGTCAGGTTATATAGCGCCTTGATGTGTGGAGTACAAGTCACAGGAGGTTCTGCTCAGGCTTTATAACACACTGGTGAGGCCTCATCTGGAGTCCTGGGTGCAGTTTGGGTCTCCATAAAGACACAAAAGCACAAGAGAAGGTCAAGAGAAGAGCAACGAGGCTGATTCAGGGCTACAGAGGATTAGTTATGAGAAAAGATTAAAAGAGCTGAGCCTTAAGGAGATGAAGAGGAGACCTGATTGAAGTGTTTAAAATGATGAAGGGCATCAGTCCAGTGGTTTGAGATGGTGACTTTAAAATGAGCTCATCAAGAACACGGGGACACAGCTGGAAACTTGTAAAGGGGAAATTTCATACAAACATTAGGAAGAGAACCAAAGACACATGGAATAAGTGACCATGTAGTGTGGTAGACAGTTTAGCGATTTTCAAAAGTGGACTTGATGTTATTTCAGAAGAATTAAGTGGAGAGGACAGATGAACTTTGTTGGGCTGCACAGCCTTTTGGAGGTAACGATAGTTAAGTATGTTGGTTTGCTTTCCATATTAAAATACAGCATCTATCTTAGGAGTATAAAAGGGCTAATAAATGTCAGAAACCTGTTCAGACATATCGGGAAACCAGATGAAGGTCAAGTGAGGAACAAAGACAAGGATGCACCAGGAGAAGGTTGACGCCACATTCCAAATATACTAAGAGGTGACTAAGAGATCAGCAGATGTCCTGTAAACAGCAAGACTGGACGGTTGTCACATACACCGACATTTCAAGAGTGATGGTCAAACCTAAAGGTAGAAGAAGAACAAGAGTGCGATAAAATAGACTTTTATTTTAATAAGTCATTTGGGTGTAGACCAATGAGCCAATCAGAGTAAATGTATCCATCCATCCATCCATTATCCAACCTGCTATATCCTAACTACAGGGTCACAGGGGTCTGCTGGAGCCAATCTCAGCCAACACAGGGCGCAAGGCAGGAAACAAACCCTGGGCCGGGCACACACTCACACCCACACACCAACCACACACTAGGGACAATTTAGGATCGCCAATCCACCTAACCTGCATGTCTTTGGACTGTGGGAGGAAACCCACGCAGACACGGGGAGAACATGCAAACTCCACGCAGGGAGGACCCGGGAAGCGAACCCTTAAGGGTCTCCTAACTGCGAGGCAGTAAATGTATGCATTATTATGTAAATTCAGTTGTTTATAAAATGGACCTCTGCCCTTATTATTATTTTGACTATTCCGCTCATTTTGTGACAGACTGCTGTGATAGATGTTCCCTTCCTCTTCAGTATTTGCTGTAAGAGTGCGTAGAGGATGCAGTGGACAAGTGTTCTCCTGCCCGGTTTCCGACTCAAAGACGTTTTTATCAAACTTCTCCTAGTAGAGGGTTGGTTTCCTACTTTGATTTCTACCACACGTGTCCTTGTCCCGATTGTTCTGATGTACTGCTGCTTTTTACCGTGTTCATGTGTGTCTGTCTGTTCACCCTGCGGTGGAGTGATGACCTGTCCAAGTGTTATTCCTGTCTTCCACTGCTGGGATCGGCTCCAGCTGCACAGTAACCCTGTTCACTGATTAGGAAGGGGAATACAAACCTCAACAAGAACATGGTGGGACCTTGGTAAGGGCAAATTCTGCATGTCAGAATGTTTCTCTTCACACAGGGAACCACAGAAACATGGAATAAATGACCGAGTTCTCAACTTGATGACCAAACTCTACTTGGTGTTATTTGGGCCAATCTGAGTGAGTAGAATTGTTGTTAAGCTGGAGGAGGTTAGGACTGTCTAGTGTTATAAATAGCCACTCTTTCCTTTTGTTACTTTCTTCCTGTTAAGCTATTAATATTGTCAGGCAATTTCAGTCCCTTTCATGTATGACAACACGCTAGAGAAAGGGCTGGCCATCTTTGTTAGGCTGGGATGTACTGCTCTTAACAGAATACACACAAATGGTCTAAACACTAAACACACCGGAACAGCGAAAAAGAGACGTCCTGACTCGGCAGCTAAAGTCGTACTGCGGCACAAAGCAGACATCGTATATATAAAGTGTGTCTGTCTGTCTTTCTGTCTATCCGGCCCGGAAGTGTGAGGCTACAGCATGAAGCTCAAACTCACTTAGCCACTGATACACAAGCGAGGTGAGCAAAATGAAACCGCTGAGGAGAGAGAAACTCGCTTAGCTGCAGATAGACAGGGGGGACGAGCACATCCACAAAACGAAACGAAAAGAGAGCCTCACTTAGTCGCTAATGCACAACCAATGCGATTGACTGATTGATTGTCGTGCCAGAATCCATGTTTTCTACGAGCCAGGGCTTTTTACAGCACAGGCTTACACAGTGTGGCGGATGGCTGGCAGCTCAACCCTGTCGGGACACCCCATGAAATGGAAGGATGAGGGAAGGAAGCTTTTTCAGGACAATGCCTACCCCAAAACGCTAGATGGCAGCTCCCCTGCAGTGCAGTGGTGCCCCGGGACTGGAGTTCTATCTATCTATCTATCATATAGTGCCTTTCACTCTATCTATCTATTTATCTATACCTGTGCCACGCGCCAGTCCAGGTAAGATTGAGGAGATTAGAAGGCTTAACGCGTGGCTCAAATCTTGGTGCAGGGTAGAAGGGTATAGGTTTATGGGGCATTGGGACTCCTTTTGGAACAGATGGGACCTGTTCCGCCGTGACGGGTTACATCTGAACCGGAGGGGCACCAATGTATTGGGGAGGCGTATGTGTAGGCTAGTCGAGGATTGTTTAAACTAGGGAATGGGTGGGCAGGGAGTTTAGGACAGGCCAGATTTAGATCTATACATGGAAGAACAAACAATGGTGTAGAAATAAAAATGCATAGTAATGTAAATTTTAAGCAAACACGTAAAGATAGAAGGATTAACACATTAAAAATAGCTTGCCTTAATGCTAGAAGTATCAAAAATAAGGTAAGTGAGTTGGAGTTGTATGTAGCAGAGCACAATTATGATATTATAGCAATAACGGAAACCTGGCTAAATAACAAAGATGGGGATGAGTGTAACATAGAGGGATACACATTTTTTAGGAAGGATAGACAGAACAGAAAAGGAGGTGGGGTTGCTGTTTATGCCAAACAGGAATTAAATGTAAGTCATCTTCAGTTGGATGATGAGCCCCATCTTAGTGAGGACATGTGGCTTCGCCTGGAAAATATTAGGGAAAAAGGTCTCATTTTAGGAGTGTGTTATAGACCACCCAATTCAGACAGTAATTTCAACACACATCTTTTAGTAATATCAAAAGGCAAGTTTACAGGGGATATTATAGTCATGGGGACTTTAATTATCCAAATATTAACTGGGATAACCTTACAGATGGAGGAGCACAAGAGCAGGAGTTTTAGAAGTAATCAGCGACTGTTTTTTAACACAGCATGTTAAAGCACCAACAAGGGGTGAAGCCTATCTGGATTTAGTATTCTGTAATAATCAGGATAGAATTGAGGGTGTAGAGGTGATTGAACCACTAGGGTCAAGTGACCATAATGTAATACAATTCTCAGTATTTTGTAAGAGTACAGATGCAAAGACTAAAATTGTTAAGTTGAACTTTAGTAGGGCTAATTTTGAGCAGATGCGACAAAGTCTAAGTAGGATAGACTGGGATAAGCTTTTAAATGTGGAGACGGTCGAGGAGCAGTGGAACAGGTTTAAAATGTTTTACATGTAATGCAGGACAGATACATACCTAAATTTGGAAGTAATAGGAAACTAAAAAATCTCCACGATGGATTAATAAAGATTTAAAAAGAAGTTGCAAAGGAAAAACTGCTGTATAAGGCATATAAGACTAATGACTGCAAAGAGAACCGTAGGCGTATGAGAACATGAGGGCAACCATTAAGAAGGATATCAGAGAGGCTAAAAGACAGTTGGAGAGGAATATAGCAGATAAGGCGAAAGAAGACCCCAAGAGATTCTTTCAGTATTTTAGTAGTAAAAGAACAGTTAAGGAGGAGGTCAAGTTCATCAGGAATAGTAAAGGGAATTAAAAGATACAGACAATGAAATAGCAGATGCCCTAAACTTACATTTTTCTGAGGTGTTTACAAGTGAGCAAGTGGATAACCTGCCAGAGGTAAACACAACTACTAAGGAGGTACTGAGGGATTTGGAAATTGTAGAGGGAGAAGTGCTGCTCAGATTAAATAAGATGAAATCAAACAAATCACCAGGCCCAGATAATATTTATCCTCGTGTTCTTAAGGAGGCTAGTGAGTACATATATAAACCCTTGACACATATTTTTAGGAAGTCACTGTGCACTGGAGAGATTCCAAAGGACTGGAAAATGGCAAATATCATCCCATTATATAAAAAGGGTGACAGGGCAGATCCAAGCAACTATAGGCCAGTAAGCTTAACAAGCATCACAGGAAAATTAATGGAAGGAATTATTAAGGATAAGATTGAGCAACACATGACAAGGACAGGAGTTATTCTGAACAGTCAGCATGGGTTCAGAAGGTGGAGGTCGTGTTTTACTAACATGTTGGAATTCTATGAGGAGGCAACAAAAGGATACGATCAAAGTGGAGCTTATGATATTATTTATCTGGACTTTCAGAAAGCATTTGATAAGGTGCCACATGAGAGGTTGGGCATCAAGTTAAAAGAAGTGGGAATTCAGGGTGATGTTTTTAGATGGGTGCAGAATTGGCTCAGACACAGGAAGCAGAGGGTGATGGTGCGAGGAACCTCATCAGAACTGGCTGATGTTAAGAGTGGTGTTCCACAGGGGTCAGTGCTAGGGCCGCTGCTATTTTTAATATATATAAATGATTTAGATAGGAATATAAGTAACAAGCTGGTTAAGTTTGCAGATGATACCAAGATAGGTGGATTAGCAGATAATTTGGAATCCGTTATATCATTACAGAAGGACTTGGATAGCATACAGGCTTGGGCAGATTTGTGGCAGATGAAATTTAATGTCAGTAAATGTAAAGTATTACACATAGGAAGTAAAAATATTAGGTTTGAATACACAATGGGCGGTCGAAAATTGAGAGTACACCTTATGAGAAGGATTTAGGAGTCATAGTGGACTCCAAGCTATCAACTTCCAAACAGTGTTCAGAAGCCATTAAGAAGGCTAACAGAATGTTAGGTTATATAGCACGATCTGTGGAGTACAAGTCCAAGGAGGTTATGCTCAACCTTTATAATGCACTGGTGAGGCCTCATCTTGAGTACTGTGTGCAGTTTTGGTCTCCAGGCTACAAAAGGACATAGCAGCACTAGAAAAGGTCCAGAGAAGAGCGACTAGGCTGATTCCAGGTCTACAGGGGTTGAATTATGAGGAAAGATTAAAAGAGCTGGGCCTTTACAGTTTAAGCAAAAGAAGATTAAGAGGTGACATGATTGAAGTGTTTAAAATTATGAAGGGAATTAGTCCAGTGGATTGAGACTTGTATTTTAAAATGAGCTCATCAAGAACACGGGGACACAGTTGGAAACTTGTTAAGGGTAAATTTCGCACAAACATTAGGAAGTTTTTCTTTACACAAAGAACGATAGACACTTGGAATAAGTTACCAAGTAGTGTGGTAGACAGTAAGACGTTAGGGACTTTCAAAACTCGACTTGATGTTTTCTTGGAGGAAGCAAGTGGATAGGACTGGCGAGCTTTGTTGGGCTGAATGGCCTGTTCTCGTCTAGATTGTTCTAATTGTTCTAATTGTTCTATCTATTTATCCATCCATTATATAGTGCCTATCTATCTATCTATCTATTATATAGTGCCTTTCATATCTTTCTATCTATCTATCTATCATTCATATAGTGCCTTTTGTATCTATTTAATTTCTCTATATTGTGAAAGACCGAGGCCTCTGTTTGTTTTCCTAGATTTGATTTTTAATGGGTTAGAAATTGATTTTACAAATGTCTGTTTTATTTCTGAAATAAAACACAACAAGAAACTTAAGAATAAGTGAACAACTGGGAATTTACTGTTAGACAGGCAAAACTAGTGATTGTACAAACGAGACTAAACAAGGAGAGAAACCTCCTGGCCAGTGATGTCCTGCTGCTGGACTTGTAAAGCTGAATAAGCGCATCATAGTCTCATTAATGAGGTCAGATGTTTTGTGATCTACGGGAAGTCAGGCACATGCAGTGCTCTGTTGAGGAGGGCAGGTTGGCGATGACCTGCTGGGTGTTAAAAATGCGGGGGAGGCTTCACTGTTCTCTGTTCATATTATTATTGATATTTGTTAACCATCAAAGTGCATTTTTTTCTGAATATTTCACAGAATCTCTTGAGGTTATGTGCAGAATAGCAGATGTGTAATGGGAGAGGAGTGGTGGTGTGTTGAAACGAATTCTAATCTAACAAACATTTGTCAGAATTTGATGTATGAAGTAGGAGGCACATTCAATAGTGGAGAAGTACGAGTTTGAAATGAGTGTTTGTGATGTACGACTATTATAAGATATGTGGAGAGGGTAAGAGGTGGGAGGTGCATGAAGCTCGTTTGAGTGAAAAATTGAAAGAAAGATTGGAGGAGATTTGTTTAAGTGCCTGTTACTAGTAAATATTTCGTTTTTGTGTTTTACCTGGATAACTGAATTAAGATCATGTCTGCCTTTCGTATCTATTTATCCTTCTAAATATATTTATATCCAAGTTAAGATGCAGATTAGAAGCCAATTAAAAGGGTTTTAAAACATTCATGGCCGTGACAACTTCAGTTTTTGTCTTTGTGGTATCACCTGTAAGTTGTGTAGATAAGATTTCAGTTACCACAAGGTGCCCGTTTCCTTAAAGACACGGTCATTCTGCTGCTTTTTAAAAGACTGGCGTCCCGTCCAGGAGTCGTTCCTATTCTTCTCCGATCCTACGTTCGTACCAAGAGGTTTAATGGATGGGTGGACATTCAGACAATTTAGCAGGTAAGGTGGCTGAAAAGGTCATTTAAATGCAGGAGAATAATAAAAGAACACAAATAAGAAAAGCATTTATTCCAGAGGTTATTCTTTTTTAACTAAAAATAAAAATAAAATGATGCGAAAAGCAAACAAGACCAAGACGTAACCGCCAACGCGGGCCCCCAACAGCGGCTCGTTTTTGCACAGCTGCATTGTCCGCACGTGGGTTGATTTAGCCAATGGCGTTTTAGCGTCTGCTCAACATCACCTGGGTTCTTCCATTCTCCGCTGCTTAAAGAAGGTGACCAATCAGAGCGCTCGTTTATTCTTTGTTTGCCGTCAGGCCTCAGCACTGATATCAAGCAGCGGCGTCACAGAGGAGAAAGCGAGCAGGCGGCCCGGGATATCACACCGTACGTTTGAAGTGTTCCGCATCGTTCAGCATGCCAGAGCCAAAGAGTGCGCCCGCGCCTAAAAAAGGCTCCAAGAAGGCAGTGGCGAAAAGTCAGTCGAAAGGGGGTAAGAAACGCAGGAAAGTGAGAAAGGAGAGCTACTCCATCTACGTGTACAAGGTGCTCAAGCAGGTGCACCCCGACACCGGCATCTCGTCCAAGGCGATGAGCATCATGAACTCGTTCGTCAACGACATCTTCGAGCGCATCGCCGGGGAGGCGTCCCGCCTCGCGCACTACAACAAGCGCTCCACCATCACCTCGCGGGAGATCCAGACGGCCGTCCGTCTGCTGCTGCCCGGAGAGCTGGCCAAGCACGCCGTCAGCGAAGGCACCAAGGCCGTCACCAAGTACACGAGCTCCAAATGAAAAGCCAGGACAGTCCGGAGTTCCCGTATGTGCTCTCTTGGTTACGGACGGCATTTTGTCTTTTTGTTTTAAACTGATCAGCTGCGGTGGCGTCACTTAAAAATCACATTGTCTGTTTTTTAAAGCCTGCCGGATGGCCGACACGAAGCTTTCCACAATCTCCGCGCTTTTTCCGTTCGTTGAGTGCCGTGATGCGGTGTGTCGGTGAGCCCCGTGGGGCTGGTAGCGGTTTCTGTGCCGGGACTCTTTAGGACCTCGTCCGTTTATTGTTCTTAATACTAATAATGATAATGCAATACTATGTGTAATACCAGCATATCCTATTTTTATTTTGTATGTAGAAAATGTTTAGTCAATAAAGAATATTTTAGTGGCTTCTAACTTACTGCCTGCTTATGCTGTTTCTTATCAGTTATGGCTGATTAAAGTTTGAGTTCACGTAAGCTGCATAATACTGGTGACAAATTTAAGGATTTATGTGAGGCTGTAATAAGCAAGAATGGTTGTCAGATATTTTATAATATAAAGGTGTGCTTCAGTTTAAATTGTCATTTACTAAACCGCTGGGGGTACAGAGCCAGTCCCAGCTCGAATGGGTTGCAAGGCAGGAATAAACCTTGGATAGGGTGCCAGCCCATCGTAGGGCAAACACACACTGGTGCCAGTTTAGCTTCTTTTCACCTGACCTGAGAGTCTTAGGGCTGTTGGAGGAAATGCATGAGAACAGGTAGAGCAAGTCCGCAGCAATGCCACCTTTTTTCCAATTGCAATAAAAATGTGTCCTTTGTCACCATCTGCTGGAGGTCTGTAGAGGGCCAGTAAAGGTTGTCGTACTTTTAATCGCTGACCTTTGAAATTGTCTAAAGCAGGGGACCTCGCAGTCCTGGAGGACCACTGTGGCTGCAGGTTTATGAGCACCCTGTTTGTGCTGCTAATTAACTTATGAATGAATTTTTGATTCGATGGTTTAAGATTTGTTCCCCTGAATTTCTACATCGTTCATCTGAATTGCTTCATTTCTTTCCTTAAATGGCACCCAAACAGAAATGAAATGTGAAGTGAGGGAGCCGACAGGAGACCAACTAAGTCAGGGCCTCAAACTCCAGCCATTTTCACTCCAACCAGCTGCTTAATGAGGTGCCGAGTCTTGTTGGTGGTTCAACTCGTGTTTTTATTTTTGTGGCTTGTTGCTGCTCTCGTGGTGCATTAGCAGATATTTCTGAAATTGTGGATTTTCTCTTTTCTAAGAGTTCTGTTAAAATGTTTGTGGACCAGAGCAGATCCGCGTTTCTGAGACCTTCAAATATTGTATGATGGACACCAGTTTTGGCTCATTTTGTGTATCCTTATTTGGCTACTAATTAAGGAAAAAAACAATTAAGGGGTCTGAGTCTTCAGGAGCAAGTTAATTAAAATGACTTCAAAAGAAGTTAATTAGCAGCAAAAACCGATCACCCATTTGGAAAAGGGTTAGAATGAAAACCTGCAGCCACAGTGGTCCTCCAGGACCGGACTTAGTGACCTCTGGTCTAAAGCAGGGGTCCTCAGTCCCAGTCCTGGAGGGCCGCAGTGGCTGTGGGGTTCATTCCAGCCAGTTTTCCCCAATTAGAACTCCATCCTTGCTGATCATGAAACTTGGGTGTTTAACTCTATGGCTTGTTAGCACTTTCATTCATCAAAGGCAATTTTTAATTACATTGTAGATCAGGGGTCCTCAATTAGTGTTGGTGGGCCACAGTGCCTGCAGGCTTCTACTTCAACCAATTTTTATATTTTAATTATAGCCCATTAATTTACTATAGGGTGGTCCAGATCTAATTATGTGGTTTTCATTACGCTAGAAGGTAAGTTTATTACATAGAAAATCACCCGAAAAATCCTGGACCATTGAAGTGTGCAAACTGATGACCTGAAGAATAGTCTTCGTGCCAAACTGGAATCGTCCCAGCATAAATCAGTTATCCAGACTATCAGGATCTGCACCACCCTGTACTAAAGCAGTTTGTTTTTGGGCTTCATTTTATTTCTCTTGCCGGTTACTATTCTGAACCCTTAATTGCCTATTTGTTTTAGCAGCTGCATTTAAATTTGCAATCGTTGCCTGTTTTGTTAATCAGACATTAGTAATAAAGTGCAGAGAACCAATAAACCAGCAGCTCTCCAGCCAGTGTGCTTCCTTTTAAACCTGTGCTTGTGCACCATTAAAAGTGTTTGTGTTTTAAAAAAATATTTAGAAATAAATGAGGGGGGAATTGGAAGGAGTTTGAAGTTGAATTGTGTTCTGCCCACAAATCCCATGGCTGATGCTCTCCGGTAGAGAAACTCAACAGCACAATTACAATTACTCTTGGATGAATGAAAGCACTGACAAGGCCAAGGCCTTCAGTTAAACACCAAGGTTCATTAGCAGCAAAGCCTGAGTTTGAATTGGGAAAACCTGCGGCCGTCCAGGACTGTGATTGAGGACCCCTGGTCTGAAGCAATAAAAGTGTTTCAAATAAAACTTCAATTGTGCATGAAATGATGACATTATAAAGAATAAACTGACAGGTGTCTTTAATGATCGGTTGTGCAGACCCCTTAATGGATACGAGGGGTTAAAGTTTTCACAAAACTTTGAAAATCTGTCTGTGTGTATCTCGCTCTCTCTCTCTCTCTCTCATATACAGTGGGATGCAAAAGTTTGGCCAACCTTGTTAATAGTCGTTATTTTCCTGTGTAAATCGTTGGTGGTTACGATAAAAAATGTCAGTTAAATATATCATATAGGAGACACACAGTGATATTTGAGAAGTGAAATTAAGTTTATTGGATTTACAGAAAGTGTGCAATAATTGTTCAAACAAAATCAGGCAGGTGAATAAATTTGGGCACCACAAAAAAGAAATGAAATCAATATTTAGTAGATCCGCCTTTGGCAGAAATTCCAGCCTCTAAATGCTTCCTGTAGGTTCCAATGAGAGTCTGGATTGTGCTTGAAGGTATTTTGGACCATTCCTCTTTACAAAACATCTCGAGTTCATTCAGGTTTGATGGCTTCCGAGCATGGACAGCTCTCTTTAACTCACACCACAGATTTTCAATTCTATTCAGGTCTGCGGACTGAGATGGCCATTCCAGAACGTTGTACTTGTTCCTCTGCATGAATGCCTTAGTGGATTTTGAGCAGTGTTTCGGGTCGTTGTCTTGTTGAAAGATCCAGCCCCAGCGCAGCTTCAGCTTTGTCACTGATTCCTGGACATTGGTCTCCAGAATCTGCTGATACTGAGTGGAATCCATGCGTCCCTCAACTTTGACAATATTCCCAGTCCCTGCACTGGCCACACAGCCCCACAGCATGATGGAACCACCACCATATTTGACTGGAGGTAGCAGGTGTTTTTCTTAGAATGCTGTGTTCTTTTTCCTCCATGCGTAACGCCCCTTGTTATGCCCAAATAACTCCATTTTAGTTTCATCAGTCCACAGCACCTTATTCCAAAATGAAGCTGGCTTGTCCAAATGTTCTTGAGCAGACCTCAAGCGGCTCTGTTTGTGCTTCCTCTTCATCACTCTCGCATACAGCATCTCCTTGTGTAAAGTGCGCTGAATGGCTGAACGATGCCCAGTGACTCCATCTGCTGCAAGATGATGTTGTAGGTCTTTGGTGCTGGTCTGTGGGTTGACTCGGACTGTTCTCACCATTCGTCGCTTCTGTCTGTCCGAAATCTTTCTTGGTCTGCCACTTTGAGCCTTAACTTGAACTGAGCCGGTGGTCTTCCATTTCCTCAATATGTTCCTAACTGTGGAAACAGACAGCTTCAATCTCTGGGACAGCTTTCTGTATCCTTCCCCTAAACCATGATGGTGAACAATCTTTGTCTTCAGGTCATTTGAGAGTTGTTTTGTGACCCCCATGTTGCTACTCTTCAGAGAAAATTAAAGAAGGAGGGAAACTTACAATGGACCCCCTTAAATACTCGGATTCTCCTGTGTATGTAGGTCAGGGTCAGTGAGCTTACCAAGCCAATTGGAGTTCCAATAATTAGTTCGAAAAGTTTGGGAATCAATAAAATGACAACGGTGCCCAAATTTATACACCTGCCTGATTTTGTTTGAACAACACTATCTGTAAATCCAATAAACTTCATTTCACTTCTCAAATATCACTGTGTGTGTCTCCTGTATGATATATTTAACTGACATTTTTTATCGTAACAACCAACGATTTATACAGGAAAATAATGACTATTAACAAGGTTGCCCAAACTTTTGCATCCCACTGTGTATATATATATATATATATATATATATATATATATATATATATATATATATATATATGTATGTTGGGGAGGGAGACAAGACGTGATCATCTCAGAAGACAATTTAAAGTCCCATGAGAGACACTTTCACTTGCTCCCAGCTCTTAAAACAATAACGAGTAACAAGCAAAACGCGCAGCTCGCAGCAGATGATCGTACCACTTCACCTTGCGGGCATTCAGCCACCCTAACAACCCTTCACAACGCGAGCAGCAGAGACACGAAGTGGCAAAAAGGACATTGGCTGTACAGGCTTTAAAATGATCGACGGGCAGCGCAACAGCAGCTGCCCCCCCTTCACAACGTGAGCAGCGTCTTACATCCTGTGAGAAAGAGATGTAACCACGCCCGGGCCCGGAAATAACAGACAAGTATGTTTTTTTTTTTCTTTTTTCAACGTCACGCGAGACAAGTTAATCGGCCATCTTTTAAAACAAGTCCACGGACATCTAACCAAGCAGTTGTTGGATTGCTTTTGGCAGACACGCATCATGTGCTCCCAGCTCTTAAAACGACAACATGCGACAAGCAGAACAGGCAGCGCGCCAGCAGCAGAAAGACAGCAGATGATCCGACGGCCTCTCCTTAGTGTGCGTTCAGCCGTCCCCCCTTCACACCGCGAGCAGCGTTCTGTCTGCCAAGAAAGAGATGTAACCACTCCTGGAGCTGGATATAAAGGATTGTTTTTACAAAAGTAAAAGTGAAAATAATACATATGTAACAATTCCCATGAAAATAACCAATCTCTTTAAATTGTATATCCGGTAAACCAAACCCGGGGTGGGCGAGTGAAGCGAGCAGGGGGCAGAGCCCCTTAGTATCTCTATAAAATCCTGAGCCTAAAAGTGCAATGGTGATTTTTTTAATATCATGATATTTGTCAGGCTTTAAATCGGACTTCTTTTAAAACCTACATATATATGTTTGGTATCATTCTTTTCAGAATTCATCGAACTTTCATGTGATGTTGTGAGATTTTCAGATTCTTATTCTGTTTTTAAATTATAAACTAAAAAATATCAAGAAAGTTGTGGTTCATGGATCGTTTATTGCGTCTCTTATACTCATTGAGCAAAGTGGACCTCAGTTTAACAGGAATACTCCAATCGATAAGAGAGGAAATATATTATTCTCATTTCATGATTTTTACTCTGTTAAAAAATAATTGTTCTTTTACATATTTATAGAATTTTGTGATTTTTGACTCCAGTAAATCATTTTTCTTTTGTACATTTACAGATTTTACTAATATTTTGGCCACAACTGGGGGTTGTGCTCCTCTCACCCCTCTAGTAAATCAATAAGGGTATTTGTAATTTCGGCACATGCAGTGTTTATTCTCTGCAGTTTCAAGGTTGCTGATCCTGACTAGGGTGATGAGTTTGATATTTGATTCTTTACGTGTGGTCCTGGCCTACTAAAAGAAAATGCGATAAGAGTAATAAATAACGGCGTCTGGATAAGTTGCCCCCGGTAATTTTCACCAATTACACACACATTTTCACCATCACTATATTTTGCCCTGGTATTTATGTACATATCTATAATTGCATTTAAAAATGTAATAAACCTTACTCAACATTGAAAATAAAATAAAAAAATCACTTAGGCAGTGTTCTTATACGACTCACAGATCAACGTGTTCTTCTGTAAAATCGTCTGGATTCGTTTAATCGAAATAAAAATTTATATATGTTTACAGAGTGTTTCTATGGAAGCCGAGAGAGGACGTGCAATGTCATTTTTTTAAAAATTGTCTCCTCGAGATAACAGACTAATTTTATCATAATCTCGAGAAAACAAAAATTTGTTTTCTTGAGAACAGAATAATTTTATCGCGATGTTGAGAAAACTAAACTTAACCTTTGCTCCTGGCATGAGGCTGGCTTAGATTGCGATGCCCATACAGCTGAAGTCTTGCTAACCGTCTTCTTAAATGATGCACACTAACGTTATTTTCTAAACTATGGCATAAATGTATTTCAGCCTGCCTCAGCCCTCGATTGAACAAATTTGTGACGCACTGATCAATACAGTTCTGCTCTTCTGCCATTCCAAACAGGTCGTGGCTTCAATAAGCTAAACATTAAATGTTAGATACAATTATTTCGTAATTTTGAGAAAACAAGTTCTTTTTGTTTTATCGAGGTCTCAATGAAATTATTCAGTTATTTTTTCTCGAGATTGTGTTAAAAGTAATCCGTTATCTTGACAAAATAACAATAAAAAAATAACGATATTGCACATCCTCTCTCAGCTTCCGTACGTTTCATTTAAGTGATACACTATTGCTAACTTTTTTTTATCATTGTGCTACAAAAATTTTTAAATAAGGCAGGTCAGTTTTGAACGCTGAGAACGATTATTCACTTTTTATCTAGAAACTTCCAACACTCAAAACGTCTGGGCATCAGAAGTTACTGGGGTGGGGGAGAAATATCATGGGGCAAAATTTCCATAAACCGGCCATGACAGATGTGTAGGTGTCACTTCAGACTTCAGCATTACAAGGGTACTGACTACAAACAGGCGGTTGGTTTTGATTGTTGATCTTCTAGTAGCCCCTTCTAGTAACCCTATGGACAGAGGGTGTCAAATGACACGTTTCTGTCACAACTGAGAATATTTAGACTTTGAGATTGAAGCTCACCTCTGAATGTTTCCGATATCTGACGCAGCTCTTCGTGTTTAGGATGTTCTTGTACCTCATGAAGTAAATCCTTACAAATTTTTATTTTTTTTATCAACGCCCCACGGTGGGGCAGCTGACACTCATTCAGACTTTGTTTTTGTTTTTTTTTTGTTTTGTGCTCAAGATGTAACGAGGGGTCTGTCACACCAATGTAACGAGGTTTCCCAAAAAAAAATCTGAATCTGTTCCTCGGAGAGTTGCAGTCAGGATGGCAGACTGAACGGTCCTTACAGATGACAGTTGTGACCCGCTGGCCTGGTGACTTTAAGCAGTTGTTCAGAGCTGATCCCTCCGGTCAGGACGTTGAACATCTCAGGGTCTGCAGTTCTTGAGGCTGATCCTCCAGTTAGCTGTGACCCCCCCAGTCTTACTGAGATGCTGAACCAGCTGAGGGTAGTAAAGGCTGCAGGGGTCTCTTGGTATCCGGGGTGAACTTCTCCAGGCTGGTGGTCAGGCTGTCCTCCAATCTTAGCTTCTGTTGGGGAGATGGGCATCATCCCAACTGACTGGACAACGGGACTTGTCATCCCTAACTGGGAAGGGTAATAATATACTGGGGGATACCACTGCTCTCTGTGCCAGGTAAGGTCCTTGCTAGGGTCGTCCTCTATAGGATCCGTGATCACTTGCTCACCTACCAGCGATGGGAACAGTCGACTGCATCCTGGCACTGAGGGTTCCCATGGAGTGCAAACACAAATATTGGCAGAGTTTCTTTGCAGCCTTTTGTCGATTTTCGTAAGGCGTTGGACTCGGGATCCCCTCGAGGTTACTGAATATCATGGCCGGCCTGTACACTGGTACTGTGAGTGCTGTGCAGAGTGAAGACAGAACCACTGAGTTGATTCTGGGGATCGTCAGTGGTCTGTTCTGCTCCAACTCTGTTTACTGATTCCAAGGACTGGGTGGTGGGCAGGGTCATGGGGTCCAATGGCTATGGGGCATCTGTTGGTGAAGAAGATTCAGGGATCTTGACTTTGCTGATGAAGCTGTGATCTTCACAGAGTCAATGGAGGCTCTGATCGGTGATCTCGAGAGACTGAGTGAGGAGTCTGAGTGTCTGGGCTTGTGAGGGTCCTGATAAAAACCAAAGAGCCAGGCCTTTAATGACCTCTTGGGCACAGCCATCAGCAGTGTGTCTGTCTGCAGAGAGAGTGTCGACCTCATCATCGAGAGGTTTACTGACCTCGGCAGTGACATTCATGTGACTCTTCCTGTGACGTTAGTAGACAGATTGGGAGAGCATGTGGGGGTCATGAGGTCGCTGGAAAGGGGTTTGTGGCGCTCCTGATGTCTCTGGAAAAGGACGAGGGCACAAGTCTTTAGAGTCCTGATGCTCCCTGTTTGTGAGACATGGACGCTATCCAGTGACCTGAGTCCAAGATTGGACTCCTTCATGTGTGTCTCTTCAGAGAGTCCTTGGGTGCTGCTGGTGTGACTTTGTGTTGTTCACAGAGTCCCAAATGAGGCACATGATCTGCATTGTGAGGGAGCATCAGTTACGCCATGTGGCACGATTACCTGATGATGATCCGGCTCAATGTTTAGGACCCGAGTGGCTGGACCAGGCCCAGGTGTCGCCCACGTAACACCTGGCCATGGCAGATAGAGGGCCATTTCTGGAGGGTAGGACTGATAGATAGATGATAAATAGATAGATATTTTATTAATCCCAAGGGGAAATTCACAAAGACTGGACTGCGTGTCTGCCTGGGAGTTGCAAACCAGGATCCTATTCATCGTGTGGTGGGTGTGGCGAGGTGCTGTACCAGTGCCTGCTCCCCAACCTGACCTGAAAGTCCCTTTGATCTTTTTATTGACAAGTCTTTAACTCTGATTACTTTTTTTCTTTCCTTTTTCCTCTGGCATATTTTTTTTAACAATAGATTCTGTTATTCATGGATGGTATTTCTACAGGGGGTGGCTTTTTATTACTTGTATTCCCTCCCCTTGTGTCCCAGCCCTATGGTGCACTTTGTGTTCTGCTCCATTTTCACGTGAGCTCCATTATATTTCAGTCCCCACCTCTTCTTTCTTTATTATTATTATTACCACGTTTCTTTTAACTTCACCCGTTTGTTTTCTGGTATAAATCTTGCAATCGATATTTAACCCACTTCCTATTATCGAAATAACTTGAAATCTTGCACACTTACTCACTTCTGATGACAATACATGAATGAATAATCCACGTTAATTAAGAAATGAAATTTTCATATGAAGAACAGTTAAACATTTCACAATAAGATGGCACTAGTAACAGATAGAAATATTAAAGGAAGTGTCCATCCATCCATTTTCTAACCCGCTGAATCCGAATAGGGTCACGGGGGTCTGCTGGAGCCAATCCCAGCCAACACAGGGCACAAGGCAGGAACCAATCCTGGGCAGGGTGCCAACCCACCGCAGGACACACACAAACACACCAAGCACACACTAGGGTCAATTTAGAAACACCAATCCACCTAACCTGCATGTCTTTGGAGTGTGGGAGGAAACCGGAGTGCCCGGAGGAAACCCACGCAGACACGGGGAGAACATGCAAACTCCACGCAGGGAGGACCCGGGAAGCGAACCCGGGTCTCGGAACTGCGAGGCAGCAGCGCTACCACTGCGCCACCGTGCCGCCCTAAAGGAAGTGTTAAAATATTAATTACAAAATTATACTAAAAAAAAAACCCAAGACTAAAAAGTTGAAAATAATATATACAGTTGAACCTCGGTTTGCGAGCATAATTCGTTCTGAAAATGTGTTCACAATCCAAAGCACTTGTATATCAAACCAAATTTCACCATAAGAAATAATGGAAACTCGGATGATTCGTTCCACAACCCAAAACTATTCATATCAAAATGATTAATACAAAATATAAAGTAAAAATACATAAAACAAATTAACCTGCACTTTACCTTGGAAAAGAATCGTGGCTGGTGTGAGTGAGTTTCTAAACTCTTGTGGGATTCCACCCCAGAGAGAGGACACATGGAAGAGCGTCCCGAAGTGACCGCAGGCACCCAGCGCTGTAACAGTTCATCGTAAAAAGCATATCCGAAAAGATCGTGGTCACGCTATAAGCACCTGCCGTTGATGGGTGATACAGCAAATTATAAATGCGCAGGGCACAGGATTACTTGGCCACTAACCTGGGCATGACCATGCCTGACTGCTGTGTCTGTGTGTGAGTAGAGTGGAAGATCCCGCTCCAATAAATAACCGCGCTGTTCCTGTGCCAAGCTGAATAAAGCTGGTGTCGCTAAATTATTGAGACTCAGCTTGGTGTTTTGGGGAGCAAGATGGGGACTCACACATTACAACACACACACACACACACGGTCACCATGCTATAGTAAACAGTATACGCTTGTACGGATGACGCTAAATGAGACCGAGAATGGGAGAAGATTGCCCACAATCCCGTAGCGAGAGAGAGAGAAGAACCACCAGCTCAGTTGTGATCACGTGACACTCGGCAGACAAAGAGTATACGGACTACTCGTAATACAAGACTCAAAAGTCAAAATTTATTAAAAATTTTAGCTCATCTTGCAAAACACTCACAAACCAAGTTACTCGCAATCCAAGATTCCACTGTATATCAAAAAATAGGTTTTAAAAACCACGCTTGCATTAAGTTAAAAAGTATACAAAAAAGTAAAAAATAAGTCTGTTATACATCACTCGTAAAATAAAAGTGTGGGTGCTTTTCATTAATCAACATGCAAAAAACACTTCTTAAAATTTTAGCAAAAGCACCCACACTTTTATTTTATGAGTAATGTATGACAGACTTATTTTTTATTGTTTAATACACTTTTTAACTTAATATGCATGTGATTTTTATATATATATATATATTGTTTATATATATGTGTGTGTGTGTGTATATCTATACTAATAAAAGGCAAAGCCCTCACTCACTCACTGACTCACTGACTCATCACTAATTCTCCAACGTCCCATGTAGGTAGAAGGCTGAAATTTGGCAGACTCATTCCTTACAGGTTACTTACAAAAGTTAAGCAGGTTTCATTTTGAAATTCTACGTGTAACGGTCATAACTGAATCCTACTTATGTACATATATACATGCATAGCCTGCAGCTCGGTCACCGTGTGAGGCGGAGTTGCGTCCCCCATCACCACACCTCCCACATAATTGAGTGCCTGCCCATATAAGGCCATCTGTCAGCAGCAATCCAATAGACACACTGCCGCTAAATATTCGCGGGTGAAGGACTGTGCTTATGCAAACGAAGATGAGATAGTCAGGGATAGAAAAGTGTTTGGCACAAACTCGGCGATAGTGTGTGAGAAACTCTTAAGTGCCGGGTCTGAGCTAACATTAAATAAAGCCGTGGACATCGCAAGATCGCATGAGATAGCACAAGCACAGCTGAGAACCTTCGGTGCATGTACTCCGAGCGGCTCACGTGAACTGACTGTGAACGCAGTACGCAGACAAAAAGCAAGAACTCCAAAGAGTGCTGAGCAAAAAATGCATTACACAATTGAGAAAGCAGCAAAAGAATATGAAGCGAGTGACGCATACAAGCATATTCATTAGTGCAGCTACAGCGGAAACAAAGCACGGTGTAAACCTTAAGTTTAAATTAAGTTCATAGACACGCTGCCGCTGGCGTTTGTCATGCCTATGATGAATACGATATTCGCGAGATACAAGTTTAATGAGAAGACGCAGGGTATAAATGAGACTTTTGATCACTTTGTAACGGAGTTAAAATTGCTGTAACGGAGTTAAAATTTCTGGTGAAGGACTGTGCTTATGCAAACGGAGATGAAATAGTCAGGGATAGAATAGTGTTTGGCACAAACTCAGCAAAAGTGCGAGAGAAACCTTTTTACGTTCATAGACACGCTGCTGCTGAATATTCGCAAGCAAATCCACAACTTAATACCGGGAATGCCTGTTGAACATCTTAGATTCACGAGTACCGATTTGGGTAGTGATCACTTCGATGAATGAAACCTGTTATCTTTACAACGGTTGACAACGAAGATGAGATGGTCAGGAATAGATTAGACAAACACGGAATGTAACTTGAACACAACACATCCTCCAAATACAAACCTGATTGAAAGAAATAATGATAATCAAATACTTGATGACAGCAACACTCATAACACTCACAAAACAATTACATTGACAATCATATTACATTATTTTTAAAATGTTTCCTTTTTTTTCATAACTTCTTTAACACACTACTTCGCCGCTGCAAAGCGCGGGTATTTTGCTAGTATATATATATATATATATATATATATATATATATATATATATATATATATATAGTTGACATTAAGCCCATTACAATAACGGGCGCTAGAACAGTAGTGCATAAACATTATTAGGAATAGTCTATATTAAATGGCAAGGGGCCTTGACCTCATTCTGTTTGTTGTCTTAATTTTTTTTGTCAAAAATGTTTTTGCATGATACGTATATGATAATACACAATTTCTGAAGAAGATATTTAGGAAAAATGTTCTATATTTTTACCTCATGAAATGTTTCTATAAAATTTCATTATAGACAGCATTTCTTGTAAATATTCTGTCCGAGTTTGGCAACAGTTTGCCTTGTTCAGGACCATCTACAACCTTGACAACAACATCTGGAAAATGTCTAACTCTCGATAATGCAACATATAACTGACCGTGGCTGAATGCTGGCTCTGGCAAGTAAATGACAACTTTTTCTAAGGTTTGCTCTTCTGAGTCTTTCTCATTTAGCGTTTTTCTGACGTTCATTTTCTTTTTCTTCAATCGATCTATTTGCTCGTATTTTTCTTTGTCTTTCAGCCTTTCTTTTGTTGATGTTTACTTGTTCAGCTGACTGTTCTTCCAGGAGATGTTGCTTATATAGGATTTGATTGTCTGTGTCTTTTGTCTTACTTGATGTGTCCTTTTTTTTGGGCGGCATGTTGTCAGTAGATACGTCCGTAATATTTTCTCTTACAGTAATACCAGCTTGTATGTGGCTGTAATATGCGTCAGTGTATTGTGTGTCTTTTATTTTCTCTCGCAGTAATACTGGTTTGTATTTCTGTAAAATACCTGTAATTTTCTCTGACAGTATTACTGGCTTTGATGTCCGTAATATGACTTTAATTTTCTGTCACTACAGTGGGCAGTCAGAGTGTCCCCAGCAACTGATGTAATGTATGGTGTGCAGCTGATAATCGTGCCTGTGGCATCTCCCTAGCAAGTACTGTGCAGTTCCCCAGCAAGTATTTTAATCTGTGCTGGTGTGCAGCTGATTACTGTATGTGTGGCGTCTCCGCAGCAATGGATTTTATGTGTGCGGTCATGACTACCCAATCAGCACTCCCCCCAGCAATGATGCCCTTTATTTGCTTATCATGCGCGGCCGCGGCTAGGCCAGTGTGTGTGTTCCAGTGTGTGCGCGTCCATGGTGCCGTGTGCATGGGTGTGGCACGGCCCCGCGCATGCGCACTTCACCAGAAGACACACACACGGACACCTGGACGCACACAGGGGTTTCATTAAAGAGGATATATATATATATATATATATATATATATATATATATATATATATATATATATATATATATATATATATTATATGTGTGTGTGTGTGTATATATATGGATATATATGGAGTGCATTCTGCACTCATTGCAACCGCTTGATGTCTTTTTTTGGTGGTCCTGAGAGGAGTGCGTTACAGTCATCTAGTCGACTAAAAACAAAAACGTGGACTCATTTTTTAGCATCTTGTAAAGTTATAAGAGCTTTAACTTTTGTTATATTTCTTAAGTAAAAAAATGCAGATCTAGTAATTTGGTTAATATGCGATTTAAAGATTAGGTCGGAGTCGATGCTTAGCCCTAATTTGTTTACCTCTGCCTTGACTTTCAAACCTAAAGGATGAAGTTTATTTCTAATACCCTTGGCTATATCCACTTTTGCGACTCACTAAGATTTCTCCTTATTTAGTAGTTCAAAGAATGTTAGTTTTTATGTTGATCAAAGTTCTGTCTCAAAACTGCTTTTGCAAACTAGTTTAACATTGTTAGCCAGTCCGAAAGAAACCGGTTTGAAAGCAATCATAGTTGTCTCAAACTCAAAGGTTATTCAGAAATGTTGAATTACGTAAATCTCACGGCTGCCACATACCATTGCATGTCCATTGTATGTTTCACACTTAGAGGTTTTAATCAGGAGAACGCTGACGGATCAAATAAGTCAAGTCAATAAATGGATCTATTTCCTAAACTGTGACCCTGAAAAACCTTTTAAAATACACAGAGATTAATATTGTTTCACATGTATACAGTTTTCTGGTGGGAATCTTCTTCTTTGCCTGTTTATAAAAGGTATAAGAATGCCACGTGGGCACACAGCCAATCTGTGGGAGCCAAATTTCTGGCTGGGTTATAGGGGAACAAATACGTATTTCTCTCAATGAAATGCAAATCAATTTATAACTTTTGTCATTTGTTTTTTCTAGAATTTGCTTGACATTCTGTCTCTCTCCATTAAAATGAAACTACCGCAAACATTCGAGACTCATTTCTTTGTAAGTGAGCAAACTTACAGATTCAGCAGAGGATCAAATACTTATTTCCCCAGACAGAACCACAGAAATAAGAATGTAAGTTTTAAAACATTCATTGTTCTCCAGTAATAATTATGTGCAGATTTCATGTCTGTAAACTCAGTTCATTACAGTAATAAAAAAAAAAAAAATTATTTGCCTAAAAGCTTTGCTTAAAATCAGTGCTGGGTTTTAACATACACATGATTAACTAATTAACTGTGGAAAGCAAGCTTCACAAAATCATTTAGTGGTCAGGATGTATTCGGATTTGGCACATTGATGATGATGCATTCACTTCATAAACCATAACTCAACTGTCTCCCCTACATGAAAATACATAAGCTGCTTTTTTAACTAAAAAGTACTGGCATCGATATTGGTATGACTAGTCCTGTATTTACTTGGTATTGGATCGACAGCACATTTTGCAGTATCACACACCACTACAGTTGTGGCCAAAGGTTTTGAGAATGACACAATATTAATTTTCACCAAGTTTGCTTCCTCAGTTTTTATGATGGCACTTTGCATCGACTCCGGAATGTTCTGAAGAGTGATCAGATGAATTGCAATTTATTGCAAAGTTCCACTTTGCCATAAAAATGAACTTCATCCCAAAAAACCACTGCATGTCAGCCCTGCCACAAGAGGACCTGCTGACGTCATTTCGGTGATCCTCTTGTTAACGCAGGTGAGACGAGGACAAGGCTGATTGAGTTACAATGGAGAGGTGATGAAGGCTTCAGGGTGCCCAAGAGAGTCCAGGACCAGCAGCACCAGGAGTGTCTCCTAAAGTTGATTTAGCTGCGGGCACCACCACCAGTGCAGAGCTTCATCAGGAATGGCAGCAGGCAGATATGAGTGAGGTAAAGACTTTTGGAGGATGGCCTGGTGGGTGTCAAGAAGGGCAGCAAAGAAAACATCAGGGACAGACTGATATTCTGGGATTGAACTGCTGAGGGGAAGTCATTTTCTCTGATGAAACCCCTTTTTGATTGTTTAGGCCATCCGGAAAAAAAAAGGTGAGTGGCGGTACCATCAGTCCAGTGTCAGGCCAACAGTAAAGCATCCTGAGACCAGATTCATGTCACGTGGGGTTGCTTCTCAGCCAAGTGAGTGCAGGGCTCACTCACAATTGGGCCTAAGAACAGTCATTAATAAAGAATGGCACCAAAACTTCCTCTGACAGCAACTTCTCCCAACCATCCAACAACAGTTTGGTGACCAACATAATGGAGCACCGCACCATAAGAAAAAAGTGAGAACTAAGTGGCTTGGGGAGCAAAACATTGGCCAGGAAACTCCCCAGACCTTAATGACACTGAGAACTTGTGGTCAAGAGGCGGGTGGACAAACAAAAACCCAGCAATTCTGACAAACTCCAAGCATCGATGATGCAAGAATGGGTAGCTGCCATCAGGCAGGATTGGGCCCAGAAGTTGATTGCCAGACAGCCTGCCAGAGAGAACTGTAGAGGTCTTGAAAAAGAAAGAAGGGCCACCGCTGCAAATATGGACTCAGCGCATAAACTTCATGTCATTGTCAATAAAAAACTTTGAAACTTCTGAAATGCTTGTAATTCTACTTCAGTAAACCATAGAAACACCCAACAACAACAACAACATTTATTTCTTTTGCACATTTTCATACAAATGCTGTAGCTCAAAGTGCTTTACATGATGAAGAAAGAGAAAAAAGACAAAATAAATAAGAAAATAGAATCAGGGAACACTAATTAACATAGAATAAAAATTAAGGTCCAATAGCCAGAGAGGACAGAAAAAAAAACAAAACTCCAGATGGCTGGAGAAAAAAAATAAAATCTGCAGGGAGTCTGAGGCCACGAGACCACCCAGCCCCCCTAACATAAATGACCTCAATCAGTCCTCATGATATTCAGGGTTCACATGGAAGAATTTGATGATGATGGTCATGTGGACTTCTGGCCTTTAATCAATTAATGTAGGGACATCACAGTGCTTTGATCAGGTGGAGGGGGCGCAGATCACCACCACATAAAACCGGAAAAAGAACAGAAGAGAGAGTAGGGGTTAGTACAGATTGTGAAGCCACCATGAATAATTATGATAATTAATTGAATACACAGAGCATCAGGATTAAACTAAGTTGATGCTATGAGAAAGTCATGTTAAAGTAATATGTTTTTATAAGTTTTATATAGTGCTCCACTATACCAGTCTGGCGAATTCCTGTTGGCAGGCTATTCCAGATTTGAGGTGCATAACAGCAGAAGGCCGCCTGCTTCACCACTTCTTTTAAGTTTAGCTCTTTGAAGTCTAAGCAGACCCTCATTTGAAGATCTAAGGTTACGATTTGGAGTGTAAGGTGAGAGACATTCTGAAATATAAAACGAAGCAGATTATTTAAGGCTTTGTAAACCATAAGCAGTATTTTAAAGTCAATTCTAAATGGCACCAGTAACCAGTGTAGTGACACTAAGACTGGGGTGATGTGCTCGGATTTTCTTTTCCTAGTTAAGATTCTGGCAGCTCCATTCTGCACTCGTTGCAATCGATTTTTAGGTGGTCCTGAGAGGAGTGCGTTACAGTAATCTAGCCCACTGAAAACAAAAGCATGAACTCATTTTTCAGCATCTTGAAATGCTATGAGACATCTAACAATAAGATCTGAAAACACTGAAGCATCAGACTTTGTGAAAACCAACACTTGGGTCATTCTCAGTACTCTTGGCCACGACTGTACTCGAAAAGGGCGATTCGATGAGGACTACAGTCCGATTCTGCGGGTGTTCCGTGACGGTTGGGTGTATCGCAGGCTGCAATTCAGTTAGCCAAGAAAAAGGTCTCATTTTTCTTGACTTCTCAATGCATCCATATTGGCTTACACAATACAACACCCTATTACCCCTGGGGACAAATTAAAGTTCACGCTAACTCCGTTTATTTTTCTTCCGAATAGCGGCGCTAAGATAACGCTCGATCTCTTGAGGTTACATATAACATGCATTGTCACCAGGCCCGGTTCTGCCAGTCGTGCAAAGCGTGCATACCCGAAGGCGGCGAACAAAACGCAGGCTCGGCGCGGGGCTCGTCTTTTCCCGTCGAATGTCGGTAACTTGCTTCAAAGAAAAACGGGCAAGTCACAACACATGAATTGTGGCAGCTCAAGTACGCAGCACATCAATCAAAAGTTTTTGTAGTGTTCTGTGTTTAAACGAGTGAAGGTATTATAGGATGAGGGGGCGTCTGAAATGAAATGGCACGATGGCGGCTTCGCCACTAGAACCGGGCCTGATTGTCACTACTTGGAAAAGTGATACCTTTATAATAATTAATTGCTATTTATACAGAAAAAGACTTACAAGTTCAAAGAACGGCGTCTTACTTGCTGAAATGTCGGGCTCCTCAACTCCCGCGAGCGTGCGCGTTCCTGTTGTGACGTCACACTGTGTTGCCAGTCGGGGAGGAGCCAATATCTGAGCGGGAGGTGCGTGCCACGCGCCAGATGAGTGCTGGGTGTGCGGGTGCTGGCAGGCTTTGTTATTCTAACGTTAAAGTACTGAAGCCGTCAGCCCGGCGAGTTTTGTCTAACCGTATAATGTCCGAAAGAGCAACAGGTATCTTTTCCTTTTCTGCACTTTTTTTACACTTTCTTAGAGCTTTTATTTTTCTTAAACTTGCGAAATGCGTGGATTTTTTCTTCAAGTACTTCATTAACGAGGTTAGATGATTTGTTTTTATTTAAAAGACGCCTCCACCGAAGGCGACGTGTAAAAATATCAACAGACGTAGCAATATCAGCCTCTTAAGTTTGCTCTTTTAATTTATACTCATGTAAACAGAACAAATCTGTAAACGGCTTTTTAATGTTTGGTAATTTTCTTTTGTAGATAGTCCTTGGTATGAAATGTACCCTGAACGAACTGATTTGTTTGAATGTTTAAAATTGCAAAAGCCATTACGCGGATATTGTACAACGCTGTTCAAATGTTCATTACCTGCGTCGTTTGTTTGTGTGTGTTTTATATATAATTTTTATTGGTCTGTATGTTAAACGAGAGAGAGAGAGCTTAAGAAATATAAACTCTGACGACAACGTTGATGGCCTTCATAAAGAATTGAAAGCAGTTCAGTATAACTTCTTTACCTCAGAACTTGTAATAAAAATTCCAGTTGGGGGGCCACACAATTATATTAACATTCCTGTGGCAGGACTCTTGAACATAAATCGCAATCTATATGAACGCACAAAGATAACAGTTCAGGGGATTACTAACTGTACAGTTATTTTATATATAAATGTCTACTCATGGAAGAGAGTGTCTGTCTGTCTTTCTTGCCCGAAACCCCCTAGGAGAGAGACACCCAGAGTAGTTCCTTTCAGTTACCTTATATCTTCTAGAGCCTTGTGCATTTTACAGCATGAGTTTACACAGTTATTCATATATACCTTCACATGTATCAGCCATGGTATCTGATGAAATGTGGTGTTATATGGGATACCCTTCTTTACTCTAAACCAGGGGTCCCCAACTCCGGTACTGGAGTGCCCCAGTGGCTGGAGGTTTTCATTCTAGCCCTTTTTTTTAAATTAGTGACCTGTTTTTGCTCCTAATTAACTTTTTTTGAATTAATTTTATTTGACTTGCTCTTGAAGACTCTGACCCCTGAATTGTTTCTTTTTCCTTAATTAGCAGCTAAATAATAATAAGCATCAAAACATGAACCACAAACTGTGTCTGTCCTTCATGCAATATAAATGTAATATAAATAAAGGTGAAGGTCTCTCCCCAAAACATTTTAACAGAGCACTTAGAGAAAATCCACAATTTCGGAAATGTCTGCTATTGCACAATGAGAGCAGCAGCAAGCCTTGGAATTAAAGAACGAGTTTAATTAACAACAAGAGTTAGCACCTAATTAAGCAACTAGTTGGAGTGAAATTAGTTGGAGTTTGAAGCCCTGACTTAGTTGGTTTTCTGTCGGCTCCCTCACTTCACATTTCATTTCTGTTTGTGTGCCATTCAAGGAAAGAAATGATGAAATTCAGAGGAACAAATCTTAAAAAAATAAATCAATTAAAATTAATTCAAAGTCAATTAGCTGCCAAAGCAGGTCAATAATTAAGAAAAGGGTTAGAATGAAAACCTGCAGCCACTGAGGCCCTCCAGGACCGGAGTTGGGGACCCCTGCTAAATTCTGAAATGTTGAAATCGGGCCATCATAATGTCTTTCATATTTTTGTTAGTATATCTGCAATTTTTGATAGTATTCAGTGGCATTCTGCATGAAAGAGGAAGAGTCTCCCAACGTTTTCTGAGATGGATTTAATGAATGTATTTATTTATTTATTTTTACTGCCAATGTAATTGATTTTGATAGATAGCTAAAACATTATTGGTCCCCAGGATGAAATATGGCTTTTACAGAAGCTTTTTATATAAATACATAGACACACATACACCAGAATAACAAAAAAGGAAGAACGTTTACAAAGAAAGAAAATATCCTTCTGTCAATATAATTGATTTTTGAACATGCTACTTTTTCTAATAAAGTACAGTATGCCCAGTGTTGTTTCTTAGTATTTGAGTTCTAAATACCTGTTCAATAATAATCCTAATCATTCAGGTCTCCTCAATATTATTGTAGATTTTATTTAGGACAGCACAGTGGAGTAATGTTAGTAATGCTGCCTTACAGCTCCAGAAGAATGGGTCTAAATACTGGCCCAGTTAATGTCTGGACCTTATATATATATATATATATATACAGCTACTTCTTCAGACATCCCAAAGACAGACATGTTAAGTTAATTGGTGTGTCCAAATCAGACTTGTGTGTGAGCTATGCAGTGCTGATTCTTGTTTTGCACCTGATGTTACCGGAATAGATCTTAGAAACTGAAGGGGAAATTTTAAATCTCTTTTACTTTATTATATTATAGCTTATCTGTCAATCTACAGTGCTTATAAAATGTTTTCACCCCCTTGGAAATTACACCATATTGGATTGCAAAGGATTTAATTTGCCTGTTTTGACACTGATTAATAGGAAAAGACTCTTTAATGCCTAATTGCAAACAGATCTCTGCAACATGGCCTAAATGAATTAAATAAAAAAAAAAAAAAAAACAGAAAATAATTGATCACATAAGTAATCAGTCGCTTCAAATTAATGTTTAGTAGATAGCAGCCATGACAGCATTGAATCTGTTTGCACAGGTCTGTCTCCCTATCAGCTGTGCCATTTTTCTTTGTTCTGTCAGGTGTCATGAAAATCTGAATGAACCGCCTCTGCCAAGTCCAGCCACAAAGGTTTTTGCAGATTTGTTTTTGCCAATATTTTGCTGTATTCGTTTTCCCCTCAAGCCTTCAGAAGACTCCCCACATCCCGCTGCTGCCACCAGTATCCTTCTCGGTGGGGATGATATGTTTTCGATAGTTTGCAGTGTAACATGGTGTTTAGTCTGATGGTCAAAAAGCTCTATTTTGGTCTCATTAGACCACAGAACCTTCTTCCACTGAACATCACGGTCTCCCATGTGCCTTTTGACTGAGATGTCCCGTGTGTTTTTTCTCTTTGCCTCTTTCCTATAAAGCTTTGATTGGTGAATCACCCATGCCCATGTCTGCACAGTTTCTCCAATTTGAGCCACTGTAGTTCTCAAAGGTCTCTTGGTGGCCTCCCTCACTCATCTTCAGTTTTTGTGGAAAGCCTGCTCCGGGAAATGTCCATCTTTTCCATACTCTTTCCATTTCTTCATAATTGATTTAACTGAATCTTCTTGTCTTAATTTCCTTACTTTTACTTTTCAAGGTGTTGCTTGGTGTTTTCTTTTGTTTTTATTTTCTAGGCCAGGCCACGCCACGCCACGCCACCATACTAGCTCAGTGCAATTTTAACCTTATAGATGCAATCAATGGAAATCCTAGACAGGTAGACAGAACTTTATTTGTCTCAAGTGGGAAAAAATATCTCTTTTACTGAAGCACAATGATTAAATAGATAAACACCAAATTAATAAGAGGAAAGAAAACTTCTGACCTTGCTAAAGATAAAAAAAGAGCAGTAACAGTGAGCCATTAAAAAGGCACTTTGTTTTAGGCATGAATGAGTACAGTAGCATTTCTTGATACACTTCTGCTGAAGTTCTCCATGCTGGTCTGTCAGAGATGAGATGTGTAGCATTGTAGGCGGTGGCAACCAGTTTTGTTTTGCTTCTCTCCTACACCTCTAGGAGGACTGGAATCATCGGGTAGAAGGGTCCTCTTTCCCCTTGATTTGCCAACCCAGCACTGATGCAGCTATGGAATGGCCAATGGGGGGAATTGGCTTGTTGGCTGTGGCCTCTGGGACTCTGACTGTGTCTGGCTTGTCAGGCCGTTGTCCTACAATTAGCTAATGGACTGATATTATTGTTTTTCTTTTATATAAGTAGTTTCTAAATAATTTGTTTTGTGAGTGGAATAATCTTTTCTTGTGTCTTGCCCTTAGAGTTGTCGCAGTAGTGAGTAGCGCTGTGCAAGAACAAAGAAGTTGCATTTCTGAGGTGGGAATGATAGCATGGACATCGAGCTCTGTGAAGAGGATTACTTGTGTTCTGTTTTATGTGTCGTATTTGCCCCATTTTTGACACCCATTGCACACCCAACATACCAGGTCTCCCTCTGAATCTCCTTTCCCAAACTTTCTTCCATTTTTCTCTTTTCTCTTTTGGTTTGGACTTCTCTTCTTAGGGAGTCAAGGCTGGAGGGCTGTCAAAAAACAGGGCTTGTTAAAGCCTATTTAGGGATTCCTTGTGTGATTTTTGAGCTATACAAGAAATAAATTATCGTACTACCTCCCATTGGTCAAGAGTGTGTAGAGTGTGTCTCATAATTATGACCTATGAAACCAATTGGCTTCACCGGTGATGGTTTAGGTGTGTCATGTTAAAGTAAATATTTGTGATCATTTTGAGTCTTATAATTGTAACAAATTTAGTCCATTTTCAGAGTTCTATTATCACCTTCACATTGGCTATGTTTACATTACTAGGCTGAAGTGACTCAAAAGCAATTTGTTGCCATAATGTGACTTTTTTTCGGGGGGTGCGGTGCAGATGCAGAAATCCATTCTTTTTCAAATCAGATTCAAGTCACTTTTATATGTGGTTCTAGATCTGATACATGTCTGATCTGTGGCCATGCAACATTAATGAGAACATTCAGATAGGAAATCGTGTGTTTTTTTTTTTTTTTTTTTTGCCCGTGCTCATGGCCTTTTGTGCTGTTGCCATAGGTCAGCACTAGCAGTGGCAAAACAACAATGGAGGAGATCTACAGCTGTGATAACAGTCATGATACAGCTGTTGCTGGCTCCTTTTTATTACCCAGAAATTTCTTGGTGCAGCAGTGCCAGCCGTAGCTGCTGAAAGAGGTCAACATTAGTCGTCCAGCTTTGTTTTTGGAGCTGGGAATGACGTCGCACCCAAGTTGTCTGTGTTTCAGTAAAACATTTGGCATAACCAATATGGATGTGTCCAGGAATACCTTTGTTGTACTTGAATTATTGGAATAAATGGCAGCTGATAACAATACATTATGCATTATTTTGCATATCCAAACATTGTAGCAACATGTGCACAGTACTGTGTGAATGACTGATAAGATGACGTACAAATAAGTAGAAGTGGTAATAAACAGTATAATATACTACAGCTTTCGCTAAAGTTCACAATCACCTTTTTGATGTCATGATCTGAAGTCAAACAATCTTGGGTCTTCACAGACCTGCCCAAATTTCTGAGTTGGAAATCAGCTTAAAGGGGTTTTCCAGTTGAAAATTCAGACTAGGAACTCAAATTCTGACTTTTCCCTTCACGTGGAATGCAGCATAATACCACAAGTATTATCAAAAATGTGACTTTTATTTGTTGCTGGTGAAGCAGATTGACTCGTGCATAAACATCAATGTGGAGGACAGATGTGCTCCCATTACAGTTAGATGCAGGGCACTTGTACTTCTGAATGTGAAATGCCATGAATCGGAACTCGGGAGCAATGAGGTGTGAAACATGAATGTAGCAAAGGAGTTTTTTTCTGTTACATTAGTGTCAAAAAAGGCAAATGAAATTTACTATGATTAAGTGTTAAATAATAAAACTTGAAGAAATCTGAGGGGGTAAATACTTTTTAGAGTCTATCTATGTATGGGTGTAGATGTATTATATATACACCGTATTTAAGTTTTATTGAAAAAAATTTGAACAGGTATTCAGAGTTCGAGTTAACTGGTTTATTTATATTTTAAGTTTAGTTTGACCAATACAATTATTTTCACAATGATTTTTAAAGTTGTTGATCTTATTTAAAAAAAAAAAAGTTTTCAATTTTTTTTTTTCTTGCTGATGTCTCCAGCAGAATAAATTGACACCAATGAGTTGTGAGCTTTGTAGTATTTAAAGTGAGTGATTAATAAAGATCCCATGTTGTTAACGGCGTATCAACAAAGAATGTCAGATGAAGATCCAGGAGAGGAAGTGATAAATAATCACCCCTTACAACATGGCGATGAGCCCATACTGAATGCAATTTTGGGACTAGAAGATGAAGAACCACAAGAAAGTCATCATGTCGGACAGCATGGAGATGGACAGATTGCAGATGTCGAGGATCCTACTGATCAGCATTTGCGTCCTCCTGAAAATCGTCATCATCATCGGCCTTTGAATCCCGAAGCATGAAAGGGACAACCTCAACTAAACTGTGAAATACAATATGGCTTAATAGGAAACACATAGAACTCATCATATGTGCAACTACAGGATAAACCTGCAGTGATGTGTATTTCTGGATATTTGTTGCCTTGTATTTTCATGTACAGTAATATAAAATAGTTTTATCTACTTTCATAATTCATAATGGTCTGTAATAAATAATTACTTAATCCACATTTTGCAAAAGATCTTATTTTTTAATAATTCTTTATATCAGCCTGCAGTACATGTATGTTTTTTTTTTGGGTTAAGTTCTAAGAGTTTTTTTGCAAAGTGGACAGACAACACTGAATTTGCCCTTGTGAGCCATTTTAAGGACAGCAGAATTTTTCAGATTTTTGTTTTGTCTTTAGCCGCTAATCAGTAATTCTTTCATATGTGACAATAGCAAGCATGTCTCTAGTGCAACATTTTAGTTTGTGTAAAGTGTTCACAGTTTGAAGGAATGCACAGTATGATTTAGACCTGGGCTCTGTGAAGAATAAGGAGGACACTTTTAGGGGATTAGGGGGTACACTTCAACTTGTTCTACAAAATATTTCAGAAACTAGTGTTTGTTTGTTAAAAGATGGACCTTCCATCATATATGCATTGATGTGTGTCATCAGTGATGTTCCTGTTGTCCACCCATGTTTCGAGTCTTTCAATGCCATACACTCTCATGCCTGGGTTTTTTTTTTTTAAGCATACCCTATTATCTTATGCAGAGTGCCAACCCTGCAAGGCCCTGACAACCTACTGCCATTGGCTCACAGAAAGTCCGCCAACCACTAATCTGACTTCTCTACAAGCTTCTGTATCCATGCTGTTCTTCTTTTGCTTGCATCTTGTTTGTGTTCTTCCTAGAACACCTAGTTTGAACACGATCAACAATTTGGTGGCTTCTTAAATGATGATCATGTCTAGCTGAAGTGTGGTTTATGTGATCTGGAAATCTTAACAGCTTGCTTGAATCTTCTGTGATCTGCCAGTCAAAGGCTGTAGTAAGCAGACCAGGTCTAGATTTTTGCTGAGTGTGGGGTTTCCCTTCTACCTTGATGAAGGAGATAAAGTTCTTTGGTAGGCATCCATAAGTCAGCTGCTTTTATCTGGAACATCATGACCTTGCTTAGACTCCATACTAAAATTTTTCTTGTGGTATAAAGGCAAAAACTTCATACAGATAAACAAATCAGATTTATAAAACCTTATGAACACCAGGTCCCACAACAAGTTCTTTTGTAAATCTCATGAAAACCTAAAACTATGCACAGTTGCATGTGCTTTTAGCCACTCCCTGTCAGCCCCATCAGTAACCATGTATGGCTCAAAAAACAGCCTTTTTTGAATATCCACCATATAAATTTGGCCATTTTCTTGAGTGTCTGTTGCTTGCTGTGAGAGGCTCCCCCAGCAGCCCTTTACTTTTAAACCGTGGTAGAACACGGAGAATTAAACTTCAGTGAATATGAACTTGAGCTATTAGTGACGTTTGGTAGAGTTTTAAGAGTGGCTGAGGTGAAACCAAGGCAATAGTTAATGTAAATATGTTAATGATCAATTAATTAGGTCCACAGTGAGGCAGCAGTAGCATTGTTATCTCGTAACAAAGAGTCTGGGGGTTGCATTGTGGGTGCTTTGGTCAATGTGGTTTTGCTCCAGTTTTTTTCCCCCCACAAAGTCCAACGTCATCTGGGAATTGTGAATTGGCAATGCTAAATCATCTCCTGATTTGTGTGTGTGTGTACCCTGTGATAGGCTGGCACTCTGTCCAAGGACTGTTTCTGCCTATATCGGTTACTTGCTGAGAGAGCCTCCTCCAGCAACCCTTTGCCCTGGATAAGATGGGTTTAGAGGATGGATGGATCAATGAAGACTTGGTATCTCTACCACATTTGTTGTACCTCTGATCTCATTTCATATTATTTTTATTTTCTAACTCCACACTTCCATCTCATCCATTCTCATTTCTATCACATCAATACTTTTTCTGCACTCCCTTTACTGCCCATGTCTCCACTCTATACATCATTGCTGGTCTTAAGACTGTCTTAAAAAGCTGACTTTTAACCTTCTCCTTAATTCTTCTATCACACAATACTCCTGATCCCTTCTTCCAATTGTTCCATCCATATTGCACTCTGTGAGTTATCTCCTGTATGTAATTCTCCATCGTGGCTGACACTGATCCTAGATATTAAATGTATCCACTCATTTCAAGAGCCCCCCCCTGCAGGCTGACCTCTGAATCCTGGTCATCATTAAACCTCATATAGTTTGTCGTCTTTCTATTTATCTTCGACCCACAAGGACCTTGTGAAAGAGACAAAGAAAGAGTTGGGGCACCACCTTGATGTCCCCATATCATTGAAGGTTTATGAAAGACAACAGAAACATGCAGTGACTGTGGAGATGTCCTCTCAGATGCAGGTTCAGGACAGAACAGAACTGGAAACAAAGATGACTGGCTTCTGAGTTATGTGATCGTGCGGCTGGAAGGGTGGGTGCAGGCAGCCAGACAACGAAAGTGATGTTAGCAGTGGAGTGGCTGTCAATCATCCATTATGCAGAGGGAGGTGAAGAAGAAGGCATTAGAACACAGTGCCAGCCCCTGGTTTGGTGGGTAATTACCATCACCAAAGCCCTTAAGCTGCCTCCCACATACATCTGTGTTACAGTCTGATTCTGTAATTGATAGGATTTGTCTGAACTCTCCAAGCTCGGTTTCAGTCCTCCTTCTTTGATTCAAATGACGTCATGTTAGGTTGATGTCTTTCTACCCGGAAGTGCCCTTTTTTTAAGCTGATGGAAGCCGTGTTCGTGGTTCTGCTTAAATCCTGTGATCGGCAATAATTAATTTGTTCTTATTTTTGTATCTGTAAATGAACAGAATATGTTTGTTTTTAATTTTGCTCTCATTTTGAATTCTCCACTTGCCATTTCCTGCCAAACTGGTTTTACCATGTGTGTGTGTGTGTGTGCCTCTCTCTCTCTCTCTCTCTTTCTCTTTCTCTTTCTCTCTAATTTACCTGCAAGGTTAAAAGAGGCAGTGACTCTTGCATGTACAACCCTTTTTAAAATGTGGCATATCCCAGATGACATTTGCCGTCTAGGCGCCTATCCCTTGCCTTTGGCTCACATAGGAGCAGGATTATAGCAAAAGTTGTCACGGCTGGTAAACAGATGATGTTACTGAAGCATTTCTTAAAGTAATCATATAAACTTAGACTACCGCTGGAGAAGGACCCCTAACAGCCAGGTGGACTGTAAATGTAAAAAAGCCTCAAGCTGATAAATTAAGAAGTGAAGAGAATCTGTCTGTTAAGGTAAGCTGGTGTCAAAGCAGTGTGTCATAATATAAAGAAGATATGACTGTCTGAACGTTAAGCAATAATTCAAACTTGTACGTGCAACGGCGTTCTTTTATTTTTTTTATTACTGCCATATCTTACAGTAGAAATCACTGGAGTGTGTCTTTGTACAATAATTATTTTGAAAAGTAAAATCATTATTGTTCTGACTGTTGATTATAATGAAGTGCTGTGACACTGTAAATATAAGGAGTGTTTGCAGTAGTTGTGCCCAAACTGGAAAAGTCACTTTGTAACCCATCTGCTTCTAATTATTTTGCTTTGCTCATACAGCGAATGTTTATACTGTATACATGTATTTTTGTGTTCCTTTTGTAGCAAAATAAGAATAGGATTTAAGACTCAGTGATGAAATTAAGAGAAGGTAAGACAATGTCATTTATTAACACTTAATTAAGAACAATACTAAAATGCTAATGGGTTAAATGTACTCCATCTGTTTTCATAATCTATTAAATCCAGTTCAGAGTTGTGTTAGCAGGCTCAAGGTGGGAACCAGCTTTGGACAGGGGGACCAGTGCATCACTTGACATTCTTACTCGTGCAAATACCCTCCATAATGTCAGGGGCAAAGACATTATTCCTTAATTTCCCCCTCTGTGCCACAGTGTAAAATGACAAATCAACAAATCAGATGATTAAAGTGCACAATGCAGGCTTTCACTGAAGGGGATTTGCTTACATTTCGGTCACGACACGGTTTTCTTCATAGCCCCCTCCATTCTTGGGCAGTGTAGTATTTTGGGACATGTCTATTAAAGCCATTATATTTGAGACTTAGTCACATATCCCTACAGAAGAAAGTAGGGTGACATGATACCTTTTATTAAACTAAATAGGCAAGGTGTAACAAAGAAACTGAAAAATACTCTCGCTTATATTGGGACAGCAGAGTGATTTTTTTCTTTCATCTTAACACCCTTTTTGTTCAAATGTTAGCAAAATTAATAAACACCCTTCTTTCTCCTGTATCAATCTATGGCTAACACAGTACAACACTCTACTGCTTCACATATCCCTTGCATGCAATGCCTGCTTGAAGTCTGTGATTCATAAACATCACCATGTGCTATGGATCTACTCTGCTGATGCTCTGCCAAGCCTCTAAGGCCTCCATCTTCAGCTCCTGTTTGTTTTGGGGGCCTCTCCCCTTAAGTTTTCTCTCTTCATATGGAAGGTCTGCTCAGTTGGGCCAAAGTTGAGTAACTGGCAAGACTTTTTTCCAGAATTCCGCAGGCTCTTTTAAATCTTTTTTCACTAACTATAATCTGGCCATCCTGTTTTGGTGGCTAACTGGTGGTTTGCATCATGCAGTGTGGCTTCTGTGTTTCAGTTAATGAAGTCTTCTGCTGATTGTCGTCTCTGACACATCCATATCTACCTCTTGAATGCTGTGTCTGATCTTTCAGATAGGCGTTTGAGCTTTCTTTCTTTACCATAGTGAGATTTCTTCTGTCATCAGCAGTGGAGGTCTTCCTTGGCTTACCAGTCCCCTTTGTGATTCCTGAGCCCACTACTGTGTTCTTTCATCTTCATAACATTCCAGACAGTTGATTTCAGTCATCCTACGGTTTTAGTGATGTCTTCAATGGTTTGATTCTTCTTTTTCAGCCTCATTGTTTGACTTTCATTGGCACAGCTTTTGTCTTCATGTTGAACAATGGCAACTACAGACTCCAAAGGGTAGAAGCAAGCCGAGGTATCTTATGAAGCCTTGAAACACACCTGAGGAATCGCAAATAACTGTGATGACAATTGTCCAAAACATTATGGTGCCCTGAAAAGAGATGGAGGGTGGTGTGTAGGAAAACTTTGTAATTTTTACGCGGGGTGACTGAAATGTGTGCAAATACCCTTAAAGTCTGCAGTGTGGACTTTAATCTCATCTGAATTGTCTGATTTGTAATTTTAAACTGTGGAACAGAGGGACAAATCAAAGAAAAATAGGTCTTTATCCAAGACATTTATGGAGAACACTGAAGATCCTGGCGTAGGTCAATGAATTTATTGGTAATATTGGTTGTTCTCACCAATGTAAAAATATAATTCTCGTTTTTCCATGGTGCTGTTTTTCTGTCTTATGGTTGCTTCCATTCTGAGGTAGTTTTGTTAATGCTATTGCTAAGCTTTACCACTGGGCGCATGATGTCACTACCACAACAACATAATAAAGGTAAGTGTCTTGCACTTCTTGGTCATTCAAAATTTGGATTCATTAACAAAATATATTTAGTTTCCTACTTTTTTGGCTTATGATTTATCACTCTGTTCTTTGACCATGACTCTGGCTGCAAGTCCCAATCCTTGTTTATTTAATATTTAGTCTTTGTGGTATTCAATTATTTTTGTGTTATTTCCTGTGGCAGGCAGTGTGATTAAAGCTTTGAACTTCAAAATCTAAGGTTGTGGATTCAAATCCTGCTACTGAAACTGCTTGATCCTGAGCATGTCACTTCAGCTGCCTGTGCTCCAAATGTGACAAAAACAGAAAAGAAAAATAACATTTGAGATAAAGCTGTTGTATGCCGCCTTGGAGAAAGGCATCAGCCAAATAATAAGTAGCAATAATATTAATTGACCCTTCTGTCCCTTTGGTTTGCCCTGCCCTCCTGACTCCATCTGAGCTGCTGTCTCTCTCCACCCTGGCAGAAATAGTTGGTCAATTGAAACCTATGGTACAAATTGTCCTTCTGTTATTGTCCCCTTTTGGCTTCTTCAAGCAGACCTTTTTGGAAAGAAATGTCAATGGTGAAATATTCCTGTCTGGTTTTAAAGCTCACCATAACACTGAATCTCCTCTCTTATTAATTCTGCACTCCTCATGCTCTTAGACCTCAATGCAGCTTTTTACATAGTTGAGCACAACATCTTTAATACTCATCTTGACCATGGGATTTTCATTAATGGTGTTGTGCTTGGTTCAGGTCATATCTGACAGGCGGACAATTTTCTGTATGCCTTGATGACTACTCTCCTTCTTCATCTCTTCTCAAGGGTCCATTCTGGGGTTCATGTTATTTTAATTGTACCCGCTTCCTGAAGGGTCTATCTTGAAGAAAAGGTTGGGGAACTCTCTAAAGTCATTATTGCATTGTGTGGTAGATGTTAAGTTTTGGATGTTGTCACATTTTCTTGAATTAATGTAAATAAAACAGATTGTTATTGTGCAAAGGGAGTGCAGGAGAAGTTAGATGTGGCAGAAATGAGAATGTTGAGATGGATATATGGAGTTAGAATAAAAGGACAAAATAAGAAATGAGACAATCGGAGGTACAACAAAAGTGGACAAGAATATCTAAAAGTACAGGAAGGAAGGCTGAAGTGCTATTGACGTGTTGAGGAGGGACAAGGACTATGTGGGCAAAAGAATGGTAGAAGTTCATGGGAAAAGAAAGTGAGGGAGGCCAAAATAGAGGTGGATGGATAAAAAGTAAAACGATTTGAAGGGAAAGGGTATGATAGTGTAACCAAGTTGGATAGACATTAAAATTCTTTTATTAAAGCTTTTTTTTTTATTTCACCCAACTATAAGTGTTAGCTAAACCTGAGCCTTTTTGTCTGTTGTTGATCTTGAAAAAGTGACTCGTGACTTTATTTTTTCACGATTGGACTACAGTAACTCTTTGTACTTTTGAAATGCCCAGCAGTCCCTTTCTCAGCTACAACTTGTCCTAACATCTGCAGCTAGACTTTTGACAGGCACATATAAATAACTGTGACCATATTTCTCCTGTTCTAATTGGCTTCCGGTTTGTTCTAGGATTGAGATTAATTTTTTTGGGAACATTTTTTTTTAGTGCCTAAATGGGTTAGCACTCTTCTGTCTCTCTGAACTTTTACACCTTTACATTCCATCTTGCCAACTTGGGTCGTCGGATCATATGTTCTTAGTAGTGGCAAAGGCATAACTTAAACTGCGAGCTTTTGCAATAGCATCTCCTAGGCTTTCAAACGATCTTTCTGCTTATGTATGGGCTTTTTCAGTTTAAGGAAAACGACGATGGAAGTATTCAAAATTACATAGGAAATTAGTCCAGTGGGTCGTGACTGTGACTTTAAAAGGAGTTCAACAAGAACACGGGGGCATAGTTAGAAACTTGTTACACATTACCGAGTTTTTCTTCACACGGAGAAACACATACACATGGAATAAGCTACCAAATAGTGTGATAGACAGTAGAACTTTCAAAACTCAACTTCAGGTTGGTGGTTCGGACTGGCGAGTTTTGTTGGACTCAATGGCCTGTTCTCATCGAGATTGTTCTAATGTCAGTTCTGCTACAACCATGGCCATTTTTAAATCCAGGATGAAAATGGATCTTTTCTCTTTGGCTTTTAATTGGAATTGGTTCCTTTAATATTTTTGTGTGTTATGTGTTTTGTTTATCTCTACTTAAAATGTTAGTTCTTTCTAACCTTATTTATTTTAATGTGCAGTATTGTGGTCAGTGTTGGTTGTTTTAAATGTGATTTATAAATAAACTAAACTAATAATTGCCCATTTCTATTCTCTCTCTCAAAATGGCTGTCACCCTGTGCCAGCTGTACAGTTGCTTAAAGATGTCAGTCAAATGAGATGGACAATAGCGATTTCTCACTGGTGACGGGTACTCTTGAGTTCACTGACAGTGTAACGTATTAGTGTTATATCAAAGAATATCACTTAATAGGAAAGATCTGTCATTATCCTCTAATTATTCAGTTTTTATTATTATTTTTTTTTAATGTGTGATATTATTTTGAATTACTGTTGGCATCACAACGCCTTTTTGTTTTGTTTGCTCCTTTTGTATTCTTGCGTTTACAGTCGCTATGCCCCTTACCATTGACCTAATTTTCTGAATCATCATTCCCAGACTATAAATGATGTCAGCATAGCATACATTAGAAAAAGTTTGACGAGAGCAAGTCATTCAGCCCTACAAAGCTTGCCAATCCAAGGCATGTAATTTCTCCAAAGCAACATCTAGGTTGGGATAGGTGATAGGATCCCAGTATTGGGATATTCACAAAGATTTAATGTCTTGTACTCCATTTTGCTTTTTAGGTCAATTTGCATGTGATGTTTATAGTACCCACTGACATCATCCTTCTAGACTGTCTGTCTGTCTGAAGCCGCTCCGCTTCCCAGTGGACCAATTTTGCTGAAATTTAGCACACTTATTCTTCAAGGAAGTTGGCTTGGAAAGTTCAATTTCCCTGAGATATATCAAAGTATGCTATACAATGTTTGTTTTTCACATTTCAAAATGTTCCATTAAAAAGCATTTGGTGAATTTTCAAACTATTGTAAAACTGAAAAGCAATTAGTTTGACTTCCATCAAGAATTAGTTTATTGTTTCAAGTTACTTTGAGAGAGGCCACTTCAACTTGTAGATTTTGTACAGCAAAGGTCTAGAAATGAATGTAAGAGGAAAGGAATTATGTAAGCATAGAGAGTGAACCAAATAGAGGTCCTGCATGGTAAATAAAATGGTCTATGGTTAATAACAAGCAATTTTTTAAAACATCTTGCTCATTCCAACCTAGGACTGATGCATCAAAGCACCAGCCTTGATTAATGAGTGTGATAATGTGGTCTGCTCGGTACAGCTTGAAGCTAGGTAAAGGAGGAGAGTCATTCAGCCTTGTTTCAGTGAAGCAAAGCGCAGGTAATAAAGTAAAGTCCATTTAATTAATGCCTGCCATTTTGATGTGTATTAATGGGTACAGTTTGTAAAATTTGTTTTCCAGCGAACACACATTAGACTGATCAGTTCCCGGCAGTGGTTGTCATTATCCTCAATTCCTGTGGCACACCTGGATGCCATTTCATTTCTCTCTGCTCCTTTCCTATCATGGTATCTGTTTAGCCACATGAGCGCCTGTGATTTACAACAAAGTTATACGTTTGACAGATGCAGTTGTAATATCTGGAGGCATATCCGGTGGCATCGTGTGCCCAATATGCAGAAGTTCTTCCCGTGTATCTGTTGGAACATTAAAACAATCTATATGATAACAGGCCATTCAGCCCAACAAATTTTGCCAGTTCTATTCACTTATTATAATTTTTTAAATAAGTTTTGAAAGTCCCTGAGGTCCTAGTGTCTACCCCACTACTTGGTAGCTTATGCATCTATGTTTCTCTTTGTTGCGTGTCATTGTATAGTGGCAGCGAATTTAAAACAAAAAGCCAGTGCTTTAAACCAAAAAGCTTGAGGTGCCTCAATAGCTTTTACTTGAATTGGACTCTGCTGACTATGAAAGCTTATTGAGCCACCTCAGCCTTATTTGGGTTTCATTTTTAACTCTGTTAAAAAGAGCTTCATGCCATTTTCCAGCCCATTTAATCCAGACCAGGGGCAGCATTTTGATGTGGTGCAGGAATCTATCCCAACTAGTTCATCGCAGCGTGAACACAAACACACAGGCCATTTTAGCATTACCAATGCTAATGGACAGCGGGAGGAAACTGGCACGCCCACGCAGACACTGGGAGAACATTCAAACTCCACACACGCAAGGGGGAAGACGGGTGTCCTTACTGCAAGGGTACAGCACTACCACTGTGTTTCCTCGCCACCCCAAAAAGAGTAGGTTTATTGTGATTACTTTCCATTATCACATTTTTAAATATGGTACATTGAAACAAAAATATTTAATAAACAAAAATGTAAAAACTGATGCTTAGATAAATGAACCAAAAAACCAACATTGGTTGACCCCGAATGCCGTTGAATGTTATGCCATATAGACATTTTCTAAGTTGTTGATTTTTGATATCTCTAGCTTTTGTGTTTTTAGCTTTAGTTTTTGGGGCACATTTGGCTTTGCCGTTATGTTCTTTGTCATTTTGATTGACTGCGTCTATTTCACAGCTCTTGATTTTCATCTCTTATTTCTTAGCCTTTGATCTTCGTCCATAAAATTAGTCACTCCCTATAACCAGCATTACCTGTAAATTTAAATTTTCTTTTATCTTCCCACTGCACAATTTTGACTGGTAGGGTGGTCTAGAGTCCCAAATGTTGGTGACTTTGAGCCACAAGGTTGTCTGGCCAGTGCCTGTTGTGTAAGGGCTATGCCACTTTATGTGACTTTTCCAGCGATTTTCAGCCTTCATGTACATAATCTTAATAAAGTTATAGCAGTCGATGGAGTGCATTGGTGAAGCTGTTCAGCCAGTGTGACAAGCCCAGTGCCTCTCTCTATCCAGCAGAGGGCACTAGCTCCCTGGTTGGAATAAGTTCTTTTGTAATTGCGGAGTCTTAAGTAACCTGAAGCTTTATAGATATAATATTAAAAGGCGATACCCCTCCCTTAGTGATACGGCGGTAAGAAATCACATAAGAGAAAATAACTTCATTTTCTTTAATGACGATTTACACGACATAACAGACGGGAAGCCATGACAAGACCTTTGTGTAGAGTTTGCCATTTTCATCGTTGCGCTGGAAGGATTTTCAGGATCGGATGATGTAATCTCCCATCCATCCATTGGCTTCAAAGGTGTGCCAGGCTTTATACTCTTCTCCACGTGCAGGCCCTTACTTAGGTAAATCATGCCATTCCAAACAAGACAAAGAGAGGCATGCTGACTCTAACACACAGAAATAGTGCACGTTGCCCATTTCTCTTTGTCTATCTTGTCTTATGCTTGGCCTAGCAGTTCTAAATGCTGAGCCCCTTTATATTAAATCTGGCTTAGCTGTGCATGTAGAAAGAAAAAAGCAGATTTAAAATATTTGTACAGAGCACAGTGACATTAAACTTATACAGTGGAACCTCGGTTCACGAACGTCTCGGTACACGTACAAATTGGTTTATGACCAAAAAGTTTGCCAAACTTTTGCCTCGGTTCACGACCACACACTCGGTATATACAAGCCAGTTTCCCATTTGGTTTGTACATGTTCAGTCTCTCCCTGTGCATTTCCTGTTCAGCAAACAAAAGGGAGAGAGCGCGACATACACCACACACACAGAGGCAGCGCGAGAGAGACAGATGCACACACACAGGCAGCACGAGAGAGAGACAGCTGGACACATAAGGTAGAAAGGCAGTTAAAGAATGCACTGGGCTTGATTTTGTTTTCACTTCTGTTTACAGCGATCGGTTCATAACGTGCATTGTTGCAATGTTACTTTTATTGGTGGTTTATTAAATTATGGATTTTTTCAAATGTTAATTTTTTTCTCTGTGCTTAAAACTCATTAAAAAAAAAAAATAATAAAGTGTTTTTAGCCAACGGTTGGTAGCGCTATAGCGCGAACTATTGCAGTGTTAGTTTTCTCTGTTGTTCAAGGTTTTCTCAGTGTTATTCAATGTTTTTACATTTATTTTACTATTATGCTGTGCATTCTATGGTTTACTTAACTATATTTGTGCTGAAAATAAAAATAAAAAACTTAAAATATATATATTTACATACAATTCGTATGGTTTAGAACGGATTAATTGTATTTACATACAACCCTATGAGGGAAATTGCTTTGGTTCACGACCAAATCGGTTTATGACCAGAGTTTTGGAATGCATTATGGTCGTGAACCGAGGTTCCACTGTACTTTGATTACACTCGCTCAAACTAGTTTTCACACTCTAAATTAAACAGCTTTTATTTTGTCTTTAGTCACTGTGGCAGGCTCTGTGTGCATGAGAGCTAACGACCAATGAATGCTCATCCAGAAGTATAATGCAGAGAATGCAGTGTTGTTGTTAGGTGCCATCGGGTCGATTCCGACTCATAGCAACCCTATGTACAACAGATTGGAAAAACTGCCCAATCCTACCCCAACCTCACAATTTCTGACAGATTTGACCACATTGTTTTTGTCTTTTTCGTTGTCCTTCCACTTTAACCAGGCATGTTGTCCTTTCCTGGGAGTGATCCCTTCTGACACATGTCCAAAGTACATGAGACAGAGTTTTGCCATCTTCGCCACTAAGGAGCATTCCGGTTGTACTTCCTCCAAGACAGACCTGTTTGATCTCATGGTGTGTTCTTCTCTAGCCCCACCACTCCAAGGTGTCAATTCTTCAACCGTCTGTTATTCATTGTCCAGCTTTCACAACCATAGGAAGTGATTGAAAACATGATGACTTGGATCAGATGCACCTTAATCCTCATTGGGCCATCTTTCATTTTAAACCCTTTGCTGAGATCTTTTACTGCAGATTTTCTCAATGCATTGTGTCCTCTGGTTTTTTGACTGCTGCTTCCATGGGCACTAACTGTCAATCTGAGTAAGATGAAGTCCTTGACAACCTCAGTCTTCTCTCTGTCCGCCATGATGTTACATTCTGGTTTAGTTGTGAAGATTTTTGTCTTTGTTAAGACATAGTCCATACAGAAGGCTGTAGTCTTTGATTTTCAATAACCAGTGCTTCAAGTCCTCTTCACTTGCAGCAAGCAGGGTTGTATCATCTACATATCAACAGTTGTTAATCAGTCTTACATCAATCTTGATGTCACATTCTTCTTCATATAGTCCGGCTTCTTGGATTATTTGCTCAGTATATAGATTGAACAAGTATGGCAAAAGGATACAGCCTTGACACACGCCTTTTCTGATTTTAAATCACTCTGTATTTCCTTGTTCTGTTTAGACAACTGCCACTTGCTCTATATACATGTTGTGCATGAGCGTAATTAACTGTTCTGGAATTCCCTTTATTTTCAATTTTGCCCATAATTTGTTATGACCTAAACAGTCAAATGTGTTTTGCATAGTCAATAAAACCAAGTTAAACGTCTTTCCTGTATTCTCTGCTATCTGACAAGACCTATCTGACATCACCGAAGATATCCCTCGTTCCATGTTCTCTTCTGAATCGGGCCTAGACCTCTGGCAGCTGTCTTGTCAATGTACTGTTGCAACAATTTCTGAATTATCTTCAAGATTTTACTTGCATTTGATATTGGTGATATTGTTCGATAATTCTCACATTCTGTTGAATCACCTTCTTTAGCATGGGCACAAATATGGATCTCTTCCAGTCGGTTGGCCAGGTAGTTGTATTCCAAATTTCTTGGCATAGAAGTAAGCTCTTGTAGAGCTGCATCTATTTGTTGGAACATTTTAGTTGATATTCCTGGAGCCTTGTTTTTGTCAATGTCTTCAGTGCAGCTTGAACTTCCGTCAGTACCATGGGCTCCTGATTGTATTCTCCTTCCTAAAATGGTTGAACAGCAGCCAATTCCTTTTGGCATAGTGATTCTGTATATTCATTCCATTTTCTTTTGATGCCTGCTGTGTCATTGACTGTATTATTTCATCCATGGTATCCTTCACTATTGCAGCTCAAGGCTTGAATTTCTTCTTCAGTTCTTTTCAGCTTGAGAAATTATGAGTGTGTTCTTCCTTTATGGTTTTCCAACTCCAATTCTTTGCACATTTTGTTGTAATACCTTACTTTATCTTCTCTCTATGCTTTTCATATATTCTGTTCAGGTCTTTAACTTTCTCCTTTCTTCCTTCTTCTCTAGCCTTTCTGTGTTCAAGAACAATTTTCAAGGTCTTTTCTGACATCCACTTAGTTAATTTCCTTTTCCCCTTTCTTTTTAGTGACTTGTTGCTTTCTTCATGTTGGTGTCAATGATGTCCTCCCATAACTTGTCTGGTTTTCGATCGTTTTGTGCACAATGCATCAAATCTATTCCTAAGGTGATCTCTGAATTCAGGTGGTCTATGTTCTAGGTCATACTTTGTATGGATTTGTTTTAATTTTCTTCAACTTTAACTTGAACTTGCATATAAGCAGTTGAAGGTCTGTTCCACAATCGGCACCTGGCCTTGTACTGACTTTTAATATTGAGGTTCTCCATCGAAGAATCAGTTGCTAGAAAGTATGGCCTGGGAGACACAAATGACGCAGGAAATGGCATGATAGAATTTTACAGAACAAACAACTTATTAATTTCAAACAACATAAACGACGACTATACACGTGGACTTCACTGGGCGTCTGATCAGAATCAGTTTGATTACAGCTGCAGAAAGAAATATCAATATCAAAAATGCAGTGATAAGGAATAAGGAACATGGGTGTCTAGGTCCTACTAAACAGAAGAGAAGCTTGTCCGTCTTATGCCTTATGTTTAGAAAAATAGGAAAGAAAAGGTCAGATATTGTGGCTAAACTCACTGTAACTATTAACGCTTGGACAGTGCTGGGTTCTTCAGGGAGCACGCTATTGGCTATCAGAAAAAGGAACAAGCACAACGGTGCTAGCACGTTGGCACTTAGTTGGTAAATATGACATGGCAGTGATTTTCAGTTATTTTAAATTGAAATGGTTCAGCAACAAGCTCGGCAACTGTAGTTGGCAAATCCAACATACCCCATGACTAGAAGTAACGAAAAGTGTAATGTAGCCTGACCATGTTAGTAAAGGTATCAACCTCATAATGTATTTATTTGTTTTTGTTTGCTCACACAGTTTTGGGAGAACAGCCTTCAATCTTTCTGAACTACAGCAATGAGAAACCTAACACATTTGAGTGCCATTCAGGAGGTTGGCACAATGAGCCCAATGTCACTTGGAGCAATCAAGATGGATATTCTTTACCCCCCTTGTTTAACATATTTTACAAAGACGACAGTGGAGGATTTTCTGTCAAAAGTTATCTCAGTCCAAAGCCGGATTCCAGCATTTACTCTTGTTTGGTTAGACCTGATATGTCATCGCTTCAGGATGTGAAGTCCTATCTTTATTTGCTCAGTGAGTAGCTCTCAGAGGCTGTTTTTTAATTTGGTTTGGTTTAATTTTTTTCATAAGATTTGTTTTATGTGTTTTTTTTCCCATTATCATTATTTGTTTTGAGATACTCAGATTTTAAATCTAACTTTTGTTTTCTGTTTAAAAATTGTGACGGACACTCGGGCATCAGCATGCCCAAACCCTGACATGATTACAGAAACACAGTCCTTTATCAACATAAACAAAGGTTTTATTTTAAACTAGCAAAATGCCCGCGCTTTGCAGCGGAGAAGTAGTGTGTTAAAGAAGTTATGAAAAAGAAAAGGAAACATTTTAATAATAACGTAACATGATTGTCAATGTATATGTTTTGTGACTGTTATGAGTGTTGCGGTCATCAAGGATTTGATTATCATTATTTCTTTCAATCAGGTTCGTATTTGGAGGATGTGTTGTGTTCAAGTTATATTCCATGTTTGTCAACCGTTGTAAAGATAACTTTCCAGGTCCTGCAAAGTCAGTTCACGTGAGTCGCTCGGAGTACATGCATCGAACCTTCTCAGCTGTGCTTGTGCTATCTCGTGCGATCTTGCGATGTCCACGGCTTTATTTAATGTTAGCTCAGACCCGGCACGTAAAAGTTTCTGACGCACTTTTGCTGAGTTTGTGCCAAACACTATTCTATCCCTGACCATCTCATCTTCGTTTGCATAAGCACAGTCTTTCACCAGCAATTTTAATTCAGCTACAAAGTGATGAAAAATCACGTTTATACCCTGCGTCTTCTCATTAAACTTGTATCTCGCAAATATCGTATTCGTCGTAGGCATGCCAAACCCCAGCGGCAGCCTGTCTATGAACTTACTTTAAACTTGAGGTTTACACCGTGCTTTGTTCCCGCAGTAGCTGCACTTATGAATATGCTTGTATGAATCACTTGCTTCATATTCTTTTGCTGCCTTCTCAATTGTGTAATGCATTTTTTGAACAGGTTTCATTCATCGAAGTGATCATTTCCCAAATCGGTACTTGTGAATCTTAAGATGTTTCACAGGCATTCCCGGTATTAAGTTGTGGATTTGCCTGCGAATATTTAGCGGCAGCGTGTCTATGAATGTAATTTAAACTTAAGCTTTACACCTTACTTTCTTATTGATATGTGTACAAAGGCTTGTTCAGCGTCAGAGGGTTTCTGCAGTAGCTGCACTTAGAAAATGCTAAGCACAGTCCTTCACCCACGAATATTTAGCAGCAGTGTGTCTCCCTGACCATCTCATCTTCGTTTGCATAACCTTATATAGGCAGGCACTCAATTACGTGAGAGGCGTGATGATGCAGGATGCAACTCCGCTTCACACGGAGACCGAGCTGCAGGCTATGGCCGTATATATGGACGTAAGTAGGTTCCAGTTATGACTGTTACGCGTAGAATTTCTAAATGAAACCTGCCTAACTTTTGTAAGTAAGCTGTAAGGAATGAGCCTGCCAAATTTCAGCCTTCCACCTACACGGGAAGTTGGAGAATTAGTAGTGAGTGAGTGAGTCAGTCATTGAGGGGTTTGCCTTTTATTAGTATAGATACCTCCACAAAGTGTTACATACAGTCCTATGAAAAAGTTTGGGAACCCCTCTGAGCCTGCATAATAATTGACTCTCCTTTCAACAAAAAAGATAACCGTGGTATGTCTTTCATTTCCTGAACAAAGATTTGTAGTGAAGCAGAATTTAGTTGTATGAAATAAAATCAAATGTGAAAAACTGGCTGTGCAAAAATGTGGGTCCCCTTGTCATTTTGCTGATTTGAATGCATGTAACTGCTCAATACTGATTACTTGGCTGGATTAGCTGGTTAAGCCTTGAACTTCATAGACGGGTGTGTCCAATCATGGGAAAAGGTATTTTAAGGTGGTCAATTGCAAGTTGTGCTTCCTTTCCTTTGACTCTCCTCTGAAGAATGACAGACAGCACGGGATCTAAATACAAAGACTGTTCAGTCTCCTGGTTTAGGGGAAGGCTACAAAAATCTATCTCTGAGGTGTAAACTATCAGTTTCAACTGTAAGGAATGGAATCAGGAAATGGAAGGCCACAGGCACAGTTGCTGTTAAACCAACTCAGCAGTTCTGGCAGGCCAAGAAAAATACAGGAGCGGCATATGCAGAGGCAGGATTGTGAGAATGGTTACAGACAACCACAGATCACCTCCAAAGACCTGCAAGAACATGTCGCTGCAGATGGTGTATCTGTACATCGTTCTACAAATCAGCTCATCTGTATGGCAGAGTGATGAGAAAGAGGCCCTTTCTGCACTCACGCCACAAACAGTCGGTTGTTGTATGCAAATGCTCATTTAGACAAGCCAGATTCATTTTGGAACAAAGTGCTTTGGACTGAGGAGACAAAAATTGAATTATTTGGTCATAACAAGCTCTTTGCATGGCGGAAGAAGAACACCACATTCCAAGACAAACACCTGCTTACCTGCTGTCAAATTTGGTGGAGGTTCCATCATGCTGTGTGGCTAGTTCAGGGACTGGGGCCCTTGTTAAAGTCGAGGATCAGATGAATTCAACCCAATATCAACAAATCTACAAAGGCATTCATACAATGTTCTAGAATGGCCGTCACAGTCCCCTGACTTGAAAATCTATGGGATGATTTGAAGCAGGCTGTCCCTGCACGGCAGACATCAAATTGAACTGAACTGGAGAGATTTTGTATGAAGAATGGTGAAAAATACCTCCATCCAGAATCCAGACACTCATCGAATCCTATAGGAGGACAGCGTCTAGAGGCACACAGGAGCAAAAGGAGGCTCAATTAAGTATTGATGTCATATCTCTGTTGGGGGCCCACATTTATGCACCTGTCTAATTTTTGTTATGATGAATATTGCATATTTTTTGTTAATCCAATAAACTTAATGTCACTGCTGAAATACTACTGTTTCCATAAGGCATGTCATATATTAAAAGGAAGTTGCTACTTTGAAAGCTCAGCCAATGATGAACAAAAATCCAAGAATTAACAGGGGTTCCCAAACTTTTTCATATGACTGTATGCACAAAACACTGGTTTCTCCCTTTTTTACAATATTTCTCTCACCACCCCCACTGCCCTCCACCAGTCAAGTTTTGCCTCTTTTCCACCCAGCTCCGACTCTCCTGAATAAGGGAATGCGGTCCCTTTTATTACAGACCCAGGAGTACTTCCAGTGTCGGGGCGATTGCCTAATGGAAGTACTTTTGTGTTAGATGGAATTCCATTATTAGAGTAGGGAACTTGTTTCCTTGGAACGCCCTCATGCGGCACTGGATGGGGATATCCGGGACTACTGCCATCTAGTGTGCTGGAGGAATAACAGTTCCCTAATGATCTCTCTACTTCAATAGGGGCTATCCGTCCATCTTCTCCTTCCGGTTCTGCTTCCTTTTCTGGCCAGGATGTCTGTCCAGCCCGTGTGGCATCTACAAAATGTATTTAAAAGGAATACTCTACCCAGAAATTGTTTTTTATATGTTACTTACCTCATTTGTTTTGATATAATTCAAGCCAAAGTTGACCATTACTATACAATGGCAAACAATGAGGATTTGTGGGAAAATAACCCTCACACATTACTTGTGTTGCGGAAACTGCATGTCAGTGGTCCAGCCGTATGAACACAATATGCCTACCAGAGCAGATGACTTGCTAGACGTTTGGGACTGACTGAGACCGAGGGGGTAACAAGAAAGACACAAAAGAGGCAGATGTACAAAGAAAGGTAGATTTTTATTCCACTTTGTTTAAAAAAAAAAAAAAGCTCAAAGTTTTAATTGCAAATAATTAGTGACACATTTATGGTTTATAAAAATAAAGCAAACTCCAATACTGTTCCTTTAAGAGGCAGAATTAAGGTCTCTTTGCCCAGTTCTTCCCACCTGACATTTTTGTGCAAAGCAGAAGCCCAAACACAACAAAATACACATACACAAATAACATGTTTGAATGATTCAGGGCCCATTATGTATGATGTCAACAGTAAGAACATGAAACTTGGCAATGATAGTGTGGACGGGTAGGGATGCCCTCGATAACTTGCCATTATTGAAAGCGCCTTGCTCTGCTAGAATACTCTTAAGGAGTAAGGCCTGCTTGTCTGTCAGTGACATGAAGCTGAAGTGTCATTAGTTTATGCAGCAGAATGATAACCCAAAGCACAAAAGCAAGACTACGAATGAATGGTGCAGAAGCTTTGGAGTGGCCTAGTCAAAGTCCTTAGTGTGACCCAGTAGAGATGCTGTGGCAGAACCTGAAAAGAGCAGTTGACGCTGGCAAATTTGTCAGTGTGTCTGAATGAAAGCAGTTCTGCAAAGAAGAATGGGGGAAATTTCTCAACAGCAGTGTGAAAGACTGGTATCAAGTGATTGGAAGCCTACAGCTGTAATTGTTGCTGCAGCTATGTACCATAACTATGGAAGCAATTACTTTTTCATATGAGTGTAGGTGTGCTGGATGACTTTATCCCTTGAATAAACAAAATAATGATTTAAAAAGATAATTGTGTCTGCACAGGTTGCCGCTCTCTGTTATTGCATCATGTCTATAGATCTGAAGCCCTGTTTCATGTTAAATATAAAATGGAGAAAATTAGGACGCTGCTGTACTCGTTCTCCCATTACAGCAATAGCATATTCTGTTTAAGGTCTGCATGTATGTAAGAGTGGCCACCAACCTCCATAGCCGTGCTATCTTGATTTGTAGAGACTGTATTGGTTTCTTGGAGTCTAATGGCTGCTCTTCTCTTTCTCTCTTTTTAGTCCTAAAGATTGTATATTTTATTAGGAAGCCATTACACTGTACTATAGGAGCTGGTGTTGCTTTAGGTGGGCATGTGGTATGTTTAGCTAACATTTACACTATATCATTTTTGTTTTCAGATTTGGAAAGAACATCCATAGGTAATGCTTGTTTTATCTCAACACATCTGATTTACCGAAACTTCAGTGAAAATGGAGCTTCACCAGAGGTTTAGTAAGAGGATTCTGAAATGTGATGTTTATATGTATGCTATTTTGAGAGAGAGAGATAAAATGATCGGGAGACGCTCAAGTTAATAAATCAAGTCCAATCAAACAGACGTCAGAGCCTGAAAAGAAAGCAAGAATTAAAGTCAAGAATTAGAGTAAGAATTGCAAACCAAAAAAATAAAAGGTTAAGTTTAGAAATTTGGGTTTCTATCCACAAACTTGGATAACTACCCAGGACTGAGCTTTATGCTGCCCCTAATGATATCATCAGTGAGAACTTATCAAGTAATTCTGTCTGACATGGCAGCACTCAGCAAAAAGAAAATGGCTTTGCTGTAAGATGTGAATACAATTTCAATGTGTTAAACTGCTGTTTTACTCCAAACTTGACATGAGATTTGAGATTTCTCTTTTAGATTTCAGTAGCAAAGCTGATGGATGGACTGTGGCCTTTGGTGTACTTTTGGCAATAACTCTTTTAGCAGCTGCAGCCTTCATAGTGAAATGGAAGAAAATGAATGGTTTGTAATTTATTTGCTATTTTCATTGCTCCTATTAAATTTTCTTGCACCCAGATCACCATTTTGTCTCTTGGAAACTCTGTTCATTGATATCAGCGATCTGTACTTTCTCATTGTTGATAAAAATCTTTTGACATCTGTAAGAAATGCCTTTGTTTGACTGCTGATCCTTTGTAGATGAGCCTGTATACCTTATCGTAAAATAAATCCAGTTATTCATTGCTTATGGAAATATTGTTGTTGTGATTTGGACTTCCAAATATAGTAAAAAGGGCATGATGCCTCAGAAATACCATGAATCCTGGCTAGAACGTTCCGTAGCCTACCCAGAATAGATCTCACCCCAGGCAGCTTAATCCCAACATCAACTGGCCAGCTTTTGGCCCATGCAACCTTAAAAGTGCGTTGGCTTCAAAATTTTAAGAATACTCCAGATTACCTTAAAATACTTTTCTGTGGAGGTAACCCTTTGAAGATCTGGTAGAGGAGACGGTCTGAATCAAAGAGACATGCTTATTTATAAATAATATTTGAAAATCACAAAACAGAAGCATAAAATGCCAGAAAGGCAAGAAAAAAATGCCTAAAATGGCTATTCAAAGCAAATACAGTAAATCCAGTCTGAGATCTACTAATCAATAATCCATGAAACAAAAGCAAGAAATCTAAAAACTAAAATAATCAAAGTGAGAATACTTACAACTCCAGCAACAATCGAAGAACCACTTTGGGACTTGCTTCCCAGTCTGAATTCATAGACTTGAGCGTACACCTGTGACTATGACATAAGGGTGGTCCCATCTCTTGAGGTTCCAACCACAAAATAAAGGGACATCATAGAACAATAAAAAGTACATGGATACAGAGTAAAAGCAATATTAACAAAAATACATTAACACATGAAACATTCTTAAACTAAGAAGACACCAATAGGATAATACACCTAATCCAGGGTTAACAATTCTGGCAGAAACCTAAAGATTGTATATTGTGTTAAGAAGTCATTGTACTGTAGGTGTTGCTGTAGGTGGGTATTGTGGCATGTTTTATCAAACATTTAAACAGTGTCTTTTGTTTTCAGATTTGGAAAGAACATACGAACCCAAAGGTAAGGCTTCTTTTATCTCAACACATCTGGTTTACTGATACTTCAGTGAAAATGGAGCTTTACCATTGATTTAGTATTAAGATTCTGAAATGTGATGTTTATATGCCTGCTAACTCAAGGAAGGCACAAAATGGTTGGGAGAAGTGCAAGTCAATAAACAAGTAGAGGACAAAACCAAAAGTCAGGTCAAACAGATGTCGGAGCCAAAACAGAAAGGGAGAGTTAAAGTCAGGAATCAGAGTAAGAATTGAAAACTAGAAAATCAAAATGTTTATTTTAGAAATATTCTGAGTACTGGTTGCTATCCACAAACTCTGATACCTTAGAACTACCTGGGCTGAACTTGATATAATCATTAGGGGTAGCATAACCGGTGAGCACACATCATGGAATTCTGGAAGTTGACACGGAAATGAGTGATGCTCATCACTGACATGGCAGCAACCTGCAAAAAAAAAAAGCAAATGGTGTTGCTGCAAGATGTGAGTAAATTTCAATGAACTAAATGGACGTTTTACTCCAAACTTGACATGAGATATGAAATTCCCAAGTATCAAAACCGCAGAGACGTACAGACTGTCAGTCTGCCCAGGAGCACACACAATAATTTTTTTTTTTTTTTAAGTCTCTGATCATAAGAATATGGAAGTTTTATGCTAATGTTTGGTGCTCTGTTCAGAGTACCACTAGAGGGAGCAACCCAGGGGGCATTCTTAAGACGTGTTCAAACCACTTCTCTGGGCTCCCTTTGATGTGACGCTACTCTGAGGCTCTCCTGAATCACTGAGCTTCTTGCCTTATCATAATGTGTCAGACCAGCAGCCCTGCTAAGAAACCTCATTCCTGACGCTTGTACTTACAATCTTCTCTTTCGTTTGTTACCCACAGCTCATAACCATAGGTGAGGGACAGAAATGTAGTTGGACCAGTAAACTGAGTGTTTTGTCTTTAGACTCCACCACTCCTTCAACAAAACAGACTGGTACAGCGCCCACAGAACAGCTGATATTGCTCCGTTCCACTTGCTGATCTTTCACTCCCTTCTTGTATCACTCATGAAGAAGATCTCAAAATACTTGAACTCCTCATGTAAGGCAGTTGCACCTCACTCCGCCAGAGAGAACCATGACTTTAGACTTGGAGGTCCTGATCGTCGTCCCAGCCCCTTCATACTCGGCATGGAATCGCTTGAGTGCATACCAAAGGTCACAGTCGGATGAGGCGAAGAGGACAACATCTTCTACATAAATAATGCTGCCCCTAGCTTCACCAATTGGACAAACTCACATCCTCAGACTGTGTCCTTTCCATAAAAACCTCAAACAGGAGCGGGGACAAGATGCAGCCTTGACTTAGTCTGCCACCCACAGTGAACAAATTTCACTTAATAGAAAGGGGTAAATTAATGGAGGCAATTATTAAGGAAAAAATCAAGCATCACATGACAGGAAAAGACTAGTAGAATGTATATTGTGTAAAGTTCAGGTGTACTTAAGCTTTATAATGCAATACTGGGGCCTCACCTGGATTACTGTATTCAGTTTTGGTCTCCATGTTACAACATGGGCATAACAATGCTAGAAAATGTCCAGAGAAGTGTGACTGGGACGAAGGAGTGGAACCATTTTAGTTTAAGCAAACAAGATTTAGGAGTGGATATGGTTGAAGTGTTTTTAAAATTATGAAAGGAATTAGTACAGTAGAACCCAGTTGGAATATCTTAAATAAAATCTTTAACAAGAACAAACCCAGTGTAGTCTTCCGATTTAATAACAGGCAAAGAACTGTGATAAATGTTGGGCCCATTTACTTCTTAAAAAAAAATATATAATAATAAACTTTGCTTGATTGTACAATTATAAACAGAAATGTCATCTCCTGGTATTCTAACAAAAAATTGATGCCTAGAAAGGCCTCCTTCCAGGTGTTAGGCTTTTATGGTCCTGGTGCAGAGTCAGTTGCCCTCACTGGGTGTTTTTTTGGTACTGTAGAGGCAAAGGAAGACGACGCAGTTAGTGGCAGCACCCCTTGTCATCCCACAGTGGAATTACATACCTATGAGGAACTTGTATGGTGACTCTCTGATGTGCATACAGAGACATGGAACTTAAGGGCAGACATCACACAAATGTTACAGAGGTTTTTCTTCACACAAAGTACCACAGACACATCAAATTAAAGACCAATTAGTATGGTTGAAAATAGCACTTTAGGGATCTTCAAATCTTGACTCTCTTATTATGGAGAATTTGGATGAATAGGGTGGGTGAATTTTTAATCCTTTCTGACCAAAAGCTCCTCTTGGTCACACCTAAAATCACAAGTCCTGGGAGATTCAATGGCCACAGCAGAGTACTGCTGCTTCCATGTAGGAGATTGGTGTTTAACTGCACTTTGACACTACATCCCCAGCCTAGGAGTCTTTACATTTGTCCTCTTAGCCAGGTTTTGGCCTCTCATTTTGGATATGTGCCATCTTACAGCTCTCAGTGCTATTCTACCTGCCATTATATGTTGTTATGTTTGTAATAATTTGGTTTATTTGTGTATTTTGGTTTATTTTATGGTTTATTTTTAGAAATGGTTTCTGAGGATTTAGCTGATTTTAACACAGATTATTTCATTCCCGTTTTATTTATGTGACATGTTTGGAATCCACAGTAGTATCAATTACATCATGGATGTGACAGAATAAGCATTTTGGTTGTTCCGTTGCACATTTATCCCTTGGTGGATATTTGTTTTGAACTTATAAAGACTTAGCGATCATTAGTTTCAATTCCAAGTTTGCCCGTAGTTTTAGGCTTTATTTTCAGTTTTGGCTTCCATTTCATCTTCTAACTTTTGATTCTCATTTTGCCCAATAATTGAGTTGCCTATTCATCTGTCTTTGCCCCTTACTACAATTCTTGTATCGTGGTATCATCTCCTGGTTATTATTCCTTCTCACAATAATCCTTGATAACCCTGCGTGTCGTAACAATCCAGATGAGTGAAAGCAACTCAGAACTGTTAAGTATAAAGAGTGTTAGAAGGATAAATCTTCTGCTGTGTTAAATATCAGTATGGTCTTTCATACATTCTGAAAACCAACACTGTTTAAATTGAAAATAATTATTTAACTGACAGTTATAATGTTGTCATTTGTGTGAATTTTGCAGCTGCTTCACATCTTCAGAAGGAGATTGGTAAGGCTTTGTTTTTTTTTTTTTTCCTGTTTGAAACTTGAGGCAATTACACTTGTGGAGTGGTTATGTCACAATACCATAATTTCTGTATTTGATATCAATAGCAATTTGATTCCATGACAAAACAGAAATTCCATTCATTTAATAAAGTGAACAGTATTGTGATTTTTTTCTGTAATCCAATATAAAGTATGTACTGTAACTAATAATCTTTAAAATTGTGGTGTATTCATGAAGTGGTTACCCAAATATCATTTAAGTAAACTAGCATTGGCATCCATAAATTTCAAAAGACAATGCAGAGCTTAACTTTAGCTTATGATAGACATGGGCATTCTGCCAGTGTAACAATAAGTATGATTGAGTTTGTGACCTCCAAGATAATTCAGAATACTTCCTTTTAAACAAACTCTTTAAAGCTGTTACTGTAGCAAAGTGTTTTTAAACTTTTTTTAACAATTAACATAACAATTACTCCAAACGAATATGGTGTGAAAATACCTCTACAGTAAATGTGTTGAATAACAACATCTGTTATGTGCAGGTATTTATCAGTAAAGTGCCTTAGAAGTTTAAAAATGGTTAAATATTGACACAGAAGAAGATTCAAGTGGTCTTTCTTTTGAGTAACTTTATTTACAAATTGTCATCAATTAAATACTTACATTTATGACTGATCAATACATGGGTAGAACTCCTAGAAATTAGGAATAATTGAGATTCCTTAAAGGAATGAGTTGAGGACACCCACTTGGACCTGACTTTTATTTGATGAAGCATTCCAGGAGCAGGCCACACAGTATGCAGTATGTTATAAAGCCAAGCTCAGACTAGATAAACAGGTTTTTTAAATGTTGACACATCCTAACAGATCGCACTTAGTAATATACTTATTTATCACCCACTGCACAGGAAGTACCACTGACAGTTTCACAAGCAGTCCTGTTTTACTGTTGTCTAATTGCATGCATTGAAGTTTTGTATTTGAGAATGTGAGTGTCCAGGTTTTACATTAAGGAAGAATCTAAAACCTTTTTTACAGATATGACCAGGCGCATTACTAAGTCAGGTATGTCTTCTCAGAGTAATATCTTTTAATACTGGGAAAAATCTTTAGTAGTTGGGAGATCTGTCCACAGAGTGTCCTTGTTGGGCAGCATGAAAATATTCCTAATGTTCCAAATCTTCAATTTATTGCCATTGCACATTACACTGCAGTGAAAAGTATTTGTTCCTCAACCTGACTTGAAACATCAAAAATGAAATGACATTAGTAATCTACGCCTGCTTCACTAGTAAAAATACAGCATTTCAAAAAATATTAATAAAAAGGTGCCAGTATCCATCAACTACATAAAACACACAACATGAACCACATAGAACTAATATTGAACTATGAATAAAGTGGAAGTTGGTTTGTATAATATATTTATATACTGGAATGATAAAAAAGGCCATAATTATTCAGGTCAATTGACCAACGCAGTGTTTTGACGTGTCAGAGTTCTTGAAACTCAAAAATGGTGCTGTGCCATGAAATCAGGACTTTACTGACTATACATGACCGCAGCAATTTTAAGTTAGGAGGAATCAGAAGATGAATTGTAGGTGAAATAACTAGCTGTGGTCACAACCGGGAATTTAGGAATTAAACATAGGCCAGGGTGTGGAGTGAAATCAGAATTGAGAAACATAGTTAAAGAGTTGGTCACCAGGATTTTTCATGCAAACGAAGCCAACATGTAAGACAAATCAAAGTCGAAGAACAGAAAAGTATTGGTAATCAGAGAGAGCTTTAAATGATAATAACATAAGGGTTTTGTTTTGATTCATCCACAAACTTGTGATGTTGACCGGTTGTCGTAATGTTGTCTTGAATCACACACACTTAGCAACCGCCTGACTACAACTGGTTTGCAAACAAATAAGAGCAGCATCCATAATAAAAACAAAATGGTGCTGTGGCAAGAAGTCAAAATAAGATCTAAGATGAGACCATATTCCAAAAATAAAATCTTCAGAAATGTTCAGAATCAGAAAGCTAATTTGACCATTAAATTCCTCAACCCAAATGAGATGTACATTATTTTTAGATGCTAAAAGAAAAGCTAAAAAAAAATATAAAATGTGGTCCGGTTCATGACATAACTTGCCCAAATCGGCCTAGACTCATGCTATAGAAGCTGGCTTTTGGCCTTCCCAGGTCCAACAAAAAGAGGTAAAAGAATTCAATTTCAAAAACTCTAAAATGCCTGATAGAAACTGTGATATGCCACAGGTTCCCTTTCTCTAATATTTCATTTTGTCTAAAGGACTGATCTTGCTCGTTGTGTAAAATACACAAAAAATTAGGAATCAGTCGGTGACTTTTTTCACAGTACTGTATTGTCTATGCAGATCCCACCTGATGGAGCACTGTGCTTCATCATCCATCACTAGGTGCCTTGGCCCCACTTCAAATCTAGCGCAATCAGCATGTATATACATTGCTGCTCCCATCACAGTGAGACACCTATTGTGACTTGTCTTTTGTTCTTGCATGAAAACCTGCAACTTTGTCCAACTCTTTATGGCACGATAGACTATCCACGTCTCTACTGCTGACTGACCAATGCTGGCAGGAACCAAACAGCCATGCGGTGGAAACTACAACTCGTTGGCCCCCAAGCCAAGCTCTACATATCCTCCTCCGTCTGTGCACACACAGCGCCACTCCAACAGCAGCCATGTTCTCTTGCAAACTAACTTAAATGAGATTAGTACCAATGCATTTACAATGGATCCTTTTTAAAATCGCAAAGCTTCATAATCTGCTAGGGGCAAAACTAAAGTAAACAAAGCAGGCAAGTGCTTCTTCATAATATTTCCAGTTCAGATTAGTTTTGTATCATGTCTTACAAGTGACAGGCGTTCAATACAAACAGACAATAGTGTACATGTGACATATAAAATTATAAATACAACACCATATACTATATTACATGATATAGTGGATTCAGAAGGTATTCAGACCCTTTGCTTTGGCCCTTGAAATTGTTCATCTTTCAGCATGACAATGACCTGAAGCATACAGCCAAGACAATGCAGGAGTGGCTTTGGGACAAGTCTCTGAGTGGCCCAGCCAAAGCCCAGACTTTAGTCCCATAGAACATGTGTGGAGTGACCTGAACATGACAGTTTTACAAACACTTCCCATGGAATCTGTTGGAGCTTGAGAGGATCTAACAGAAAGAATGAAATAAATTGTCCAAATCCAGCAGTGCAAAGCTTGTAGAGTCTTGTGCAAGAAGACTCAAAGCTAGAATTGCTGCCCAAAGGGGCTTCTACAAACTACTGAGTTAAGGGTCGGAGTACATCTATTAATGAGATTTTCAGTTTTTGATTTTAATAAATTTGAAAACCTTTCTGAAAAATGTAGTTTGAGTGTAGATTGATGCACAAAAATGACATTTCAAATTAATGGGAATGACGCCTCGTACAAGAGATAAATGTTGGGGTGCCAAACCAGTCATCCATTTACTCAAATTGTCCAAACAAAAGAATAACAGCAGTGGAGTAATAGTCAATAAAAATACTGCCTCTCAAGGGCTGTTTATAATAACTTAAAGGTCAAGGTACGAAGGAGCTCAGTCTCTCTTTCTCTCTGTCATAGAGTGACTCCTACTTCTGGGTTGTTGCACTTTTATGGCCCAGGGACTGGAAGGGGTGAAGTCAGGTTCCCTCACTGGGTGGTTTCTTGGCTCTGTGGAGGTGAAGGAAGAGAACACATTTAACGGCAGCATCCCCTTTTGGCCCGGGATGTAATTACATTCCTGGGAGAAACCTGCAGGGTAACGACTCTCTGACTTACATGCATGGCAATGTACAACACAATAAAGTTTACAGAAAGTAAAGGGGTCTGAATCCACTGTAGATTAAAAAACCCATTACTGTCCACAAGTGCTGCCATTTGAGGCTCCATTGTTTGACAACTTCTCTTTCAGCCTGATCTCCCCTTCACTTTTTTCACCATATTTTCTTGTCTGTGGCTTTGCTGTCTTTTTTATTCTGCAAATTTGTTAGTTCTTGTTTTGTAAAGTATTTTTATGTATTCCTCAGTTGAGTATACCCATGTCATTCTTGAGTTTCATTTTTAACCTGACTTTTTTGTACTGTTTCTCTCCCCAGAATGGAGACTGATTCACAGCTGTGCAGGTATGGTTAGTTTATTTGCTTTTCTTATGGCTCAAATAATGGGAAGGATATTCAACCTGTGTGTCCTATATTTCAGATGGGACAGCACAGATGTTAGAGATTCTATTTCTGTGTCAACATTCTACATTGTTGTCATATCTGTATTGATTTCAGGTATGTGTGTGTGAGTGAGTGTGGGTGAGCTGATGACAAAGAATTGGTCTGGGGTGCCTTTTTGTTCAGGCCTGTGTCGTGTGACAGAGATTATCACCCAGCTGCCAGCAGTCCTGCAATTAAAAAAGCAACTTCAGGAAAATGAATGGATAGTGGAATCCCAGACTCCTTCATTTTCTGTGTGCGTGTTGTCCCATGGCAGTAAAGGACACACTGTGCAGGTAGACAGATTTAAGAAGAAAAAAGTAATGAGATGATTCTAACAGTCTGTGAGATCCCCTTGAAGAGCCTAGCTTGATGGTACAACAGTTCCTCAAAGACTCAGAGCAAGTAGATCATCGGTGTACTGGAGGGCATCGATAGAACCTCACTCCCTGTCAAATTAAATCTCTGGTGTATGCAATTTGGGCCCGTTTCATAGCTTACGTGGCCATAAATCCTGTACGAAACGCCAATTCAAAGGTGAAGTTGGAGAGACTGATCAGCTCATATGGAAGGAAGTGGCTGGGTCTTCACAGCTGCTTTAACAGCATTGGTCCTTATGGCAAAGAGTCCTAAGGCTACACTTTTTTCCAGTCTTTCAGAGTATGTCCAAGTAGGACTGGAAATGATGTTACTGGAGGCAATTATCCATTTGTAATCCTGGCTGTACCCATCCTGGATGCTGAAATGAAATAGTCTCCATCACAAGCAATCAAGCAGGCACTCGAGCACAGGAACATTATGGGCCGAGTCCAGCAAGGGAGGAGTGGTCTTGGCCTTGGGGCTAGTATACCAGTCTGGAACAAGAATGCTTGGAGATACAGGTTTGTGATTCAAGCAAGGTGTGCAAAAACTATTTCTTGGGCATGCAAAGGGCAATAGATGAGATGGAAGGAGTGGAGACAAGGCAGATCTCCTGGAAAGAGATCATTCAGAGTGAGCTATATCATCAAGGCTGCTCCCATGAATCTACACCAGTGGTACAGAGAGGACCCTGTGTGCCCCTTCTGCCCATCTCCTGCAACAATCCATCTTGGTGGGCTGCAAGACCATCCTTGCTTAAGATCTATACATCTGACAGCACAACCAGGTACCATCTCAACTTCATTCTTCCCTCATCAGCCTGCTTTCCAGTAATAAAGTTTGTCTGGGAAGGTGAGGGTCGAGCCAGACTTGTCACATTAAGACCAGACACTGAGCAGCAGCACATGATTGTAAGATGTTGGCAGGCCAGAGTCTCTTCTCCTCAGCTGAAATTGGGACAGTCAACATCAGACTAGGTCTTATGCCATTGATGGCTTCACTCCAGCTTGTTAACATCATTGAGCTTATAGCACCCTGCGAAGACACAGTGGAGAGGCTTATGAGCGCAAGGACCTGTGGTATGCTGAGCTTGTAGCTGATGTACAACAACATCGCTGGAAAGCAAAGGACCTAATGGTCAAAGTAGGCTGCAGAAGGTTCATATCCACATCAACATCAAGGCTGCTTCACAAACTGGGGTCCAAGGAAAGCTGTCAATGACCTTTCTAGAGCTGCTGAGCAAGAGTAGTCTGTGGCTCTGGATGAAGAGGGAATGACTCCACCTGGGCCTTCAAGCGAGTGTAAGGCATTTTGGGGTTGAGCCCAGGACACCAGCATTCACCACTGTACTCTCTGGAGCTGTCAGCAAAACATCAAGAAATAAAGGACCAGGAGGCAAGAGGTACAAAACACAGATTGACATCGGGAATTTTGACAAAACCTAAATAACTTTTAGCCAAAGGGATCTTTCAGAAATAAGTCAGTAAACATTGTAAAAAGAATTCTGAGATTCGCAAGCTTCAGGTCTTTTGAATATCCATGAAATTTGGATGGTGAACTGTTCCAACTGGCCTCTCTTTATACTACCATGCCAATGGTGTGATTTGGAGCAACGTCTGTGAAACATGCCCCTTAGCAACCCTCAAGTTTTGTGTAGTAACCATGCCATCAAATGTCATCCTGATAAAATATAACCAATGCCGATAAGAATTACAAACTTTTAAAAGACTCTTCCAACAGCTGATTAAAGATTTATCAAAAGGTTCCTCCAGTTGAAAACCTCGATTAGAGGGTTAATATACTAATGGAATAATGTATTCTTGCACAATAAAATTAAAAACAAGTTGTAATCATCACAACCCCAAAGACATGAATGTAATAATGAAGAGAGTTTCCATCATGGCCCTGTAGGACTGCTGTGTCACAGATCCCACCACCCTGGTTCATGTGGGTTTTGCATATTCTCCCAGGGATACCCTAAGGTGTAGTGGTAGGGTTAATCGATTATTTTGAATTGCAACTGTGCGTGTGTGTGAGAATGGACACCATGATGAATTATCTTGGTTATTGAACTGCAGGCTCCACAACTGTAGCTGGATAGGCGGGTTACAAAAATGGATGGCTATTCCTGTTGAGTATCCCTAATCCACAATGTCTGAGACCAGAAGTTTTTTTTGGATATTTTGGATTTGGAGTATTTTAATTCATAGGAGATATCTTGGGGACACTTTTGTAGTAGAGAAATGCAGTGAAACCAGCTAAATGTTAACTTTCATGTTTAATAATTTGTATCACTGAGCTGTTATAATGTGTATTGATACGACAAACATCTTAAACCTCAAAAGTGATGAATATGACATACAGACTGTATTTTAATTTCCTTTTAAAAATTTCAATGCTACATTTTTTTCTTTTTTTTGTCAGTTTATATCTGTTACCTTTTGTCACTTCTCAGGGAACTATCTGGCTGACAGGTCAGGAATATCTCCACCATGCCTTACTCCGTCATATCGGGAAACCTTTAACTGACAGAGAAGGTGCTACCTCCAGTTTTTGTGGGGTGTGGGTGTACTACATAAAACATAACATTTTTGCAAACATACAAAATGAACTTGCAGCAGTGTCTGGTTCTTCTAACCTAATCAGAGCACTTGACTGCATTTGTATTGCAATAAGGGCCTCTAGCGAGAATGACACTGCTTTAGTTAACAGTGAACAAGGGTAGTACCTTAATTCACAAGTCGTCTATGGTTTTAACTGTGCGGCGTGCCACTTTTGAACGCAGGTGTTATCATGTCACTTCACTGGGGACAAAGCTCGTCGATTATAATTTGTTGTTTAGTGGTGTGTAGTACTTCATGGGATAACCCTGCATCATTGATCAAGCATTTGTTTCTTCATGGCACTCTATGCTTCACGGGGACTAAAAACCCCCATCCCACTGTGAAAGAATGTTATTCACATCCACTTTTTTGGTATAAGCATGTTTTCATGCTCAAATCCAAGTAAACTTTTATAAGGAATTTTCAATTTGTGGGATCATGTCAGCACTCAAATGAGTTTTTGGTTTTGGAGTATTTCAGATTAGGGATACTCAACCTGTATTAAATACGTTTTAAAAAAATTCAGATCATTAGCCTTGTTTCTCTCTCTTGTTAAATTAACCCTAGCCTGAATGAATCTATTAATTTTTTGCATTTAAGATTTCTCATTTAAAGATTTACCAATGTTTTTTCCTGTCCTAGTGTGTGTATATAAACTCAGGGAACTCCAGTTTCTGTATTACATCTTTCCTGAAGAAGGGGCCCGAGTTGCCTTGAAAGCTTGCATATTGTAATCTTTTTAGTTAGCCAATAAAAGGTGTCATTTTGCCTGGCTTTTCTGCAATTAATTGCAGAAGTACAGTATTTGTGGGTTCCTCCAGAACGCCTTTCTCTTGCATGATTTGGCACAAAAACTAATCAGCACATCGTCACCTCATAAGAGGCTTCATTTTCGAGTTTGATATTTTTAAATCTTTAAGAAACTGTGACACACACAGAGCCAGACACACACCCTTCCTCGAGATATCTATGTTCTTGGTATTAGGGTAACTTAAAACATTAGATTCATCAAAAATTTCCATCCCCAGTTTTCGATGGATCTCAAAGCTTTCACTCCTCCCCCGTAAACGAGAGGTTATGGTGGGGGTGGGCACAAAGCGCTAATGAATCAGTGTATTAACAAGCAGACAGCAGACTTAGTTAATGGGGTGCTCTCTGGACCTGCAGGAGGTAGCAGTGGAGGAGAAAATGGAAATCAAACTGATGGCCATTAATAACAATGCTTCACATCCTTACTGTGACCCGCTAAAACTGAGACGTTCCAGCTAATAATGTTGACAGTTGTGGTGGTTGCTTCCTGTAATATTTATTTATTGGGCTTCTGTAAAAAGCCAGATGGGCCTCTTGAAGACGCACAAAGTGCTGACTATATGTCTGTCTGTCTAATATACAGTAGCTTTAAAAGTACAGTCCACAAGTATCATATTCTTTTCAGGGGTTTAATCTTCAGTTATTTGTTTTGTTATTTATTTGGTTTTCCTTCAAGGACCAGGGCCACCAATGTCATATTTATTTTATATTAGGATGTGTGTCTGTATTGAGAAATACCGTGGAGTATAAAACTCAATCGAATTGAAAGTTCCAATAATGTATGGTAAACAGCAGGCGGTCGAGTTTGTTGTTTGACACCAGCAGTGGCTTTTTTCTAGTAAAACCTCTCAAACTACTTGTGGTGATGTGGGTGGTGTTTGATTGAAGCTTTGGAGACTTTCTAACCCGCAACACCCAACTAACTATCTGCAGTTCTCCAACGGTGAGATTCTTTGGCTACTCAAACCATCGTCATCAATGCGAGATGCGTCCTCTTCCAAGCTGAATCTTAACATATACCGTTGCTTTAAACTTTTTAATTATTGCCCAGAAAGTGGAAATGAATGTGTTTGACCATTACAGAAGTGGACAAATTTGTTGGTCCCTTTACAGCTCAATGGGAAAAAAGTGCTGTCTGCCCCCTGAAAGGTTATGATATGAAAAACAGTTGACCCTGTGTACCAAAGCAAAGCAAGTGTGACAAAATATCAAGTCTTGCTTATTCTACAAAGAGGTCAGAAAATCGCCGGCACATATTTGTTGGGATCCCTAAAAAAGATCATAAATATTTAGATTACAGTGATTTACTCCCAATCTAACGGTTGTCTTGAATTCCAATCACTCGTGTCTCCTATTGCGTAATCAGTCATTCAGCTCATTTAAATGGAGAAAAGTTATCACTCTGCTGTTTGGTATCATGGTGTGTCCTACACTGACATGGACCACAGAAAGCAGAGGAGAGAGTTGTGTGAGGAGATCAGAAAGAAAATGACAGACCAGCATGTTTAAGTCTAGAAGAATATCTCCAAGCAGCTTGATGATCCTTTGACAACAGCTGCAAATATTATGAAGTTTAAGGTCCATGGGACTGTAGCCAACCTCCCTGGACATTGACACTAGAGGAAAATCGATTCCAGAATATGCAGATGGACAGTGAGAATAGTAGACAAAAAGCCAAAGACAACTTCCAAAGAGATACAAACAGAACTCCAAGGTCAAAGGCAATCAGTATCTGATCACACCATCTGAGTGACAGTGGACTCAATGGAAGAAGACCCAGGAGGACTCCACTGATGAAAGAAAACATAAAGAAGACAGACAGGAATTTGCTATATAAGCCACAGTGCTTCTGGGAGAATGTCCTTTGGACAGATGAGACCAAACTGGAGCTTTCTAGTAAGTCAGATCAGCTGCATGTCCACAGATGAAAAAAAGAATATTTCAAAGAAAAGAACACCAAACCTAGTGTGAAATATGGAGGAGGATGAGTTATGTTTTGAGGGCTGCTTTGCTGGGTCTGGCATGGGGGTACCTGGAATCTATGCATTCAACAATGAAATCTTAAGTCTATCAAGACATTCCCGACTGAAATGTACAGCCAGGTGTCAAAGTTCTGTCTCAGTTGCACGTCATGGACCCTCCAACATGTTAATGAGCTAAAACACACAGCTAAAAGCACCAAGGATGACAAAGTACACAAAATTGGACTATTCCGAAGTGGCCTTCAGTGAGCCCGGATTTGCATTCAATCTTTGGACATATGCAGTCTGGAGAAGAACCTCTTGTAAGCGTGACCCAGCTGGAGCAGTTTGCTCAGGATGAGTGGGCCAAACGACTTGTGGACAGGAGCAGAGGTCTCGCTGAGAGCTCCAGGAATCGCTTGTTTGCAGAGATTGCAAACTCTTAAAGCTGTGCGACCAAATATTAGACTAAGGTGGTATCTTTGTTCTCCATGCCATTTTCATTTGTGTTCCTGTTTAAAATATTCTGTTGAATCAAAACTCTAAAACTAAGTCTGTTTTTTTTTAAATACAGAATACACAATGGTAGGTGCCAATAACTTTGGTCAGTTTCAGGTTACTTTTATTTCAGAGACAGCTTAAGCAGCAAAGGAGGTGGTTGTCTTTGTTTCTTTTTACCCATTTGTCTCATCTGCCTTAACCCCAGTGGAATATTGTTTCTACCCTGGATCGTTATCCAGTATAAGGATGTATGGACTGTGTCACACCTGCCTGTCGTGTGAGTAGTGTGGGATTGTCGTGCTTCATTAGAGGGAGCGCTCCACAAATCTCACCCTTTGCCGCATCAGGACTACTAGTAGGACTGTTTATTACATTGCTTATGGAAAGCTGTTCCTGAGATAATCATCTTTTACTCCATACCACTTCTTCCATTACTGCTGCATTGGGACTGATTCAAGGACATTGTCGTGAGTGTTGTTTGTTGTCTGTTGTACTTGTTATCGCCGTAGGGGAAGGATAGGGTTATCTGATTATTTTGTTATGTATATTTAATTTCAATTTAATATACAGGGAGATTCACTCAAAGAGGCCCCAAAAATTCTGTAACAACTCCAACATGCAATGTGCTCCTCAGTATATGGAGCTTCGAACAAACCAGGATGCCTTTGCGTCGCAGCGATGAGGTAGGCGCCTGACAGCCGTTGCAACGTTTAACCTCCGTTTGCAACTTCTGGGTACCCCTTCACTCAGTCGCTCTACTTCTTATCAGGATGGTGGTATACAGCATTGAGTAGTGTGTCTTCATGGTGCAAATCTATTGGGTCACCAATTTAAGTGATGTCAGAATCAAAAGGGTGATTGTAAGTTAACGGAAGGTTACTTCCAGCAAGATGGAGCAACCTGTCACACATCGGCAAGGAGCATGGCAGAAATTGAGTCCTCCTTCGGCAACAGGGTCATTTCAAAGTGGTTTTGGCCACCATGACCACCACCAGACTTCTTCCTTTGGGGTTTGCTCAAAGGAAAAGTTTATCGGAACAAGCCTTGCACTGTGGAAGATTTGAAGGACCTGAAATTGCTGCTATCCCCCATCCCCCCAGAGAGACAGTTGCCGATACATTCAGGAACATGGAGCGCCGTGTCAAAATGTGTCTGGCAGAAAACTGAACACTACTTCTAGCATCGCATGTCATGCAATTGATTACACACACGTCAAGGTACAGAGTGGATTTGTTTGGTTCAGATTGCTTCACCCTAACGGGAGTTACAACAGCCTTTTCCTGATTTGTGCAGCTCACCCTCCTCCTGTTGCATATCATTAGTGTTTTCTTAGGTCTTTCTCATTGTGATGAATGGCCAGGGGCATTTGGGTTGTGTGTCACCTCATATTTACAACCCAGTTCAATGGGACGTCGTGGATACAGCCCAGCTGCCTTTTATTTAACAAAGGGTGCCAATATTAGTGGAGAGCCCTCCTCGATTTAATGGTAAATGTCTACACTAAATGTCTGTGTCCTTTGTCACATTTTGATACCAGCATGCTTACAGAGTCACACTAATAACGGTCACTGTCCTAATACAGTATTTTTGTTCACTGTGTTTAAGAGTAAAAGATGAATGAAGTATTTTTATTTTTTCCAAAGCTGATGTGATCCTTGACCCAGAGACGGCACACTCCGGACTTCTGTTGTTTGACAATGGAAAAAGAATGAGACGAGGGAAACTGAAAGATGTGCCTGAAAATGTAGAGCGATTTGACTTCTGGACATGCGCCGTGGGTAAAGAGGGTTTCACATCTGGGTCTCACTACTGGGTGGTGGACGTTACGGAAAACCGATCCTGGCGCCTGGGTGCTGTGAAGGGCTCTGCAAAAAGACAAGGCAACTTTACAATGGCTCCTCAGCTCGGCTACTGGGTGCTGGTGTGGAACAACGATCATCTGAAAGCTCTGTCCGTACAGGAGACTGGCCTCTCGAGGAGGCTGAAGCTCAGCAGTGTAGGGATTTACTTGGACTATGAAGGGAAATTGCTGTCCTTCTACAATGCTGATGTCGGAACCCACTTGTACACATTTTCTAACATGGAGTTCACCGGTGGTGAGAAAGTGTTTCCTTTTTTTTTAACGCTAGATATGGAGAAGGATCTTATATTGTGAGCACAGTAAATGTTTCAGAGGTGTACCTTTTAAATTTTAGTTGTATTTATGTACAGTCATTTGATTTTAGCTCTGAGCACATCTTGAGATTGAGTCACATGATGTGTATTTATACATCAATAAACGTAAAATTAAACATCTGATTTTAAAACCAGTGAAATATAAAGTAAGTCTTTCTTGGGTGGATGCCATGATACGATTGTGTCCACTGCGGTCCTTTGTGTTCTTTTGATTGAGGTGGAGGTTACTGTCACTTGAACAAGGAAGGTTCAACAGTACTGTGAGCCAAGTGGCCCACCCAAGGTCACTCTGGCGGGTGTAGAGTGAAGGACTGGGACAAAGCAGAGGGCACAAAATGTAATCAAATTGGCCAGTAGAAGTGGTGGCCCAGAGTGGTATGCTAGCAAAACCAGTGTGGCCACTAGTGGGGGCCCAGAGCCCAATCACCAGACACAACTCAGCTGCATACCAGTTCAAGATTAAGCAAAAGTGTTATTTATTGGGTGACTGTACCTTATCACAATAACAAATTAGTACAACGCAATACCCATAGCCAATAAAGCACCTCTTCTCCCTTTGTGTCTCCTCTGTGAGAGTCATCCAGCTTCCTCCCAACTCTGGCTCTCCACATGAGGAGAGATATCCAGGAGCACTTCTGGTGCCCTGGCACTTCTGGTGCCCTGGCACTGCATGCTAGAAGCACCTCTGGGTTATAATTGGGAGGAAGCTGGATGACTCTCACAGAGAAGCTCCCTGAAAAGGGAGGTTCGTTCTTCACAGCGTCCCCATGGACCCTGACAGTTTTGTCCTTTCCAGGCAACCCTGCAGGTGTCCCAGGTCATCTGGGCATCTCCACTGGGACAGAAATCAAGGTACAATCCCAGCTGGGTCAGGCCTTCATTTCAGGAATCTATCAATTGTGGCCCCCTGGTCCGATAGGAGATCATTCTTCAACTCCATCCAGTCCAGCACTTATACCAGCAAAAAAGATGCAAGAAGAAAAGATGTAGCTCTAGGAAGCCAAAAATGATCAATACTAGAAAGATGGCAGTACAGTTACCAACAAAATGAAACAAAAATCTGTCATGAGTCAAAGAAAAGAATTAGTTTAGAAAAGCACAAAGTATTTTTAAATCCATAAACGATGAAAATCCTTTTTAACCCATTGCGTCATTTCCCAAGGCTCACAACCTGTGAAGGCACACCCCTGGCAACGTGGGAACACTTCCCTAACCCTAATCTTAACCCTAATGACGGAAGTACAATTTGGCAACGGCCATGATAAAGGAAAATGGTGAGCAATTTGGCCCAAAACATTCTAACAATAAAAGTACACAAAATAATTGAAAATTAAACTAAAATCCATGACTAGAAAAAAAAATGTAAAACGAGTATCTAATTTCCTAAAAAGAGAGAAAAAGCACATAAAAATGTTAACTAAAAGTCCAAATTATATCAAGTGGACAAGAAGACCTTAGCAGAGGAGTAACTTGTTGCATTAAAATTCACAACAAAGTCTAATTCAGGCTCGTACAAAATGGGTTACACTTGGAATTGAAGGAGGAGCCCACCACCATGTTCAGGGTTGCATTGTCTTGAAAAAAAATTAGCCCAAAGGACAGCTTAAAAATAGCAAATTTGCCCAAAACACAAATCTCAATATCCGAGGTAGACAAAAATGACACACCAAAAAGCAGGGAACGGTGTCACAGTGCGAGATTAGGTACAGCACATACCATCAAAGCTTTTTGTTCGTCCTCTCTGAGATGTTAGATGTATGATGGTATATATCCAGCGAGGTGGAGGAACAACCCTCTGAGATTTTATAATGGTAAAGAACACATACAGGTGCAAAAAAGCAGGGAAAAGGGTGCCAGATGGTTGCAAAACATGGTAAAATGAGGTGGGTGTGTGTGAGTGAAAGGTAGGCCAAAATGGCGCATCTCTTATATAAAAAAAATCTTTCGACGCAACAAGACTTTTTAGGAGATGACTTTTTCTTCTTCTTTTGGCTACTCTAGTTAAGGGGTTGCTACAGCGGTCATCTTCTTCCATATCTTTCTGTCCTCTTCATCTTGCTGTGTCACACCCATCACCTGCATGTCCTCTCTCACCACATCCATAAACCTTCTCTTAGGCCTTCCTCTTTTCCTCTTCCCTGTCAGCTCTATACTTAGCATCCTTTTCCAAATATCCCCAGCATCTTTACTCTGCACATGTCCAAACCAAGGGAATCTCACCTCTCTGACTTTGTCTCCAAACTGTCCAACTTGAGCTGACCCTCTAATGTCCTCATTTCTAATCCTCTCCATCCTCATCACAACCAATGCAAATCTTAACATCTTTAACTCTGCCACCTCCAGCTCTGTCTCCTGCTTTCTGGTCAGTGCCACCGTCTCCAGCCGATATACTGCAACATAGCTGGTCTCACTACCTTCCTGTAGACCTTCCCTTTCACAGGAGATGAGACTTTTTTAAAGAGATAATTTCAAGTCCTGTGAGTTGAGACTTGAGCCATGAGATATTTTTCAAGTCCCGCCCTCCTCTCAACCATTTTCAACCACGGCCCACAGTCCTTTCACCTCTCATTCGTGTGAATGCTTTTGTCTGACATAGTTCCTGCACTCTCAGCTCTAATACGTTCTCCTCACTTTAAGTTCCCAATAAAAGAAGATGCATTATGTCCAATTCTAATTGAAGAATTTCATCCCGAAAGGTTATCAACAGAAGACATGAGGACACGGGCAATCCTAGCACCAAGAAACGAAGTCAACATGAAAATTGCCAATCGGTTACACGGTAAATTGGTTAAATGTGTATCAATAGACTATGCTGAAACAATTGGTGGTGATGGTGTGGAAGATGAAAACATCTACTTACAATATCATGAAGAATATCTACAACCGTTAACACTGGTCTGGTCCTCCGCACGAATCACTGTAGAAAGAAGGATGTATCTAAGAAAGGTAATGTAGTCCATCTTCATTAATGGCATTAGACACCAAAGGAGATCTTGATACGCCATTCGTATTAAAATGTGAACAGTTTCTGGTTAGAATAGCTTTGGCAAAGACAACAAATCTCAGCACCAAACATTCGAAAAAGTTGTTTTATTTAATAGAAAGAAATGAAATTCAATCACTGGCAGTTATGTCGCATTGCTGCAAATGTAACACTTCACATGAAAATTAAAATTTGTTGAAACTGTACCCCCCATATGCAAGCGGCAGAACCACAAAGAGGCTACCCCCCCCTGGCCCGGGGGTTTGCAAGCAAAGCGAGCAGGGGGCAAAGCACCTCAGCTGTTTTTTTTTAAATTCTGAAAAAATGCAACCCACAAAGGCCCATTCTTCTCTGTAGGCGGCAATAAAAAAAAGTCCAGTTGGGCGAAAAAACTGCAGACCTGCCAACAATAACTGGGGACAAGATGGGAGCACGTTGTAGCCAGTTGGTGCTCTGGAAGTCCGAAACTCATGATGTCCAATTCACCCTACAGTCAGTCTGCAACATCCCATCCAGAGTGTGATGAGTCTGTGTCGCCCGTCTCTTATTTTCATTTCATGTTGTTTTTTGGAGGAATCGTGTAGCCGGGATTGGCGAGCTTTGTTAGGCTGAATGGCCTGTTCTCCTCAAAAGTGTTCTGATGCCCTTCACGAGGTCTTTACGTTTCATTCTGCTTCTCCCCTGAAACAGAAGTGCGTATTTCCAAAAAAAGTGGAGGAGGAGGAGAACAACAACTTTTATTTATAAAGTACATTTTCATACAAAAAGTTGCTCAAAGTGCTTTACATGAAGAAAAATAAAAGACAAAATAATAAAATAGGACAACATTAGTTAACATAGAAAAAGAGTAAGGTCCGATGGCTAGGGAGGACAGGAAAAACAAAAAAAAAAAACTCCAGATGGCTGGAGAAAAAAATAAAATCTGCAAGGGTTCCAGGCCACAAGACCGTCCAGTCCCCTCTGGGCCTTCTACCTAACATAAATGAAACAGTCCTCTTAGTATTTAAGAGAAGACAACAACTTTCTCTGAGAGGGTCATTGGGGCTTTTCAGATGCGCACCAGTCTGGCAGTACAGGGATATGTGGGACCCATGAAGAGATTATCGAATATCGATCAAACCATGTTCATTTATACATTACATTATCTGAGCAGAGAGCCCACACTCCATCATTTACACAATTGGCACACTTTACATGTGGAGGAGGCAATTTGGGAAAAATGCGAGAGTCTATAAACACTGCATACGTTAACGTGTAAGAGAAAAAGAGGCAAAACAAAGAAAGTGTTTGGGCACTGGATGGTAATCCCCGATTAATTGGGTAAAAAAAAAGAAAAACCACAAATGGCAAGAATCATTGTGGATTACGTCTTCTCAGGCACAAGTCGCAGACAGGTTAGATATACAATTACAATACAGGCTGTCCCAAAAGTCACTATGCACTCCCTTCTTTTCTGTTTTGTTCCAGGTATCATTCGGAGAGACTTAAGCCATCAGCATCTGACGACTTAGGCTTTGCAGTTTTTGTAAGCGTATCATTCCCTTAACCCTTCAACAAGATGGAGCCTCTCCCCAGTTTGCCAGGTTAGTCAGGGATTTCCTGAACATCAAGTTTCTTGACCGATGGATCAGTCAGAAGGGGTCCCTTTGAATGGGCTTCACGTTCCCCTGACCTTACACCTTGTGACTTCTTTTTGTGGGGCTAATATATCAAAAGCAAGGTCTACGCCATTAAGCCCCGTAAACCTGTCACAGCTTGAGGAAAGAATCCGCATGGCCTGCAGCGAGGTCGGTGAAGAGATGCTGCCAAAATGTCGGAAAGGGTCGCATCCGAAGGTGGCTGAAAATGGAGGCGCTCATGTGAAGGTATACAACTAGTCTTCAAGGCGTCAGAACGAGGGGGCAAGCCCAGCAAGTAAAACTGCAACTTGCTCCTTTGTCCTAATAAACACAGTTTCTTGTGTAATTTTTAGGAATTTATTAAACGTGTATAGTGACTAACCCTAAACCTAACCCAATACATTTTATTTTTTGTACAGCCCAGAATCACACAAAAAGTGCCACAATGGGCTTTAACAGACCCTGCCTTTTGACAGCCCCCCAGCCTTGACTCTCTAAGAAGACAAGAAAAAACTCAAGAAAGGCAGATCAAAGAGAGACCCCTTTTTCAGGTAGGCTGGGTGTGCAATGGGTGGATAAATACACAGAACAGAACACGAGTCATCCTCTTATGGTTCTGGTGCTGGCTCTTTCAACAATTCCGACACGGGGTGGAATTACCAACAGGTGAGCCCTGAAGTTGTCTTCCAATCGAATGTGTGTGCCAAATAAAACACAAATATGTCAAAAATCCCAAACATTTGGCTGCCTACATCTCATAGAAATGCCAGTCTTGAGTTTACTCAAAATGAAGCTGTGCTCGCTAAGTGTGGTGCTCTGATCAGCCAGCGGTGAGTCGTACGGTGCGACTCTGAGGAGCGATTAGCAGTAACGGTAAGAATGGCTGGGAAATGCAATAATCATCAAGTCAAGTCAAGTTGGGGAGCATGCACTGGTACAGCGTGTTGCCGCACTCACTACACGACGAAACAACTCGGGATCCTGGTTTACAACCCCCCAGGCAGACACGCGGTCCAGTCCCACACTCCGGAAATGACCCTCTATCTGCTGCAGTCAGATGTTACGTGGGCGACCCCTTGACCTGGTCCAGCCACTTGGGTCCCCAACAATGAGAATCCTATGCCTTGGATCACCCTCGGGTAATGGTGCCACATGGCTGTAGTGCCGTAACTGACGCTCCCTCACAATGCAGGTCATGTGCCTCATTTGGGACTCCATGAGCAACATAAAGTCAAACCATCGGTACCCAAGGACCCTCTGATGAGACACAGTACCAAAGGAGTCCAGTCTTCATCTCAGGGCACTGGATAGCATCCATGTCTCACAACCATATAGCAAGACAGGAAGCACCAGGACTCTAAAGACTTGGACCTTCGTCCTTATGCTAATATTATGAGCGCCACACACCCGTTTCCAGCCATCTCAAGACCCCCGTACTCTCCCAATCCGTCTACTGACTTCATAGGAAGAGTCACCAGAGACATGAATGTCACCGCCGAGGCCAGTAAACCTCTCGATGATGAGGTCGACACTCTCTTCACAGATAGACACACTGCTGATGGCCGTGCCCAAGAGGTCATTAAAGGCCTGGATGTTTGGTGTTTATCAGGACCCACAGAAGCCCAGACACTCAGACCCCTCACTCAGTCTCTCGAGCCCCCCGATCAGAGCCTCTATTGACTCCGCGAAGATCACAGCATCGCCAGCAAAGTCAAGATCAGTGAATCTTTCTTCACCAACAGGTGTCCCACAGCTGCTGGACACCACCACCTTGCCCAACACCCAGTCCATGCAAGCATTGAACAGAGTAGGAGCTGAACAGACCGCTGATGAACCCCAGAATCAACTGGGAAAAACACAGAGGTCCTGCCTCCACTCTGCACAGCACTCACAGTACCAGTAGACAGGCCGGCCATGAAATCCAGCAACCTCCAGGGGATCCAGCAAACCATCAGGATGTCCCACAGGGCCACAATATAATAATGACTGAAGGAAAATGTGCATTCAACCCTCAATGCTTCATAATCTTCTTTCTTTCTTCTTCTTCTTTCAGCTGCTCCCATTAGGGGTCGCCACAGCGGATCATCTTCTTCCATATCTTTCTGTCCTCTGTATCTTGTTCTGCTACACCCATCACCTCCATGTCCTCTCTCACCACATCCATCCTACCCTCAGTTCCACTCTCTTTACCTTCCTCCTCTCCTCCTGCCTCTGGACACGTCTCCCCCTATTCTCCTCCTTCTTCGGCCAACAGTAGGCCAATTTCCACCAGCACCCTGTTGGCTAACAGTACTGGTGGCGGTCGTTGTTAACCCGGGGCTCGACCGATCCAGTATGGAAATTTGTATCGTTGTCCGCATATTGATTTGGCAAAATTTTACACCGGATGTCCTTCCTGATGTAACCCTCCTTATTTATCCGGGCTTGGGACCGGCACTAAGAAACACACTGGCTTGTGCATCCCCTGTGGCTCGGTTCTCAATGCTTCAATTGGAAGTGAGTTTGGATAAGTGCTGACAGGTACAGATAAGATCAAACACGTTAGCATTTTAAATTGTTGATATGTTTTAATTAGTTAAATGAGTTCTTTTGAAGTTTAAACCTCAGCAGGATGACTTTCTGTACAGCTGGAGAGGAGTCTGCAGTGCACCTCTTTGTAGGCTGCATGTTTTTTTTACACCCACTTGCAGTTTTTTTCTTTTTAAAGGCTTCATGGCCGATTTTAAGTTACGATTTTGACATTTTACTGTATTATGTAAAATATAATATGGAACAACAAAATGTATTATAAATGTATAGCTTTATATGGTGAATAACTGTGCTTCCCATCCAAGATGGGTTGAAATCTAAGTAATCTACCGAGAGACCTCGGAGTTAACATTTGCAGTGCGCCTCCAGTTGCAATATATTTTTTTAATCCATGTAGTTATGCAATTACACTCTGCTGCAAATAATACCGAAATGTGCATTGCATCTTTCATTCCAACAGATGGCAGTGTTGGCACATTAACAGTGTTTTTACAAATCCCATGCCAAGTTGCACATACCAGAGACATACACATTGAATTTGTAATTCCAACAGATGGCACATCACAAACATTTATAGTAATACAATGCATTACTACAAATGCTTGTGATGCACCATGTGTAGGCATGGTAAATGTACTGCTTATGTCTCTCACATATGCCATTTGGGATGCGACGCATAAAAACAGAGTTGGTGTTTGTGATGTGCCATCTGTTGGAATGAAAGTTGCAATGCACATGTCTGTATTATTTGCAGCAGAGTGTAATTGCAGGTTGCAGTACCTTTTGAGGTCAGTCATGAGATGCCCATCACATACCCGGTTACACTATAGTTAAAATTAGGGCTGTAGGAGGGTTATCTGACTCGGAGGGGATTTTGTGATTTCTATCGTACCTTTTGTGAGCTGAAGTTAGACTATACTACTTAAATTACTGAAATTAACTACGAGTCCCAGTAGCCCTGGCAGCACTTTGCCATTGGTCAGCTATGGGTGTTGCTGCTGGGGTGAAATGCGGTGTGGTGTGGACTTTAAAGGTGTGGCAGAAGAAGATGGCAAAGGAAAGTCAATTGTCCGTCTTTTTTTTTTTTTTTTTTTTTTGTGTTTCCACTCTTCTCTGGATTGTGGATTCTTCTGGATTTTTGTGCTTGTCATGTGCCTGTTTCTTCATGTTATTTCATCTGGATTGGTAAACGTCTTCAGCATACGAGTGCTCCCAACTTCAATGGATCTTCACACAACAAGTGGAACACGGTGGGATAAAGCATTCATAACATACAGGAAACTATTCACTTGGCACCTTAAGTCATTTTCACCATCATCACATCTGAGAAATCGGAACCTACTGTGAGTGTTTATCGTTGACCGTTCTGTGTTCAGGGCTTTGGTGGATGTTATTTATCTAGCATCTGTTTAGATAGATAGATAGAAAGGCACTATATAATAAATAGATAGATAGAAAGGCACTATATAATAAATAGATAGATAGAAAGGCACTATATAATAAATAGATAGATAGATAGTGTAGTCAGCAGGAATAGATAGATAGATACTTTATTAATCCCAAGGTGAAATTCACAAACTCCAGCAGCAGCAAACTGATAAAGAACAATATTAAATTAAAGAGTGATAACAGTGCAGGTATAACAGACAATAACTTTGTATAATGTTAACGTTTACCGCGCCGGGTGGAACTGAAGAGTCGCATAGTGTGGGGTCTCCTCAGTCTGTCACTGAAGCTGCTCCTCTGTCTGGAGATGATCCTGTTCAGTGGATGCAGTGGATTCTCCATGATTGACAGGAGTCTGCTCAGTGCCCGTCGCTCTGCCATGGATGTCAAACTGTCCAGCTCCGTGCCTACAATAGAGCCTGTCTTCCTCACCAGTTTGTCCAGGCGTGAGGCGTCACTCTTCTTTATGCTGCCTCCCCAGCACACCACCGCGTAGAAGAGGGCGCTCGCCACAACCATCTGGTAGAACATCTGCAGCGTCTTATTGAAGATGTTGAAGGACGCCAGCCTTCTAATGAAGTATAGTCAGCTCTGTCCTCGCTTGCACAGAGCATCAGTATTGGCAGTCCAGTCCAGTTTATCATCCAGCTGCACTCCCAGGTATTTATAGGTCTGCACCCTCTGCACAGTCACCTCTGATGATCACGGGGTCCATGAGGGGCCTGGGCCTCCTAAAATCAACCACCAGCTCCTTGGTTTTGCTGGTGTTCAGGTGTAGGTGGTTTGAGTTATATATATATATATATATATATATGGTTGAATAGTTTACTGTCAAATAATGCAAAGAGTACACGACATGTGTTTCACCCTAATTCTGGGCTCATCAGGTGTACACACTCGCTGCACCCCCTCTCTTAGGGCGAAACACGTGTTGCGTACTCTTTGCATTATTTGACAGTAAACTATTCAACCATTCTATGATCTGCTTCTCACAACTGAAAGTGGGCACCGTGGCGGATGTTTGCTGACTTGCAGACCAACCACAAGTGTTACCTGTTAGGTAACCACCCATACAATCAGATTGTGATTCTGACTACGAATGCCATATAAACATAAAGTTGTGCTTGAAAGTTTGTGAAGCCTTTAGAATTTTCTATATTTCTGCATTAATATGACCTAAAACATCATCAGATTGTCACTCAAGTCCTAAAAGTAGATAAAGAGAAACCAGTTAAACAAATGAGACAAAAATATTATACTTGGTCATTTATTTATTGAGGAAAATGATTGAATATTACATATTTGTGAGTGGCAAAAGTATGTGAACCTTTGCTTTCAGTATCTGCTGTGATCCTCCTTACTAAACGTTTCTGGTAACTTCTGCTCATTCCTGCACACCAAATTTTCGCCCATTCCTCCGTACAGAACAGCTTCATCTCTGGGATGTTGGTGGGTTTCCTCACATGAACTGCTCTCTTCAGGTCCTTCCACAACATCTCGATTGGATTAAGGTCAGGACTTTGACTTGGCCATTCCAGAACATTCACTTTCTTCTTCTTTAACCATTCTTTGGTAGAACGACTTGTGTGCTGAGGGTCGTTGTCTTGCTGCATGACCCACCGTCTCTTGAGATTCAGTTCATGGACAGATGTCCTGACGTTTTCCTTTATAATTCTCTGATATCATTCAGAATTCATTGTTCCATCAATGAAGGCAAGCCGTCCTGGCCCAGATGCAGCACAACAGGCCCAAACCATGATACTACCACCACCATGTTTCACAGATGGGATAAGGTTCTTCTGCTGGAATGCAGTGTTTTCCTTTCTCCAAACAGAACGCTTTTCATTTAAACCAGAAAGTTCTATTTTGGTCTCATCCGTCCACAAAACATTCTTCCAATAGCCTACTGGTTTGTCCCCGTGATCTTCAGCAAACTGCAGACGAGCAGTAATGTTTCTTTTGGAGAGCAGTGGCTTTCTCCTTGCACCCCTGCCATGCACACCATTGTTGTTCAGTGTTCTCCTAATGGTGGACTCATGAACATGAACATTAGCCAATGTGAGAGAGGCCTTCAGTTGTGGTCCTTTGTGACCTCTGTCAAGGACCGAGGAGACAGCAATAAGGGTTGGGGTTTCCGGCCCCGTATATTGTACAGAACTTTTTGCCACAAACAAGGAAAACAGGTCAAAGTATAAACTAAACAGTTCATAACGCGACGCCGAGTCCTGGCGTCGCGGCCATTTTATTGGGGTGGAGCCGGAAGTGGAGGATGCGGGAAGGACCGCAAGGGAGGATGGGAAGGATGACGTCAGGGCAAGATGGCGGAGGAAGGGCGGAAGTACCGCACTGCGGTCAATCCAGGCTATGGTGCAGGAAGGTCTTTCTTTCTATGAGGAAGCAGAGGGAGAAAGTTAATACCCCACCATTCCCTGGCGCGAATGGTTTCCCAGGTGCTATCGAATCAATCCGCTGCCTCCTACTGCGCGTGCGTGACCACGATCCCCCTTAGCCCAGGACCGTCAGGTCGGGCGGACCTAACCGAGAGGTCGTGAATACGATAGAGGGCATCGGCATTGGCCTGAAGGGTGCCCGCCGATAAGTGACAGTGAACTTATACGGCTGTAAGTCCAGGAACCACCTGGTGACCCGGATTCGACTCTTTGTGTAGGGACATCCACTGAAGTGCAGCGTGATCAGTCACCAGAGTGAATTCGCGACCCAGCAGGTAGTAACGGAGGTGGGTCACTGCCCACTTAATGGCCAAGGCCTCCCTCTCCACTGCCGTGCCGGGTCTCCCGGTCCATCAGTTTCCGGCTAAGGTACATCACAGGGTGCTCGACACCATCGACGCTTTGGCTCAGCACGGCGCCCAGGCCTGTGTCCGAAGCGTCGGTCTGGAGAATAAGCGGGGCCCAAAATCGGCGTCCGTAACACAGGTGCCGGCGTTAGGGCCTTCTTTAGGTCACTGAGCGCGTGTTCTGCTTTGTCGGTCCACACCACGTATAGGGGCGCCCTTTTTGTCAGGTCAGTCAAGGGTGCTGCTCTTTGAGAAACGGGAACAAACCGGCGGTAGTAACCCGCAAGCCCCAAGAAAGCCTGCACCTGTTTCTTGGTATTGGACGGGCCATTCTAAGATGTCTTTAACTTTGGAGCTCTGTGGCGCACCTGTCCTTGTCCCACGAGGTAGCCTAAATATTTGGCCTCCTTTAATCCAAAAACACTTCCGGGGTTTATGCGGAGGCCGGCTTTAGCCAGTGTTAGGAGGACAGCTGCGACCTGCAGTAGATGCTCCTCCCAGGTGCGGAATAGATGACAACGTCATCCAGGTAAGCGGCACTATAGGACTGGTGGGGCTTCAGCACTCTATCTACCAGGCGTTGGAAGGTCGCGGGGCCCGTGCAGCCCAAATGGGAGGACCTTGTACTGCCAGTGCCCGCTAGGGGTGCTAAAGGCCGTTTTCTCTTTGCGGATGCCGTTAAAGGAATTTGCCAATACCCTTTTGTCATGTCAAGGGTAGTCAGATACGAGCCGTACCCAGCCGCTCAAGGAGGTCGTCAATGCGGGGCATGGGGTAGGCATCGAACTTGGAGATCTGATTCAGGCGTCTAAAGTCATTACAGAACCTCCAGGAGCCGTCTGGCTTGGAGACGAGGACAATAGGGCTGGACCAGGGACTATGGCTCTCTTCAATTATGTCCATGTCCAACATACGTTTCACCTCCAGTTCGACCTCTGCGCGTTTTGCCTCCGGAGTCGGTAGGGCCTCTCCGGACGATTACCCGGGCTCCGTGACTATATCGTGCAATCAGCGCGTCCGGCCGGGTGACTCGCTCACTACCTCGGGATGGCTCGGAGTGTTTGGGCTAACTCCTGCCGCTGCTTGGGGTCAGCTCTTCGCCGAGGTTAAGGGCAGTTGTGCTTGCGAAAGGGAGAGTGACCTATGGGAGCTGGGAGCTCCTCTCTATCTCTCAGGGCTTTAACAGGTTGACATGATAGATCCTCTCACTTTCGGTCGACGATTGGGCTGTTTCACCAAATAGTCGACGAGTCCTTTCTCTCCTTAACCTCGTAAGGCCCTTGCCAGTGGCGAGCAGCTTCGAGTGGGAGGTCGGGGCGAGCACCATAACTTCGGTCCCAGGCGGAACTCCCTGAGGACGGAGTTGCGGTTGTAACACCGGGCCTGCGCTGCTTGCGCCGAGTCACGTGCTCTTTTAGGAGGGGCCTGATCTTTGTGAGTCGGTCGCGCAGTTGCTCGTACTCAAAATGTTAGAGGAGGGAAGAGCCTCGGCCTCCCAGCCTTCTTTTAGGATGTCGAGGATTCCCCGGGGTTGTCGCCCGTATAGCAATTCAAATGGGGAGAAGCCTGTAGAGGCCTGGGGTACCTCCCGGTAGGCAAAAAGCACGAGCGGGAGGAGCTGGTCCCAGTTCCTGCCGTCCGCTGACTACCTTGCGGAGCATCTGCTTAAGCGTCTGATTAAACCGTTCGACCAACCCGTCAGTTTGCGGGTGATAGACTGGCGCTTTCAGGTGCTTTATCTGCAGTAATTTGGCTACCTCCTTGAGCGTATCCGAAGTGAAGGCGTACCCTGGTCCGTGAGGACCTCCTTGGGTATGCCCAGCGTGAAAACAAATTAACCAGTTCCGTGCGATGCTTTTAGTATTAGCGGGCGCGGGGAACCGCCTCTGGGTACCGGGTGGCATAGTCCACCATGACTAGGATATACTTGTGGCCACGGGTTGAGGGCTCCAGGGTCCCACCAAATCGACCCCTATCCTTTCAAAGGGATGTCCACGAGGGGAATAGGGACTAGAGGAGCACGGTCCCTCCTAGGAATCTGGCGGGTCTGGCACTCGGACAGGATTGACAGAACCGCCGGACCTCCTCATTGATCCCAGGCCAGTAAAAGCGGGCTTAATCCTCTCCAGTGTTTTTCGCCCCGAGGTGGGCCTAGGAGGTGAGCATGTGCCAACTCGCATATCTCCCGCCGGAAGGTACGCGGAATTAGCAACAACTTCCGCACCTCGCCCTCATGGGTAGCCACTCGGTACAACAGATCATTCTCAAGGACAAAGAAGGGTTCCGCGTGTGGATCCGTCCGCTGTTGAGCTGTTAGGCAGAACGACGCATTCGGGCAAAGCGCGGGAGTCATCATTCCACTGCTCCCTCTTAAAGGAGGCGGCGTGGACCGAAATTGATGGTCCAGGCGCCGAGAGGGTCTTGGGGCCTGGGCCGGGAAGAGTTCCTGGCTAGTCCCTTCTCCGGCGGAATCTTCGGGTCAAGGTCCGTAGCCACGGAAGGTCCCCGAGACACCAGCGCCCATAGGGCCTGCCCTTGTGCACGGCGTGGAGGCGCGGGAGGGGTGCCTTTTCCCCTCATAACAAGATCCAACGAGGCCCCGGGAGCGGCGAATGGCTTACCGCTGATTCTTTTAGACCAGTCTTGTCCCAAAATCACTGGGAAGGGGGGGTCAGGTAACACAGCGACCGTCATTTGGATTGGTTCCCCTTCCAGGTGACATAGCAGTGGCGGAACGATATGACCTAGTCCCCCATGCACACAGGTGACCAACAAATGCTGTTTTAACCACTGTTGCGGTAAGACAAAGCGGCGAGCAACAATGGTAATGTTGCTGCGGAATCAAACAAAGCCACCACGGCGTGCCCATTTAGCAACACCACTCCCGTATTCGGACTCGCCAAGGGATGCGGCGGGGTACAATACCTCTCCGACGACGTCCAGCTGCAGTCCATAGGCTCCGGGCGGTGATGGGGCAGTTTGGCAGCAGGTGACGGTCTCGCCACACTTGAAACAGCGGCGGACCCGGCCTCTCTGGCTCTGGCTGGCGCTTCTGCAGCGCGTCGAGGGGCTCGGGGTGGCCGCCCGTCCCTGCGGTTCCCCGAGCAGGCTTTTCTGACCCCCAAGTCGGAGGACCGCCAACTGGCGCTCCAGGGCGTCGAGGAGGCCCGACATGTTTGATAGGCGTGTCCCGGACCTGCTGGGCGAGGGAACTGGGCATCGCATTGACCAGGCCTTCACAGGCCACCCGCTCGACCACTTTCCGCCCGTCGGGTCCCTCTGGCCGTAGCCAGCGGCCCATCTTGCCCCAGAACTCGAACGCCTGGGCGCGAGCGGGCTTTTCAGGGTCAAAGACCCAGTTCCGCCATTGGCCGCCTGCTGGCCCGGGCTAATGCCGTGCGGGCCAGTATTTGGGCTTGAGGAGGTCGTAATTAGCGGCCTCCTCCTCAGGAGGTCATAATAGGCCCGCAGCGCGGTCCCTTCAGGTATGGCGCCAGATGGGCGCCCACTGGACCGCTGCCACTCGTTCGGGTGGCGTCCTCTCAAACATGCCCAGGTAGGCATCGGCGTCCTCGAAGGGCCCATCGGGACTAAAGGAGGAGGCGGCTGCCTGTGCGGGTCTGGTCTCGCCCGTTGGGCTTCCACTAACCTGGCCTTCGTGGCCTCCAGCTCCCGGGTGGTGGCGGCTTGCGCAGCTGCAGCGCCTGGAGCTGGTCATTCATGCTGCAGCACCGTGTTGAGGTCCTGTCCCTCCGTCATTCCGGGATCTCTCTATCCTGCCGACTACGCCACTTGTCAAGGACCGAGGAGACAGCAATAAGGGTTGGGGTTTCCGGCCCCGTATATTGTACAGAACTTTTTGCCACAAACAAGGAAAACAGGTCAAAGTATAAACTAAACAGTTCATAACGCGACGCCGACTCCTGGCGTCGCGGCCATTATTTGGGGAGGAGCGGAAGTGGAGGGATGCGGGAAGGACCGCAAGGGAGGATGGGAAGGATGGCGTCAGGGCAAGATGGCGGAGGAAGGCGGAAGTACGCACTGCGTCAATCCAGGCCTATGGTGCAGGAAGGTCTTTCTTTCTACGAGGAAGCAGAGGGAGAAAGTTAATACCCCGCCATTCCCTGGCGGCGAATGGTTTCCCAGGTGCTATCGAATCAATCCGCGGCCTCCTACTCGCGCGTGCGTGACACCTCGCTGACTATTACACGTGTGCCTTGCTCTTGGAGTGATCTTTGTTGGTCGACCACTCCTGAGGAGGGTAACAATGGTCTTGAATTTCCTCCATTTGTACACTTGTATCTGTCTGACTGTGGATTGGTGGAGTCCAAACTCTTCAGAGATGGTTTGGTAACCTTTTCCAGCCTGATGAGCATCAACAACTCTTTTTGTGAGGTCCTCAGAAATCTCCTTTGTTCGTGCCATGATACACTTCCACAAATGGACAGCCATGGTAACATATGATTTACAGTCATATGAAAAAGTTTGGGGACCCCTCTTAATTCTTTGAATTTTTGTTTCTCATTCTCTGACCTTCATTTTAATATCTGACATGCCTTATGGACACAGTAGGATTTCAGTAGTGACATGAAGTTTATTGGATTAACAGAAAATATGCAATATGCATCATAACAAAATTAGACAGGTGTATAAATGTGATCACCACAACAGAGATATGACATCAATACTTAGTTGAGCCTCCTTTTGCTCCTTTGATCCTCTCGACGCTGTCCTCCTGTAGCCTGTGATGAGTGTCTGGATTCTGGATGTTGGTATTTCTGACCATTCTTCATACCAAATCTCTCCAGTTCAGTTCAATCTGATGGACAGCCTGCTTCAAATCATCCCATAGATTGTCGATGATATTCAAGTCAGGGGACTGTGACGGCCATTCCTGAACATTGTACTTCTCCCTCTGCATGAATGCCTTTGTAGATTTCTAACTGTGTTTTGGGTCATTGTCTTGCTGGAATATCCAACCCCTGCTTAAGTAACTTCAACTTTGTGACTGATGATTGAACATTATCCTGAAGAATTTGTTGATATTGGGTCGAATTCATCCGACCCTCGACTTTAACAAGGGCCCCAGTCCCTGAACTGGCCACACAGCCCCACAGCATGATGGGACCTCCACCACATGTGACAGGAGGTAGCAGGTGTTTGTCTTGGACTGCGGTGTTCTTCTTCGGCCATGCAAAGCACTTTTTGTTATCACCAAATAACTCCATTTGTGTCTCATCAGTCCAAAGCACTTTGTTCCCAAATGTATCTGGTTTGTCTAAATGAGCATTTGATACAACAAGCGACTCTGTTTGTGGCGTGAGTGCAGGAAGGGCTTCTCTCTCATCACCCTGCCATACAGATGAGCTGAATTGTAGAATGATGTCCAGATACACCATCTGCAGTGAGATGTTCTTGCAGGTCTTTGAGGTGATCTGTGGTTGTCTGTCGCCATTCTCACAATCCTGCCTCTCATATGCCACTCCTGTATTTTTCTTGGCCTGCCAGACCTGCTGTGTTGGTTTAACAGCAACTGTGCCTGTGGCCTTCCATTTCCTGATCACATTCCTTACAGTTGAACCTGACAGTTTAAACCTCTGAGATGGCTTTTTGTAGCCTTCCCCTAAACCAGGAGACTCAACAATCTTTGTTTTCAGAACTTTGAGAGTTGCTTTGAGGATCCCATGCTGTCTGTCACTCTTCAGAGGAGAGTCAAAGGGAAGGAAGCACAACTTGCAATTGACCACCTTAAATACCTTTGACCACTCATGATTGGACACTCCTGTCTATGAAGTTCAAGGCTTAATGAGCTCATCCAACCAAGTAATCAGCATTGAGCAGTGACAGGCATTCAAATCAGCACAGTGACAAGGGGACACACATTTGTGCACAGCCAGTTTTTCACATTTGATTTAATTTCATAACTAAATACTGCGTCACTAAAAATTTTTGTTCTGAAAACACCGCAGTGCTCAGATGTTTCTAAGAAATGAAAGACATACCACTGTTATCTTTACTGTTGAAAGGAGAGTCAGTTATTATGCAGGTTGAGAGGGGCTCACAAACTTCTTCATATCACTGTATGTACTGTATATAAAGACAAGCACTGTGCAGCAAATGCTTAAAATGTGAACATATGAAGTTCAGAGAGGCGCAGGGAAAAGCAGACTTGACTGGGCAGTTTGTGAGAGAATCGCCTCCAGAGCTGCCCAAAGTGTTCAGTCAGGCGATGTGCCTTTTTGGAAGCACAGATCTGTGTGAGGAACGTTTTCTCAACTATGAACTTTAATAAGCGCAAGTGCAGGTGTAGGTTTACCGACGTTAATCTTGAAGCTGAACTCCGAGTTTCCACTGTCAACTTCATTAGGGCGAATGTGCCAAGGCTGGGTGAGCAGAAATAGAATGCCAGTTCAGATGTATTCAGGTATTGCATGTGTTTGGTTAATGCAAAGCTTTGCTAATTTAAGTTAATTTCATGAAAAAAGAAATGCATATTTAAAAGTAATTTACTTAGAGTACAGTTTGCTTTTTGAAAAAAAAATATGTTAGTAATGGAAATAAAAATAGACTTAAAGAATATTACCATCTCTTGTTGTACTTGAACATTCATGTGGCCAGTCTGAGAGATGAAGGAGTCAGAGGGGCGGTGATGGCAGCTCGAGTCTGACAAGTTCAGGTACTTACTGGGGTTTACTGAGGCCATAAGAGCAGACGCAGCAGCAGCAGGAACGTATCTGGACTGGGCAGAGTTTACATGGGCAGGCCTGTTACCATAGCAGCAGAGCGTTGTACTGTGTTAGCCATAGATTGATACAGGACAAAGTAGGGTGGCGTGACACCTTAATTGAAAGCTTGCCTCGGTAATCTACGTATTTAGTTAGCCTATAAAAGGTGTCATGTCACCCTACTTTCACCTGTAACTCCTGTTACCAGGCTACACGGACAGTTAGAGCAGACAGCCACTAGAGGTCAGCACAGTCTGTCATTCCCTGCTGTCACTCCTTTGAGTTGCCATTTAAAAACAACCCCAAATGAACACAGCAGTGCCAGGCGACTTGCTGCCTTTTCAAAATGTCACTGAGCAGAAGCTTTTCAGACGGCGGGAATCTTCTCAATTACTTTTCTCTCCATGCCTTAGTTGTTCTTAACTCACTTTGTTGGTTTCCATTTTCGTTAGTCAGTGTTTATGTTGTTTTCTAAGCATTTTAACAAATCAGTTCTAGTGGTGTATCGCTAAGTGGCCGTGACAGACTGACCCCCAGCTCATTGTATTCTCTTTGCTGTCTTGTGTTTTGACTCCCATCTCCAGACAGAGGAGCAGCTTCAGTGACAGACTGAGGAGACCCCACACTATGCGACTCTTCAATTCCACTCGGGGGGTAAACGTTAACATTATACAAAGTTATTGTCTGTTATACTGTCATTGTTATCACTCTTTAATTTAATATTGTTCTTTATCAGTATGCTGCTGCTGGAGTTTGTGAATTTGGGATTAATAAAGTATCTATCTATCTATCTATCTATCTATCTATCTATCTATCTATCTATCTATCTATCTATCTATCTATCTATCTATCTATCTATCTATCTACCCATTGCATGCCCATCCTTTGTGTAAGGTGGTGGTCGGTCTTTGAAATGACCTTCCCAAGATTTCTTCCATTTTTCATTTTTTTTGGTCTTCTTAGATAGTTGATATCAACCAGACATGGCCTGCTAAAGCCCACTGAAGCAATCCTTGTGTGACGTTGACGTCAGCCTGTCGGTCGGTCAACACGAAACCACTCAGCCCCCGTGGTCCAGTAAATTTCTGTCGCATAATTTCATACAAATGATGGAGCTCAAAGTGCTTTACACAATGAAGAAAGAGAAAAAAGACAAAATAAATAAGAAAATAGAATTAGGGAACACTAATTAACATAGAATAAAAGTAAGGTCTGGTGGCCAGGTACAAACAAAAAAAAAAATTCCAGACGGCTGGAGGAAAAAAAATAAAATCTGCAGGGGTTCTAAGGCCATGAGACCACCCAGCAAGCCCCCCTAACATAAATGACCTCAATCAGTCCTCATTGTATTCAGGGTTCACATGGAAGAACTTGATGATGATGGTCACGTGGACTTCTGGCCTTTAATCCATCAATGTAGGAACATCACGGTGCTTTGATCAGGCGGTGGTGGCGCAGATCAACATCACAGAAAACCAGAAAAAGAACAGAAGAGAAAGTAGGGGTCAGTATGGATTACGGAGATATGGTAGGAAAAAAGATCATTCAATGCATATACAGAATCTCAGGGTTACACTAAAATGAAGCTCTGAGAAAGCCATGTTACAGTAATGCACTTTCAGCAGCGTTTTAAAGTGCTCCATTGTATTAGCCTGGTGAATTTCTATCAGTAAACTCATATTTCATATTTGAGGTGCACAACAGCAGAAGGCCGCCTGCCCGCCTCACCACTTCTTTCAAGTTTAGCTCTTGGAATTCTAAGCAGACCCTCATTTGAAGATCTAAGGTTACGATTTGGAGTGTAAGGTGAGAGACATAAAATGGAGCAGATCATTGAAGGCTTAGTAAACCATCAGCAGGATTTTAATGTCAATTCTAAATGGCACTGGTAACCAGTGTAGTGACGCTAGGACTGGTGTGTTGGGCTTGGATTTTCTTTTCCTAGTTAAGATTTCATTCTGCACTCGTTGTAATCGATTTATGTCTTTTTTTTTGGTAGTCCTGAGAAGAGTGCGTTACAGTAATCTAGACGACTGAAAACAAAATCGTGAACTCATTTCTCAGCATCTTGCAATGATATAAGAGGTCTAACATTTGTTCTATTTCTTAAGTGAAAAAATGCTGTCCTAGTAATCTGATTAATATGTGATTTAAAATTCAGGTCTGAGTCAATAATTACCCCTAAATTATTTACCTCCGTCTTGCCTTTTAATCCTAATGTATTCATCCATCCATCCATCCATTTTCTAACCCGCTGAATCCGAACACAGGGTCACGGGGGTCTGCTGGAGCCAATCCCAGCCAACACAGGGCACAAGGCAGGAAACAATTCTGGGCATGGGGCCAGCCCACCGCAGCCTAATGTATCCAGTTTATTTCTAATAGTCTCATTGTATCCATTATTGCTAATCACTAAGATTTCAGTTTTCTCTTTATTTAACTTGAGAAAGTTACTATTCATCCATTCTGAGATACAAGTCAGACATTCTGTTAGTGAATCAAGAGAGTCGGGGTCATCAGGTGCTATTGAGAAGTACAGCTGTGTGTCATCAGCATAACTGTGGTAGCTCACGTTGTGCCCTGAGATAATCTGACCTAACGGAAGCATGTAGATTGAATAGAGCAGCGGACCAGGATAGAGCCTTGTGGACCACCATATTGGATATCAGGGGTCTTTGAGGTGTCACGCTTATTCTTCAAAGAAAGTTCTCAAGACATGGGCGGCACGGTGGCGCAGTGGTAGCGCTGCTGCCTCGCAGTTAGGAGACCCAGGTGAATGTGTGTAAATGTGTGAATGGTTGCTCGTTGACAAGTGTAACACGTGTTAAAACTTTCTGTAAATCACGTTGCTCTCCTAACGTGTTACACTTGTGCACACTGTTAATACTCGAAACGTTTACTAGTAGCCGGTAAACTTTAATGAGCAGCCATTCAAAATGCTAGCACTATCAAAATTGCCAAACTTATAGTGTTAGTAAATGAAATCACCAAATGTTAGCTGTAAGTAACAATGACGTTCATAAAAGATCTGCTACATCAATGAAGCCAAGTTTGCAAAGCTTGTATTTTTACCTGAAAGATGCGACTCAGTTTTTCTGCAGTCATGTCCTCGTCCCGGAGTGTCACTCTCATGGTCCTTCCTCTGCTGATGCCATGCAGGAGGAGGGCTGTTCGCACGTGTCCTCCGAAATCGCGATGAAGAAGAAGTTACCGCCTGCGGTTTCAGAAAACGAAAATGCGTCTGTTTTGTTGTTTTTGAGCTTTTACACTTTCATTATTTCATCACAAATAAATCCAGAAAAGTTTATCACTGCTATTTGTTACCATAGAATTAAAAAAATACCTTATTTTCCCTCATTGTATCCTTTAATCAAAAGTCAAAATCTGAAAATTCGCTTCATTTTCGTTTTTTCGTTTTTGCTTCTAAACTGAAATTTCAAATACCAAAAAGTACACGGACCACCCACATACATTGCTATATAGGACAACACGCAGTGAAATGCATCTTTTCACATACCCCTTGGGGTCAGAGTGCAGGGTCAGCCATTGTACTGCGCCCCTGCAGCAATTGAAAGTTTAGGGCCCAGCAGAGTAGGATCTCTTTTGGCAGTGACGGGGATTCAAACCGGCAACCTTCGGGATGCCAGCGCAGATCCTTAGCCTCAGAGCCACCACTTCACCCTTGAAAAGAGTCCACGACACGTGTTTCGCCCTCATTTGGGCTCATCAGGCGTACACACTCCACTGCTCTCCTCTCGGGGACCAAACCTCAGATGTCAGCGTCAGAGACAAAGCCCCTTTACGCTGCGCCATGGCGGGTGGCCTTGTCTCATGTCCTCCTGCTGGTGACCACTGCCATTTCGTTTAGTTTCTTCACACTCGTAATCCACCGGACAGGACTCCGCATACTCTACTTTTGAAGGTCGGCGCACCAATGATGTGACCACGAAACTAACAGCCACCAAAACTTTGTAACAGCACCAGTCTTTGGATCAAATCTCTGTACCAGAACCTCATTGAGGTGACTGTCTTCACTGGCACTGGCTCAGGAGGAGACCCTCTCATACCCTCTGAGCTTCCATTCCAATTGAAATGCCTCCAATTTCCAATAAGGGTCTTCTTCACTGTGACAATAAATACGTCACAGGGCCAGACTCTAAAAAGGGTTAGGGTTAGGGTTAGGGTGACTTGACACAAGATGGCTTCTCACACGGCCGACTGTACGTTACACGCTCAAGAGTGAGCTCAGCAGACCAGCAGCCTGGTCATTTTACAGCCCGAGGGCAGAAAGAGAGCCTTACATCCTAAAAATGGGCATTTCTCATACAAGACATTTACAATCCTAAATGAAACTCTTTACAATCATCAAATTCACTCTCAGTACTAAAATAACCCTACGACAATTACATTGACAATCATGTTACGTTATCTTTAAAATGATTCCTTTTCTTTTTCATATCTTCTCTAACACACTGCGTCTCCACTGCGGTATTTCGCTAGTTAAAGTATAAACTGCAAGCACGGAAAACAAAAAGGTGATTTACGGTAGACATGAGAGAAGTGCCCTGTGGTGTGTACACCGCTGAGTAAAGACTCGCCATTCACTTCACAACCATCCAAACTTAACACCTCCGCCACCTGCAGATTAGAATGATGGTCTACTTCACTGACACTACGGAGTTCCTAGGGTGACCAGACGTCCCGGTGACGGGGACAGTTCCGATTTCATGCCATGCGTCCCGATAATTAACTGCAGCATATCAGAATGTCCTGATGTTAGCAGGCCGTCTTTCAGTGCCACCCGCGCCGTCACAATCCATTTACAACAATGTCCTCGAAACCCCAAAGGGGGGGTGGGCCACCCCGCTTGATTGGGTGCTTGGGTTAAACTTGAGGCGGACTGGCATCGGTGCTGCCATTTATTTGTGTCCACCTCCGGCCCTGTGTGTGGTCAGATGGGTTTACTTGGGAAAGGAAAGCATTTTGTGCTTCTCTTGCTCTGCTCCCTCTCTGATGATGATGATGATGACGATGATGATGGGCTAAAGCAGACATTAAACAAATGATGATGGACTTTGCGTGTGGATTTACACGGTTTGAAAATCTGGTCACCTTGTCATTTACTATCAGAGTGCCACCGTCACCTGATGTCCATGATGGTCAGTGGCTGTGAGGAAGTTTGCCTTTCACTTCGGTTATTCCCCCAATATCTGCCATAACTGAACAGTCCCATTATATGAAAATTACAATGGCCAGATGTGCTCAAGTAAAGAAAAAACGAATTAATTATAAAACAGTATTTATTTATTTAGGTTATATTAATCGCCATTTACAAATTGCCACCATATGTAAATATGGTCTGTGGTGGGCTGGCGCCCTGCCCAGGGTTTGTTTCCTGCCTTGTGCCCTGTGCTGGCTGTGATTGGCTCCAGCAGACCCCGTTGACCCTGTAGTTCGGATATAATGGGTTGGATGGATGGATGGTGTGTGTGTGTGTGTGTGAGACAGAGTGGACCCTGTGAAGAACGAGACTCCTGTCCGGCCCTGCTTTCACCAGTTGGCACAGTTCGAGTGGCATAGCCTTTGGCCCCCGCACCCTTAAAATGGACTAAGAAGGTTCCAGAACCTCCTGAACTCAGTCAGAACCTACACAGCCATCCAACGCATCTGACTGCTCTGAACATTTTCTAACTAGTACTTCTTCTTCTTCTCCTCTTCCTCCTCCTCCCTTTGAAAGAATCGATTGTTCCTGGATTTTTCATACCACCCGTTCTGATGTGTGCTGCGTGGGCTCAACTGGGAAAAACACAAACTAGAAATGTGAATGAGAGAGTTAGAAAAAAGAATGGCCACCGACAGGTTTTCCTCCTTTTATTACGAGCGATGATCTTCAAACGCCATCACTAAGCTGGACCACTGAGGTTGGACGTGTGTACGCACACACACTGGACCTTTAAATGCAGAAACGCCACTGCAGCTCAGTGCCCGCTCTCCAGCTCCTGGGGACACCTAACTGTATGTCGGGGGCAACCTTTGGACTGTGGGAAGAACCCAGAGCCCCCAGAAACAGGGAGAACCCTGGACTTGAACCCCAGTCCCCTTCTGGTGGGACAGCAGCAGCACTGCCACTGTGCCACCAGGCCACCACACAGTCAGTTCATTTCTTAGATGTCGTCTCTTTCTAAAGCCTCATAAGCCTGTTGATATTGTGCCGTCCATCTTTCTCTATCATACAAGGCCACAGGGCACAGGAAAGTGGCGACATGCTGATTAGCACACACAGGTACGAATTTCACTGGACTCTGACCACATGATGCCAGGGACACTGTAGACCAGTGCTTCCCACACTTTTTTTGGCCAAGCCCCACCTAGGCCTCTCTAAAATCATGATGTCCCCCACTGTGACATAATACCTTATTCTTCTTATTATCTATTCAAAAAGTGAACTCCTACTCACGTGGAGGGAGCCCATAATGTCATTGATTTGGGCTAAACAAAGAACATGGAAACAAAAGAGGGAAAGGAAAGTTGAAGTACTGACAAAGAAATTGTTAAAAAAAATAAATAAATAACATGAAGTAATGGCTTCCTCAGCGGCATGGTGGCACAGTGGGTAGCGCTGCTGCCTCGCAGTTAGGAGACCCTTAAGGGTTCACTTCCCGGCTCCTCCCTCCGTGGAGTTTGCATGTTCTCCCCGTGTCTGCGTGGGTTTCCTCCCACAGTCCAAAGACATGCAGGTTATTAAATTAATAAATAAATATAAATTGTCCCTGGTGTGTGCTTGGTGTGTGTGCCCAGCGGTGGGTTGGCGCCCAGCCCGGGATTGGTTCCTGCCTTGAGTTAAATACAAGTGTTAATGAAATGATGATGAGGGAGGGAAGAACATCACAAGTTACAGTAAGAAAGGAGATGATTTTAATAAGTAGTGACTTGTGAGAGGACTCAATATTAGAAGAGTTCCATGATTAGTATGGGATGTCATTATAGTCCGGCACGGTGGCAGTGGGGGGCGCTACTGCCTCGCAGTTAGGTGACCCAGGTTTGCATCCCAGGTCCTCCCTGCGTGGAGTTTGCATGTTCTCCCCGTGTCTGTGTGGGTTTCCTCCCACAGTCCAAAGACATGCAGGTTAGGTCCATTGGCAATTCTAAATTATCCTTAGTGTGTGATTGGGGTGTGTGTGCCCTGCGGTGGACTGGCACCCTGCCCGGGGTTTGTTTCCTGCCTGTGCTGGCTGGGATTGGCTCCAGAAGACCCCCGTGACCCTGTAGTTAGGATATAGCGGGTTGGATAATGGATGGATGGATGCAAATACAGTTTTGAAAACATATAATAAGAGATGTGATATTCATGAATATTAAATAACTTTAATGACAGCTTTTTCTGTAATATTTTTATCATTTTATATTTTTGTTATATTGCAAAATTTTATAATCACTGTTTCAATTCATATTATTTTAATGGTAAAACGATTTCTAAGTAGAAAATCCCAAGCCGGTTATAAAATCACAAATTCACCATCCCTTCTATGTTTATCTATATATAAAATTCTTTTCGCTTTTGAAATGGAAATTCCGTATGACCACGCGATATGGAAATTCCGTATTACGTAGTGCGCCCCGCGTCGCCCCTCTCCCAGCCCTCCTCTCTGGACTCCGGCACTGAGTGACAGACATTGTAACTTTTTTTTAATTCCCAGTACTTGATAGTAGAAGAGATGAAGAAAACAGCTTTGCATCTTTCCACTTTTTAACTGCGCCGAGCTGTAAACCGCCTTCAGCGGCAGCGGGTCGTAAGAACAAAGTGGACACTCTGAGGCGCGGTTTAAATCTGAATCTCGTGGGATGTGTTGTTCAGACAGCAAATGTGAAGTTAACACCTTTAAGCCATCCACCTGCACCGTTGTTGTCTCTTATTTCTGGCACAAATCCACATTCAACTCATTTTCTACACAATATTACGAAATTCGTGTTTTCAGATGACATCGTTTGGCAGCACAGCTCCTACCAAACAGTCTGGGTTTATGCTGACATTTAAAATACCGGGGCAAATCCCCCAAAAAAATATATTGGGGAACTTCAGGATCCGTCGACATCGACAAAAAGAGTCCGGTTACACAGAGAAAGAGAGACAGAAGCAGATCGAGAGAGGAGGCTCGCTGATCAACGTGTACGCCAATCACAGTTGAGGGCCTCACAAACACCCGAACAACGTGCTGAACAAAATCGCATTCGACGGATACGGTATTCACAGGCTACCACGTCACACAGGCGTCAGTTGCCTGATGCGAGCCACAAATTCCTCCAGATTCTGCATTTTATTTTTTTCCCTTCCGCTCAGTGAGCAAAGCCACTGGGTAATCTGCTAGTAAATATAAATATATATGTATATACACTCACCTAAAGGATTATTAGGAACACCTGTTCAGTTTCTCATTAACGCAATTATCTAATCAACCAATCACATGGCAGTTGCTTCAATGCATTTAGGGGTGTGGTCCTGGTCAAGACAATCTCCTGAACTCCAAACTGAATGTCAGAATGGCAAAGAAAGGTGATTTAAGCAATTTGGAGCGTGGCATGGTTGTTGGTGCCAGACGGGCCGGTCTGAGTATTTCACAATCTGCTCAGTTACTGGGATTTTCACGCACAACCATTTCTAGGGTTTACAAAGAATGGTGTGAAAGGGAAAAACATCCAGTATGCGGCAGTCCTGTGGGCGAAAATGCCTTGTTGATGCTAGAGGTCAGAGGAGAATGAATGGGCCGACTGATTCAAGCTGATAGAAGAGCAACTTTGACTGAAATAACCACTCGTTACAACCGAGGTATGCAGCAAAGCATTTGTGAAGCCACAACACGCACAACCTTGAGGCGGATGGGCTACAACAGCAGAAGACCCACCGGGTACCACTCATCTCCACTACAAATAGGAAAAAGAGGCTACAACTTGCACAAGCTCACCAAAATTGGACAGTTGAAGACTGGAAAAATGTTGCCTGGTCTGATGAGTCTCGATTTCTGTTGAGACATTTAAATGGTGGAGTCAGAATTTGGCGTAAACAGAATGAGAACATGGATCCATCATGCCTTGTTACCACTGTGCAGGCTGGTGGTGGTGGTATAATGGTGTGGGGGATGTTTTCTTGGCACACTTTAGGCCCCTTAGTGCCAATTGGGCATCGTTTAAATGCCACAGGCTATTTGAGCATTGTTTCTGACCATGTCCATCCCTTCATGACCACCATGTACCCATCCTCTGATGGCTACTTCCAGCAGGATAATGCACCATGTCACAAAGCTCGAATCATTTCAAATTGGTTTCTTGAACATGACAATGAGTTCACTGTACTAAAATGGCCCCCACAGTCACCAGATCTCAACCCAATAGAGCATCTTTGGGATGTGGTGGAACGGGAGCTTCGTGCCCCTGGATGTGCATCCCACAAATCTCCATCAACTGCAAGATGCTATCCTATCAATATGGGCCAACATTTGTGAAGAATGCTTTCAGCACCTTGTTGAATCAATGCCACGTAGAATTAAGGCAGTTCTGAAGGTCAAACACCGTATTAGTATGGCGGTCTTAATAATCCTTTAGGTGAGTGTATATACATATATAAATGTCTATGTTAAAAATACTAATTATTTGTTTATTTTTTTCTATCAATCATTTTTAACAGTGAATTTCTGTTTTTTCGTTTTATAAATTGTTTAACATACCTAAATTCTCGAATTGCCCCCCAGTGGGCATGCACCCCCACGTTGGGAGTCACTGCTATAGACCTTTGACAGTTGTTGGTGAGCCTCGATTGGCCGATTCCCTTAACATTCACCCAATCGGTAAACGGCTTAATGTCACACGGGCTATCAGTCGTTCTCACAATTTCAATGGAGTCCAATGGAGGAGGTGAAGTGTCCTAACTGGTGGAATGTCCTTCGTTGGGGTGGCACAACTCCATAAAAGAAATGAAAAATGAACAGAAAATGTGTGACAAGAAAGGAAAATCTGGGGGAAAAAATGAAGAAAACTTGTTAAAGCCATCGGTAAAGAAAGGACGAGCCTGAGCAGTGCGCTCGCTGGACACGCCACATGACCCCTCACAAGGTGACTGAGACAGCAGACGGGTGACGGTGTGCCATCCATCCTCCCCGTTCCTTGTCTGCTCGTCTCGTGGCTGCCCTGCGTTTGTCCCTCTGGGAGTTTCATGTTTCCCTCTGATGTCTTTTGTCGGATGCAAAAAGGGAAAATGACTGAGAATGGGAAATGTACAAAACCTTTTAGTAACCGCCGTCCCCCCAGAGACCAGGAACTGGTGCAGGTGGGCATCAGAAGGGCTTGCGCGTGTGTGAAAGGGAGCCGACATGGAGTGCAGATCATTCCAGAATATACAAATGAAGACTGGCACCTCATTCTTGTTTGCATCCCATGGTGTCTGGCTACGCTGCAGTGGTCTCCCAGTGAGCAGGTCTGACGGTGGACGGAGCTTTCATTTTAGTGCTTGTGAGCCTCAATGACGACGAAAGGTGGAATGTCACAAGATGAAAATGAATGGCTCAAATGGAAGGAAGGCCGAAGCAGAAGGCACTGGCACACCAGGAGAACACAAACTCCACACCGCTGGCCGACAACCTGGGATCTGTGAGCAGGAGTGCTGAGCCCGACGACACCTGAGATGAAAGCCATTTAGAAGAACTGGGACTTGAACAGGGAGTGACTCTGTGGAAGGACAGACGTAAAAGACGCAGTGTAACAGATATTTATACACCATACGACAGAAAGACACATAAAGCATACCGAGAAGACGCAATATGACAGACATTAAAGGCACTCTGTGGATAGACAGATGGATAGGAAACACACTAAATAGTAGTAGAGACATTGCATATTGTGCCTTTTATATCGGTCTCTGTAAAGGGTGGAATTAGGGATAGGACGAGAGAGAAAAGCTGCTATGTAATCGGTAGCTGGGAATGCCACTCTTTATGACATACAGATAGAGAAATGGATAGTAAAGGCACTCTATAGGAAAGATAAATGCAAAAAGGAATTCTATAATAGCTATCTATTAAAACACATTTATATAATAGACAAATACTATGACAGACAAATCTAAATGGCCCTCTGCAATAGATGTACTGCTTATATACAGCATATAGAAAAGACACAATATGATTCATATATAGAAAAGATAGTGTATAGACAGAGATGGATAGAAAAAGCATTAAATAATAAGAGATATACTGTATAGTGCCTTTTATACCTCACTGTCGAAATATATTAAGAGGGATTCCAGGTATGAAAAATACCAAATAATGGATAAATATAAAAAATGCTATATATCATAGATAGGAAAGGCACAATATAATAGCACCTTTCTTATTTATTTTTCTGTCTACCTTAATTAAAGGATATGTGTCTGTGTTTCTGTCCCGTTGCTACATCTCTCTCATTCCAACAAATGACGCATCACAAACAGTGATAAAATGCATTGCATTTTTCATTCCAACGATGGCACATCACAAACATCTGCAGTGATTAAAATGCATTGTATTTTTCATTCCAACAGATGGCACATCACAAAGTGCAGTGATAACATGGCATATCATTTTTCATTCCAACAGATGGCACATCACCAATATTTGCAGTGATTAAAATGCATTTACATTTGTCATTCCAACAGATGGTGCATCACAGACATTTGTGGTAATGCCTTTTAGCACTACAGGTGTTTGTGATGCACCATCTGCTGGGGAGGCACATGCAACATTCCAATAGATGGCGCACTGTAAATGTTAACACTGAGGTCTGCATTGATTATTTAGATTTCAACTCATCTTATGTGGGTAGCACAGCTAATATAAGAGAAAGAGATACAGTATAATGGAAAGATGACATTATTTTTTTATCTATATACAGTATACATTATAATATACTGAATCCTTTAATTCTATGGTACTTTTCACATATATGATAGAGAAGTAAGGTGTTGTATAATGGTTGGCAGTGGTGGGCTTGAGAAACCTGGACAGCCCTCAACTGGCAATGTGTCACATTTCTGCCTGCAAGCTAATGCCCGTTGGACCGCGACAGTGAGGACATGCGGACAGCATTCTCAGGTGTGTCAAGTGTGAGGTGCCACCACATATGATGGGTGCCCCACGATGCAGTTTTTTTTTTATGTTAGGGCTGCCCACTGCCATCTTCTGGTACTGTTCCGTCCAACCTGTGCCACTCGCACAAAGCTTGGTTGCAGGACACCAGTAGGTACTTTTATTGGCATCACAGGGGATTCACCCCTGGAACATCAGTTTGTGAGCATCCACCACAAATCTGCAGCATCTGCCAGTCTCGGTTAGCAGGACTCTCAAGATGGTGATGTTCAACGTTGACAATGAAGTGGGTTTGTTTTCAGAGCTGTAAATCAGCACGTTTACTGATGGACCTGAATGTGGTGAGAACTTTATGAAGGCGATGGACCACCAAACAGGACGATAAACCCGTAAATTCTACTGATTTATGAATCAGACTATCATCCATAGATTCCTATTGGAATGGTGAATTCCCAGTCCCAAGCTCTAACGATTAGGCCACTTGGTCAAGCAGAAACACTTGAAGAACTTAGACATTAAAAAGAAGACCCCATGACACAAGGAAAGACCTCAGGACGCAGTTTATCAGCCTGATGGTATTAAAATCGCTGAACCGCCAACTGAAAACGAACACAAGTCTTCAGAACCACCCGGCCCCGAGCAGAAACGACTGCCATGTCAGCTGACTTGTAATGCAGGTGGACTTTGTGTTTAGAGTTTGTCCGTCCATCATCTGGACCTGCAGAACCCAGTCCATGGTTTTGGGTTGCCTGTCCACAGCTAAAGGGTGGCACGGTGGCGGAGTGGTATGCCTTGCAGTAAGGAGAACAGGGTTTGCATTGTGTGCCCTCCCTGTGTTAAGTTGGCATGTTATCCTCATGTCTGCCTGGGTTTCCTCCCACAGTCCTCTAAGACATGCTTGTCAGGCAGACTGCCAATGCCACATTTGTCTTAGTAGGTGTGTGTTGTGTACCCCAATGATGTTTACTGTGATAGACTGAAGCCCCCAGCAGTCCTGCACAGGATTAAGAGGGCTTAGACAGTAGCATGTTATTTTTATTTTTATCGCAGCACTTTGGCACAGTGCTCAGTGCTGCCACCTCACATATCCGGCATCTCGGCTTCAAATACCAGCTTGTGTGGCATTTGCATGTTCTCCCTGTGTCACTGTGGGTTTTCCACAGGCTCTCCAGTTTTCATCTCCATATCCCCTAAGCACCTTTTCCAGGGACTGAGAATAGCGTGATTAGGTCCATCCTGGGTCCTTTGTACTTGTCCAGTGTGAAGAATGATTCCATCCTTCCATCCTGTTTGGACTTGCCAGGGTGACCAGACCTTCAGAAACCTGTTTGTGGAAGGCAACACTCGCCACTGCCGTTGCACACCTCAAGAGATCTGGAGGGATGCCGTCTGGGCCTGATGTTCGACCACAGTGAAGTTTCTGTATCACCAAGCTCATCGCATCTGGACTCGGAGCGTCTGTGGGCATGGATGGATCATCAGGAGGTGATACCGTATTGCTGTGGCCTGTCGGAGAACAAAGCTGCACAGTTCAGGGTTGGGAACAATGCAGGTGACATCATCGTCGAGGATCAGAAAGTAGAGCAGATCTTAGAGTCGACATACTTGGAAAGTGTACAGAGTTCTGACAACACGTGCTCTTCAGACATCATGTGCAGAACTGGCCTGGCCATGAGGTCGCTACACAAACTGTGATGCCAGCAGAGCGTTCAGATCAACACCAAGACCAGAATCTGTCCAATCCTGCTTCATGGCTCAGAGACCTGGATCAGGCAGGACATTCAAAAGGTTGGGGTCTTTCCACATTCAATGCCAGCATCAGATTCTCCATCTTTATTAGTTTGACTTTGTGCAGAACTCTGAAGTCGTCTCCCACACCGCCCTGAAACCCATCAAGGACGTCATCGCTCATTATCATTTCTCACATGTTGCATGTTTGGACACTGCTCTTCCATCCCACAGTGCCATTGAATTTGCTGTCACCCAGAAAACTGAAAGGTGTCCACTCTCAGGCTGGAAAATGCCTCCAGCTCCTCTCTGTCAGACTGGGATACAGCAAACTGAGGGATGGGACACCATCCGGCTTACTTGACCCATTAGTACTCTGCCATCCACTGTGGCCACACACGATCGGCACTACGGACCTCTGTTGTCAATGAACCTGCAAATTGACTGCTGGACAAGACCACCCAATTCAACAGGCTGTTTGTCAGGACGATGAGGAGCAAGCAGAATTAAGTGACCATGAGGCCAAAACTCACCCCATTGGGTTCAGTTGGTGTCAGCAGTGGGATTCATATAAAGGAGATCCAGCAATTTATTTTGTTAACAAATTAATGCACTTTAGGTATACACAGGGTGAAATCTGCCAGCACAAAAAGCATCTAATACACCAAAGGGGGCGGTGTTTACCTGACAGTGGTGCTGGGGACCCTTGTTCACTGCCAATGGGCATCATGAACTCCGTTACAACTATCAGGGTACTCGGGCAAGAAACTGTCCTGAACTGGCAGTCTGACACCATGATTGTGCCCAGTGCTGCCGGGATACCTGCCAACTTCAATGGCCATGAAACCCACCACTGGCTGATGCCAGTTATTCTAATTATTTTACATTTGGCCGGTGGCTTCATGCAAAGAGACTTAAAAGAGCAGGAGAATTCACGATCAGTTTTGCTCCTTTAAAGACATCTTTTCATAGAAAGCTCGTCTTTGTGATCCCATCTAGAAACTTGACGGCTTTGAAAATGTAAGGATTGCAGTGAACTGGGAGAACGTTTGTCAGTTTGTATCTGACCAAGGAGGGCAGGTGGGCTTTGGCAGGATTAGCTCCAAGACTTGTCCTTGCTTCAGATTTAGGATTTGGTGCTGCTGCAGATGAGATGAGATGAGACGAGACGTTACTTAAAGTCCTGTTTGTTTTAGGCTAATTGAGAGCCGGGCCAAATCCTGTTAAGAAGCGCCTTAGATGGGATTAGGATAACGGAGCCACCATTACACGGGGGCTGGAGGGTTTTAGCTCCCTGGCGGGGGACACTGGAAAGGGCCAGCTTTGTTTAAGCAAATAAGGAACAACTGATCTATCTATCTATCTATCTATCTATCTATCTATCTATCTATCTATCTATCTATCTATTATATAGTGCCTTTCACATCTATCTATCTATCTATCATATAGTGCCTTTCACATCTATCTATCTATCTATCTATCTATCATATAGTGCCTTTCACATCTATCTATCTATCTATCTATCTATCTATCTATCTATCTATCTATCTATTATATAGTGTCTTTCACATCTATCTATCTATCTATCTATCTATCTATCTATCTATCTATCTATTCATTCTACGGCTCCATCAGCCTTATTCTTGATTAACTATTGATACACACACACACCAGTTCTCAGATTTTGTTGGCAGCCCCAGTTCCAGTGACACAGAGAGGTCTATGATCCAGATAGACAGACATACAGTATTTAAAATTTACTATATAATGAACAGACATATTGATTGATCTAAAAGGTACTATATAATGAACAGGTAAATATGAAGGGCACTATATGATAGATAGATGGACAGATAGGAAAGGCAATATGTAATTGCACATAAATAAGATAAACAGTACAAGACAGATAAATGAATGCAAGGCACTATATAATCAGGAGATATAAATAGATGTTAAAGTCACTATATAATCAAATAGATGAAAGACACTATATAATTACATATTTAAAGGGACACTTATATAATGATCAGACAGATAGATATGAAAGTCATTATATCATAATCAGAAGGACAGATGGATGAAAAAGACTATATAATTGCACATAAATAGGAGTCACTATGTAATGATCAGATAGATTGATGAAAGGCACTATATAGTTAATACATAAATAAGTAGCACACTATATAATGGTCAGATAGACCTGAAAGGCACTATATAATGATCAGATAGAAAGATAGAGATGAATGACACTATATAATTAAACAAATTACAAATATACAATATAATTATCAGACAGATGTAAAAGGCACTATATACTAGACAGCTGAATAGATAGATAAGAAAGTCATTATATAATGATCAGAAGGACAGATGAAAGGCACTATATAGTTAATACATAAACAGGATCGACACTATAAAATGATCAGATAGATAATCCAAAAGGCACTACACACTTGGCAGTATTTTGACGGTATTAAGTGCCTCGTGTCCCGTCCCGGAGAGGACACGTCTGTCTGTCTGTTTGTCTGGACGCGCGTTTCTCTCGAGGCTGCTGTCTGGCCCAGGAGGTCTCAAATGAAGTACAAGCCCACCACAATGACACTAACAATTCCCCTGTCGCCGTTAAAAGGCTGGCAGCTGAACGGTTTTCAATTAGCCGGCTCCTCAGGGAGGTCTCAGTTATTAACAGCCGTGTCTTGGACTTTCCGCGGTGTTTGTACAGAATTAAAAGCCTCCTGGATCAGTTACTGACACGCTGGCCTCATTGAGATATGGGGGCTCTGGGGACTTCTTTTTTTTAAACAGGGCCTGTTGCAGAACCTAAATAATGTGAAGTGAAGTCAGCTCTGGGGACAGTTTTAACCAAGGATTGTCGCTGGTAAAGATCTCGAAGCTCAAACAGTCACTGGGTCATCTATACGCATAACCGAGTTATTTTGCTGGATGTTTCATTCATTCGGCGGCATTCAGAGAGCGATTTGCGCTCCATTCGGACGGAATGCCTGAAGCTCATCAAATAATTTGAGCTCTGAACTTTAACGAAATTGGCCTGATCTGCGTGATATTCGACCCACCGCTTTTTGAAACTAGCTGACAAACACGAAATGACGGGTGGTGCGGTGGCGCAGAGGTCAGCGCTGCTGTCCGCCACCACCATCAGGTGACACTCTCTGGCTGCGTTTGTCCCAACATAAACAGCGAGGACGCGGACCCCGTGAGTGCGTCGTGTGACTGCGTGTGTTCTGTGATTGGCATGGCGCCCCGTCCAGGGTTGGTTTTTGTCTTACACGGTGGGCAGCAATCGCAATCTAAATCTTACAAAGTCGCGTGTTTCGCTACATTGCGTGCTTTCTGATGAACTGACATTCCGTCCGCGCTTTGTGCCTGCAGATGACGTGGACTTGGCTTCGACTAAACAAGTGCCACAGAGAATTGTGTCCATAAGTACTGGACAAGTGGCCACGGAGTCACAGGTCACTCGGCTTAAACTTGACCCCGCACCCCGCAATAAGCCTGACATGTCCGGTTATTAATATTTATAGGACTGCAGGCAGTTGTTCGGTTTTCCCATTTTTGTCCTCTTCTCCTCCCCGGTGTACCTACAGTGGAGCGCCATTGGTGGACCCCTCGTTAGCCCCCCGCGTTATTCCGCATTAAAATTCCTTTTCTATCTGCGCCGTAATGAGGTACGGAGAACCTGCTGTGGAGTCTTATTTATTTATTTATTTATTTATTTATTTATTTGTTTATTTATTTGTTTGTTTGTTACTGGGCTGTGTTGGCTGGTATAAAGTACTTGATAAGAATAAATCAAATTGAAACGGAGCGCTCTGCTGTGTTCTCCACCCGCTTTAAACTGGTCCCAGTGTGGCAGGGTGGGAGGCGGCTGGGCCCTAGCACTTGATTGAAATGGACCCCCATTTGAAAAAGCACTCGTGGTCCAAAGGAAAACCGCAAAGTCTGACTGAGCACAACGTTTGAATATGAAGCGATGAAGCTGCGTGGACTGCATGGGACTTCAGCGGCCAAGATGAACCCCGCTGTGGTCTCTCCAGTCATGTGCTGTGCAGACACGTCCTCGTGTGTGAATGGAAGTGAAAATAAGGGGATTACAAGGACAAATCGACCATGGGGGTTAAGCAAACTTATTATCTCAAGGGTTTAGCGAGCCCGGGACGGCACGGCGTATTATGTCAGTAATTCGGAGCTTTCACTTATCCGCATCCGCAATCCTTTTAGGCGACCGAGTCGTGAGGGGGAAGGGGCTTCAGATATAAATGGCACTCGGGGGTCAAATCTGACCACACGTATGTCCTCTTCGGTACGAGGGGCTCTGAACTGCCACTGCTTAAGAATTCGGACATCACTCTGAGAGAAAGTGTGCGTGCGCGCGCGTGCGCGTACTCGGGCCTCACTCCGCCCTCTGCATGACAAGGGAGTGACTTGATCAGTATCAGTCTGCACCCGTCTATCTATCTATCTATCTATCTATCTATCTATCTATCTATCTATCTATCTATCTATCTATCTATTATATAGAGCATTTCATATCTATCTGTCTATTATATAGTGCATTTAACTTATATTAGCAATCATTTCACTCAATTATAGAGTTCTTTTCTTATATATTTATATATCTTATAGTGCCTTTCATATCTATCTATCTATCTATCTATCTATCTATCTATCTATCTATCTATCTATCTATCTATCTATCTATCTATCTATCGTTTATCTGCTTCACTCCTTCACTCTTCAAAGGTGAATAGACTTTATCCACTGACAGGTAAGATCAATTGAATAAGTATTTTTTCTTTCTAACACTGTGCAATTTTTTTTTTATATAATATTAAATAGTAATAAACTTGAGTTGTTTAATTACAACTAGTAATATTTATAATAACATCGTCGGAAACGGCTACCCTAAATTGCATTAAACGAACCTGAGAATGTTGGTTTCCTTTTGATATTCTAAGTAAAGCAGTAGTATACTAATATTGTTATTACATGATTTAATTACAGTCATTTTAGTCTTAGTATTTTTAATATAATTTTGTTACTAGATGGTTTGACAAGTAGATCAGCGCATAACTAGAAATGAAAAACACCACATACAAGACAGATAGATGGGAAAGGCACTATATAGACATGCAGATGTTAAATCGGTAACAAAACGCGCGCTATTGCCTATAAGATCTTGACTGCTTATAAATAAACAGTGAGAGAAAGAACACAATTGACACAAGCAAAACGATGCCCTTCTTCATATATTTATATTTATGGTCTGACACTTTTTTAGAGTGCCGCCGATCCGATGAATTCGATAAATTCTCGCGGTGGTCTTCAGTGTCTTGAAGTAACCAAAGCTGAAGGCGCTCCGCCGACTTAAAACAGACAAAAGCGTCAGTGGACGATGCGGTCGTTTGTGTTACTTATAAATGTGCTACAGATAATAAATAAATAAACAAATAGATAATAAAATCATAACATCAATATTTTATTTCTTTTTTCGTTTTCGTACAAGGCATGTTGCTTAAAGTGCGTTACAAGAAGTGGAGAGAAACAAATATTACAATTGCAAAAGATAAATAAATAAAACGAAATAAAATAAATAAATAAACAAATACGAGGCTAACGCAATATAAACAAGTAATGGCAATATGTTACGTATACTAATACACACACAGATAGACAGAGGGGCAGGTTTACAGTTGTGAATACACGAAAAGCGAAGTATACTTTCTTGTATTATCATTCATGAATTATTGTATTATTTCTCGTCGTGTTATTATTATTGCTATTAGCAAGAAAACTACAAGAATAACCTGAATGTTTTTTTTTTTTCCATACGAACAACTGTAAACCTGCTTTTGGCAAACCCCGTATACATGGGCTACATATTGTGCAAAAAAACCGAACAAACCTAATAGGTCATTTAAACGCTCCAGTTTATTATTATTATTATTATTATTATTTTTTCATAGTGCCGCTCTTCCAGTTATGTACCCACAATAATGTCAGCACTTAAAGTAAAACCGAAGACGGCCTTATAGCGACAGCACACGACAGCACGCGATGCTGAACCCCACAAAGTGTCCGCGTGCCCTGAGCTCGGATGGCCGCGACTGTCAGTTCACGTTTAACGGCTTTGAAGCTCCGGGGAGGCTCCGCTCGTTCTCGTGAGTTTGTTTCAGGACTTTTGAACGGCGATCTTTCAGTACAGCTGCTGTAGGAGGCGAAAGGGCTGCAGATGAGTTCTCTTTTATTCATTTAATTACAATTTGTTTATTTTGCTCACTTCTTTAGGCCTGCAGCTACTTAAACATTCTTTCATTGATGTATGAAATTACTTGAACCAACTTTTTAAATGTTTGTTTTTACCCATTTTTATGTTTCGATAAATCGTATAGAAAATTACTTTCTTTTATTTCGAATAAGCAAAACTGTAAATCAAGCCGGGCGCACATCCTTTACTGTTTGCCTGTTTTAATTCCTACACTACGTCAGCTGTTCCTCTTTTTTTCAGGACACTTTTCAACAAAATCCTTGTTTCGTAATCTTTACGTTGCATTTGGGCAATTCCGGTTTTCAGGCCGATTAGAGACCCCGTGTGAATGAATGTCCCCAATGTGCGTGTTTGAGCCCCACGATGGGCTGTTGTCCCGTCCAGGCCCCGCTCCTGCCCTACTCCCGATGCTGTCGGGATGGGCTCCACCAGGACATCGCTAACCTGGCTTGGATGGAGGGGGTCCCTCTTAAGTGGGCTCAACCACCATGCATGTAAAAGCCGATTTCCGCCCTCAGCGCCGTTCTGTTGACGAGCGTTCGGCAAACCCTTTGAACAAACCGCGGACGTGAATCTTCTTAACGCTATGATGTGATGTTTCGGGAGTCCTTCTTGTCACGTGTACAGAATCCAGTGGAATTCTTCCTTGGATGAGCCGATAGGGACACAGCACGTCGCCGCGATGTCTAAATCAAACGTACCGACCTCGGTACTGCAAATCTCACGACTTTTTTCCGTTACTGACATAATGTGAATTTATGGTCGCAGTTTTTTTTTTTTTGTAGCGCGTAGTCTAATATTTTTAGCAATTTGCGATAACTTAATAAAAGGATGATGATGATGAAGATGATGATCTTGATCGCACACATTAGTGAAGCTCCCAAGTTACGGTTTTCGCTTTGCGCGCTTGTAGCTCCCCGCCAGGCTCCACTTCTGACGTCATCTTATTCCGTTTACTTGTCCACCATAGCGCGCAGTTCAAAGTTAACGCCGCTCCTTCTGAAGCTGATGTCGGCAGACAGGACCCCTACCACCCGGTGTAGTGCCCCGGCAGTCACTCACGACTCCGTCACGCGGGCTCACTTTTATGCCTAAGAGAGATACGCTGACAGCTGGTAAATGCAACACCCTAAAAACCTTTTTTTAGTGTCTCTTTTTCTTTTACACCTCTCAGACCAAAGCAATCAAGCTCATCTCATAAACAGAAGACCTCCCGTACATGGCTGCATAACGGAACCCTGTAATTAATATTACAGTGCATACATATAACCATAGACATATATATAGAGAGAGAGAGACGCCGCATTCACTGTGTTGCCCAGTCGACACGATACGTCAGCGCGTCCGCCATATTGCGAGTGGCAAAAGTGCCATTTAAACTAATACAGGTAGACGTGGAAACCGGGTTTTCTGATGAAAAAACAATAACGGTTAAAAGATTATCGTTTACACACAACAGATTTTGGCGAATCGTTTAAATGCAATTATTTATATCCATTTATACACTAATAATGGCAATTATGCTATATGTTGTAGGACTGTCTTGGTTGACACGTCTCTGCAACATCGCATGGACATCGGGGACAGTGCCTCTGGATTGGCAGACCGGGGTGGTGATCCCCCTCTTTAAAAAGGGGGACCGGAGGGTGTGTTCCAACTATAGAGGGATCACACTCCTCAGCCTCCCTGGAAAAGTCTATTCGGGGGTTCTGGAGAGGAGGGTCCGTCGGATAGTCGAACCTCAGATTCAGGAGGAACAGTGTGGTTTTCGTCCTGGTCGCGGAACAGTGGACCAGCTCTTCACCCTTAGCAGGGTCCTGGAGGGTGCATGGGAGTTTGCCCAACCAGTCTACATGTACAAAGGCGTTCGACCCTCTGGGAATCCTGTGGGGGGTGCTCCGGGAGTATGGGGTACCGGACCCCCTGATAAGAGCTGTTCGGTCCCTGTACAACCGGTGTCAGAGCTCCTGGTGCTTCTATTCTCTTCCCTCTCATATCCGTCACCTCGATTCAATATCACATTTGAAAACTGCCTTTAAAACTTCTCTTTTCAAACTGGCATACTAATTGTGAATTTTGCACTGTTACTGCCAGTTATCTTTGTTTGTTTGCTAATTATTGCTTTTTGATTTATCATTCTCTTGTTTTAATTTTACTAATGTTGTTTCATTTTATTGTAAGGTGAACTTGACAGCTAAGATTATAAAACGGGATTTTCTAATGGCCAAATATAACCAAACAATTGTTCAGCCTTACCTGTGAAATGTAATCCCCGTGATCCAGCGGTTTGTACAATCCCGAGCGGCACATTATCCATTACTTCACTATAAAGCAGTGACACTCACAGTATGGCGGCGACACTGACGTACAATGCTGCCGGTCATGCAGCGTCTAGTAATTCTATGTCTACGCTACACTGAGTTTATAATTTACACCTTAAAAATTAGTCCCATCAATCCAAGTGACACTAAATAGCCACATGATGCAATTTTTAGCCAACAAACCTATAATGCGTAATTACCGATATACGATTAACAACAACACTTAACTGCACTAAAACACAACAAAAACGTTAACAGACAATCATTGTGATCATTGAATTAACTGCAAGGTGTTAGAAGTAACTCAGGATGTCTAGTGGAGAAGGACGTGCTGCTTTTCTGACGTCAGCGGCTCCACAGTTTGGCCAGCGTATCAATAACAACTGCGCTCAATAAAGAATGAAATAACTGAGCCTCCATAACACACCAGGCGCTCAGAACTCCCTGCTGAAGACTTCGCTGACCATCCTTACAAGGTCGCTTCTTACATGAAAGCAGAAAATAGGGGGCGCCATAAGGGAGAAGTTGCCGCGTTTCTACAAAGGGGCGTTTCCTTATGCAAATATGCTAACTTTATGCAAATTGTACCACTGTGCGTTTACTGCAATTCAACGATTATTCGTAAAATAGCCTGGCACATTACATTATACTTTGTTTATCCCCAAGAAGAAACCAAAGCTTTATAGAATAAATAAATAAATATGAATAAAACAAACAACAACCCTCTCACAAACAATGAATTGATGTTGACAGTTCAAACTCTGTTTAAATGTAACTTGAAGTGCATTTATTTTTTCACTGTCATCATTTTAACCCTTTATTGCAGTACAGTTTTGAAACTGTAAAAATGAACAGTTCATGTCATGTACAGTATGTTCAATGGATTTTTTTACAGTGAAGGTGACCAAGCTGAGGCAGAGCCAACCACTGAGCCGCCTGTCTTCACCAAGTTATGCTCATAAAAATGAAAATACTGAAATATACTTTTTAAATTAATTTCCTGAAGCTCCAGATAATGTTAACATGAGTAAATGATAATAAATAAGTTTAGTGAACTCAGATGTTTATGATAATGATGATGATGATGATGATGATTTCAGATCATTTAAACAAGACATGCAGTGCAGCTGTGCAGCTGACCCGGGCACCCAAGTTGGCACTCCATACTGGATGAGAGGTGAGGCCTTCACCGTTGTGATGACATTTACACTGTACTTGTACTTTTATTACAACTGGCGATAATTGCTTTAATTTAGGTGATTAATAGCTATTATTAATAATCACATTAGTTGAGCTGTCAATCATGTTATTGATAATTGCATTAATTGAGGTGATCCACACTGTATTAGTAATACTCATATTACTGATATAATCAATAATTGTATTAATAATTTCATTAATAGTGGTGATCAATAACTGTCTTAGTAATAATCACACTAATTGAGACAATCAATAATTGAATTGACAATTGCATTGATTAACTTGATAACTGTTTGATTAAAAATCACATTATTGATTAAATCAATACTTTTATTGATAATTGCTTTAATTTGGGTGATTAATAACTATTATTAATAATCACATTAATTGAGATCACATTATTGATACAAACAATAATTTAATTGATTGAGCTGAAAGATAATTGTATCTTTAGCAATCATGCTGATTGAGATCACTGCTAGCTTTATTGATATGATTGATGATATTTACATTAATTTAGGTGATCAGTAACTATTATTAATAGATTATGTTAATTGAGGTAGTCATTAATTGTATTGATAATCACATTAACCGAGATCACCATTACTTATATTGATAATTGGATGTGTGGAGTCTGCGTGTCCTCTCAATGCCTGAAGATTTGCTTTCAGGTTCAGTGGTCACCAGGGCTTGAGGTGGGTGGATGTGCACCAGTACGGAGTGGCTGTGGTGTGGCAGCAGTCTTTGTTGACTGCCAGCCGAGTTTTGTGGCATCACAGTTGTGACAGCTGGTGTCGTCCTATAATGCTCCGGTTCCCCTCTTGTTAATGGGAGATTATAACTCATCAAAGTGACGTTTAAAATGTGGAGGAAATTTCTCTCTCAGTCCGTACCTGCTGTGCCCCTTTGGTCCCGTCACACTGAAGGGGGCACTCATTCCCTAAGCTGTAGATATGTGTGCTCTCGTCTGCTCCACACAACATGAAGACTTGAATTATAAATTTGTCCAAAAATGAATTGCATTTAAAAATACAGTGGCACGTCTTGTATATCACTTTTAATGTCTAGTGTGTCCCCAATCCACTGGAGGGGACATGAATTTCAGTAGCTGGAGGAATTGTGAACCCCCTGTCTGCTGCTCGCACTGAGCATGTGTCCCATTCCTCTAATAATCTTCCAGGGCACTGATATCCCACCCTGCTCTCCGGTGTCCGAAAAGCCAAGGGTACCCCCCAATCAAATTCACGTATATAAGGTGCTCAAAATGGCCAGGGGGACCCTGCTCTCCTATCAGACTGAAGAAGATACTGGCTTGTAAAACAACCAGGGTGAGCCCTCAAACTGGCAGTGGAAACTGTAAAGGGGATAAGACCCCCATGTTCACCCACCATAATGAGGTAAGTTATTGAAAATTGCAAGGGAGTTTGCTTTGAGGTCAAAATGAAGTACATACAGATGGTCACAGAGACAAGTGTGCCCCCCACTGGCTTTCTGAACAAATTAAAGTACACACACCGGTCAGCAACCACTTTTAAACCACATGTCTGCTATTGTGAAGCCCGAACCCCAATGAGGCGTGGACCCAGCAAGACCTCTGAAGGTGTCCTGCACATCCCACAGACGCTCCATCGAACTGAGATCTGGGGAACTGGAGGCCAAGTCGACACCTTCAAGTCTTCGTCAGGTTCCTCAAAGCATTCCTGAACAAACTGTCCTGTAGTTCTGAGGGTCCCTAAAGACCTTAAAGTGAAAGTTAATCCCAAATGAACTGAATTGTAGTGCATCACGGCGGCCCTGCTTGATTAATAATACGCCTGCCATGATTGGCTACGATTTCGCGTCCAGCGTTGCTAGGGGCGTGGCTTCTGCGCTCGACACCCACGTGTAATCGACATGACGGGATAAAAGGGCGGCTGTGGGAGCAAATCCTTCTCCAGTCTGCGGATACCGAATCTCTGAACTATTCAAAGTCAATCGTTGAGCTCTTTTCTCGCGACTTACTTTTGGTTTTGATCCTCTTGTTCTCTCGACCTCGATTATTGTCACCCGTATGCAGGCCCGGTTCTAGAGGCGAAGCCGCCATCGTGCCATTTCATTTCAGCCGCCCCCTCACCCTATAGTACCTTCACTCGTTTTTTCAACCAGTGTATTCAAAACTAAAAATTTTCGCAATTTCCTTAATGTCAAAAAAAAAAAAAAAAAAGAAAATTTCTTCGTAGGTAGAAGAAAACTTGACTTACGCATTTAACGAATCGGTGACAAGTTTAATTAATTCATCGGCAAAATTCCGAATATAAAGCGAGTTCCGATTATAGAAAAAGACGTCGCCTCTTATTCTCGCAAATACAAAATTTAGCAAAAGTCTATTTCTTCACATCACACCTGTGAAAGATATTTATAGGAAAACAAAATATGAATATGCATATATAGTAAAACAATTAGAAAAGTAAGCGTTTATTATTAAACTACATGTATTATAATTATTCCACTAAATAAAATATTATATTAAAATTGCACTCTCTTTGCTTTCTTACTTGCAAGTTCGTCAATAATGCCATCTAAGTTCATTTCTTCTGACAAATCAATCTCTGTTGCAATTAAACCTAAATTACTCAATCTATCTTGGCACAAGATTTAATTATGTTGAGTTTAGAGAAACTTCTTTCGCTTGTTGCAGCTGTGACTGGCAGGGTTAAATATATTCTTAAGGCTACAGAAAAGTTGAAAAATGATGAAATTAAATTATTTAACCGACATTCGATGGGAAAAGACGAGCCCCGCGCCGAGCCTGCGTTTTGTTGAGGGCCGCCCGCTGTGTTCGGTGTATGCACCCTTTGCACGACCGGTAGAACCGGGCCTGCCAGTATGTGGTGTCGGTGTCGTTTTGCTTAATGTTGTTTTTTTGTTTTTATTTTTTATGCGCATCTGGGAAGTGCGGTCAGGTGCGGGGTCATCATGAAATGTAAAAAAACGAACAATGAAAACATAAAATAAATGAGTCCACTGGTTTGTGCTATAAATTTATTTTCTGTATGATTCCAATAATTTTGATCGTTTTTATTGTCAAAATCGCGGAATTTGTGCATTTCCTGTTTAAATACAGAGGAGAAACGCGAGGGACGGCAGCGACGGGTCTCACCTCCCATCGGACTGCTCTCTCCTCACACACAATATAAGGACACGTTTATTATACACCCTGACTTCACAGTCTGGCTAATATCTTTAACTAGCAAAATACCTGCGCATCGCAGCGGCGAAGTACTGCCTTAAAAGTTTTATTAAGAAGAAAATTAAACCTTTTTAAACTCAGGGAAAATATCCCAATAATTATCTGTTAAGGATCTCTTTGTATTCCACATTGTGAGTTCGGCCCTCCGGTTGTAATCTGACCAAGCTGTGCGCTGAGCTTACTCTTGAGCATGTAACGTACAGTCGGCCATGTGAACAGTAATCTTGTTTCAAATCTCACAGCTTGGATTGCTGCTGTCATCATCGGTTTGAGTTTCATGGTTTGTTTCAATGACGACAGTATTTCCAGGATTTGTTGTGTTGAAGTGACATTCTGCATCTGTCAAGCGTTGTAAGTACACAACCAGTTTCATCGATAACTTCACATCCAGCTTTTGAGAGTTTAAACATTCATAAACATCAAAGTGTCCACTACTCAAATCGTCACCTGTCAGTCTAAGATGTTTAAGAGGCATTGGTGGTTGTCCAAAGGTGTAAAATATTTGGCCATTTCGGTACACTTGAAAGCGACAACCGAACAATTCAGCGGCAGCCATCAACTCACATGCAGATCCATAGGTGAAGGGCTTAAGCATTTCACTCTTCTAGTGCTCCTGTGTAGTCTAATTATCTCCTGTACGTCATCAGTCCACACCTTGAACCTGTCCAGTCATTCAATACATAAGACACAATGGATATCAAGAGTGAGCCTGATATGGCCGTGCAATATGTAACGCAGAGAATGGAAAAGGCAGGCGCCATCTCCGGGCATGGAAACCACTCGGTAAGTGACAGTTCTTTGATCAATGGTGATCACCTCGATAGACATGTTAATTGGGGTACGGTTGGAATGATAAAGGAAATGGGTATCTGAACAAAGTAAAGTAAGTCTAAAATACCTACACAATAACTATAATCGTAATAAATGAACAATAAAACAGCGGAGAAGCCGTGGATTAAATAAAAAGGCTGTAGTTATCAGCCGGGAGACGTGAATCCTGTGGCGTAGCAAGGAAGAGAATGTAGAGACTGGAGCGACGGACGTCCTTATATAGGCAGGCAGCCAACAACGTGGGAGGTGTTGAGATGGGGGACCCAACGCCGCCTCACACGGTGACCGAGCTGCAGGCTATGGACGTATATTTGTACGTAAGTAGGATTCAGTTAGCGTTGGGAACCCACGTACCAAATTTCTTGAAGATGGGCCCATAAGTAACAAAGACCGTTGGAAAGTTCAATATGGCGGCCGACAGTGGCATCATACCACCGAAATAAGAACGTACATTGGTTTCGGTTAGCGCAGGGAAGCCACCTACCAAATTTTGTGAAGATGGGGCTATAAATAAGAAAGTTCAACATGGCGGACGTTGTCAACTGTTATGACCATTAAGCGTAGAATTTCTAAATGAAACCTGCACGACTTTTGCAAGTAATCTGTAAGGAATGGGCCTGCCAAATTTCAGACTTCTACCTACACGGGAAGTTGGAGAATTAGTGACGTTTGGAAAGTTCAATATGGCGGCCGACAGTGGTGTCATACCATCGAAATAAGTACGTACATCGGTTTCGGTTAGCGCAGGGAAGCCGCCTACCAAATTTCGTGAAGATGGGGCCATAAATAAGAAAGTTCAACATGGCGGACGTTGTCGACCGTTATCGACCGTTATGACCGTTACGTGTAGAATTTCGAAATGAAACCTGCTTAACTTTTGTAAGGAAGCTGTAAGGAATAAGGCTACCAAATTTCAGCCTTCTACTTACACAGGAAGTTGGAGAATTAGTGACGAGTGAGTGAGTCAGTCAGTCAGTGAGGGCTTTGCCTTTTATTAGTATAGATGAGTGCATGTGACGTATTTAGTCTTTAGCTGATCGGACATAAAACGGCAGTGAACAGGCAGACAGTACCGTGCCGCCCTGAAGGGGGCGCATGTGAGCCCAACTGGTGTTCGTTGCTGCTGTTCTTTAAGGCGATTCTCTCCATTGAGTGATTTTTATAACTAAAGGAAACTAAAGAGAACTTTTACAAGAAAGTGACGGAGATTTTCGTGGAGAAGGACAGGCGCATGGACTTCATTTAGAAGGTAAGAGCACAAACGGCTTTCAATTTTATAAAAAACAAAGAAAAAAAAAACAATCCAATATTTAAAAACTAAAATTTGACCTTAAATAAAATATTCTTTTTGTTTTTCTTGTTATCCTTTTGTTGAACAGTCTGTATTAAAATTGAGTAAAGAATCAGAATGAAAAGCTTTTAAAAACAACTAAATATTTCAATTAAGGTCAAAATTGGAATCTGTTTTTTATGTACACCACTCTGTACTTTCATTTCTATTGAATGAGTTTGAATTGTCGAATTGCAACGGCAAATCTAGAACACATGGAGGGTGAGGAGTAAATGCGCTCTCTTTCTCTCTCCGCTCTCTCGCTGTTCTTTCTTAGCCAAATATGCGCCTTAACTGTCTATGTGTGTACAGAACGCTGATGAGATATGAAACATAAGCAGCAGTCCATGTGCAGGGTGGCTGCCAACTGAATAGTCAATAAGCGACTCTTTGGGGTTCATAGATTTGTAAACCTGCAGACTCTGAAGGAGTCACCAGCCATGAACCTCACCGCACGTCACTGATGCGCATGTCTTCCGGTTTCTGCTCAAATGTCTACCTGCCAGTTTGCTGAGTGAACATTGTCGAGTTGAAGTCCAAATGAAAGGCGAGGAGGAGTGAGACGCTGACTACATAGAGTACCACCAGGGCACTTCCAGCACTCCTCATCTGAAGACACCTGAGAAAGAAGACGCCTCCAGCTTAAGCCACATAATGTCCGGCAGCCAATCGCTTCAATTAAAACTGGCATTTAGGTGACCCAACCACAACAGTGACAGAGCTTGTCCTAAATGGTACTCTCAATCCACCCCAAGGTGCCCTACATGGAGCAACAACAGCATTTATTTCTATAGCACATTTTCATACAAACAGCAGCTCAAAGTGCTTTACATAATGAAGAAGAGAAAAATAGAAGACACAGTAAGAAAATAAAATAAGTCAACGTTAATTAACATCGAATAAGAGTAAGGTCCAATGGCCAGGGGGGACAGAGAAAACAAAAAAACTTCAGACGGCTGGAGAAAAAATAAAATCTGTAGGGATTCCAGACCATGAGACCACCAGTCCCCTCTGGGCATTCTACCTAACATCAATGAAACAGTCCTCTTTGGATTTAGGATTCTCACGGAAGGACTTGATGAAGATGATGGTCACGTAGACTTCTGGCTTTTAATCCATCCATCATTGTTGGAGCATCATGAAGCTTTGAGTAGGTGGAGGTGGCGCAGGCCATCACCACAAAGAAACCGGAAAAAGAAACAGAAGAGAGAGTAGGAGTCAGTACCGACTTTAGAGCCACCATGAATAGTTGTTATGATGAATTGAACATATAGAGTATCAGGATTAAGTTAAAGTGAAGTTATGAGAAGGCCATGTTACAGTAATGTGTTGTCAGCAGTGTTTTAAACTGCTCTACTGTATCAGCCTGGCGAATTCCTATTGGCAGGCTATTCCAGATTTTAGGTGCATAACAGCAGAAGGCCGCCTCACCTCACCACTTCTTTTAAGTTTTGTCCTTGGAATTCTAAGGAGACACTCATTTGAGGATCTAAGGTTACGATTTGAAATATAACGTGTCAGACATTCCGATATATAAGATGGAGCGAGATTATTTAAGGCTTTATAAACCATAAGCAGAATTTTAAAGTCAATTCTGAATGACACAGGTAACCAGTGTAGTGACATCAAAACTGGAGAGATGTGTTCAGATTTTCTTTTCCTAGTTAGGATTCTAGCAGCTGCATTCTGCACTCGTTGTCACTGATTTATGTCTTTTTTGGGTGGTCCTGAGAGGAGTGCATTACAGTAATCTAGTCGACTGAAAACAAACGCGTGAACTAATTTCTCAGCATCTTTCAATGATATAAGAGGTCTAACTTTACTTATGTTTCTTAAGTGAAAAATGCTGTCCTAGTGATCTGATTAATATGTGATTTAAAATTCAGATTACAGTCAACAATCACCCCTAAGTTTTTTACCTCCGTCTTGACTTTTAATCCTAATGTATCCAGTTTATTTCTAATAGCCTCATTGTATCCATTATTGCTGATCACTAAGATTTCAGTTTTCTCTTTATTTAACTTGAGAAAGTTACTATTCATCCATTCTGAGATACAAGTCAGACATTGTGTTAGTGAATCAAGAGAGTCGGGGTCATCAGGTGCTATTGATAAGTACAGCTGTGTGTCATCAGCATAGCTGTGGTAGCTCACGTTGTGCCCTGAGATAATCTGACCTAACGGAAGCATGTAGATTGAGAAGAGCAGCGGACCCAGGATAGAGCCTTGTGGACCACCATATTGGATATCATGTGTCTTTGAGATGTGATTACCACAACTCACAAAGAATTTTCTACCTGCCAGGTAGGATTCAAACCAATTTAAGACCCTGCCAGAGAGGCCCACCCATTGACTAAGGCGATTTCTAAGAATATTGTAATCAATGGTGTCAAATGCAGCACTCAGATCTAAGAGGATGAGAACAGATAAATGGCCTCTGTCTGCATTCACCCGCAAGTCATTTACAACTTTAACGATTGCAGTTTCTGTGCTGTGATTTGTTCTAAAACCCGACTGAAATTTATCAAGAATAGCAGGTTTATTGAGGTGGTCATTTAACTGCATAATGACTGCCTTCTCCAGAACTTTACTTAAGAAAGGCAGGTTAGAGATGGGTCTAAAATGTTCAAGAGCCGAGGGGTCAAGATTATGTTTCTTAAGTAGGGGTTTAACTACAGCAGTCTTAAGACAGTCTGGGAAGACCCCAGTATCTAATGACGAATTTACTATGTCCAGAATATTGTCAATTAGCACGCCCAATACTTCTTTGATAAACCAGACAGACACATGACATCCATTTGTTTTACAGTCTAAGTTGAGAAGAGATGAGGGTCGTGTGGTATACCAGTACAGGAAAAGTAGTGAAAAATCCACATCTTAAAACGGTACAGTACTGGCATTTTGGGATTTTCTGACCCGGATGTAAGCTTTGAGCTTTCCTCTCAATCCCTCAGCACTCGCTATTGCAATTGTGAGACAAACCTTCTGTTTTGTGGAGTTCATGAAAACAAAACTACACATTTCAGCACAATGGGGACTTCACAGGAGACCCCCCCCCATCCCAACCCTCACCCCCCAACCTGCATTGCTTTGACATGAGTGGGATGTCACGACTATACAGAGGGAAGCGGTGCGTAGTGTGGCACAATGGCGTGGTACACCAGGGAGGCTGCTGTAGGACAAGTGTGTGTGGTGCTACCCGTTATTTGCCTCAGAACCGTTTGGGTTTGAAATCTGGTATCAATAACAAAGTCAAAATTTTAGTACCAATCCAACCCTAGAGGAGATTTGGATTATTTTAGGAGTTTCCATTTTGTGACGTATTCAGTGTAAGTCAAGTGTAAGCCAGCGCCTGCTCAAGCAGTAAGAGACACCCGAGTTGGCGTGCCAGTCCATCTCACTGCCCACTTGTGCTCACCAACTGCCACTCACGCGCTCTGAGACCGTTGACCTTTCAGTATGTCTTAGTAGTGAGCAAGTTGGAGACCACACTAGAAACATACAGGCCTGGGAGATGAGTCAGGGCCCAGATTCTGAGAGGGTCTAGGTTACCCACTGCGCCACCATGTCTCACTTGTTATGCTTTGTTTTATTTTCCCTTCTAAAGGCGTTGTGTTCCCTGAATGGGCCTATAAACCTGAATGGACCCCTGGCTCCAGGCAGATCCAGCTTTGGCATTTCATCCTTGAGCTCCTGTCACGAGAAGATCTGAACTCCTCTGTGATCAGCTGGCAGGGCGACTGGGGTGAATTTGTCATTCGTGATCCCGAGGAGGTGGCTCGACTTTGGGGCGCTCGCAAGGGGAAGCCGCACATGAATTACGACAAGCTGAGTCGGGCACTCAGGTAAGAAAAAGAATGTAAAACTGACTGTACACTGATTACAAATAGCTGGCATCTTAAAGGTATTAAGAATAAAACAAGTGAGTGGGAGTCTTATGTAGCAGAATATAATTATGACATCATAGCAGTGACAGAAACCTGGCTAAATAATAAAGATGGTGACGAGTGGAACATTAATGGATACACATTTGTTTAGGACGGATAGACGGAAGAGGTATGGCTGCCGTTTATGTCAAACAGAATTTAAGGGAAAGTCCCCTTCAGTTGGATGATGAGCCCCATCTTAGTGAGGACATCTGGCTTCATCTGGAAAGCATTAGGGAAAGAGACCTTCTGATAGGAGTGTGTTACAGACCACCCAATGCAGACAGTCATTTCAATGTACATCTCTTTAGTAATATCAAAAAGGCATTTACAGGGGGATATTATAGTCATGGGGGACTTTCATTATCCAAATATTAACCGGGATAACCTTGCAGATGGAGGAGCACAAGAGCAGGAGATTTTAGACGTAATCAGTGACTGTTTTTAGCACAGCATGTTAGAGCACCAACACGGGGTGAAGCCTGTCTGGATTTAGTATTCTGTAATAATCAGGATAGAACTGAGGGTGTAGAGGTGATTGGACCATTAGGGTCACGTGACCAGAATGTAATACAACTCTCAGTATTTTGGAAGAGTGCAGATGCAAAGACTAAAATTGTTAAGATGAACTTTAGTAGAGCTAATTTTGAGCAGATGCAGAAAAGTCTAAGGAGGGTAGACTGGGATAAGACAGTCAAAGAGCAGAGGAACAGATTTAAAAATGTAATGCAGGACAGAGACATACCTACACTTGGAATTAATAGGAAAATTAAAACTCCACAGTGGGTTAATAAAGAGTTAAAAAAGAAGCTGCAAAGGAAAAAACAAACAGACGACTAAGGCATATAAGACTAATAACTGCAAAGTGAATCGTAGGCGTATGAGAACATGAGGGCAACCATTAAGAAGGACATCAGGGAGGCTAAAAGACAGTTGGAGAGAAATAACAGAAAAGGCGAAAGACGACCCTCAGAGATTCCTTAGTAGTAAAAGAACAGACGAGGAGGAGGTGAAGTGCATCAGAAATAGTAAAGGGAATTAAAAGACACAGACAGTGAAATAGCAGATGCCCTAAACTTACATCTCTCTGAGGTCTTCACAAATGAGCAAGTGGATAACCTCAGAGCAGCAACAGGGACTACTAAGGAGGTACTGAGGGATTGTAGAGAGAGAAGAGCTGCTCAGATTAAATAAGCTGAACTCAAACAAATCACCAGGACCAGATCATATTGACCCTGAAGTTCTTAAGGAGGCCAGCAAGTGCAGATAGAAACCAGTGACACAGATTTATAGGAAGTCACTGTGCACTGGAGAGAATCTGAAGGACTGGAAAATAGCAAATACTGTATCATCGTGTTATATTAAAAGGGGTGACAGGGCAGATCCAAGCAACTACAGGTCAGTAAGCTTAACGTGCATTACAGGAACATTAATGGAAGGAATTATTAAGGATAAGATTGAGCAACACAGGGCAAGGACAGAAGTTATTAGGAACAGTCAGTGTGGGGTCAGAAGAGGGAGGTCGAGTTTAACCAACAGGCTGGAATTCAATGAGGAGGAAACAAAAGGATACGACCAGAGAGGAGCAGATGAGATTATTGATGTGGACTTTCAGAAAGCATCTGATGAGGTGCCACATGAGAGGGTGGGCATCAAACTAAAAGAAGTGGGAGTTCAGGGTGTGTTGTGTAGGTGGGTGTAGAATTGGCACAGAATCAGGAAGCAGAGGGTGATGGTGAGAGGAACCTCATTAGAATTGGCTGATGTTAAGAGTAGTGACCAGCAGGGGGCAGTGCTGGGGCTTCTGATATATATATATATATATATATATATATATATATATATATATATATATATATATATATATATATATATATATATATATATATATATATATATATATATATATATATATAAATGATTTAGATAGGAATATAAGTAACAAGGTGCTCCGGTTTCCTCCCACAGTCCAAAGACATGTAGGTTAGGTGCATTGGTGATTCTAAATTGTCCCTAGGGTGTGCTTGGTGCGTGGGTGTGTGCGTGTGTACGCCCTGTGGTGGGCTGGTGCCCTGCCCGGTGTTTGTTTCCTGCCTTGTGCCATGTGTTGGCCGGGATTGGTTCCAGCAGACTCTGTAGTTAGGATATAGTGGGTTGGATAATGTATGGATGAATGATACCAAGATAGGTGGATTAGCAGATAATTTGGAATCCGTCATATCATCACAGCAGGACTTGGATAGCAGACAGGCTTGGGCAGATTTGTGGACAATGAAATTTAATGTCAGTAAATGTAAAGAATAACAGATAGGAAGTGACCCTGTAGTTAGGATATAGCGGGTCGGATAATGGATGGCTGGAAGTAAAAATGTGAGGTTTGAATACACATTGGGTGGTCAGAAAATCGAGAGTCCACCTTAGGAGAAGAATTCAGGAGTTGTAGTGGACTCGACACTATCGACTGCCAGACAGTGTGCAAAAGCCATTAAGAAGGCTAACCGACTGTCAGGTTATATAGCGCCTTGATGTGTGGAGTACAAGTCACAGGAGGTTCTGCTCAGGCTTTATAACACACTGGTGAGGCCTCATCTGGAGTCCTGGGTGCAGTTTTGGTCTCCAGGCTACAAAAAGGACATAACAGCACAAGAGGAGGTCCAGAGAAGAGCGACTAGGCTGATTACAGGGGGCTATAGGGGATGAGTGATGAGGGAAGATTAAAAGAGCTGAGCCTTATAGAGATGAAGAGGAGACCTGACTGAAGTGTTAAAAATGATGAAGGTAATCAGTCCTGTGGATCGAGACGGTGACTTTAAAACGAGTTCATCAAGAACACTGGACACCGTTGGAAACTTGTGAAGGGGAAATTTCACACAAACATTAGGAAGAGATCATTAATCTGATGAATTGGAAAAAATATGAGCAAATGTGGCATTTGTAAAAGTTTGGGCCCCCTTTCAGCTGTAGGCCTTTATTGTGGTCTGGCTTACCTGGTCAGGACTTGTCATTTAGACGGTCAGTTGATGACCACTCCAGAGCCAAATGAATTCTTTGACACTTCAAACAGTGTGCAGCACTCAACAGCCATGGGCTCTTTTAAGCAACTGACTGAGGGTCTAAAAGCAGAACTAATTGAAGCCTTCAAAGCAGGAGAAAGTTATTAAATGATGTCCGAGAGCTTCCAGCTAGAAATTTCCACAGTTTGAAATGTCATTAAGAAACAGGCAGTTCAGGGGAACCATGCAGGTCAAGACCCAGAAAAGTCTCAGATAGGACATCTCATATATTGTGCAAGGGGACACAAGTCCCTAAAAGCACTTCCAAAAATGACCACTATAATCCTTCAAAGGACAAAGGACATAAAGGGTTTGCTAAGACAATAAGGCTTAGTCAAGCAACACGCAGTCCCCCCCAAAAAATAACCAATCTAAAGTGAGGTGAAGACATTGGGCAGAAGGTGAAGAATCAAAAAGCACCGAACATATTCAACATGACGCACCAGGAGTTGGGGGAGGACCCTAAGGCGGGGAGAGGGCAGTCCCTGCTGGTGATTGGCAGGTGGCCCCACCTCTTGGGTGACCACCCACAAAACACATGGAACATAACACAGGCAGCTTGTGTACAAAGGCAAAGCCAAAATCAGAGAATCAAAAATGAACAAAAGCAAACATGAACTTTAACCCCAGACAGGGGAGAAGCCTTACATAAAATGTATTATTATTATTATTATTATTATGATTAACCTTAGATGAGACCTGACGGAAAGAAGGCAAAGCCAAACACCCCGTATGACTTCCAAGGCTGATTAAGGAGTGTTGGGGCACTCGGGGCCCTACAGTGCAGCATTACTTACATGGACATGACCTTCATGGAGAAGCCATCAGAAGGAACCCTTAGCAGTGATCTCATCACAAAAAAATATCTGACTTAAGACAGAGGGACCAAGTGTTATGAAGAGAACGTTTTGTCTCCAACCATAAAAGGTTTTTGTGGATCTGTAATGACGACCAGTAGCACAGCAAACGTCACGCGAGTACAGCAAAGAGCAGATTCCACCAAACATCAACAGATCCTCGAGGAGAATGTCAAGGCAGTCAGTCAGGGGAAAAATGGAGGACTTCTACAACAAGCCGACAATCCAAAACACACTTGGAAGTCAACGATGAAGTACCTCAAGAAGCACAAGGCAGAGGTTTGGCAATGGCACTCACAGTCCCCAGACTTGAACACCACTGGATATCTGTGTGGAGATCTTAAATGTGCTCTACTCTACTCGATGCAATCCACCGAGAAGAATTTGGGAAAACATTTCTGAAACAAAAATTCAGAAACTCCAAAAACACGGTGTGGAATATTGGGGCTGTACCGCTCCCTGAAGCCGAACACAGTTGGGCATGGAGACACAAGTCCAAAAGCAACACACACTTTCATCCCTTTTGTTGCCCTTATGGGACACAGTGCACACAATTCTCCACAGTAATCCTCAGTTCCTTCTCTCTCTCCTCTGCTCTCCTTGTCCTCGACCTCCCGACTCTGGCTCCTCGAATGGAGTGAGGCAGCCTCCTTTATAGTGCACCTGGATCCCCTTTGATCCCGCCCGAGTGTGGCGGAAGTGCTGCACAGGCACCCAGAAGTACTCCAGGTGCACACAGATCCTCTTCTGGCTGCACTTCTGGGTTTGTAGGAAGTGCTGCAGTCCAGGGCTCCGGAACTGTCCAGGCACCACCTAGTGGTGGGCACGGGCTTGCAAGCCCCCATGCAATCGGGGGTTACCCTCTTGTGTTCTGGGGGGGGGGTATTGCTCCAAATATGTCCTCTCCCCCGGTCTTTCTATCACTATCATAAGGGGTCCCAGCTGTCCACCACAACACAAGTACTGACCTAGCAGGGGGCACTAACTTTTGCACATGCTACATTTACTTCACAAAATTTCTAGTTCATCATATGAATCGTCACAGCACTTACCATTTTGATGAAGACACAATTTTTTTTAGTTGGTTTGCTGATGAAGTTGTCTTTACTTCAGACATTTATAAAGTCATTTGGCTGCCGGGGGGTCGCTGGGTGTCTGAATTTTTGCATGAAATGATAAATAGAATTTTATTGAGAAATTCTAATTTCTTGTATACAGAACTCTGTCCATGACTTTCACTTTTGTAAGAGTGTCCCGCCGGGGCGTGTTGAGCCCTAAAGCATTTGGTGACGCCTCTCCTTTTCATTCTTGCCCCCTCATTCCGCTCCCCCCTTTTACCGCAGGTACTACTACAACAAACGCATCCTCCACAAGACCAAAGGCAAGCGCTTCACCTACAAGTTCAACTTCACCAAACTCATCCTGGTCAATTACCCCAACCGGTGCACCCGACTTCCACCCCGACTCACGGGAGGCAACGCCTGCCAGCCGGACCCTACCACACAAAACCAGGTGAGCCCCCCCTTGCACCTTCTCATTGGTATTTGAGGCTTCTTCTGTGTGATCATGAGGTACATGGAGTTCACTCATACAGTCGATCCTGAAAGTCTTGAGACCCCCCACTCCTTCACCTTCTACACACTTTATGGCTAACATTGACATTTATCAGTCTGCACTCAATGACCCACCCTGACGAGGTGACAACATGTCTTCAGGAAGGTCTGACCATGTTGCAAACGTCAAGAATTGAAATCTGGCCTTTCTCAAAGTCTTCGGACCCTGTGCTGTTTACTCCATCTTGTTGGCTTGAGTGCCCCTTGAGATGTTGCCTGAACTTGAGTGAGCAAATTCACTTGACTGGACCTGATGTAGATGGAGCGGTGTGTAGACGGTCCCACCATTCACACTGCATGTCAGGACAAAAACCCAACTGTAACGTTCCAAAGAATTCCCTGTAGACCCCCGTGATCAAATTGTGGTGAGGCAAAGAGCATGGTAAGGAGATAAAGCCATTGCTAAGGCTCGAATGTTCCCAGGAGGTCTCAACAAGCTGTGAAAAGGAAGAAGCAGGACTCTTCCTAAGAGTTGGCCATCAAGCTTTAGTCAGGGAGATGGCCACAAAGCCAATGGTCATTCTAGCAGAACTTCAGAAGTCTTCTGCTAAGGTGGAAGAACCCACCAGAAGGATGACCATCTCAGCAGCACCCCACCATTTATGACAGAGTGGCTAGAAGGAAGACGCTATTGAGAGTGTGAAGACAAAGACTCTCTGGTCTGATGAGACAAAAACTGAACTCTCAGGGCAGAACTCCAAGCACTGGGTCTGGTGAAGGCCTGGCACTGCTCGTCACCTGTCTAATACCATCTCTACAGTGGTGGTGGGCATCATGCTATGGGTTGTGCAAGGAAAGGGAGACTGGTCAGAATTGACCGAAGGTGCTGGTGGAAAAAAACCTGCACCAGAATGCACAACCTCTCAGACTGGGGTGACGGTTCACCCTTTCAGCATGACAATGACCTGAAGCACACAGTTTACACAACACATGGGTGGCTTCAGGACGAGTCTCAGAGGGGAGCCTTGAGTGGCCAGAACTCCAACCTCACAGAATATCTGTGGATAAACCTGGAGATGGAAGTTTACAGACGCTTCTAATCCAATCCAACATTTAGAAAGCCTCACGTGTACTTGTGTATAGAAGCTTCCAGAATTCACTCTGCATGCCAGGACAAAAAGCAAGCCATGAAGTCCAAGGAAGTCTCTCTAGACTTGGAGCCCACAGAACATGAAGGGGGAGACCTGAAGATGGCCATTTGCAGACGCTTCCCATCCAAACTAATGATAAGCTTGAGAGGATCTACCAGGATGAATGGGATGAATTGTCCAAATCCAGGAGCTTGTAGAGACTTATCCAAGAAGACTCAAAGCTGCCCAAGGGGCTTCTACAAGTTACTGAATTAAGGGTCTGGATACTTCTCTAAATGAAAGATTTCAATTTTGGATTTTTCTTAAATTTGTAACATTTCTGAAGACGTGTTTCACTTTGTCATTAGGAGCTGTTAAGTGTACAGTAGACTGATGGGCAAAAATGCCAAATCAAGTGATAACACCCATAAAAAGTTGGGGATGCCAACTGTGCCAACACCAAACAGAAAGTAAAGCAGCACATCCACAAAGAAAGTGGCCGATTGCCTCTTGTTCACCCTCCAGCGGCCTTACAGAGTCCACAGGCTTTGGGGGGCTCCAGTCTGCCAGGCGTTCAGGTCCAAAATGGAAAGCCACCTTCTAGGGACGTCTGCCTTGACATATTTCCTTGGATCAGAAGGATTGGGGGGTGGGAGGGCTTTTCAGGCTCCATTGTCCTCAATGTGCGGCGCCTTGGATCTTAGTGCTGTAAGGAAAAAAAGATAGACAAGGTTGTTAGCAACAGCGCCCCCTCTTGTTCCGGGGTGGTACTGCATACCTTGGATGAGCCTGGAAGGTGACCCTCCTGTGACAATCCATTTCAAATGAAATCTGCAAGACAATAAAGTGTGTAGAAAGTGAAAGGGTCTCATGACTTTATGAACTGACTGGAAAGATCACCTAAAAGTCTACATCAAGGTGTTCATCCTTCCATCTGTTTATTGATTCCAGTTCTGGGGAACAGCGAGTCAGAGCCTGGCCTGGCAGCATTATGTGCAATGCAGGAATCGGCTCTAGATGGGATGCCAGTCTATCATATGGCACACTTATTTAAACAGGACACAGTTTAAACCACTTTGGGATGTGGAAGGCAAAAAAAATGAGTGAGTGAGGAATTGAACCCGGGTCTCTGGATCTCTGGGCACTGCACCAAGCCAGCTGCCCTGCACATGGGCATTCATAGTTTTGCTGGTTAATGTTAATGTCTGCAATGTAAAGTAAATTAAGGTTCAGTAAACCAAAGTCAATTAAGCAGAAAAGACGTTCCACATCCTGTGGGCACTCCCGACATTTGCCCGTTTTATGATGTGCCCATTTGTTTTCCAGCTGATACAGAACTTGCTTTCATCCCAAACGGTCTTCGTTGATCAGAGAGCAGGGCAGCCTCCTCATGAAATGACGTCTTCGCTTTTGGACGCGACACCAAAGGGCGCAGGTAAGACAGAGACGGTGCGTGTGCTGCTGATGCCAGTGCTTCATGGACAAGACGAGTGATTGTGTCGTTTAGAGACCACTCAACGTGACGTGTGTCTGCACTGGCATCAGATGACTTCGAGTGTGTAGTGAAGTGCCCGGCCTTGTACTGGAATGAGATACGCTCTTTGTGTCTCACGTCCTTGCAACGGAGTTTTATAATGGATGGATGACTCGTAGCAGCAGACGCGGCTCCAGGGGGTCATTTAGCTGGGCTAAGCTAGCTAGCTGGAGTTGGTGCCACTCAGGGCGGGGCGGTGCTTCAATTTGCTGCCCTCCAACATATCTGAATATGTTAAGCTATTTAAACAGAAAATGATGTATGTAAATGACGTAGAGAAAAATTAAGAGAAATTTTGCATAGACTTATTCATATATAGAGAAACAGCAATCATTTTTCACATATAATTATTTATAAGCATCAACTAGACAAGAATAGAGTATAGACACACATGTTCTAATCTCTCTACTATAAAAAAAAAATCTTGGAAGGAGACATGATTTTCTTGGAGAGACATCCCGCGAGACGAGTCCATGCCCAGGGCCAGATATAAAGAACAAAGAGTAGATGACAAAGTAGAACGTTGTAAAGAATTCAAAAATGTTGACACTTTACGCCTGCACAGCAGGTTAGAGGTAATAGAAGTAGGAAAATTCGAAAGTCTCAAAAAAAGGATAGTAAAGATCGCATTAGCGCAAACAAACGGAAATTATTACTCTGTGAAATAATGGAACAGCGAAAAGAGATCAAATGTATTGTTCAGATTTAAACTTTAAGTCGGAGACTTGTAGATCGTCTAATTCGCGTTGCCAGCGAGAATTAAAAGATTCCAAAAACGTCGGAGCGGTATGAAGTCCCGCGAGACGGAGACTTTTAACATGAGATTCTTTCAAGTCACACCATAATTACAACTATCTTCAAACAAGACCACCCACCGTCATCTCACCTCTCAGCCATGTGAGCACTTTTAGCAGCTCATAAATTTTATCAAGACAATAATTTTATATGTTCTTGATCACACGTCACCGACTAAGAGAAGAAGAAAGAGCAGGGACAAACATTCGAGAAAGTCGTTTTATTTATTAGAGAGAAAGAAACGATATTCACTCACGGGCAGTTATACGTTGCGTTGTCACGATGAAACTCCAAACACGGAATCAAAATTCAATGCGATCTTGAAGAAAAGTTCATTTCAAATATTGTTTTTACAAAAGTTTTAATGGATATGTGGCAATTCCAATGAAATTAACAATCTCTTTAAATTGTGTATCCGGTTAACCATACCTGGGGTGGGGCAGAGCCCCCTAGTTATTAGTTAGATACGATTACGCTGCCAAAACCAGAACCAGTGTAGCGTACAAGTGGTAGGCGGGGATGTTTTCTGCGCAGAGCGAGAACGCATTTGGACTGATAACGAAACGAAATTATAAACTGTAAATGAGTTATCTTCCTAGAAATTCTTATCGGTGTAATGTTTCTGTTTATTTTTGTTACCGCCTCATAAATTTCAACTGCTGTGTCTGATGCCGTCACAGAAGGACAGTCTGAACATTACTTTTGAAGCATTTGTGGATAAAAATCAGAGAGTTTTTCTTTATTCATTCACGAGAGATATTTTTCCAAACCCTGCTGCTTACACACGAATTGTACTGAGCCTTTGGGCCAATAATGCCGCCCCCAAAACTGTGCGGACCGTCCCCTCTGCCCGCCCTTAGGTTCAGCTCATATCTCACCCTAACCCTAATCCTGACCCTAACCCTTTTCAGTGTCTTTCAATTCCTTTTTCTTGTCTGCTGCTCCTGTTCAATGCGGTGGTCCTCAGAGACCCATTTTATTTTCTGTTTATCTTCATCCTATAGGAGCGATTTTCAGGACTTTGAATATTTCTTTTCAGTTTTATGCTGATGACACGCCGGTTTATATTCCTGTGTGTAACTCCACAATTAATCAGCTGCACAATCATCAGATCCTGGGTGGCTGACAATTTTCTTGATCGCAAATCAAAATAAACCGGAAGTGCCGATCGCCGGTCCCCCTTTTTCAAATTTCTTGGCTCATGTCGCTGACTTTTGCAAACCTCAAGTCGGTTTTCTCGGTGTCATTTTTGACAATCACCTCTCTTTTGAGAAACTGATGAACTCAAGTAGTCAAGAGTTGCTTCTTCCGGCTTTGTCTTTTAGCTGAGGTCAAGCCGTTTTTATCTCCGAGGGATCTACTCGTGCACTTATCTTTTCTTGGCCTGATTACCGTAACTCGTTCTAACAGATCCCATTATGCAATTTTCATTATGCTATAACTTATTAAGTTTATGACATAGAAAATCTTTGAGAAGTGTGCGAACTGACGACATGAAGAATCGTTTTCGCGCCGAACTGGAATCGTCCCCGCATAAATCAAAAGTCATCCAGATGATCTGGATCTGCCTAACTAGATCTGGACCACCCTGTATTCTGGGATTAGCAAATCCCTGATATGCAGGTTGCTGCTGCCCGCTTTTTGGTTGGGGCGCGAAAGTTTGATTCTAATTCTCCAATATTAGCTTCTCTAAACTGGCTGCCTGTCAGTTTCCGATTTGACTTTAAAGTTTTGCGGCTCGTTTTGAAATCATTCCACAGCTCTGCTCCTGCCTATGTATCCGAATCGTGTGTTTTACACCAGCCATCCAGAGAGCTGAGATGTGCCGGTCAGTTGTCTCTTATGGTCCCTCGCACTAAGTGTAAAACTAAGGGAGGCTGCTGCTGCTGCTGCCCCTCACCTGTGGAGCTCTTTACCTCACAACATTAAGGAGCCCCCTTCAGTCGAACTGTTTAAAACGAGATTGAAGATGCATTTCTGTTTTCTCACTTTCAGTGAACTTCACTGTGTGATGGATGGCCGGGACGCCCAAAGATCGGAAAGACGGAGTAAGGCAGCTATTTTAGGACAATTTAGCTCCCCTGGAGTGTAGCGGTGCCCCGGGTCCTCACAGGGCAGCCTGGGACTTGGCGTTTGCTACCTCAGCCCTGTTGGGTGCCACCAGGGAGTGCTGTGAGCAGGGCTGTGGAGTCGGAGACAATTTTGGGTACCTGGAGTCGGATTCGGTAAAAATGTACCGACTCCGACTCCTTAAATCGTAATGAAAAAAAAATACAGCAAGTTCAATGGTCCCATTTCACAAACAATAGTCCTAATGGTGTGGTGGGCTGGCGCCCTGCCCGGGGTTTGTTTCCTGCCTTGCGCCCCGTGTTGGCTGGGATTGGCTCCAGCAGACCCCCTGTGACCCTGTAGTTAGGATAGAGCAGGTTGGATAATGGATGGATGAATGGATAGTCCTAATGATGTCCTTCTGTGATGTAAGAATAAAGTTCAGCTGAGCGATTATACAGCCAGCCTGACATTCACACATTGTAATCTGGATTATGGTACATTACAAAAAGTGTTTTCATTCGATTTCAGATATAATGTGTTTAACAAGCGTAATGATGGAGGTGGAGGTGTGTGCGATGGCCTGATGTGTGTTCAGGGGTCTTTTGTTCAAACTGGCCGATATGGTAGAGAGAGTCGGCGTCCTAGCCAGTAGTTCTGTGGTTAAATGACGACGTGCATGTTGCCTTCCTTCAGTCGACATTGAAAATACACTAGCATATTAAATACAGAGGAGTCGGGGAGTCGGAGTACCGGAAACTAAGGAGTCGGAGTCGAAGGATTTATCTACTGACTCCACAGCCCTGGCTGTGAGAGATCCTGGGGAGTTAAAGCCCATAAATACTAGGAAGTCACGATGATGGAAGCCCTGAAATACTTCCGGGCTGATCAAAGACCTGGAATTCTTCATCTGACCCGGAAGTGCTGGCAAGTCACATGGGAGGAAGAACAAAAGCACTTCTGGGTCAGAGATTATACAAAGGACTGCAGTGGAGTCGGGTGGAGGTGGACGAAGCTTGCTGGGAGGTGTGGAGGAGAAAGAGAATGGTGTTTGTGCTTAATTACTGGTAGTTGCCTGTATTTTTGTGGCGGTGGTCCTTGGGGTGCACTAGAATTCACAGTTCTTCTCGGTGCCTTTACCGCGTGTCCTGAGTGTCTGCCTGTTGGGTTAGTGGGGCAACAGCGACCCCTAGCGTCCACATCTCATACTGATGGTTGCCCCACTCTCATTCATCTTCTTTCTTTTCTTTAACCCGCCGTTGGCTGGATTTCATTCTATTGTATTTTATTTCTGTTTATGTTCGTTGTAAGTTTTAATGTAACGCACTTTGGCTACAGCATTGCTGAAGTTATTTTAGATGCGCTCTATAAATAAACTGACATTGTTTGTTTGCTGCCTACACTAACGTCGCTCCCTTCTCGTTTCTGTGATTTCAGCCTTCCATTGCCGCGCTCAGCCTTATCTCTTCGGCCCATGCTGTCTGCCCACGCCACGGCCTTTCACCCCGATGCCATCGGGAGTCGTCGGTCACATCCCGTACCTCTCAGTTCCTCCTCTTTCTGGACTGAACCTGCCCGATTTCTCCTGCTACCCCTTGGTCGCCAGCGGCTTGTGTGGCAGTCCGCCGGCTTTCGGCTCTTGGAGGGTCAAGTTTGACTCGGGACACGCTGGAGAAAACTCGAGAGTCACTAAGCTGAAAACGGAGGCGGACCCCGAAATGGATGCGGCGGCGATCAGGGGGTCCGTCTGGAGACCCGCATTCTCCGCAAATGCCTGACGGACATGTCTAAGCCCAGTGCTGTGTGGTGAAGGTCGTGTGTTGAAATGCAGAGTTACGCGTATCGCTTAATGTTATGGGTGCAGACGTGTTTCATTTAGAGGCAGTCGTAAAGATAGGAAAAGGAATTTTATGGAATTCTTTATGAAATAAATGTTAGCGGCATTAAAAAAAAAAAATCAATCCGGTCCATTAAGCAAAGCAGCAGTGGTACCAGCGAATGAATTTCACCAACGACGCTAATAGACTTAATGGCTGAAAGTACGGAAAGTACGTTGGACACCTGAATGTTAACCCCACATAAGGGGCCGAGCTGATTCCCCTTTGCTGTTGTAACTCCACTCTATTTTCCATTGGTCTTGTGGCACAACTGTGGGCATTCGCTTCCATGCAGCCATAACAGCAAGTCTGGGCACCAGATAAGGTCTACGTTGCGGTCCGCATTCCAGGTCATCCCACCGGGGTTGAGCTCGGGGGTCTCTGCAGGTCAGTCGCATGGCTTCTGCATGGCCCTCACTTTATCCTGCTTGCCACAAGGTGAGAAACCCACAATCCTCTGCGGTGTCCGTGTACACGGTTGCATCAAGATGGCCAAGCTGAGATTGTGAAAAGACCCCCAGATGATTCCTGCTCATTAAGCATCCACTGTCAGGCCGACAGAGGGTAAAGTGTGATCTGTCACTCCAGAGTTAAATGGCGGTGAGCTTTACACCTTCCAGCAGCCCCCCTGGCATTGCCCATTGTGATCTTAGGCTTGAGTGGAATCCCATTTCATCAAAGTCCTGACGCAGAGGTCCTGGGCTGAAGTTGCTTCCAGAGAGAGGCACTTTACAACGCTGCTGCGATGCCAAGACGTACAAGCCAGCTGTATGTGCCTCCGCGCTCGGCAGCCCTTGCTCTGTGAGTCTGTGTGCTTCACCACTGCGTGGCTCAACTGTTGTTGCTTCTTGACGACTCCACCTCACAGTAATGTACTGACTTGTGGAAAAAGGGACATCCTATGACAGTGCCACACTGAAAGTCACTGCGCTCGCCAGTACGTCCCAATACACTGACGGTGTTTGTCTGTGGACGCTGCAGGGCTACGTGCTCGATTGAAATACCTGTTAGCTAATAGGCGAGGCTGCTGTAATTATAATGGGTGTCCACAGGTTTTAATAAAAGGATAAGTGACTGTGTGTCTGTCTGTGTGTCCATCCGACTGATATGTCTCTGCCATTCCAAAAGATGGTGCATCACAAACATTTTTGTAATAAAATATATTGCATATGTCATTCCAACAGATGGCACATCTCAAACATTAACATTGCTTTTACAAATCCCATATCAAATGGCATATAACACAGACATATGTGCTGCATTTTTAACTTCAACAGATGGTTCATTACAAACAGTAGCAATGCTTTTATGAATCCCATATCCAATGGCATGCAACACAGACATAAGCTTTGCATTTGTCATTCCAACAGATGGCACATAACAAAAATGTGTAGCAATAGGATGCATTGCGTGTGTCATTCCAACAGATGACGCATCATAAACATTAACACTCTTTTACAAATCCCCTATCAAATGGTATATAACAGAGACATATACTTTGCATTTGTCATTCCAACAGATGGCACCTCACAAACATTAACACTGCTTTTACAAATAACATGGCATATAAGAGATATGATATATTGTGCATTTCTCACTTCTCAAGATGGCACATCTCAAACATTTGTAGTAATAAACTGCATTACATTTGACATTCCAACAGATGGTGCATCACAAGCATTAACACTGTTTTTTATGAATCCCATATCAAACAGCATATAACAGAGCAATATGCATTGCACTTGTTACTCCATGTCACAAACATTAGCACATTTTACAAACACATTTTATGAATTCCTATACTAAATGGCACATCACACAGACATGTTAATTGCATGGTGCACTGCAAAGGTCTACACCATTTCAACAGATGGTGCATCAAAAATATATGTAGTACAAAAAATGCATTATGTTTGTCATTCCAAAGATGGCACATCACAAGCATTAATACTGCTTTTAGGAATCCCATATCAAATGCCATATAACAGACATATGCTCTGCATTTGTCCTTCCAACAGATGGTGCATCACAAACATTTGTAGTATAAAAAATGCATTGTGTTTGTCATTAGAACAGATGGTGCATCACAAGCATTAACGCTGCTTTTAGGAGTCCTTTATTAAATTGCATATCACAGACATATGCTCTGTGTTTGTCATTCCAACAGATGGCACATCACAAACATTTACACTGCTTTTACAAATCCCATATCAAATGGAATATAACAGAAATATGCTTAACTTTTTTAATTCCAACAGATGGTGCATCACAAACATTTATAGTATAAAAAATGCATTGTGTTTGTCATTAGAACATATGGTGCATCACAAGCATTTATAGTATAAAAAATGCACTGTGTTTGTCATTCCAACAGATGGCACATCATAAACATTTGTAATAATGAACTGCATTGCATTTGTCATTCCAAGAGACCGCGCATCACCAGCATTAACACTGCTTTAATGAAACCCATACCAAATGGCATACAGCAGAGCAATATGCATTACAATTGTTATTCCAACAGATGGTGCATCACAAACATTAACACATCTTACAAACACATTTTACGCATTCCATACCAAATGGTGTATCACACAGACATGTTAGTTGCATGGTCCACTGCAAATGTTAATGCCGAGATCTACGTTGATCACTTAGATTTCACCCTGTCTTAGAAGGGTACCACAGCTATCAGTCAATAAAGTATTAAGAGAGTATGACGCTCATTTCTTTTTAGGTTTACATTTATTCACTTAGCAGGTGCTTTTATCCAATGTGACTGACAAAAGAAATGATGCGGATGCTTTAGTTCCCACACACAGTCCAAAGACATGCAGGTCAGGTCAGAATTCAAACTAAACTGACTGAACACAGCCAGCCATGTTGATCTAAACCTCACGGCATACTGACCCTCATCATGACAGAAAAGTCGTCACCACAAGAACACAAGGCCTCAGACACAGAAAATTCTAGTGGAGATGAGTCAAAACGTTGATGAAACTGATCAATCAGGAAAGGACTACCAAGCCATTTCTAAGGCACTGGGACTCTAGCACACCACCGTGACAGCAATTATCTTTAAACGGAGAATACTTGGGTCAATGGGGAATCCTCAGAGCAAAGACGAGTCCACCAAAATGACCCCAAAGACACAGTGACGGATCTTTCAAGAAGTCACAGAAGAACATGTAAAGAATGGCCGCCCTCTCCAGCCTGAGCTAAGGCCAGGGTTCAGAACTCTACGATCAGAGAGTGAAGGACGGAAAAAGGGAGAGGAGAAGGCGGAAACCTCTGGTATGCAAGAGCGACATTAGTGCTCATCTTGCATTAGCAAAGAAGCAGCTTTGGAGAGACGTTCACTTACGTATCAGACGACTGTGTCCAGAGCCACTTACAACAGAGGTCAACGTAATGGAGTAAATGTCACTCGGGGGAGCTGTTTAGGAACAAGCGTGACAGGACGAGGTTACAACAACAACACTTATTTCTACAGCACATTCCCATACAAAGAATGGGGTTCAAGATGTCAAAGAGAAATTTAGATGTCAATTATTTTGTTTCTCATCTTTTCCCGAATTTCTTTAGATTACAGCATGATGTCTTCCTTTTTGGGATCTTTTGGCCTCCTTCACTTTGTCTTGCAGGTTCTATTTAAAAAATAAGGAAATCAGGAAGGGGGCAAATACTTTTTCACAGCACTGTATCTTAATAAAAATATGAGTTGTTGCCAATAAAAAAAAAAAGTTTTCAGAGAAAAGTTTTATTTGCATATAGGAGCCCATGCTAATAAGGCCTGTTAGTGGAAATTAGAAAACTTTATAAGGAGTTTTGGAATATTAAAATCACTTCTGAGAAAAACAATTAAATCACCAACACCCAAAAAAAAAATCACAGTGAGCATCTTCTATAGAAACGTATATTCTTAAAATTGATGGTTTGTATATATTTAAAGAGAATCATAAGCATATCTGAACATTAGTATTCTATCCTAAAGCCCTCGCCTGCATATTTTATTATTTTTGTCCTTTCCCGCTGTAAACCACCGATTATCTGGCTGCTAAGCCTAAAAACTTTAGTCAAGGCCACTGTGGACTCTGAGAGGGCCGAACAGGCCATTGTTTTAGAACTGCAGCCGCTTAAAACTTCAACCTTGAGAGATACTTGGACGTCAAGAAACTTTCACCTGAACAACACGGTATCTCATATTTGAGTCCTCGACTTAAGTTGTGTTCTTGATCAGTGCATACGTTTCGGACACCCGCACAGGGTATGAAGTAACGATGGCAGTCTCGGTCAAGTGATGGACACTAGGTAATGATGGGAAGGACTAGAAGGAGGTGATAAGAATTGTAATAAGTGTAAGCTTGCTGAATTTTCGAATGGCTCAAATCATCACCTGGTAAGGGGTCTCTCTCTTTGAACTGCCTTTCCCGAGGTTTCTTCCATTTTTTTCCCTACTGGGGTATTTTTGGGAGTTGTTCCTTGTCTTCTTCGAGAGTCAAGGCTTGGGGGGCTGTCAAGAGGCAGGGCCTGTTAAAGCCCATTGCGGCACTTTTTCTGTGATTTTGGGCGACACAAAAAATAAATTGTATTGCATTGTATTGTAACTGAAGTGAGTCTGTATGTGCGCCGCACAATTAAAGTCTGATTCTGCTGCCTGTCCTGAGACTCCGGGTGCCCTCTTTGGGGCTGAGGGTGCCCGCGCTGCTTAATCTGTGTCAACACTTACAAATGAATGTGCGGGTATTCAACACTTGTGTAGGTCAGGCTATTGGAAAGCTGTTGTTAAGAGAACTAAAATAAGTACAATTCAGGCTACCAGTTTTGTACCAATCTAGAATTATGGATTTCATTTATGTATATATTGTTGTACTCCAAACAACACAAAGGGATCCCAATAAATAGCTGGGGAGCCAACCGGGATACCCCCTTTCACTTTCTAGCTGACGAAGAGAAAATCGTCAGAGCAAAAGGCGCCACGAAATGTTTTCACCTGGAATGAAGGTTCTAGGAGTCAAGAGGACGAGCAAACTGAGCATTTGGTTTTATTGTAAGAAAACAACAACACGGACTCAACCCAATTCAGCCAAATCAAGCTGAGCCCCGAACAGTTCAGAAATCACAGTTTATATAATCAGTTCTTATCATTCTCACCCCACTAGAAGCAGCCTATTCGCTGCCTTCCCCTGACTCCCTTTCCTCAGTCGGTCTAATTAACTTTTATTAGGACCACCAATATTTCTTATTTTCTGCCAATTATCTTTATTTTCCTGCTTCGCTTATTTTTAGGTTGGCTGACAGCCAACAGGTGTTGTCTCTTCTTCCACCGTTGAGCTGTCGTTATCTCGTCATCCTCCCTTCACGGGTCCTCTAGCTAGAGCTAAGCTTTAATTAAAAAAGAAATATGGCATCTGCTTTTATTTAACCATTTCTTTAGCAGGCCTGACTTGTATTAATATTTGCACTAAGGTTAATGCTTATATATTTTCTATATTTATTTATGCTAATACATGAATATACTAATTTTATTTTCCATATAGCAAACTTTTAGGTTTTTCCTTTAAATGAGCTCCTCTATTTCCTCGATGGTCAATTTCCGAATTTATTGCATAAATACGTGTATGGGTTCAAAATTGACCTCATTTTGGGCAAAAACGTCAGGATAGAAAATTTTAATGTATTTATTTATTTGTCTTTTCAGATGTGAATACTCCATAATGAGCAAAATAAAACGTGATGATTCTGAAATGTGTGCTATGTTAGACGCTTATAGATGGATAGATAGATAGATAGATATGAAAGGCACTATATAATAGATAGATAGATAGATAGATAGATAGATATGAAAGGCACTATATAATAGATAGATAGATAGATAGATAGATAGATAGATGGATAGATAGATATGAAAGGCACTATATAATAGATAGATAGATAGATAGATAGATAGATAGATAGATAGATAGATAGATAGATAGATATGAAAGGCACTATATAATAGATAGATAGATAGATGGATAGATAGATAGATAGATATGAAAGGCACTATATAATAGATAGATAGATAGATGGATAGATAGATAGATAGATATGAAAAGCACTATTTAATAGATAGATAGATAGATAGATAGATAGATATGAAAGGCACTATATAATAGATAGATAGATAGATAGATAGATAGATAGATAGATAGATAGATATGAAAGGCACTATATGATAGATAGATAGATAGATAGATAGATAGATAGATAGATAGATAGATAGATAGATAGATAGATATGAAAGGCACTATATAATAGATAGATATGAGATGCAATGTACTTGTACTTCTTCATTTGTCCAGGACAGAGTTACCGTTTGTGTGAATTACAAATCCTAAATCAGTAAGGACTCGTGTATTTCTTTGAGTAAAAATGGTTCCTTTTCCAAATCATTAAATAAGGGATAGGTAATAAACACAGTTTGTTGAAATTTTGGATGTATTGATTTCTTTCCTTACTGCACACAAATTACATTTGATTATTATTATCCTGATGTTATGGAAACTGTTTACAATAAGTAAATTGCATAAACAACAAAAAAGCAAAACGTTTCTTAACATTCTCAGTAGTATAAGGTGTTGTACCGTGTTAGCCATTATGAATGTAGAGAAGAGCCAAGCATCTTGCCTGAAGAAGGGGCCTGAGTTGCCTCGAAAGCTTGCATTGTGTAATCTTTTTAGTTAGCCAATAAAAGGTGTCATTTTGCTTAACATTCTCATAAAGTCAAAGTATGGAGAATAACGATTACTACAGATACCTAGACGAAGTCCTTTAAACATTTAGAAACAGCATCTGAGGACACTTTAGGGTTGCAGCAACCTATCGCAGCAACAACTTTCTGGCCAACACATGCGCGAATGAAACGCGGCTACTAGTGATGTGTCGTTCGCGAACGAGCCGGCTGTAAGTGGATCGTACCATTATGTGAAGGAAGGAAGGGGGGCAGACGCTCTGAAGACAGCGAGTGTTGGTACAGGCCAGGTACACATAGCAACACTGTCGCTTTGTGTACCTGTTGCTGCGACAGACGAGGAGCCAGATTTAAATGCAAGCGCATCATGAAGAAAAAAAGAAGAGTGAAGAAATGAGTGAAAGCCGAAAAAGAAGCAGCATCTGTCTGCATTTCAATGATACCGGGAACTGCATAGCTAAGTGCAGAATTTGTAATATGAAAATGTCGATTAGAGCACGGTCAACAACAAACCTGCACAGACATTTAAGAACCTCCCACCCATCCGTGCAACTGGAGGAGAGCGTGCCCTCTCTCCTGCCATCCACTGACCCTGGAAAAGAGCCAAGTACTGCTGCTGCTGCAGTGCTGGTAGGAAGACTTTGCATTGTCGCTACATCGCTCCCCACAGAAAGAGTCTTCTTAAAAACAGCACAAATAATCACGGAGAGGAGAAATTACATCAGCCCATCTAAGCTGAGGCATCTGGCATTTCTGAATGTCAACCTGGCCTAAAAACTTTAATTCAAAGAGTCATAGTGTTATATTGTTGCTGAGTTTGGCCTTTATTTAATTTGTTTACTGTGGTTTTGTGTTAAGCTGTTAATTTTAAAGCTTTTTTTAAAATGTTAAACAATAGTAACTGTGTATTTTTTGTAATGAAAAAATGCATAAAAATACGTAATGTCTGAAAACAATAAATAAGAAATTTCTTATACACAAACCATAATTGCTTAATTAGGCTAAAATATAAGCATCCAAGTGATACTAAACGAAGAGCCATTCGGGAGCCTTAAGAGCCGGCTCTTTAAAGGGAGCCGAAGCTTTGAAAAGAGCCGGAGTTCCCATCACTAGAGGCTACGCGCGGCTCCGTCAAAACAATAGCACGTGATTCTAATCCGAGTTCAGATTGGATGAATGGTTTACGCGCAAGCCAAGCGTCTAGAAGCTTGTGTGCGCATGCCTGAGACGTTCATAATAATAACGGAGTTTTTGTATAGTAACGAATCAAAAATAGTAGCCATGCACAACGGATCACGGAGTTATAGCACCATAGTAGGTAATACAAAGAATTTATTTATGATATCTTAAGGAAAGGTTCCCTTCAAAAGCCCCGTGAATAGTATCTGTGGGATCTGACTTTTACGTTGATTTTCCGGGTGGAATTTAGGTCGTCCACTGTCTTTTGCCTGCCCCGCGCTGCTGTGACGTAATTTTGGCGCGGAAGTTTGGAGACGACGTCGGCGGGTTCGAGGGGGCTGCCGCAGTTAGGAGATTCGTGGAAGATTTGAGATCGCAGGATTTCATCTAGTTGGCTACGTGCTCAGCCATTTTATATAATTATTATTTCGTAAGCGTATTGCCAAGGAGGCCAGAAGAGCAGAAGTTTTGAAGATGCAGCGGAGTATAGCGTGAGTGTGAAAGTTGAAATCGGCGGGGCGCGAGGGCAGGGGATGGCGCCTTTACTTCAAGTTCACTTGACGCGGCATCTTCGCGGTTTCGCGCTCGCTGAAGCGCCGGGAGTCGCCATGTAGGAGTGGATGGTCAGGGGAGCTTCGCAAAGTGACCCCCCCCCAACCCCTCATGACGATCCTCGAGCTGGGATGTTCAAGTAGAGAGAACCGGACGAAGGCGCAGGTCTGTTAAATTTTGGGCTGCCTTTGAGTTTGTGCTTCCCCATTTCCAAATCCATTCTGATGCTTTTTAAGTAATGCACATTTTTAATAGCATTATGAAACTTTATATCGTAATAATTCTAGGAGCTAAAATCTCGCTGAATTAGAACGTAGCGTGAAGTAATGTTGGATTTCACCAAGTCTTTAGGTTTCTTTTCGTTTATAAGTAAGATTAGTCAGTAATAATTCCATAAACCTGTTATGTAGTAAATGTGTTTGTCTTGTGGGCTTGCTTGGCTGTTCTCGTTATCTTTGCTTATCCAGTACATTTGAAGTGGTTATTATCTCACTTTTGAACCTTAGCAGTGCTGTCAAGCGCGCACCTAAACACCTAAGGGGACCTAAAGGTCACAAATAGGATGGACAACTGTCATGTGAAAAGGCCAAGGCACTGATCAGCAGGCACTTAATGTACAGTATATTGGATTCAGAAAGTATTCAACCTGAAATACTTCAGCACTCCTCAGTGACACACGTGCAGCGGATTTCAGAAAGAACTGAGACTCCCTCACTTTATTGTGTTGTTGATTTCATTTGAAATGGACACATTTGTCATTTTTGCCCATCAATCTACACACATTAAGTGAAAACATTTTAAAAAGGTCAGTCAGTCAGTAATTATTCAACCCGCTACATTCTAACACAGGGTCATGGGGGGTCTGCTGGAGCCAATCCCAGCCAACACAGGGCACAAGGCAGGAACAAACCCCGGGCATGGTGCCAGCCCACAGCAGTATTTTAGAAAGGTGATCAAATTTATTAAAAAAAATCACAAAGTGCAATCTGCCATTCATAGATGTACCCTGGCCTCCTTTTAATTCAGTACTTTGTAGAAGACCCTTTGGTATCGATTCCAGCTTTGAGTCATCTTAGGTACTGTAGGTCCCCACAAGCTTTGCACACCTGGATTTGGGCAGTTTATCCCGTCACTCCTGGCAGATCTCTTAGATATTAATGTGAAGTGCCTGTAAAACGTCATCTTCAGGTCTCTCCACAGAAGTCCGTCCGAGCTTTTGGTTGAGCCACTCAAAGACAGTCACAGTTATGTCCTGAAGCCATTCCAGCATTGTCTTAAATGTGTACTTAGATTCATTGTTGCTCTGAAAGGTAAACCATCACCTTATTCTGAGGTGGTGTGCACTCAGGGGTGGCTTTTCTTTGATGATCTCTCTGTATTTGGCTGCATTCCTCCTTCCCTCAGTTCTGACAAGTGTCCCTGTCCCTGCACCTGCACCACCGTAGCATCAAACTGCCACCACCATGCCTCACCATAGGGATTTCATTAGGCAGATGATGAGCAGGGCCTCGTCTTCTCCAGATGTAGCAGTGAGAGTTCTGCCCAGATAGTTCAATTTTTGTCTCATCGGACCAGGGAATCTTTTCCTTGGCTCTCGGAGTCCTTTAAACTGTCATATGCCCTTTGTTGAAGCATGGCTTCTGCTTTACCATGAACGCCTGATGGATGGCGTGCTGCCGAGATGGCTGCCCCTTGAGATACACCTGAGCACAACTTGGAGTGCCCAACAAATGATTTGAATGCTTATAAGAATATACGAGAGATTACAGTTTTCGATGTGTTTTTTTTTTTGTCCTTTTAATTTGCAAACCTTTCTGAAAGCTTGTTTTCTTTTTGTCCTTAGGGGTCATTAAGTGTAGATTCATTTAAAATGTAATCTACCGGGTCAGTAAATTGTGCAGAAAGTAATGAGGTCTGAATGCTTTCTGGGGTCTCGTTCAGAAAGCGAACACCACTTGAGACGGCCTTCCCTTCGCCCAAACGCTACCCTTAAGGTCAATAAAATAGGTCCTTGATGTTGAGTCACTACTTTAGGGCTAAAATGATCCTAACCCTAATGTGAATTTCCCTTTGGGATTAATAAACTATCTATCTATCTATCTATCTATCTATCTATCTATCTATCTATCTATCTATCTATCTATCTATCTATCTATCTATCTATCTATCTATCTATCTATCTATCTATCTAAATGAGAACAGAAATGTGAAACCTACTTCTATACCTAATCTTAATTATTGTGAAACAACCAAGTGGCGTCCGCTTTCCGAACAAGAGCCGCTTTCTGAATCCACTGTACATGATGTCAAACTAGGGGAAGGGTAAAGCAGGCGGATTTTACACAATCGGCAGTATATACAATACAGTACAATACAATTTATTCTTGTGTAGCCCAAAATCGCACAGGAAGTGCCGCAATGGGCTTTAACAGGCCCTGCCTTTTGACAGCCCCCCAGCCTTGAGTCTCTGAGAAGACAAGAAAAAACTCCCCAAAAAAAAACGTGTATGGAAAAATGGAAGAAACCTCGGGAAAGGCAGTTCAAAGAGAGACCCCTTTCCAGGTAGGCTGGGTGTGCAGTGGGTGTCAAAAGTAGGGGGTCAATACAATACAACACACAGAACAGAACAATTCCTTAAGACAGCATAATAATAAAAATTTTAGAATTACGGTTTAACAGTAGATGATATGACATAATTAGGTTTGGATATTTTTAGAGTCCTGGAAAACCTCATCCATCAAGCTGCCTCTCCATTTGGCCATGCCACGGCTGAAACGTTGCTCCGATGAAAGGACCCCTCTTTCCCATGATTCCTGTGATCCTCCATCAGGGATGACTTTACCATAGGCAGGCAAACAACTTGGCAAGTGGGCCGTGGCACCAATGGCCACATTTGGGTACCGAGAAAAGAAACAGAATAGGTGAGGGTTAGTATTCAATTATAATTATCATGTTACTTATGTTATAGTGCTAATGACTAACAACAGAGATGCAGTCTGTACAGTTAATCAGCAGCTCTAGTCAGGATATGCTAAACTGAAGTGGTGAGTCTTCAGCCGGGATTTAAAGGCTGAGACCGAAGGGGCATCTCTTATGGAAGCAGGCAGACCACTCCACAGTTTAGGGGGTCCTGTAACTAAAAGCTCGACCTCCCACTGTTATTTTATTAATCCTTGGAATCCTAAACAGACCGGCATCTTGAGATCTTAATGTGCGCTCAGGTTTGTAAGTCATGATAAGTTCAGACAAGTAAGCCGGACCTCGGCCATTTAATGCTTTACATGTTAAAAGGAGGATTTTGAAATCTGCCCTATATGTTGGCACTCTTAATGAAACACTAATGGGCACGCAGCCAATCTGTGGGAACTAGAATTCTGTCCGGGTTGTAGGGCAGGGGTCGCCAACCCAGTGGCTGCAGATTTTCATTCTAACCCTTTTCTGAATGAGTGACCTGTTTTTGCTGCTAATTAACTTCTTTTGAATTCATTTTAATTGATTTGCTCTTGAAGGCACAGGCGCCTTAATTGTTTCTTTTTCCTTAATTAGCAACCAAGCAATAAGGAGATACTAAATGAGCCAAAACAACTGGTGTCCATCACACAATATCTGAAAATAAATAAAGATGAACGAATGTTGATCTGCTCAGGTCCACAAAACATTTGACCAGAGCTCTTATAAAAGGAAGATCAACAATTTCGGAAATGTCTGCGAATGCACCACGAGAGCAGCGACAAGCCACGGAATTAAAGAACAAGTTTAATTAACGACTGGATTTGGCACCTCATTAAGCAGCTGGTTGGAGTTTGAGGCCCTGACTTAGTTGGTCTCCTGTTGGCTCCCTCACTTCACATTTCATTTCTGTTTGGGTGCCATTTAAGGAAAGAAAAGAAGAAATCCAGAGGAACACATCTTAAAAAAGCAAATTAATTGAAATGAATTCACAAGAAGTTAATTAGCAGCACAAACAGGGCACTCATTTTAATAAAAGGGTTAGAAAGAAAACCTGCAGCCACTGCAGCCCTCCAGGACCGGACTTGGCGACTCCTGTTGTAGAGCAGCGCTTCCCGATTCATTTTACCCTCGCACCCCCTGTGACGGACGAGGCCGATTTCGCACCCCCTTGGGTTGAGAAGAAGTATGAAAAAAATATGAGGTTAACGCAGAAAAACAGATTACCAATTGAAGCTTTATGAATAATCGATTCGCCATCAATAATTTGGTAAAGCCATACTCGGTGTAATCCTCCTTCCATTTTCTAATTTTTTCGCGACTAGCCGTGATTAAGTGAACGGTAAAAAAAGTTAAGAGCAAAGCGACGGTGACTTATTGAGACAGGCAGGCAGGCGAGAGCACAGCAGCACGGGGCTCGATGTGGTGCGCGTCAAGTCGATCTAAAATGTGCGATCAGATTCGAAAAAATAGATCTTTTCAAGTTCTATTTTGATATAAGTAGGTTCTATTTAGTCGACAGAAATATCTTTGGTAGGAATGTGAATTGAATTTACTCATTTCTATGGTGAAGAAAAATGTATACAATGCTGACTAAATTTAACTTACACTCCTACCAAAGATATTTCTGCCGACTAAATAAAACTTACTTATATTTAAAATTGAAATAGAACTTGAACAGATACGATAGTTGATAATATCCACGCAGCACTAACTGCACATAAGAGCGGGAGTCATCCGTTTTAACAAGCAGCGTATTGCACTGATACGAAATAGTCTGGCCATTTAATTATTTAGGAATGGATTGATAAATTAACATTTTGTACAAATAATGTTTTTCTGTTTTCTTCCTCGATGGATTCTGGCACCCCCAATTGGGAAGCGCTGTTGCAGAGGATAAAATCCTTACTTCACTCATTGACATGCAAATCAATTTATAACTTTTATGTAATGTATTTTTCTGGATTTTTGGTTGATGTTCTGTCTCACTCCATTAAAACGAAACTACCATAAACTGTTCATTTCCTTGTAAGTGAGCAAACGTACAAATTCAGCAGGGAATCAAATACTCACACTGTACCACAGTAATCCAGTTCACCAACTTTTGGTTTTGTTAGCCTGCTCAGTCCTGGATACTCTTGTACTTTAAATTGTGTTTATCTCCCACATTTTTGTTAAACCCTCAAATATACTGATACTGATTTTTGTCTCTTTGGATAAAGCTGTCTGGCAGATGAAGCATAATAATGACATACCAGTTATGTTAGATAGTCTGAAGGGAGGAAGACTAGCTGAAATACCCAGCGTTGCCTGGGAGGAAAATAAAGTGTTTTTTTTAATTGTTTGAGAAAAATATAATTAAAAAAACATCCATTATCCAACCCGCTATATCCTAACTACAGGGTCAAGGGGGTCTGCTGGAGCCAATCCCAGCCAACACAGGGCGCAAGGCAGGAAATAAACCCCAGGCAGGGCGCCAGCCCACCACAGACTAAAAAAACACAACTTCAAAAATAAATGAACAAACAATAAAGACTGAGTAAAGTGCTTGTCTTACGGTCTTGAATGTATGTTATCATCCAGTTGACGCTCGGAACCGGCCAACTCTATTTAATTTGAAAAGCACCAGGGGCGCGGTGGTGGCGCTCAAACATAAAGAATGCTGGCAGTCGCCTGCTATATACTAACTGTGTAAGATCCTACTCTGGGCGTCTCTCTCCTAGGAGGATTCGCGTTGCCGACGTGCTCGCGTCGTTTGTGCATTAGCAGTTCTGAAGTTTCCTTTTGCCGGTGTGCTGGCCTCGCTTGCGTATCCTCGGAGCAGGAGCCCTCACCCCGACTCTACATCTCACTTCCGGGCTGGACAGGCACACACACTTGCACACGTAGAACTCTGTTTAATTTCAAAAGCACCAGGCGGGCGCGGTGGTGGCACTGAAACATACAGAATGCTGGCAGTCGCCTCCAGTTCGCCCTCTGGTGTCTACTGGATGATAACATGCATACAAAACCTTAAGATCACCCGAAGGGGGTGGGTTAGGGTAGATTCCACCCAATAGTATTTTTAGTCGACCAAAGTGGAACGTGTGTACCAAGTTTCATGAAAGTCGCTCCCGCCATTCGGACGTGATACTGGAACATACATACATACACGCATTGACTTTTATATACTATTTCTAGATTCCATCTTGCCTGAGTTGCCTTGAAAGCTTGCATACTGTAATATTTTTAGTTAGCCAATAAAAGGAGTCATTTTGCTTGACCTAACACTCCATTCATAATGGCTAACACGGTACAATACCCGAGTACTAAAGAAGCTCAAGAAATATTATAACAAACAATGACAAACCCCCTCAAGTGCACATTACAATTAGATAGATACTTTATTAACAAAACAGATGAAAGCTTCTGACTGATAAAAGAGGCGTATTGCCACAAGTATAAAGGAGTCCCAGTTACGTTTTTTGACACATTTCTGCTAAATAAACCAGTTAGTTGTTAGGTAATTCTAAATTGTCCCCATTCAGGTAGAACATATGAGTGTGTGAATGCGACCTCACATGGACTTGAAGTTTGCTACTTATAATGCTGCCTCCTGGCCTCATTCTGCCGTCACGCTCTTCTCAATTAAGTGTGTTTGAAGGTGAAAGGATGTAAAATGAGTTTGCACAACCAGCAGAAATGCACATTGCAATGAACTGGTTACATGTTACCATTGATATCTGGCCTTAACTACCTCCACTGGTCTCTCTCTTCCACGCAGGTCATTTTTCCAGCCGATGAAAGGAAAGGAGAAGAAAGAAGAAAAGCCAACAAAAGAAGAGAAGCCAGCAGAAAAGAAACAGTGGGTAGTCGTCGTCACAATGTGGCGTTAGTGGTTAAGGCACTGAACCTTAAACTTCAGGGTTAGCTGTTTAATGGTTGTGGACCACCTGTTTTTAAAAATAAAAAGTGCAGATGGTTGTAACTTATCTGGATGGATGTTCTGGATCAGCTGTGATGAGAAAATACTTTGAATACCAGTAATGGCGCACTGCTATAACGATAACGTGCAGTGAATACAACAACAACAACATTTATTTCTATAGCACATTTTCATACACACAGTAGCTCAAAGTGCTTTACATATTAAAGAATAGAAAAATGAAAGACACAATTATAAAACAAAATAAATCAACATTAATTAACATCGAATAAGAGTAAGGTTCAATGGCCAGGGGGGACAGAAAAACAAAAACTCCAGAGAGCTGGAGAAAAAATAAAATCTGTAGGGATTCCAGACCATGAGACCCCCTGACCAGTCCCCTCTGGGCAATCTACCTAACATAAATGAAACAGTCCTCTTTGGATTTAGGATTCTCACGGAAGGGCTTGATGATGATGATGGTCACGTAGACTTCTGCCTTTTAATCCATCCATCAATGTTGGAGCATCATGAAGCTTTGAGTAGGTGGAGGTGGCACAGGCCACCACCACAAAGAAACCGGAAAAAGAAACAGAAAAGAGAGTAGGGGTCAGTATGGATTTTAGAGCCACCATGAATAGTTATTATGAGGAAATTGAACATATAGAGTATCAGGATTAAGGTAAAATTACGATTAAAATGAAGTTATGAGAAGGCCATGTTACAGTAATGTGTTTTCAGCAGTGTTATAAACTGCTCTACTGTATCAGCCTGGTGAATTCCTATTGGCAGGCTATTCCAGATTTTAGGTGCATAACAGCAGAAGGCCGCCTGCCCGCCTCACCACTTCTTTTAAGTTTTGTTCTTGGAATTCTAAGGAGACACTCATTTGAGGATCTGAGGTTACGATTTGGAATATAAGGTGTCAGACATTCCGATATATAAGATGGTGCAGATTATTTAAGGCTTTATAAACCATAAGCAGAATTTTAAAGTCAATTCTGAATGACACAGGTAACCAGTGTAGTGACATTAAAACTGGAGAAATGTGTTCGGATTTTCATTTCCTAGTTTTCTAGTTACACTTGACTTGAGCATTCCTAGTTTTCCTACTCATTCGTTTGCTCAGAGGTTGATGCGCTTGCTGTTTCCTGAGCAGCTCTTCTTTTCTCCACCCTAGCGGCCCGCTTCTTCTCTTTTTTGTCAGCATCTTCTCGCATTAAAACTGATTGAGTCCGTGTTTGTGTTGCAAGTACTTAGTACGTTTTTCTTAATTTTTCACTTAAGCCTTCAAACTCCCTCAGCAATGATTTAAGATATAAAGCGGGAGGAGAAGTGACGGCAAAGGTGGTAGCGATGAGACTGGCGCCTGTACGCATGCGCCGCACGACCACCCTGCTGCGCGCTGCTGAGAGTTGGTTCTACAATGAAATAAAATAAAAAGAGGAATAACCTTGTTGGTCAATCATCACCCCGAATGCAGATAGTACAGGTCACGTAGTAGATGTGTACCACATGGCAGGTCAATCTGTCAAACGGTTTGTGAGCTACAGATGGTTTAAAATCCTGGACAGACAAACGGACAGCCACGGTAGCGTATTAAATACAACACCACCATTTATTTCTGTCACACATTTTCACACAAATAACGGAGCTCAAAGTGCTTTACATGATGAAGAAAGAGAAATAAAAATTAAAATTAGGGAACATTAAGTAACAAAGAATAAAAGTAAGGTCCGCTGGCCAGGCAGGACAGAAAAAACAAAAAAGAAACTCCAGACGGCTGGAGGAAAAAAAAAAAAAAAATCTGCAGGGGTTCAGAGGCCATGAGACCACCTGACCAGCCCCCTCTAGGCATTCTACCTAACATAAATGACCTCAATCCGTCCTAGTCGAGATATTTTTATATGTCTTACCCCATCCCTAAAACCCTAACCTTAAAGTCTCTATACTTGGGCCCTAATCTTAATATTAATACTAACCCTGAGGCTAAGGCTGATGTTGGCGTTCCCTCTTTAGGGTCCCTTATGTTAAGGAACGTTCGGGGTATGGTGTGTGTCCCGTTATGTTAAGATCTTTTCATGGGCCATTATGTTAATTGTAGCCTTGGGAGTAAAGGATTAACCCTTTCATTTCCCTTATTTTTAATTTATTATTGAAAATTAAGATACAATTTTTTTTTTATCATAATATATTAGATATTGGTAGGATTTTTTCTTTTATGTCAACAAATTTTAAAAGTGTAAATTAAAAATGTTTTATGCATTTTTTTAAATTTTCAATAGGGGGCGTTATTTTTGAACCCCAGTAAAATTTTAAATAATTATTTACACTGTATTTAAATATGATTTAACAAAGCAGTTTTAAACTTTTTAATGGATTACCTTACGATATGAACCTTATCTGTTAGTTTTGTTGACGACTTTATGGTGTAAATTAAAACGGATGGCTGAAAGACGAGTAAAATTGATCAATATGTTGAATCAGTGTACCAGAGCATTATAGAAGTCTGTCCTAACCTAACTTATCCTGATCTTTGGTTGAAGTTGCTTGGTTGATAATTGTAATAACCAATTTCCTGCTGAGGAATATTTCACTTGTGCAGAAATAAAGGTTTACTAGCCCTGTCCATCCATCCACCCATTATCCAACCTGCTATATCCTAACTACAGGGTCACGGGGGTCTGCTGGAGCCAATCCCTGCCAACAAAGGGCACAAGGCAGGAAACAAACCCCGAGCAGGGTGCCAGCCCATCGCATTTACTAGCACTAATATATCTGAAATTGGCTGACATGATTATACTAATTATAAGCCTTCTGTTATAAAGCTGATGTATTTAGCTCAGTGTACGGTATGTTCTTGAGCATGTTGTAGCCTCCCAACTCACCAGTTAGTTAACTTTATAAACTGATGGAACTCTTTCATTCTGGTGTCATAGTGCAGCACTGCTGTGAAACTGCTCTGCTTCGAGTAATCAATGATTTGCTGATGGCAGCAGATTCTGGACAAACCAGCATATTAATTTTATTAGACCTCATATCAAACTTGACATTCTACTGTCCAGATTGGGGAACATCCTGGGTATCTCTGGCACTGCCCTCCAGTGGTTTAAGTCCTATCTGACTGATAGACCACAGCAGGTCCAGCTCAGTGCCAGTCACACAAGGGGCTCCTCAGGGCTCTGCCCTCCGCCCTCTGCTCTTCTGTATATCCATGCTTCCCTTCAGCCATATTATTCATAGCTATGGACTGGGTTGTTCTTTTTATGCAGATGCTTCTCGGCTATTTCAAAAGTGAAACTTCTCACATCAATTTGCCTCAATGAAATTAAAACCTGGATGGAGCAGAACTCTTTAAAATGAAATTGCAACAAAACGGAAGTCCTGTAAAATGGCACTCTCATCAGACCTTCTTCTAATACAATGAATCTTGGTGTCATTTTTGCTTCTTCTCTTTCTTATTCCACACACATAAACCACATTAAGAAACATTTGTATTTCCAACCCTGTCACAAATCCTGTGTTTGCTCTTTCCTCTTCTTTTCTAATGCTGAGAAACTCGTCCCTGCTTCTATTAAATCTTGCATTGGTTATTTTAACTTCCTGCTGTCCCTTCAAATCTTCTTTCACAGCTCCAGCTGATTCAAAACTCTGCTGCAAGAGTCCTGGCACAAACCAATAACAGCAAGCACATCACAGCCATGCTGCTTCGCCTTCACTGGCTCCCTGTGCCTTACAGGACTGAATATAAAATTCTATTAATAACCTGCAAAGCTTTAAATGGCCTTGCACCAAACTACATCAGTGACCTTCTCCATTTCTCTGCTTCTGTCAACCCACCAAGGTGCTCAGATTCTGGGGATCTGTGAAGAGCCTTGAGCATGAGACAGGCCCTATACAGTATAAATAAAATGTACAGTGCATCCGGAAAGTCTTCACAGCGCTTCATCACTTTTTCCACATTTTCTTATGTTACAGCCTTATTCCAAAATAGATTAAATTCATTTTTTTCCTCAGAATTCTACACACAACACCCCATAATCTCAACGTGAAAAAAGTTTACTTGAGGTTGTTGCAAATTTATTAAAAATACAAAAACTGAGAAATCCCATGTACATAAGTATTCACAGCCTTTGCTCGATACTTTGTCGATGCACCTTTGGCAGCAATTCCAGCCTCAAGTCCTCCTGGTTTCCTCCAAACGTGATGCCTGGCATTCACACCAAAGAGTTCAATCTATGTCTCATCAGACCAGAGAATTTTGTTTCTCATGGTCTGAGAGTCCTTCAGGTGCCTTCTGGCAAACTCCAGGCGGGCTGCCATGTGCCTTTTACTAAGGAGTGGCTTCCATCTGGCCACTCTACCATACAGGCCTGATTGGTGGATTGCTGCAGAGATGGTTGTCCTTCTGGAAGGTTCTCCTCTCTCCACAGAGGACCTTTGGAGCTCTGACAGAGTGACCATCGTCTTGGTCACCTCCCTGACTAAGGCCCTTCTCCCCCGATTGCTCAGTTGAGATGGCCGGCCAGCTCTAGGAAGAGTCCTGGTGGTTTTGAACTTCTTCCACTTACGGATGATGGAGGCCACTGTGCTCATTGGGACCTTCAAAGCAGCAGAAATGTTTCTGTAACCTTCCCCAGATTGGTGCCTCGAGACAATCCTGTCTCGGAGGTCTACAGACAATTCCTTTGACTTCATGCTTGGTTTGTGCTCTGACATGAACTGTCAACTGTGGGACCTTCTATAGACAGGTGTGTGCCTTTCCAAATCCTGTCCAGTCAACTGAATTTACCACAGATGGACTCCAATTAAGCTGCAGAAACATCTCAAGGATGATCAGGGAAACAGGATGGACCTGAGCTCAATTTGGAGTTTACTGGCAAAGGCTGTCAATACTTATGGACATGCGCTTTCTCAATTTTTTTATTTTGAATAAATTTGCAAAAACCTCAAGTAAACTTTTTTCACGTTGTCATTATGGGGTGTTGAGTGTAGAATTCTGAGGAAAAAAATGAATTAAATCCATTTTGGAATAAGACTGTAACATAACAAAATGTGGAAAACGTGATGAAGCGCGGTGAAGACTTTCCGGATGCGCTGTATTATTATTATGTTGGTATGATTTGATGTACAGTATTATGGTTAAAAAGAGTGAAATTTCACTAAAGGTAGTGATGCAGTTTTGGACGTGAGGTTTGTTTGTGTGCTTCTTCTCTTTTATGCAAACATTTAACAGTTGACCACCTTGTTCTTCATATGTTCCCACTTCTATGTGGGGTCGATGTACTTGACCAACCTTCTCCAAACAGCTCACAGTCGAGCCCTCTTCTTTCAGATCTTCTTCTGCTTTATCCATCAACCACCACCTTTGCCTCCCTCAGTTTCTCTTCCCCTGGTCTTCCTTTCCCATCACTCCTTTTCCCCCCCGTGTTCATTGCCTCTCCTCATCACATGTCCTTTCCGGTCCTTTCTTAGATTTCTGTCCCACTTTTGTTGTACCTTTGATTGTCTCATTTTCTTATTCTGTTCTTCTTTGTAACTCCCCACATTATCGTTTCTAACCACATTCATCTTCTCCTGTTCCCCCTTTTCTGCCCGTGTCTCAGCTCCATGCATCATTGCTGGCCTTACCACTGTCTTAAACGCCTGACCTTTAACCTTCAATCACACAATACTCCTGATACCTTCTTCCAATTGTTCCATCCACCCTGCAGTCTATGGATTACTGCTGCATCAATCCAATCAGCTTTGGAGAAAATACATTTAGTAGTTAACCTGAAAGGTAAAAAATGTCCTTTTAACTATATACTTACCTGGCAGCGGGGACACCATGATGACTAAGGAGGTTACAAAAAAGAAAGTTAAAGAAATAATATGTAAAGTAAGATGTATTCTAACAGACGAGAAAAGGGAATGGAAGTGCTGTTCACTTCTGTACCGTTGTCCTATTACACTTGTCCCCAGACAGTTCCAGCACTGATATTACTTGATTATGTTGACCTCTTTTGTAAGTCACTTTGGATAAAACATCTGTAAGCCAATAAATGTAAACTATAACTCATTGCTTTTTTTTTTAAACTCAGGATAATCAAATCCCCACTTAAACCTCAAAATGGAATAACTGACTCCGAGTCCCCAGTGAAAAGGAGTGTGAAGAAGTGTCGAGCAATCATAGACAGCGATGATGATGAGCCGACCGTTGAGGAGCCATCTCGGGCAAAGAAAGAACCACGGGAGACATCACCTGATGCAGAAGAGAACCAGGTTAAGATGTGGATTTTTACATTTATTTAAAAATGGTAAATTATAGGCATAATAGACACGGGGAACTTGGCTTAGATGTAAAAACTACTTTAGTTAAAATGTCATGCATCATGTGTCACTAGTGAGCAAGTCAAGAGTCCAGTTGCCCCCGATGATCCACTGGCACCACCTTACATGTGTGTGATTGTTAAAACAACAACAATTTATTTCTTTTATAGCCCAACATCACACAAGGAATGCCTCGACAGGCTTTGACAGGCCCAGCCTTGACTCCTTAGAAGACAAGACAAAAAACTCCCCAAAAACATTTTGTATGAATTAAAAAAAATGGAAGAGCAATTCAGAGAGAGACAGAGACCCTCTTCTGGGTATGTTGGGCATGCAATGAATATCAAAATATGGGGCAAATACAACACAAAACAGAACACAAGTAACCCTCTTCACAGAGGTCCATCATGGCCAACTCAGAAATACAACAGAACAGCACAAATGACTTTGTTCTTGCACAGCGCTCCCCACCAAGTGTGACAACTCTCAAAGCAACATGCAAGAATAGATAATACCACTCACTAAATACATGACCTTCACATATGAGGATAGAGATTTGTTCAAATACATCAAAAAAAGTGTAGAACCGAATTAGCATAAATGGAAATGACAACATCTGTCCATCATGTAATTGTAGAAGAGGAGTCAGACAAGCCAGACACGGTCAGAGTCCTGGAGACCTCGGCCTACAAGCTACCTCCTCCCATTGGCCATTCTACCGTGGAGTCAGTGCTGGGCCAGCCAATCAGATGAAAATGTGCGTTTGGCTTATTACAGCGTGACCATGTGGGCTTGGCTTGTGCAGGGTGAAGTTCTGTTTTGCTGTCATATGTTGCTTGTGCACTCTCAGATATGTTTGCTTTTCAAATCAAAAATAATGCGGGCTTTATTTATATTGTAACAGCCTTTTAACCCTGCCATGAACATCCAGTGTCCCCTGTTAAATTTATAGTATGTGGTAGAAATTGGCATCTTAATTAAAGAGAAACTTTTCCTCTACTAGGACAAGTATGATAAAACCTCTTTGAGTCAGTAATCAGGCAGGTGGAAGTCTGTTCATTGTGTCATGTTATTCACGCTTGCTGCAAATGCCGACGAGGGAGCACTCATCTTAGACAGGAATATAAGGAACAAGGTGGTTAAGTTTGCAGATGATACCAAGATAGGTGGATTAGCAGATAATTTGGAATAAGTTATATCATCACAGAAGGACTTGGACAGCATATAGGCTTGGGCAGATGAAATTTAATGTCAGTAAATGTAAAGAATTACACAAAGAAGGTAAAAATGTGAGATTTGAATACACAATGATTGGTCTGAAAATCGAGAGTCCACCTTATGAGAAGGATTTAGGAGTCGAAGTGGACTCGAAGCTGTCGACTGGCAGTCAGTGTTCAGAAGTCATTAAGAAGGTTAACAGAATGTTAGATTATATAGCGCCTTGATGTGTGGAGTACAAGTCACAGGAGGTTCTGCTCAAGCTTTATAACACACTGGTGAGGCCTCATCTGGAGTCCTGGGTGCAGTTTGGGTCTCCATAAAGACATAACAGCACTAGAGAAGGTGCAGAGAGGAGCGACTAGGCTGATTCAGGGCTACAGGGGATGAGTTACGAGGAAAGATTAAAAGAGCTGAGCCTTTACAGGAGATGAAGAGGAGACCTGACTGAAGTGTTTAAAATGATGAAGGGAATTAGTCCAGTGGATCGAGACTTGTATTTTAAAATGAGTTCATGAAGAACACGGGGACACAGTTGGAAACTTGTTAAGGGTAAATTTCGTACAAACATTAGGAAGTTTTTCTTTACACAAAGAACGATAGACACTTGGAATAAGCGACCAAGTAGTGTGGTGGACAGTAAGACGTTAGGGACTTTCAAAACTCGACTTGATGTTTATTTGGAAGAAATAAGTGGACAGGACTGGCGAGCTTTGTTGGGCTGAATGGCCTGTCCTCGTCTAGAGTGTTCTAATGTTCATTATATGCCATTTAGGGTGGAATTTGTAAAAGCAGTGTTAATGTTTGTGATTCCCCGACCTGGTGGAATGACCCATGCAATATATTTTATTACCACAAATGTTTTTGATGAGCCATCTGTTAGAATGACAGAGATATCAACTGGATGGACACACGGGTACACAGAAGACTGTCCTTTTATTGTTCTAATCACATCAGTTTGTTACAGCATGGTCAGAATGGTCAAAATAATAATGGCAGAATTTGTTTTTTTTTTGAATTGTGCTCATATGCACTCTGATTGGTTTGTTGGTTTAAATATTAAAATTAAAGTCTGTTTTGTTATAGTCTTGTTCTTCTCATATCCTTTAGGTTTAGCCATCACCCTTGAAATGTCTGTGTATGTAACAAATGTCCAGTCTTGTCGCTTACAGGACATCTGCTGATCTCTTAATTCTCCCCATGTCCGTTTTATGTATGACATCAGCCTTCTTCTGGTACATCCTTGTCTTTTGTTCATGTAACCATTTCAGGGATACCTTTGTGACATATCTGGAAGAAATGCTTATAGAAGTTTGCACTGTAAGCCAAAATACTTAACTGCTCTTACACCTGTCGCCATCCCTGATTCACAGTCAAGTTAGTTACAAGTTGTAATTTTTCACAGCCACAGGTAGATAGAGTGTGGATTTTAAAAAAAATCCCATTTGCTGTGTACTTACTTGTATTGTATTAATAATCTTAATAACTGTAATGCAGTTCAAATGCTGATTCTTTTCTGCATGGCTTCAAAATAAGGTTTTCAAATATCAGAGTATCTAGAACTCGAATGTAGGCAGGTACATCCAGCTTTAAATTATAATCACTTAGCATTTTAGTATGCAGATGATGCAGTAACTTTAATTTTCTGTTAGTCAATGTAACATAGAACCATTAAAAATCTGATGAACTAGAGTGTGTCCCATGTAATACTTCCAATGCGGCATTATTCCAGATTTATTGCATCATCTTTGTTGAAAGCTCTTTGTGTTTGTTTGAATTTCAACAGCAGTGATTCTCAAGCCGCTCCTAAATGTTGTAAAATCCGCATCCTTTTTGCAGGATCCACCACTTTCATCACCTCCACAAGTAAAGACAACTGTGAACTCCTCCGTTTCTCCGGGAGAGAGAGCCTCGGATTCTGACGCTGTAATCTCGCCATCTGGCATTCCCAAGCGCAGGACAGGTATGTGGATGACTGCATGAGGAGCACTCTTTGGGTGGGATTTCTGTGTCCTCCCTGGGTTTGCTGGAGTTTTTCCGATTTCAAGCAAAGAGCATACTTACTGTTGGGTTAACAAGTAACTAACTGTCTGTTGCTTCATTATGAATTTGTATAATATGTAATGAAGCTGATCAGATTCCTGGTCTTAAAAGTAGGTGAGCTATTAGAAACAGGACAAGTTTAACCTTCTCAGATGGACTGGGTCCTTGGAATAGAAAACATTAATCCATCCAACGTCTAAATTTGCTTCTCCAGAGCAGGGCCACAGGTAAGCTAAAGAATCGTAGAGAGGTGTTTGCACTAAAGGGACACAAAAGTATAATTATGGTGTACCTTCAGTTACTGTTAAAGTTGAAACTATAGGTGATGACAAGCGCAGTACTGCTTGTAATTTACATGCAATCACACATTTTACAATTGACAACTCTGTGGAACGTGTTATAAATCTTTTGGAATTAATGTTAGACCAGAAGTGTATGGGCAGTGTTAACAGGGTTGGGGGGTGTGTGGTCAGCCTGGTGTTTATTATATGACATTGCGGAGTCCATCATATAATGTGAATAAACGTGAAAGGAAATTTCATACACGGAGCAAAGGTAAGTCCACCCCTTACTTTTATTACGACCTCAAAATGCTCAAATTAGAATCAATCAGGTGCCCTAGATTAGGTTCGAATGATTAGAGCATTATTTGGAAGAATCCTGGTCTTCACAGTGAGTCAGATATTTAATTTTTTTTTTTTTTTTACTTTTTACTATCCATCTATCCATCCATCCATTCATTATCCAACCCACTATATCCTAACACAGATTCACGGGGGTCAGTTAGAGCCATTCCCAGCCAACACAGGGCACAAGGCAAGAGCTAATCCCCGGCAGGGCGCCAGCCCACCACAGTGCTTTTTATTATTTGTATGTTATCACCATGTCAAGATTGAAAGAGCTATCTGAGGCCTTCATAAAGAAGTTTCAAGAGGCCTACCACTCTGAGAAGGGATTTGAAAAGATCTCCAAATCATTTTAAATCAGTCTTTCCACTTTGTAGATGGTTGTCTTTAAGTGGAGAAGATTTCAAACCACTGCAAACTGGTCCAGGCCAGGCTGCCCCTGCAAGTTCAGCCCAAGAGCAGAATGTAAGATGCTGAAAGAAGTGCCCAAGAACCCCAGAATTTCATCATGAGACCTCCAGGTAGCTTTTGCCACTGTTGTTGTCAGAATGTACGAGTCTGCCATCAGAAAGAGGCTGAGCAAAGTAAAATGTATGTGGAATATGAGCCAGGAGGAGATAACATTTAGGTAAGACTAAAGTTTACCAGTGAACATCAAAGCAAAGACCTGGACTTCTGGAAAAGTCTACTCTGAGCAAGCAAGGCAGAGATAGACATGTTTGGCCACAGTACCAGAAGACATTTTTGTTGAAAACCAAAGGCAGCAATTGACCCGAAGAACCTCATACCAACTGTAAAGCATGGTGGTTGGAATGTTCTGGTTTGGGGCCGCTTTGCTGCATCAGGGCCTGCGCAGCACGCCATCATAAAATCCACCTGAAAGTCGTCTTTATACCAGAGGGTGCTTGAGGATAACCTTGTAACATGCTAATGACCCTAAACCTACTAATAAATCCACTAAGGAATGGCTGAAAAGAAAACAAAATAGAGGTTTCTGGATTGGTCAGACTAAAACCTAAATCTGAATCCCATCAAGTTGCTGTGGAGGCCTTAGAAATGGGCCGTGTACGCAAGACACTCCTCAAACATCACTCAGCTGAAAGAATTCTGCAGGGAGGAGTGGAACAAAATGCTCTGCCAGTCGATGTCCGAGACTGCTAGACAGTTCTAGGAGGAGGCAATGCCAGGGTGGGCTTACTTTTTCCTCTGATTGAAATGGCATGTTAAATAAAATATCAAAAGGTCAAAATTTCACAGTATTTTCTTTTCCCCCAACTACATCAAGTTTAAATAAAGATCAAATTTTGAAATGTCCACATTGGTACTTTTTCGCGACTGTATAAAGTTCAAGTGCTGATCTTGAATTTAAATAAACAGTTAAAATATTGAAAAGTAAATGCCTGTACCCACTTTCACCTAAGATTAACTTTGAAAATTTGCTTAACACCCAAGGCGTCAGTACACACCCTACAAACAAACTTTTGCCACAAGACGCCCCTAGCCTTTTTAACACACTGTAAAGTAGGCACACATTCATTTTTCCTAACCTCTGTGAGCAGCCAATCAACTCTCCTTTGCCATTTATTTTTTTTTTTTTATTGCCATTGTGGTAGAAATTTAACATCTTATTGAAGAAAGAAACATCCTGTTACAGGACAAATCGGTTATCAGGCAGGAGAAAAGCTGTTCATGGTATCTTTTAATTACACTTTGGCAAAATGTCTTGGAGGGATCATTTATCAAAAGCAGTCTGGTCAGAATGATCAGAGAAGCACAGAATAAAGGTTCAATTTATAAACTGTTGAATTTACATATAGTGCCAATCAATGCATACATTTCACTCTGGTTAGTTTATTGGTTTACACCCAAATGATTTATATCAAATAAAAGTCTTTTAGTGTTGAACCTTTGAGTTGCGCCACCACCCTTGACATTTCTGTGCGTATAACAACTGTCCATTCTCGTTGTTTACAGGACATTTGCTGATCTCTTAGTCACCCTTCAGTGCATTTTCTATATTACATGAGCCTTTCTTCTGGTTCATTCTTTATTTACTTGACCATCTCAGTATTTTTCCTAAACCAGTTCTTATAATTTCAGTGTACATTTTGTTGTTCACTTGATCTTCATCTGGTTTCCTGGTGTGCCTGAACAGGTTCCTGACATTTATTAAGCCTTTATGCTATTTCTTTAAGATGAATGCTATGTTTCCCTAAAATTATTCTTCCACACCATCAGCACGGAAGCAGTTCCCCAAAAGGAAGCTCCACTCCACTGAAGAGAGTAGTGTGCCTGATGGGAATGATGCCAAGAAAGCCCGCTATGATGAAAAGAGGGAAGAGCATGGTAAGCAGTACTGATGCCTGACTAGACAGGTTATGCACTATATACGTGCATATTGTGATGTTTGGTCATGTTTGATGTCTGCACATGATATGAATGATTTGTTCTTTTTAGGTTCCTCTTTAATGCATTGGGGTAGTTTAGTTTGGTGTTTTTATTGTCACTTCTGTTGAGTTTGTTGAAATTCTTAACTTGTATTTCTAATTAACATGAAGCACATCATCACTCACTGGATGTGAGAACAAATGTGGAACGTCACTTCAGACCCCTGCATTCTTCCATACTGTGTTCCTTTAATGTGTGAAGTGACATCTTTCACATCTTTACAACTTTGTGATTGCAAGTGTGGTCTGCTGGGCTGGTGAAATCACTTCAAGAAAGGTCCACCAAAAAAAGCAAAGCTAATTAAAAGGGCAGTCAGTTATGGGACACACTCTGGACCCCCTGGATGTCGTAGCAGAGGAGAACATGAAAACAAAACTGAGTGCCATTATGAATAGTGCTACACATCTTCTTTCTGACACAATGAGGACTGCCAGCCAATGAATCATTCAGCAGATGTGTGTCAAAAAATGCAACGGCGGCTCCTTTATAACAACAGCAATATGCATGTGTAGTGTCTCAATGGGACTGCCATATCGGTCCCTTCCCTTTTCTCCTTCCTCTGGGATGTCCAAAGTGTGCCCAATAACTGAGCCTGCCCTTTTAATGAATGTGTTGATCTGGTGGTCCTCTTTTGAAGTGACGTTACCAGCCCAGCACACCACACTGACCATCACAGAGTTGTAGAAGATGTGAGGGATGTCACTTCACACATTAAAGAAATGCAACTTCCAATGGCAAATGAGCCTGCTCTGCCCTTTCTTTATAGAATTCCTCAGTGTTATGAGACCAGTCCAAACTGTCATTAATGTGGACCCCCAAGTACTTGTAGAAGCGCCCCACCTCTTTATCTCCTCCTTGAATTGGTGCAGTATGAGTCAATAAGCATTTCCTTGGTATTTGCTGATGTTAAGGTTAAAGAAAGTTCTTAAAGTTCTCTCCCTGACTCCTGTCCTCTGTATCATCCCTCTTATTAATACACCCCTTAAGTGCAGAATCATCCGAGAAGTGAGCTGACCTGCTCTTATATTTCTAGTCTGAGGTGTACAGAGTGAAGAGTAAAGCAGACAGGGCCTCGTCTTTGTGGTGCTCCAGTGTTGCTCACACTGTCCTTGAGTCTCACAAACTGCAGTCTGCCCTGCAGATCGTCCAACATCAGGACACCACAGGCTCATCCAGCTGAATGTCTCTGAGTTTAACCCTTAATAGAGATGGCTGGTATTGAAGGCACTGGATAAATCAAAAACCAGAATCCTCACAGTATGGCCGGCTTTGTCCAGCCCTTTTGGAGCAGACAGATCATTTTATTCTCCACTCCAACTTTTGTCCAGCAGGCAAACTGCAGTGAGTCCAGGTGGTCTACCACAAGGGGACTCAAACTGTCCAGGACCAGCCTCTCAACGGTCTTTATGATGTGAGACGTAAGGGAATGAGTAATGAGGAAACATTAAAAGAACTGAGGCTTTTCAGGTTACGCAAAAGAAGAGGAGACCTGACTGAGGTGTTTAAAATGATGAACGGGAATTTGTGCAGTGGTTCGAGATGGTGACTTTAAAAAGAGTTCATCAAGAACACAGGGACACAGTTGGAAACTCGTTAAGGGGAAATTTCTTCACAAAGAGAATCACAGAAACATTGAATTAAGTGACCAAGTAGTGATGTTGATAGTAGGACTTTCAAAACTCGACTTGATGTTATATTTAAGAGATTAAGTAGATGGAACTGGTCAGCATTGTTGGGCTGAATGGCCTGTCCTCGTCTGGATTATTCTGGTGTTCTCATGCTCTAATGGTCTGTAGTCACAAAGTGAAGAGGCATCTGCCTTCTCAGGAACAGTTACTGCACATTATTGTATTGCTTTGTTTTTTACATTTGAACAACTGCAGAAGTTTGACTTCTTTGTAAAGGAACAACCATTATAGTAAATAGGAATTAATATCTCAGATTTTTTGGGAAGGTAAATGGTTTGGTACACTCTTTTTGCTACTTCATAATTTATACGGTTACTAATATGAAAAACATTTCGAGTATCATTTTAATGTATTTTTTTTATTAGAAAATGAGGAAGAAGAAAATATGGAAGTGGATGAGTTGCCCGCAGAGCAAGAGAAAGGCGGCAAGGACGACGTTACTGAAAATAAAGATCACTCAGAACAATCAACGGAGGAATGTACCAGAGAAGGAAAGAGGGAAGTCGAACAAACACGTGAATGTGAAGACAGCAGAGAAAGTGATCCAGAAGTGAGAAACGCAGAGAGCGAAAAGGAACAAAGTGATGCAGAAGAAACTCCAACAAAAACAGCCGAGATCAAAGATGACACAATGCCTAATGTGGAATCAGACGCTGCAGATAAAGAGGAATCGCGCAAAAATATGAAGACTGGAAGCTCTCCTAAACAGGTGGAGAAAACTAAAGGGTCACCTGAAAGCAAAGCACAAAAGGGCAAAGGTGACGGGTCAGGAAAACGTAAATCAAAAGGAGACAAAGAAGACGGATCTCCCAAACAAGAAAAGAGAGACAAAAAATCCCCAAAACAGGAAGCCAAAAAAGTGAAAGTTGAATCCTCCCCATCTCAGGTGGAAAAAAAGCATAAACAGGAGGATGCTGGGAAAAGCGCCAAGCAATCAGATACAGCAGAGGAGTCTGAAAAGACACAAGTGACAAAGGCCAAGCCCATTAGCAGCTTCTTTGGTAAGATTTAAATGTAATCGATTATTTATCTTTACTTTTTTATTGCAGTCAGACCTGTTTATTTCTGTTAATGGGGACCAAAATCACAAAAGTATGAAAAAATAAAATGACGCGTTCAGTGGATAACACCTTTTGTTGGTATTTCAGCTTTTTATTGATGTTGCGGCTGAAATCAAGACAAACCATGTTTAAACTTCTTTCACCTTTTAGAAGGTCTGGTAACTATCCATTTAAAAAAAAAACACAATTACTAGCTGTAATTAATACATGATTGCATCAGGGTGCAGTAGTTAGCGCTACTGCTTCACGAATCCAGTGTTCACAGTTTGAATCTCCGGTCTAGTTGTGTAAACCTGCACCTTCTCCCTGTGTACTCCAGTCCCCCCTTCAGACCCCAAAAAATGTGCAGGTTAGCTGATTTAGCAATTCCAGATTGACCCAACGCGAGTACAGGTGAGCGATTATGGAGTTGCCGGCCCATTTGTATTGCGATGAACGTGCATCCCATCAAGAGTTGCTGCCAGAAGATCTTCACTTGGATTGTGTCTGCATGAGATTATTACTTTAATTAAAAATAAAAGACTGAGTAAAGTGTTTTGGTTGCCTTCCTGTGCACACTCTTGAGCACTTGATGGAAACACCTTTTGCTTCGATTTCAGCATTGAGTGTTTTTGGATGCTAAAATTGTATTGAGTTTAAAGCAACAACAACAGCAAAAGTTATTTATATAGCACATTTTCAATCCCATTATGTAGCTCAAAGTGCTATAGAAGGTGAAGAAAGAGAAAAGAAAAATAAGATTAGGCAACACTAATTAACAAAAAAAATGTAAAAATAGGTCTACGTTTGTAATGCGTCTACAGCACAATTAAATTCTTACATACATGTCTTTCACAGGCTAGTGACAGCATTACAATATCAGCAACGCACTAATGTAGTAATAATAATACATTTTATTTATAAGGAGATAAGACGCGAGGTGGCGAAGGCTAAAGAAAAGGCGTATGATGAGTTGTATGAGAGGTTGGACACAAAGGAGGGAGAAAAGGACCCCGGTGGGCTACACAGAGGGACCGAGCTGGGAAAGATGAGCAGCAGGTTAGGGAAATAAAGATGGAAACAAGTGAGGAGAGTGTGTTGAACAGATGGAAAGAGTGCTTTGAGAGGCTGATGAATGAGGAGAACGAGAGAGAGAAGGTTAGATGATGTGGAGAAAGTGAATCAGGAAGTGTAATGGATCAGCAGGAGGAAGTAAGGACAGCTATGAAGAATAGAAAAGCCATTGGTCCAGGTGACATACCTGTGGAAGCATGGAGATGTTTAGGAGAGATGGCAGTGGAGTTTTTAACCAGATTGTTTAATGGAATCTTGGAAAGTGAGTGAGTGCTTTTTGCAGATGATGTTGTCCTGTTTGCTTCATCAGGCCGTGATCTTCAGCTCTCTCTGGATCGGTTCGCAGCTGAGTGTGAAGCGGCTGGGATGAGAATCGGCACCTCCAAATCCGAGAGCATGGTCCTCAGCCAGAAAAGGGTGGAGTGCCCTCTCAGGGTTGGGGGAGAGATCCTGCCCCAAGTGGAGGAGTTCAAGTATCTCGGGGTCTTGTTCACGAGTGAGGGAAGAATGGAGCGTGAGATCGACAGGCGGATCGGTGCGTCATCCGCAGTGATGCGGGCTCTGCATCGGTCTGTCGTGGTGAAAAAGGAGCTGAGCCGTAAGGCAAAGCTCTCAATTTACCAGTCGATCTACGTTCCTACCCTCACCTGTGGTCATGAGCTATGGGTAGTGACCGAAAGAACGAGATCACGAATACAAGCGGCTGAAATGAGTTTCCTCCGCAGGGTGTCTGGGCTTTCCCTTAAAGATAGGGTGAGAAGCTCAGTCATCCGGGAGGGGCTCAGAGTAGAGAGGAGTCAGATGAGGTGGCTCGGGCATCTGATCAGGATGCCTCCTGGACGCCTCCCTGGTGAGGTGTTCGGGCACGTCCAACCGGGAGGAGGCCCGGGAAGACCCAGGACACGCTGGAGGGACTATTTCTCCCGGCTGGCCTGGGAACGCCTTGGGATTCTCCCGGAAGAGCTGGAAGAAGTGGCCGGGGAGAGGGACGTCTGGGCCTCTCTGCTTAAGCTGCTGCCCCCGCGACCCGACCTCAGATAAGCGGAAGAGGATGGATGGATGCAAAGTGAGAGGAAGCCTGAGGAGTGAAGAAGTGGACTGGTGCCGATATTTAAGAATAAGGGGGATTATACTGATGAGCCACAGCATGAAGTTATGGGAAAAAGTAGTGGAAGCTCAATTAAGAAGTGAGGAGATAATTAGTGAGCAGCAGGATGGTTTCATGCCAAGAAAGAACACCACAGATGAGTGTTTGCTCTGAGGATGTTGATGGAGAAGGTTAGAGAAGGCCAGAAGGAGTTGCATTGCGTCTTTGTGGACCTGGAGAAAACGTATGACGGGGGCCTCAAGAGGAGCTGTGGTATTGTATGAGGAAGTCGGGAGTGGCAGAGAAGTACGTAAGAGTTGTACAGGATATGTACGAGGGAAGTGTGACTGTGGTGAGGTCTGTGGTAGGAGTGACAGAGGTGGGATTACATCAGGGATCGGCTCTGAGCCCTTTATTATTTGCAATGGTGATGGAGAGACGAGATTAGACAGGAGTCCCCATGGACTGTGATGTTTGCTGATGACATGGTGATCTGTAGTGAGAGTAGGGAGCAGGTTGAGGAGACCCTGGAGAGGTGGAGATATGAGAGGGGAGGAATGAAGGTCAGTAGGACCACCAGGACAGAATACATGTGTGTGAATGAGGGAGGTCAGTGGAATGGTGAGGATGAAGGGAGTAGAGTTGGCAAAGGTGGATGAGTTTAAATACTTGGGATCAACAGTACAGAGTAATGGGGATTGTGGAAGAGAAGTGAAGAAGAGAGTGCAGGCAGGGTGGAGTGGGTGGAGAAGAGTGTCAGGAGTGATTTGTGACAGACGGGTATCAGCAAGAGTAAAGGGAAGGTCTACAGGATGGTGGTGAGGCCAGCTATGTTCTATGGAGACAGTGGCACAGGAGACAGAGCTGGAGGTGACAGAGTTAAAGATGCTAAGATTGGCATTGGGTGTGACGAGGATGGACAGGATTAGAAATTAGGACATTAGAGAGTCAGCTCAGGTGGGACAGTTGGGAGACAAAGTCAGAGAGGTGTGATTCTGTTGGTTTGGACATGTGCAGAGGAGAGATGCTGGATATGTTGGGAGAAGGATGTTAAGGATAAAGCTACCAGGCAAGAGGAAAAGAGGAAGACCTGAGAGGAAGTTTATGGATGTGGTGAGAGAGGACATGCAGGTGATGGTGGACAGAGCAAGATGATGAGGACAGGACGATATGGAAGAAGATGATCTGCTGTGGCAACCCTTAACAGGAGCAGCCTGAAGATGAAGAAGAATTTATATAGTGCCTTTCCCATAAACAAAAGTAGATAATGGTTAATCATACATTGAATGCTGTGTGTATATACATGTACAGTCATTTGAAAAAGCGCACTTGTAACTCAAACACACTTTATTGTAGAAGACTCTTAACGTGAAGATGTGATGTTTATGGGTCAGAACCGTTTTAAGGACTGGTAAGGCTTAGCTGAGCTTTCTACTTAGAGTGAAGGAATGGCGAAGACTTTGGAAAGGCCAATATATAATCTGACTTATTATGAATTTTGTTTTATTTTCCTCAATTGTTGTAATGGTTAGTCACAGCTTTTCTTGTTGCTTTAATTCATACTACAAACTGCTTGTAAATCTTGCAATTTTTTTGTCTACAGCTCCCCGGAAAGCTGCCGTCAAATTAGAGAAGCCTGCGGCAGAGAAATCTGTAAATCCTCTCTCTTCTCCCGAAGAGTCTGGTACAAAAGAAACAAAGCAATCGAGGTAGAGTATGAAATGCTTTGGTAGGTGATATTATTTTTCTTGAGCATGGTCCTTTAGTGCAACTGTATCATGTGGTTTTTCATTGTATACACTTTATTAACTGGGGTCAGATGTGGACAAAGTTGTTGTTACCCCTCCATATATAAAAGAAGAACCCACAACCCATCATTGAACCCATCATTGTCACCCATCATTGTTTATTCCGTATTTAACAACAGTCAGACTTTACTTTAGAGTTTGGATTCAACAGAATATTTCATATAATAACACAAATGAAAATTGCTTGGGTATAAACAATGGGACCCTTAACCCCGTATTTTGTAGGACAACCTTTAGAGTTTGTAATTCCTGGAGCTCTCCATGAGACTTCTGCACCTGTCCACAGGTTGTTTGGCCCACTCTTCCCGAGAGTCAAGTTTACAGGGGGTCTTCTCAAGCCAGCGTGTTTCGGTTCTTCCCATTTCAGTTCCATGGAATTCAAATCAGGGCTCATAAAAGACCACTTCAGAAGAGTCCAATGTTTTGTTCTTTGCCGTTCTTGGTGCTTTTAGCTGTGTGTTTTGGCTCATCATCCCATTGAAGGATCCATGACCTGCGACTAACACTCGGCAGAATGTCTTTTGAGTTTTGAGATTTCATTGTTCCCTGCACAGACTCAAGGCACCCCGTGCCAGTTGCAGCAGAGCAGTCCCAGAACATAAGTGAGCCTCCTCCATGTTTCACAGTAGCCATGGTGCTCTTTCCTTTGAAAGCTTCATTTTTTCATCTGTGGACATACAGCGATTGTGACAGTCCAACAAGCTCCAGTTTTGTCTCATCTCTCCCAAGGACATTCTCCCACAAGCACTGTGGCTTATCAGTATGCAAATTCCAGTCTGGCTTCCTTATTTTTTTCTTTCAACAGTGGAGATCTCCTGGGTCTTCTTCCATTGAGCCCACTGTCACACATAAAGTGACGGATGGTGTGATCAGACACTGACGGACCTTGATTTTGGAATTCAGCTTGCTTCACTTTTGGAAGTTGTCTTTGTCTTTTTGTCTACAATTCTCTCTATCCTTCTGCTCATTTTTGGGTTGATTTTTCTCTTACGGCCACATTCAGGGAGGTTTGCTACAGTCCCACGGAGGTTAAACTTCATAATATTTGCAGCTGTTGTCACAGGAACATCAAGCTGCTTGGAGTTGGTCTTCTAGCTTTTGCCTTTCACATGTTTGTCTGTCATTTCCTTTCTGATCTCCTCATACTACTCTCTCCTTTGCTTCTGCTCCATGTTCAGTGTGGGACACACGATGACACCAAACAGCAGAGTGATGACTTTTCTCCATTTAAATTGGCTGAATGATTGATTGCACGATTGAAGTCGTGTGTGAGTTCAAGAAAACAGCTTGTTTGGAAAAATCGCTCAAATCTAATTATTTAGGATCTTTTTTTAGGGATCATAACAAATGTGTGCTGGCCATTTTAACATCTCTTTGTAGAAGCAACACTTTATGTCAACACTTGCTTTGTTTTACTTGATGACATCGCAGAGGCTTGTAGGTATACAGATGGCAGTGGCTTTTCATTTCATCACTTTTCAGGAGGCAGACGGCACTTTGGTCCCCTTCAGCTCATTGACAAACAAAATTGTCCACATCTGTATAACCTTTAATTCATTATTTGTACTGTACAATATACAGTGCATCCGGAAAGTATTCACAGCACATCACTTTTTCCACATTTTGTTATGTTACAGCCTTATTCCAAAGTGGAATCAATTCATTTTTTCCTCAGAATTCTACACACAACACCCCATAATGACAACGTGAAAAAAGTTTACTTGAGATTTTTGCAAATTTATTAAAAATAAAAAAATTGAGAAAGCACATGTCCATAAGTATAAGTATTGGTCAATTCAGTTGACTGGACATGATTTGAAAGGCACACACCTGTCCATAGAAGGTCCTACTGTTGACAGTTCATGTCAGAGCACAAACCAAGCATGAAGTCAAAGGAATTGTCTGTAGACCTCCGAGACAGGATTGTCTTGAGGCACAAATCTGGGGAAGGTTACAGTAAAAATTCTGCTGCTTTGAAGGTCCCAATGAGCACAGTGGCCTCCATCATCCGTAAGTGGAAGAAATTTGAAACCACCAGGACTCTTCCTAGAGCTGGCCGGCCATCTAAACTGAGCGATCAGGGCAGAAGGGCCTTAGTCAGTGAGGTGGCCAAGAACCCGATGGTCACTCTGTCAGAGCTCCAGAGGTCCTCTGTGGAGAGAGGAGAACCTTCCAGAAGGACAACTATCTCTGCAGCAATCCACCAATCAGGCCTGTATGGTAGAGTGGCCAGACGGAAGCCACTCCTTAGTAAAAAGCACATGGCAGCCCACCTGGAGTTTGCGAAAAGGCACCTGAAGGACTCTCAGACCATGAGAAAGAAAATTCTCTGGTCTGATGAGACAAAGATTGAACTCTTTGGTGTGAATGCCAGGCGTCCCGTTTGGAGAAAACCAGGCACCGCTCATCACCAGGCCAATACCATCCCTACCGTGAAGCATGGTGGTGGCAGCATCCTGCTGTGGGGATGGAACTGGGAGACTAGTCAGGATAAAGGGAAAGATGACTGCAGCAATGTACAGAGACATCCTGGACTAAAACCTGCTCCAGAGCGCTCTTGACCTCAGACTGGGGCGACAGTTCATCTTTCAGCAGGACAACGACCCTAAGCACACAGCCAAGATGTCAAAGGAGTGGCTTCAGGACAACTCTGTGAATGTCCTTGAGTGGCCCAGACTTGAATCCGATTGAACATCTCTGGAGAGATCTTAAAATGGCTGTGCACCGACGCTTCTCATCCAACCTGATGGAGCTTGAGAGGTGCTACAAAGAGGAATGGGCGAAACTGGCCAAGGATAGGTGTGCCAAGCTTGTGGCATCACATTCAAAAAGACTTGAGGCTGGAATTGCTGCCAAAGCTGCATCGACAAAGTATTGAGCAAAGGCTGTGAATACTTATGTACATGGGATTTCTCAGTATTTTTATTTTTAATAAATTTGCAAAAACCTCAAGTAAACTTTTTTCACGTTGTCATTATAGGGTGTTATGTGTAGAATTCTGAGGAAAAAAATTAATTGAATCCATTTTGGAATAAGGCTATAACCTAACAAAATGTGGAAAAAGTGATGTGCTCTGAATACATTTCGGATGCACTGTATAGTCGTGTTTAAGTTCTCCTGCATATAAGTCGTGACTTGATTTTATCGTATAGTTTTGGTTATTTTATAATGCTGGTCATATAAGTCTAATGCAGCAAACTCCCGCTATTAGTCCAAGAGATGATGACATGTTAACGCCCACCTCAGAGAGTAACCACGGAGCACATGGCCTTTTTTTCTATGTATTGTGCCTACGTGACCACACGGTAATACCTGCACTATACCGAAGCGTCGGTTGCACTGATTTGTGTTTTTTGTATCTCACACCCTCATACACCTTTTATCGTAAGAGCATCCCTCATCTACCATGGAGCATTCGATGACTGGTTTTAAATTAAAAGTCATTGATAACTGTGCTGCTGCAACAAAATTTGATGTGTCTAAGAAACTGAGGTGAGAGATTGGAGGAGGCGAGAAGAAAAAAGATTAAATGTCGCATTATTGAACGGCCGTATAAGTCGGGTTTTGATTTTATGATCAATTTTTCCTGACTTATATGCGAGTATATACGGTATATAGGTCCCTTGGATCTCCTTTATTTCCATATTGTCTGGTGTACTTTTCAGAGGTTTACAGAACTAATGAAACCAAGTATAGAAAAGTGGTAGATTAATTTTAGTGTTGCCATAGCTTTTTAAAATTCAAATGTTTGAAAATTTAAATATTCATGGCCCAATGTAGCTTTTTTGGATCTTCTGTGAAGACGGACGCTGCCAAGGAAACATCTTCAGACTACAACCCATCAAAGTCGCACTATCATCCAGTTGATGATGCCATCTGGAGCCATGGACAAAGGTACGGTTACTGATTTATTTTTTTTATTTTTTTATTTTATTTTTATTTTTGTCTCATCTCCTTTTTCCTGTTTAATAAAATTGTTTCTTTCTTTACTGCTACACTGAAGAACTCTAATTCAGATTTGTCAAGTTAAAAAAAGAATTGATTAATTTTCTCTAGATTTTATTTTGAATGAGTGTCTACAGTAATAGATGTGGGCAAGCAGAAGTGAAGACAAATCATTATTTTTAATGCCTATTATTTTTTTTTTAGTTATGTACAGTAAGTAAATGTGCATTTTTCAGGGTTCCATATTTGGCTGTAGCTCGAACGTTTGAAAAAATTGAAGAGGAGTCTGCAAGGTAAGCCTTATTTTTAAAGGAATTTCATTCAGTCTAATTATCAGTTTATTTTTGAGTGTAAGGCGCTTTTCCCCATCTTTCCTCTCATTAAAAGAAAATGAAAATTATTTTTCAAACCATCCCAGAATGTTTTGCATTAGGTAGCAAGTAACAGTCACTCGTCTGGTCATATAAATGAGCCCACTGCGTCATCTTTCAGACTTTCCTTCCTCTTTGGGAACAGGCAGCATTTAAATCCTTTTGTACTGGCAGGGAAATGTATGTCAACCCTTTGAAAATAACTGCATTAGTGTATAAATTTGTCTTAAAATACGGACTGCTGATCGGCATGTAAGTTCTAATAATAAGCAAATACAGTCTGGTTTATCTACTGTACATTAATCTTGTACTGTATAGAATTGCTTCAGAAAAATTAGAAAATCTGCCTTTTGGAGTTTCCCAGTCAGAGCCCAGACCTTAACCCAATGGAGATGCTGTGGAATGACCTCGGAAGACTTGATCACGCCAGACATCCTAAGAACATGGCTAAGCTGGAGCTGTTCTGTAAGGAGGAATGGTCCAGAACTCCTCCTGAACGTTGTGCAGGTCCAATCCACAGCACTTGTTGGAGATTATTGCTACCGAAGTTATTAAATCCAAGGGTTCACTTACTTTTTCACAGCATACTTGAAGGTTTGATGGGTGTGCTCAGTAAAGACATGAACGATTCTAATTGTTTGTGTGTTAAGAGCGTTAGAATGTTGTGTTTGTCTCAAGTTTGTTCACATACCTTATAGCGGTTGTGGTGACTCTAAGATTCACACCGTTGGAGATATGGTGATTTATTTATTTTATGGTGGGGATTCAAGGAACACACCCAGCATTGACCCAACACGCACGCACGCATGCACACACACACTCGCTCACAGAGACACAGTTAGTAGCCCAGTGAATCAATAAAGGATAATGAAATATAGTAATCAAATGAAGGAATAAAGAACATGCAATATAACAAAAACGCATATGCAAAAGGCCCTCCCTACATCCCCGACAACAATAATAAATTATTACACGGCTCAACAACAAACTCAAACAATAAACATTAATGACGATATCCAGTGTAGCAGCGGCAGTTGACGATGGGCGAGTGAAAAATCCTGTGAACAGAAAGAACATTAGAACGCTGTAGATGAGAACAGGCCGTTCAGCCCAACAAAGCTCGCCAGGCCAAATGAATGTTTCACTGTAAGTAATGTAACGTTTGGTGAGGTGATTGGGGGCGCTCCCTCTGATGAAGACGTACCCAATCCGTACAAACTGACACAAACAGGCAGGCACAGTAATCCAAGGTAAACTGTGGATATTTCAAATGGGTGAGAAGTTTATGAATAGACGGACGGACGATAGCGATCCTTCAGTTCCCTTTATAAAGGGCCTGCTGCCTCGATCTTCTTCCCAGCAGCCCCTGTGCCCTCTGAACTGTCAAATAGTGTAATACTACCAGGGCCGCTGGGATATGTAGTACCTCTTTATGTAGTGCTGCTACAACCTTTTCTTGCCACCATAGTTGTCTTTTTCTGTCTTCTGTAAGCTTTTCATAAACAGCAGCTTAACCCAAAATGAATATATATTTAATAAGGGGTTTTTCTCTTTATGTCTATGTCTTATTCTTTTTTTGGTTCTTGTAATTCTCATACCTTTCTATATTTTCTGTGTTGAAAAATTAGTTATTCTTAAGGATTTGTTCTGATAATTGTGTTTAGTTTTTCAAGTTAATACTGGCGCTTTAAAAGGCACTTTTTCTTATCTTAAATCTTCTCTTCCTTTTAGACTGAGGATCATTGAGATTCTCAGCAATCTCTTCCGCTCAATCATTGTGCTCACTCCTCAAGACCTCCTTCCATCTCTGTATCTTTGCCTAAACCGACTTGGCCCGTCATTTCTGGGATTAGAGTTGGGTGTCGGAGAAACTGTGCTGATGAAAGCGGTCGCTCAAGCCACAGGTAGGACGGTTTGGGATGTTAATTTAAAATAGCTTAATAACTATATTGATTCAAAAAGAAGACATCTATGGAAATGGTGTAGTTTGTTATTTTGATGTATTTAACATTTTTAATGAAAGGTTGACTTGCACTACAGTCCTCTTCTGTTTAGTCTGTATTGTAACAATGTAATAGACTTGCATTTATAAATATATTGATCTTTCAGTGCTTCATCCTGTATATTATGATTGCATACATCCATCCATCCATTATCCAACCCGCTATGTCCTAACACAGATTCACGGGGGTCTGCCGGAGCCAATCCCAGCCAACACAGGGAGCAAGGCAGGAAACAAACCCCGGGCAGGGCGCCAGCCCACTGCGTTATGATTGTATAATAAAGAAAACATAATTACAGCATAATCGATGAGGCATCTTGAACTGCATAGAATCAATTAAATGGGGAAATGTTTGAGCAATTGAAATAACATATTTAATGTGAAGTGATACCTGAAGTGAAGAGACAACACTTAGTTCAATAGGACTGCATTTTCCTGAGCAGGAAGTCTTCAGTCTTCATGACCAGAATAATGCCCAAAATAATTGTATTTATAAAAAGCAAAATGTAATGATAAACCCAAATGTGATTATAACTCATCGTGTAAAGTGATCTTTTTATATACCCACTTGAAACCATCATTCTTGTCAGGTCGCCAGCTAGACAAGATCAAAGCAGAAGCCCAGGAGAAGGGAGATCTGGGCCTGGTGGCAGAGAGCTCTCGCAGCAACCAGCGCATGATGTTCACGCCTCCCAACCTCACTGTTGTTGGAGTTTTTAATAAGCTGACGGATATTGCCAAAATGACCGGAAATGCTGTGAGTTTTAAGTTTTCTTTTTGGTTGGGGCCAAGTTGGGGTTCAGCTGATTGGAGTCATACTGTATTTTATAATCCAATCCATGTTTTGTGTAGCTGTTGGTTTTTTGGGTACACTACATAAAGTCATGTAACACTGCGAATACGGTAGTCAGCAAGTCACGTAGGCAGCAGAAGGGCATTGTAAATGCACTCAAAATTAAATTAGGTTTAGGATCCAGTTTATTGGGGCTTATTGTAATACAAGTTTGATTTTTGGTAAATGCAGAGAAAATTCAAATAAGCGGGTTAATTACTAAAATATTGTCTATATATTTATTTCATTTTGACTTCAGTATCGATACCACCTTTCGAAACCTCAGCACTGGTACCAAAACAGTTTTGAACCAAATAATGGATAACTCTAAAATTCCCCTCTTATTTTAGCCTTCCTATTGTACCACATAACTGCTCACCTGTGAAGTTCCGATTCAGCAACAACAACATTTATTTCTATAGCACATTCTCATACAAACAATGTAGCTCAAAGTGATGAAGAAAGACAAAAAAAAAAAATTAAGAATTCAAATTAGGAAACACTAATTAACATAGAATAAAAGTAAGGTCCGATGGCCAGGAAGGACAGAAAAAAAAAAAAACTCCAGATGGCTGAAAAAAAAAAAAAATCTGCAGGGGGTTCCCGAGGCCACAAGACCACCAAGCCACCTCTAGGAATTCTACCTAACATAAATGAATTAAATCATGTAGTTACCTTTTATGAAGTCTACAAAATTGACATTTTTCCACAACTGAAATAGGTAATCAAAGAGGGGTGGAGAGAAAGGAAAGCTGATGTGTTCTTCCGGTATTGAAAATCCAGAAGGCTTGAACTGTACTGTGAATATCTCTATTTAAAATGTAGTATTATTATTATTATTATTATTATTATTGTGGAACCTGACCCGGACACAGACAGACGGACATCGTTTGTTGCACCCAACACACGTTTATTTACACTATATTTACAACCAAGTTTAGTGCACGTCCCCGTGCCTCCAGCACCGATCCCCCAAAGTCCAGGCCTCACAGTCCAAATGCCTTTCTCCTGGCCGCCTCCAGTCCTTTCTCCAGCTCCGTCCTTCTTCCACCCAAATTCCGCCACTGAATGAAGGGAGGCGGCCCCTTATATAGGAACCCGGATGGGCTCCAGCTGCTTCCCGGCATTCCTCCGCAGACACGCCCCAGTGTGGCGGAAGTGCTGGCTGCGCACCCGGAAGCCCTTCGGGTGTCCCTGCTCCTCTTCCCCGTGCTGGGCTCCAGGTTTCTTCAGGCACCGGGGCGCCGCCTGGCGGTGGCCATGGACCCCTACAGGGTTGGGCTTCCAAGCCCTCTACCTGTGGCCCCCAATACAACAAGGGCGGTCGCCCCCTCGGGGTCTGGAGGAAGTACAAGCCCTCCTCCAGTCCTCCTGGGTGTCCCGGCTGGGCTCCACCCCCAGCCGCATGCGACATTATATTTATATTATGTATATATATATTTTTTATATATACATATATGTATATATTTTTTTTATATATATATATAACTAGCAGAATACCCGTGCTTGGCAGTGGAGAAGTAGTGTGTTAAAGAAGTTATGAAAAGAAAAGGAAACATTTTAAAAATAATGTAACATGATTGTCAAAGTAATTGTTTTGTGTATTTGGCGGCAGCGTCACAAAGTTATTTTCGGTAGCTGCATCAGAAAATGTACCACGACGTCTGACACGCCTCCTTTTTACTGTTTTCTCACAGCTTGGATTGCTGCTGTCATATATATATATATATATATATATATACACACATATATATACACATACATATCTTCATATCTACATATCTATATATATATATATATATATATACATACCTATCTACATCATATATACACACACAAATTATATATATGTGTGTATGTATGTATGTATATATATATATATATATATATACACATACATATACTTGTGTGTATAGCTTTTATATATGTGTGTGTATAGCTTTGGTCACTGAGTGCAAGTGAGAAATAATAAAATATAGTCTATAAGTTATTAAACAGTAAAACATTAACGCTTTTAAGAAGTACAGGTACATTGAGCACTACTGGAGTGGTTGCGGGTAAACTACATTTTAAAGACGGTGTAACACAACAGGTAAGTAACTAACAGCAGCTAAAATGTAGGCCTATATGGATCATCTCTCGGTAGTAGATCCCTTTTGAAAGGCGCTACACGACGGCTGTGGTATAGAAATTACATTTTCTATGTGAACGTTCAAATTTGTGCCTCTGGTAATGTGCCTTACCGGCATTTAAAGAAAATTAGTTTTGTGTCCTCTGCAGTGTTAAGAGAAAGGCTTTGGTTTGGGATCAAAGGAAAAAGGTGTAAAGAAAGGAAAGTTGCCTTTTTCTTTTATATAGTATAGAGAGATGTGTTCGCTGACGTTATGATCAGCTTTTGGGGACAGTCGCGGTGGGTCTTGTGTAGACTGGTGAGACGTCCCTGCCATTAATCGGCTGTGATGGCACGTGCAAAAGAAAGTGTGAATTGCCTTAATATTATTTTGCCGTGGTGTAGAAAAGGGGTCCCGTGTTTGCACTTGTCTGGGCTATAGCGCAGGGGGAGGATGAAAAAAATTAAAAGTGCTCACTTTGACTTAAAGCAGAAGCGCAGTCAGCGTCTCAAAGGCCGGCACAGCTATGCACGCACGCTGGCTGCTCGACTTTTGCTGGGCAGGAGACCACAGTTTTTGCAGACTCGTTCATGATATCAAAAGTCTCAGCGATCTTTGGAGGTCATTCATGTATTATATGATATATATATATATATATATATATATATATATATATATATATATATCTCAAAATACCCGCCCCTCGCAGCGGAGAAGTAGTGTGTTAAAGAAGTAATGAAAAGAAAAGGAAACATTTTAATAATAACGCATACCATGATTGACATTGTCATGAGTGTTGCTGTCATATATATGCCTGCCTAAATAAGTCACCCTCGCTTTGCTCTTAGTTTTTTACCGTTCATTTAATCATGGCTAGTGGCGGAAAAATTATAAAATGGAAGGAGGATGGCTTTACCAAAACAATTATTGATGGCGAATCGATTATTTATAAAGCTTGAATTGGTGATCTGTTTTTCTGTGTTAACCTCATATTTTTTCATACTTCTTCTCAAACTAAGGTGGTGCGAGGGTAAAATGAATTGGGATGCGCTGATCAATGTAATCTGCTTGTAATGCAAAGTGTGATTAAATACATTATTTTTTAATGCGTTATGGAGCACATGCATCGAAGCTTCTCAGCTGTGCTTGTGCTAAGAAAAGGAAAGTTTTTAAAAATAACTTAACACGATTGTCAATGTGACCTTTTGTAAGTAGTGCCTGGAGGATTCAGTGTGTAGAAACTCTAGAGACAGCGTGTGTATTAACTTGTGAATTTTTCTGTGAGTATTTGGTTGCAGTCTGACAAAGTTGCTTCGGAAGACGGCGTTAGCCGCGAAGCTCAGCTCAGAGCCAAATGAGATGAATGGGAGGGAGATGATGACGTGACTCCCCCACCCGCCTTAACTGTCAATCCCCCACAAACACAGTCTCTCGGAATTTGCATAAGCACACCCCTTCACCTACAATTTTATCTTAGTTACAAAGTGATCAAAACTCTCGTTTATATCCTGCGTCCTCTCATTAAACTTGTATCCCGCATTACCTGTGGGCATGTGAAACGCCAGCGGTAGCCTGTCTATGAACTTAATTTAAAGTTTAGGTTTACACCTTGCTTTCTTTTCGAGGTAGCATCAATCATGAATATGGTAGTATATGTCACTCGCTCGCTTCTTATTGTTTCGCTGCCTTTTCAATTATATAATGCATGTTTTCTTCAGCGCTTTTTTGAGGTCTTCCTGGTTTTCTACGCACTGCGTTGACAGTTCACGTGATTACGTGGGAGGCGTGATGATGTCACACGAAACTCCGCCCCCCCACGTCATTCCAGCTCAACTCCATTACAGATAATGGAGAAAAATACCTTCCAGTTATGACCATTAGGCGTAGAATTTCGAAATGAAACCTGCCCAACTTTTGTAAGTAAGCTGTAAGGAATAAGCCTGCCAAATTTCAGCCTTCTACCTACACGGGAAGTTGGAGAATTAGTGATGAGTCAGTGAGTGAGTGAGGGCTTTGCCTTTTATTAGTACAGATATACTGTAATATATATTTTTTTATTTGTTTGTGTGTGTATGTGTATTATTATTTATTACATATAATATTATGTACTTTATTCAACATTCAAGCTTTATTTCCAGTTTATATAGTTTACTCACTTTGTGCTTTGCTTTACATTCAAAATAGAAACATTTATTTGTTGACAATCTCTCTCTCATACTTTCTCTTCCATTTAGTCCATGAATAAGAAGATTGATATCATCAAAGGACTGTTTGTGGCTTGCCGATTCTCTGAGGCCCGTTATATTGTAAGGTGAGTCAGCCCTGTATGGGTTAGTTGCTTGAAGACTTGGCTTGTTGCTCCAATTTCACAATGAATTTTCTATCCTTGAATTATTTAAATGTGAATAATCTCGCTTCTCCCTAGTCTTAATTGCACAATGGTGATAGCCATCCAGTCATTTTCATTATATCCAGCGAGATATGATTGAAGCCTGTGTATGTTCATTAAAGTAGATCTTAAGGCCATGCCCACTCATAAGCCTCACAGGATGCCACCATTATGCATTGTTGGTTTCTTTCTGTCCATTTAATTTAAAATGTTATAATAGTCAAATTGAATTTCAGGTCACTTGGTGGAAAGCTTCGAATTGGATTGGCAGAACAGTCTGTGCTGGCAGCTTTGGCACAAGCCGTGTGTCTGACTCCACCAGGGCAAGGTAAGTCCATCCCAGAGTTTGTCTTCATCCCACTCTGACTTGGTAGAAAGTCAAGTTTCCATTTCCCTGTCTTCAAATCAAGTAGCCTAATGTTTTGGATGTTTCTTCTTGCCCTAAATACTTGTGTGCCTCACTATTATGTTACTATTAGGGCTGGGAATCAATTTAAAATAAATAAGTAATCACAAACAAGTACTGCATTATTAAAATGGTCATCCATATTTATAATTACACCTCAAGAATTATGACTCTCTATCTGATACACTGAAGAAAGAACACCTGAGCCGGCTCAGACTTTGCATGCTGGTACATTAATTTGTATGATATGTGACAAAATTAAAATGTTTGGACCAGATGATCCTGCATTGTCAAAGCAGCCCCTTGAAATCGACCAAAATTGAATTTGAGTTTTAAGTTTGCTTAGCGGTGTTTAGGCCTCAGAAACACATACTTGTAACCAACATGGACTTTTGATTTTTTTTTTCTCCTTATTCAGATTATTATATAGGCTTGCTGAAAATGAAATAAATAGAAGCGTAATTATATCAAGGTTTGAACAGCAGACCTCCCAAATCCAAAAAAATCGTTTTGATTTTCATTTTTAGAGCACCCTAACGGCATGTGGGAATGTGCGGATAATTTTTAAAATATTCTTCATGGTCTCCTATGTCTCAAAACACAAACCTTACTTTTCTTATGCAAGTCTTTTATGTTTATTTTCCATCCTAAACTTAGGCTGAACGTGCCATGTGTCAACCATGGTAATCATTGAGCTTTAAATCATTAAGTTATCAAAAATGTCAAAGTTTTTTTTTTTTTCCTCTTATCAAATGATGATGTCCTAACTCATGTTGCTGAACAGAGAGTGCGATTCTCCATGTCCAGAACAGTAGCTGGTACTCGACAGTGCCACTGTTACATCCCTACAGAAGACTTCAGGTCAGCTGGGTGTCTGGTGAAGACAGTCAGTTGACTGTCCAAATATTAACACCAGTGTCCTGATATAAAATACCTCCCCACACACGTTTTAAACACATGTAAACTTATGTAAACACATATGTGGATGTTGTGCTAAGAATATGAGTAACATCTCTTTATTATAAAAAAAAAAATCTTGTCAGGGAGATGAGGCTTGATCTTTTCGGAAGACCATTTGACGTCCCACAAGAGACATCTTAACGTTACGCAAGACAAGGCAGTGGGACAGAAAGACAGCTGCTGTACAGGCTTTTAAATGATCGACGCACAGAGCAACAAGCAGAACAGGCATTTTGGCAGAAGCAGCACAAAGCCAGTAGCCGATCCGTCCACTTCTCCTTAGCGGGCGTTCAGCTCCCCCCCCTTTCACAACGTGAGCGGGAGAGACGCGAAATGGCAGGAGTGTAGCGCACCTCCGGGGGGTGTTGAGCGAAGCGACAGAGACCTGATCATCTCGGAGAGACACTTTGACGACAAGCAAGACTAGGCATTACAACCTTAGGAAGCAAAACCCGTGAGACGTTTGTAAGTAGGGCGTGACGTGCAAAAATCACCAATTTATAACAAGTTGACTGACATCTAACCTAGCAGTTGTTGGAATGCTTTTGGCAGACACACTTCAGGTGCTTCCAGCTCTTAAAACAACGACAAGCAGAACACGCAGCTCGCCAGCAGATGATCTGAGAGCTTCTCCTTAGCGTGCGTCCAGCCCTAACAATTCAGAACGCTAGCGGCAGAGATGCGAAGTGGCAAAAGGACAGCTGCTGTACTGCTGTGCTTTTAAGTGATTGACGCAAAGCACGACAAGCAGAACACACAGCTGGCCAGCAGCAGCAGCAAAACAGCAGCTGAACCGATTGCATCTCTTTAGCGTGCATTCAGACAATACACAACCCCTTCACTGTTCTGTGAAAAAGATTTAACCACGCTCGGGGCAGGAAATAAAGGACAAATATTGTTTTTACAAAAGTTTTAAAGTTAAAATGAAAATAATGCATATGTAACAATTCCCTTGAAAATAACAATCTCTTTAAATTGTTTATCCGGTAAACCAAACCCGGGGGTGGGCGAGCGAAGTGAGCAGGAGGCAGAGCCCCCTAGTAATAATAATATTAATAAATCCACGATGTAGCAGGGGCACGATAGCTGAACCGCAATATAGCGGGGGATCACTGTACTCTTTGCACCACCACTCCTCCCGCCAAGCGTTGCCCTTCTCCTCCTCCTCCCGACTCTGGCTCCTCGAGTGGTGGCTGCCGGCCCCTTTTATAGTTCACCCGGTAGTGCTTCAGGTGCTTGACCACCTGCCTCTTATTTGCACCTCTGGGTGTGGCTGAACTACGGCCCAAACAGGCCCAGGAACTGCTGCAGCGCCTCCTGGTGGCCACCCCAGCAGGGCTGTGGAGAATTCCATCTTCCATGGAGCCCTGCGGGCATCTGAGGCACCGCAGTCACCCAGGGGAGCTGCCACCAAGTGGTCCGGGTCAGAAACTGTGTGGCCCATGCATGCTCCCCTGGAATATATAGAGAAGGGGCGTCCGTCACTCTATATAGTTCAACGGTTCTCAAAATTCTTTAGAATTTCTTGCGTGGCGGTCCCTTTAAAAATTGTTCGATGGCTTGTGGACCCTTTTTATTAAAAATTAAAAAATCAATATTATTTCAAGAAAATTGAGGACGCCAAATACTTTGCACAAGGTTGCCACATATCCACAGCGCGGCACTGCATAGGTACAGGCTGCTGTGAATAAAACATTTTTTGACAATTATTTATTCGGAAAATATCATGTACATCTCAGTTATTAAATTTATGTTAAAATTTTAATGGGATGGATGCTTCTGCTTTGCCTTAACCAGTTCTTCTATGTTTGGCTTTGTTTTGACCAGTGCAACTCTCATATCATTTGTCACATCTAATCTGTTTCGAGATTTTGTTTTGATTGTAAGTAGTGTGGAAAAAGTCGTCTCACACTCATAGGTGGTTGCGAATGGAATCGGCACTCTTAGAGCCATCTTTGCAACATCGGGATAGGACTGTGCCATTCCAATCCAAAAATCACTACAACACATTTCACGGAAAACATGTTTTGCACCCCCATCATTTATCAAATCAATAAACTGTTCTTGAATTAAATTGTCCTCCGAAGGCAGGAATGTACAGGCATTTTAACCTTTTCTGTCTTCCTCTTCTTATATTGTGGTACAGTATTCATTTTACGTTCCGTATCACAATAAAATTCAGAAATATGTTGCGTTCAAGCCATGTCAATAATCTCAGCAGGCGATTGTTTTCCTAGAGTTCGGGTAGTATGAAGTTCCTAAGCTTTAAGTATTTTTCCTATTTCTTTTTAGCAACAGAACACTCTTTCACAAGAAGAATTTGGATCTTATCTAATTCTATCCACTGTTAGATGTCGTTCTGCTTCAATGAGACCTTAAAATTATATTCAAGTCAAAATCAATGGAACCACCAGATCATCAAGACTCTCTTCTTCATTGTCGATTTTTTTTAAATCACCTCTTAGGAATCGCTTTATTTTGAATTGTCTCGTTATGAACACTTTTACTTCATTTGCGTTGACCGGGCAATTTCACCACTTCAAAACACAAAAAATGTAAAATATGTTGTTTGTTGATTATCTGTTTTCAAATTTAGCACTCTTATTTGCTTCTAAAATATATACGAAAACTGAGAGTGTTTTGATTCTACGAAAGAATCGATAATCTTTGATTATGATAAAAATAATAAGGGCTGGTTTGTGCCGAGCGTTAACGGTGGGAAAACAATGCGGTGGCAGCGAATAACAGAACAGCGAATTAGTGGTCCGGTGTAGGTGGTGGGGGTAACGACAGAGCTCAGTCACTTACTTCCCCTCGGATGGTAAAGGTTAATAATTATAAAAATATAAATAGTATAAATATGCAATCATTTTTCGCGGTCCCGCTTCAGGACCACGGACCCCAGTTTGAGAACCGCTGATTATAGTTGCTTCACGCTGCTCTCTTTTAGTAATAATGCTTGAAGAGAAACAAGAGCTTCTGTTTTTTTTTTTATTTTATTATTATCTGGCCTTTCTTATTTGTCTGTTTGTCTCTGCTGACATTATAATTCTGTTCTTGGGTACCAATATGGTACTTATGTTATAATTTGGGTCTTCCAACGGAATAAATCTAAGTACCCCATGCTATACAGGACACATGTAACACAAAAAAAGCAATATTAAAAACCTCAACTCTCCTGGCAAGTGGCACAGACACTCAAAGTAGCAACTTGAGTGAGAGGTTTTATCCGCACATGGTAATGTTACTCAGTGGCTATTCATACTGATGAATACAGGACATGTCCTTTTATATAGATGGTATATCTATGTTGTGTTCAAAATATGATGATCTACTTTTCTTTTTGTTTATTTGTTGTTGTAATAGGCCCCATTCACACTAATGCGTTTTCATTTAAAGATGCATACATTTGTCTACGCTTTTGCCTTTCGTCCACCCTACCTTGTCATTTTCGACTCGGAATCAAAAGAATTTTAGAAATGCTCTAGTGATCCATGTGGCGTCAGCATATGAGTGTGGGCAGGCATAAAGGTCGTGTTCCGAAAACGATGCACTACTGTATTCTCCCTCTGATTGGTTTGTGCTTATTTTGTAGCCCTTCCCTCATTGGGTCCTGCTTATCACAGCAGCTCACTCCCTGACTCCCTTACTAGAAGAAAAAAATCAACCTGGTGGGCATAATAAATGAGCTGCTTTCCATGGCACTTGTGCTTCTTCCCTGCATCTAAATTGGGTTTTGTAAAGTTTAAATGCTGCATCCATGTGAAAAAAAGCAAATCACTTACCAGTCACAACAATTTTGCCATAAATCCTGAGGGCTGCTGTGTTACCGTAATTGTGAAAAACTCAGAACCAGGTGAAAATTGGATCACAAATAACTGTTGACCGCCTCTAATCAGCATTTATTACTTAAAGTTAATCTGCTTGGTAAGGAGAAGCTTCGCATTCTGCAGAAAAATGAATAACAAGGCGCTTAACAAATTGGACAGGTGTAGAATACAGCCGAGCTCACAATGTGACAGGCCAGAGAGAGAGAGAGACAATGTAGTAAAGCAATGAAATAGACGCACACATGCACTTTATTCATTTATTGAGTTAGTTTTACAAATGTTCTTTAATGTAAGTTGCATTGCTATTGCTGTGCACTGCTTATAGTCAATCATCTCGCGATTGAATATTTTTTAAGTGTCACTTTAAAATTGGCTTTGATTTTATTTAATGATTTTTATTTTAATTTCGTTTTATGTCAGGCGGAGTGGTGACTCTGAGGCTAGGGATCTGCACTGGCAATCGGAAGGTTGCCGGTTCGAATCCCATAAATGCCAAATGGGACTCTGCACTGTTGGGTCCTTGAGTGAGGCCCTTAACCTGCAATTGCTGAGCACTTTGAGTAATGAGAAAAGCGCTATATAAATGCAAAGAATTATTATTATTATTGATGACTAGATGACCATCGGCAGCTCTGAAGACTGTCACTTTCACATTAATGTGACATGGGGACAATTCTCTCCAGTTTCTTTTCCTAAGCTGTGAACAAACTATCAGAGTCCTGCGTGTGCTGATAGTTTTTTGAAAGTGCATGAAGCACATGAGAATCTAATTTTTCGTAGGGCCCTGAAATTTTTCACTACACGGTCTCTTCAAAGGGTTTGCCGCCAATGCATGCATGCCCAATGTACGCATGGGTCACCGGCATATGCAGTTGAGTCCCTTTTAATAATGGGTATACTTTTGTCAAAGATGCAAAAACACCAATGTGGACGGAGACCATTTTTGTTTAAAAAACTTTTTTTTTTTAAATAAAAACATGGTAGTTTGGAACGTAATATTATTGTCAATAGTCGAGGGAGGTAATGCTAGTAAAAATCTCTTCAGTTTCATCTTGAATTCTGGTGTTTTATGTCTATATCCTCTCGGTGGACGGGGAAAAAACTCACTCCATTTTGCCCAGGCATGCATCTGTCTAGAAGAGAGAGGTTTAGTACATTTGGTATTGTAGAAGGGCTTAGTAATACGAGTTTGATGAGGTACATAAACGGGCAGCAGAAGCAGATAGAAACAGGTGACTTCATCCTGCCTGCATCATATTTCTAACTAGCCGAGTATCTACCACTATCAGGTACACAAGGTGTCATCTGCCTTAACTATCTGTCTTCTAGAATTCCCACCCAAAATTGTCGATGCAGGCAAGGGACAGTCTTCTGAGTCACGCAAGGCCTGGATTGAAGAGAAGGCCCTCATTCTGAAGCAGACCTACTGGTAAGATTTTTTTAGTTTTTGTATCTTGAAGCTCTTTTTTTCCCCCATCACTCACGGGTGTTTGTTATCTTCCTTTAGTGAGCTCCCTAATTATGATGCCATCATTCCTGTCATATTGGAAGAGGGCATTGATGAGCTTCCCAAACGCTGCAAGCTAACCCCAGGTATTGATAGCTACTAATTTTTTTTATCTTTGAAACTTGACAGTATTTGTACTGTTTAATACAAGTGCAAGTGAATGATTTTGTTTTGGTCCTTGTTCTGCTTCTTCTTCCTCTTTTCCCTTTTCTATGTGCCTGATCAGCCTTGTCCAAACAGCTTGGTCTTGCACCTCTTCTCCAGTCAGACCCTTTTTCTTCAGATCTTCTTTTACTTTATCCATCCAACTCAGCTTTGGCCTCCATTGCTTTCTTTTCCCCTGGACTTCCATTCCCTTCACTCTTTTGCCCCACTATTCATTGTCTCTCCTCATCACATGTCCATACCACTACAACCTACTTTCCTGTACTTTCTTAAATGTCTCTCCCATTTTTATTGTACCTGTACATCATTGCTGGTTTTACTACTGTCTTAAAAACCTCACCTTTAACCTTCATCCTAATTCTTTGATCACGCAATACTCCTGATACCTTCTTCCAATTGTTCCATCCCCACTGCACTTTATGGGTTATTGCTGTATCTCATTTTCCATCTTCGACTACTACTGATCCTAGATATTTTAACTTTATCCACACTTCTCAATAGCTCTCCATATAGGCTAACTTTTGAATCCTGATCATCATTAAACCTCAGATATTCTGTCTTCTTCCTATTCATCTTCAGTCTTCCTTCTTCCGAAGCCCTTCTCTGTTCTTCTAACTTCCTCTCCACTTCCTCTTTTCTGGTGCTACACAACACAGTGTCATCAGCACAAAGCTGATATCAAGGGGTATTGGTCTTTTATTTCACGACTCAACATATCCATAACGAGATCAAAAAGGTTTGGACTTCAAGAAGATCCCTGGTGTAGACCTCCTTTAACTGGGATCTTGTCTGTTAACCCAAAACTTCTTTTAACCCGAGTCCTCACTCTCTCAGACATATCCTGGACAAATGTCTCACATTTCTCTGGTCCTCCTTTCTCTCTCATGCACCTCCAGACCTCTTGACGTGGCCCCTTCTCCAAAGCAATAAACAATATATGCAGTCCTTTCTCTTATTTCTTGATGTTTCTCTATGAGCTGTCTGAATACAAAGACTGCTCCCGCCTATGGTGGTCTCTTCCCTAACTCTTCTGTCTATAACCCTTTTCCCAATATTCATTGCGTGTGACATCAGCTTTATCCCTCTATAGTTTCCACAATCCTGAATGTCACCGTTTACTTATAAAAGGGTGTTTTACCTTGGTAGAGTGTTCTATTCCTCTGCTTTCCCCTTTTGTGTTATTAATATGTAGCCTTAATGTGTAGAAGGCCTCAAATCTCACAGTTTATAAGGTATTGTACTTTATAACTTCTCTCCAACTTCCCCACTACATTTATAACCTCAGGCAATGAGGTGTAGTAAAAGACAAGCAGGAGTTAAGTTAGACTTTAATGTATTATTGATAACTAGCAAAATACCCGCGCTTCGCAGCAGAGAAGTAGTGCGTTAAAGAAGTTATGAAAAAGAAAAGGAAACATTTTAAAAATAATGTAACATGATTGTCAATATACAGTAATTGTTTTGTGACTGTTAATGAGTGTTGCCGTCATCAAGGGTTTGATCATCATTATTTCTTTCAATCGGGTTCGTATTTGGAGGTAAACCGATTTGGTCGTGAACCGAAGCAATTTCCCCCATAGTACTGATTGTATGTAAATACATTTAATCTGTTCCAGACCATATGAACTGCATGTAAATATAGATTTTTTTAGTTTTTAAGCACAAATATAATTATACCATAGAATACACAGCGTAATAGTAAACTAAATGTAAAAACATTGAATAACACTGAGAAAACCTTGAACAACAGAGAAAACAAACACTGCAATAATTCGCGCTATAGCGCTACCAACCACTGGCTAAAAGCACTTCTTTTAATGAGTTTTAAGCACAGGGGAAAAATGAACACTTGAAAAAATCTGTAAATTAATAAACCACCAATAAAAGTAACATTGCAACAATGCACGCTACGAACAGATCGCTGGAAAAAGAAGTGAAAACAAAATGAAGACCAGTGCATTCTTTAACTGCCTTCCTACCTTATGTGTCCAGCTGTCTCTCACGCTGCCTTTGTGTCTGCGTCCATCTCTTGTGCTGCCTGTGTGTGTGTGTGACTGTGTGTCGCGCTGTCTGTGTCGCGCTGTCTCGCGCTCCGTGTGTGTGTGTCGCGCTGTCTCGCGCTCCGTGTGTGTGTGTCGCGCTGTCTCGCGCTCCGTGTGTGTGTCGCGCTGTCTCGCGCTGCCTGTGTGTGTGTGTCGCGCTGCCTGTGTGTGGTGCGTCTGTCTCGCGCTCTCTTGCTCGCTGCACAGGAAATGCACAGGGAGAGACTGAACATGTACAAACCGAAAGGGAAACTGGCTTGTTCGTATACCGAGTGTGTGGTCGCGAATATTTAGCTCAATTCCGTGGGAGGCGTACTGATTTCTGCAGTAGCTGCACTTATGAATATGCTAAGCACAGTCCTTCACCCGCGAATATTTACCTTATATAGGCAGGCACACGTGAGAGGCGTGATGACGCGGACACAACTCCACCTCACACGGCGATCGAGCTGCAGGCTATAGCTGTATATATGGATGAAAGTATGTTCCAGTTATGACCGTTATGCATAGAATTTGAAAATGAAACCTGCCCAACTTTTGTAAGTAAGCTGTAAGGAATGAGCCTTCTACCTACACGGGAAGTTGGAGAATTAGTCAGTGAGTCAGTCAGTCAGTGAGTGAGGGCTTTGCCTTTTATTAGTATAGATATTCATAAAATAATAACACTAACAAATAGTCCTAAAAAAGGGGTTCTTAACCGTCAAACCATTGCTGTTCTTAACAGTGATGTAACACTAATATTGCATGGCTTTGTCTGAATTACAATTAAAGACATACAAAATATTTATCAACTTATATACAGAATTTCACACCACAACAATGGGTACACTCCCACTGTTCCTCCATTCCACTGACATTTTCTCCTTTTCAGATATTCTTCATTTGATCCTACAACACATCTGCTCCCTCTTCTCCTAAACCATTGTCGGGCAACCGGTGCGCCGTGGAATTTTCTTGGGGCGCCACAAAAACTTTTGTAAAATATTTAAAATTGCAAATGTTTTTGAACTTTTGGTTGATTAAAAAGATAATGTTTAAAAAATATTTTATGTTGGAAAAACAGATAACAGAACATTTACGGAAATGAAGTCTAAGAAACGCGAAAGACTTCAAATGATCGACAAGGAAATGCGTGTCTGTCTTTCGAAAATTAATCCTCGCATCAATCTCGTATGTGCTGAGAAACAATCTCAACGTTCACATTAATTAAGTTTAAGATTTATCCTTTGATTCCTGTATTAATAAAATGTCCTTCAAACTCGTAAAATTAACTGTTTTTATTGGCGATTGTCCATAAATTGTGTCGTCACGACTTTATTTATGGGCAGTCCCTCAGGTGCGCCGCAAAAGAAAATGTTTGGACTTAGTGCGCCGCAACTCGAAAAAGGTTGCCTTTCACTGTCCTAAACTCTTACACAATTCTGCTGGTATTTTATGCACTCCTGTTGCCTTTCCATGTTTGATTCTTTTCTGTGCCTCCTGTACTTCCTCCCTCCTTATTCTCAGTAGTTACCCTTCATATTGACTCCATCCCCAAATACTACCCTTAGATTTTCTTCATTCCAACCTCTTCCATCTGTTGATAATCTAAAATTGCTCACTTATGACCAAACCTTGCTCATCTTTCATGTGCTTTATCTGACTAAAATCCCCCCCAGCCTTGTTCCTAGTCTTTTCTGTTATGTTTTATATTCTTTCTTCCACATTTGTCTCCAGTTTTTCATTCACCTCCACCAATGCCGTCTGTGCCTCGTTTGTATATGGAACAAATAATCTGACCATTCTCCTGATGCAGACAGATTGTTTTATCTTGGTAGAGTAATATATATATTGCTCTACTTTCCCCTATTGTATTATTAATATGTAGCCTTAGAATGCCTAATCTCACAGACTTACCACTGTATATAACTTATCCCCACGTTCCCTTCTATATCTACAACCTCAGGCAATTAGATGTAGTAAAAAGACAAGCAGGAGTTAAGTTACACATAAAATAATGCATCACTGATAATATTCATAAATAATAACAAAATGCAAAGTACACTTGAATATTGACAACCATATAACCTGATAAAATGGTGATGTGTAATTCAGGTGGCACACAGACTTGTTAGTTACTCTAAATGTCTCTAGTTAAAGCATCGTTGGTGCTCAGCTTTCAGCCACATGTCTGTTCAATATGGCTGCTGAGCTGTGCTCTTCATTGTGTTGTCTTCATCATCACAGGTTAGCAAGAGAGATGCTTCTATCATCATATGTTGGTTAGAGAGAGAGAATGTGGTTGAGCAAGCAAAGTTATAGGTTTTCTGTCCAACTCCCTACAGCCAATAGGATATCATGGTACTTGAAGGCCTCTGAGACAAGCCTATTCCAAACAGCCATACCTCAGACCAGGGGTCCTCAATCCCAGTCCTGGAGAGCCGCAGTGGCTGCAGGTTTTTGTTCTGACCTGGCTGCTTAATTAGAAAGCAATTCTTGCCAATAAAGCACTAACAAGCTATGAAATTAAATTAACTCTGCTATGTCAGCTCATTCTCATATCCTAGATTTTCTTTCCCTTTCTATCATGCAAATGATTTGAAGGCTAAAATGGACGAGTGATTCTCAGTCCTTCACTTTTTTCTCTTCATTTTTCTTCCAAGTATTTCATTAAACCCAATAGTGCAGATAAACACACACAGGTGTAAATGTAAAGAAGCTAAATGGAGAAATGCTGCTCTCTCTTGTCATTTGCATGTCATTGATAATAAGGAGCAATTTAAATAGCTGTTTAAGACCAAATTAAGCAATAAGGGCTCAAAATCACTAAAGTGAAGCAGAAGTGTTACTTTAGCAAGAAGTGCTTTTTATTAAGCAACTGGGTTGGAGCAAAAACCTGCAGCCACTGCGGCTCTCCAGGACCGTGATTGAGGACCCCTGCCTCAGACCAATGGGGGAAATAGAACATCTTATCTCCTGCCCCCCAAGACCATATATTACGCTAACCTGGCTTTGTGTGTGGGATGGGAGAAAAGACTTTAGCAAAGAAATACTCATCAAACTGGTTTAAGACACATGCCCCAAACCCTGTCGTAAAATTACAAAGCAAAGTTGTAAACTTGGGCGTTAAACAAGAATGCCTCTCACCAAAGTAACACTGAATTACATTGGTTTGCCTAAATTATAAATAAAGACATACAAAACATTTATCAAGTTATATGCAGAATCTCACATCACAACACAGATGTAATCTTCACAGATATTGTTTTGTATGTTTTCCTCAGGGGTGCCCTTAAAGCCAATGTTGGCCCACCCTACACGTGGAATCGGTGAGGTGATGAAGAGGTTTGATGAGGCTGCTTTTACTTGTGAATATAAATATGATGGAGAAAGAGCTCAGGTATGTTGATGCACAGTCTCTATGGTGAACATGAAATTAAAGTCTGATCTTGTGTGTTGATGGACTCTCTAATAGTGTTGTGTCAATTCCAGTACTTTTCAAAGATCTGGCTAACTAATGACTAATTTTGTGTATTTTTCTAGAGATGACTATCTGTTAGATTAAAAAGAAGGTACAAATTAGTACAATAAAACCAGATTTGTAGGCTTTCTTCTTTGTCCTAAGTACGCATTTCCTGGCTCTTTATAAAGGAGTATGAGTGGGTACGTGAGTACACGCTACAGTGGATTGGCGTCTTTTGCAGGGATGTGTCCTGTCACTCCCAACAGCCTGATATTGGCTTTTGACATTGTGGAGCACTTGTTTCTACTTTACCCACATTTTAAGTTGAATTAAAATAGAAAGACATGCACTCAAATCAATGTATGCTTCACATTAGATGAAACGGACTTCAGTTTATGTCCATGGACTCCATTAACGGCAGTATGGTAGCACAGACTTAATTTAAATTATGGCAAGAGCTGGAACTGTCTGTCAAGAGGCGAGGCCCATGCACGAATTCTCAGAAATGAACAAGATTAGTAAAACATCGATACATTAAGGGGAAGTGAATTGAAAGTGGAAGTCAAGATGCACCATTTAGCACAGAGGACTTTAGGAATTCAAAATATCGAGTTGTGCAGTTGAAGTAGTAACCTTGACATCTTTTTAAATTGTATCTTGATGAGAAAACTTAGATATTAGCTGATCCATCCAGCAGCATATAGACAGAATAGAGCATATTATCTTACTGAGCAGTCCTAAAGTGTTGTTCTTATAGGCAGCACAATTACTTTTTAAATTGACATGCATCTATCCAGAGTAAGCAAGGTCGGGTGGGTGAACCCTGAATGGGAAACAAGGTGATTATGGGGTGCACACTTATTCCTTTCAGGCATGAGTTAACCTTACATGTGTAATTACTTTGCTCCAAGGCCAAAAGCTATTAAAAAAAAAACAAACAAAACAAAGACAACCATCAATTGAAATTTTTGTTTTATGCCTGAGAATGGTGAAACGTTACAAAACAAACGAGAACCAGTCAAAAGAACAATGATGAATGTTAAGAATCAGAAAAGCCACTTTGGTCCTCACAAACTTTTTTTTTTTCAGTTTTTAGATTTTTTTTTTTTTTTTAGTTCCTAAGCTTAGTTTAGGGTTTTTTTTTTTTTAGATTAACAGATTTTAATTAAATTTTAAAACTGTATTTTTGTGCCTATTTTTTAATTTTATTTTCTTGTCTGAGAGAGAATTTAAGTTTTTTCAGCTTTGTTTGTAAGTGCCTTAGACCACCATTTTTAGAATCTCTGTGGATGAGTAGTGGTTTGCTAACAGACTTTGCCCAGTTGTTAAGGAGGATCATCTCCAAAGATGCTCCACAATTCGTATCACAAAGAGTCTGTTATAAATTTTAATACAGCATCAGTAGCCCTTTGTCCAAGATTGTGGATCTGACCTGTGAACAAGTGCAGTTTCGTGATTTTAGTTCTGGCATTCTGATTTACAATTCATAGCTTTCTTATCTCCACTTGATTCTCGATATCAGTGTTTTGGCACCGGTAGGGCTGAGCCAAAGGTTAATAATATTGTCCATCACCAATTGGCTGGATACATGGCTATATAAATGAACCACATCAATTGGCTCCAAATATTTGCTGAAATTTATTCAGAGTACCAAACTTCAGTCACCTTTTTTTGTTTCTTCTTATGCGCCGCCTGGGTGAACACCAGGCTGGTGGTAAGGCTGGCCTCCTGGCATTGCAAGCAATCTCTGCTTCCGTTTGGGAGACTGGCATTATCTCAACTGACTGGAAAACAGGACTTGTCATCCCTATCTGGAAAGGGAAGGGTGATCGCCTGGATTGCAGCAACTACAGGGGGATAACACTGCTCTCGGTGCCGGGTAAAGTTCTCACTAGGGTCGTCCTCAATAGGATCTGTGATCACTTGCTCACCTACCAGCAACCGGAACAGTCTGGTTTTACACCTAAGTAATTTACCATCGACCGCATCCTGTCACTGAGGGTTCTCATAGTGCGCAAACACGAATATCGGCAGAGTTTCTTTGCAGCCTTTGTCGATTTTCGCAAGGCGTTCGACTCAGTTGATCGAGCTGCCCTGTGGGACATCCTGAAGGTTCGCAGGATCCCCTCGAGATTGCTGGATATCTTGGCCGGCCTATACACTGGTACTGTGAGTGCTGTGCAGAGTGGAGGCAGACCCTCTGCTTTTTTCCCCAGTTGATTCTGGGGGTCATCAGCGGTCTGTTCTGCTCCTACTCTGTTCAATGCTTGTATGGACTGGGTGTTAGGCAAGGTCGTGTGGTCCCATTGCTGTTCGGGAGCCCTTGAACCCAACACCGTCGATAATGTCACCGATGAGCTAGACAGTTGAGGCAATAAACAATCGAGCAAGGGGATGGCATAAATGTGCAAAGTGCTTTTATTAAAAGAGTCAACAAAAACAGTGTTCAATAAATAGTGCAGTGATTCAAAGTTCAAATAAATAATCCATAAAAGAAATGTGGAGGTTAAAAACAATCCTTTTAAAACGAGGTTAAAATGTTCCTTAGGAAGCAGTCTTTAAACAACAACGACAAGCCTGGTGCTGCTTTTCTGTTAGCGTCTCACCTGCTTCTCACGACTAGGCTTTGCAGCAGGCCAGACGCTCTCTGCAGCTGTCCTTTTCTCATACACAGGTCTGGAGACCTCCCGATCCTGGCTTTGATCTGGCACTCATCCCAGACCAGAGACTTGGACTCCTTGGTCTCCAGGATGCCCATACCAAGGACTTCACCTCCAAGCCTTGCGAGTCCCGCTGCCTTTCCGGCCTTCCGTGGCCAGTCGCCTTTCCCTGGTCACTGCCGCTACCTGCTCGCTCAGCGGGAGTGACTTCAAACTCCAACCCCTGGATGTAGGCCCAACACCCAGGCTTCCTCGCAGCTGCCCGCGAGCGCTCGTTCCATGTGTCTCTGTCTCTCTCTTGCACCGCCTTGCTTCTTCGCTCCCTATAACCTCCGTCCTCTTTTCCTTTCTCTCATTCTTTTTTTCTTTTTCCCTCCGAACCGACTCGCTCTTCTTTTATACAGCGAGGGGCCATAGCAGCTGCAGCACATTAGCGACAGAAACAATCACGGATGTGGGCAGTTCCTCACCTATGCACTCGGTGAGAAACGCCCACAGCGCAGATCGCCCCGTGGCTTGCTATGGCCACCACGCCCCCTCATGAAGCCGCCTCGAGTGCGGTGATTTCCCGAGGGTAGGACTGGACCGCCTGTCTGCCTGTGGGGTTGCCAACCGGGATCCCAAGTTGTTTCGTCGTGTAGTGGGTGTGGCAATGCACTGTACCAGCGCATGCTCCCCAACTTCACTTGACTTGACTTATGTGCCTCTCAAGAGCACTCTCAGGCACTATTATTTGCAGCCGGAGGTTCGTCAGATTGTTATAGTTAGGTAGTTTAGTAGGAGTGTGCTGTAACTGAGGGAAGTCAATCTGATCAGTGTGTCATGTACAAAATTTGAGTGGGAAGAGTGCAGGTATATTTGTAGCACTGCGCCCCTGTGGTGCTCACACACTCAGAGTGCTTGAAGTGGACCACCCATCCCTTCGATATCATATTCTAATATACAACTTTTAGTTTCCTGTCGGTGGACATTTATTCAGATCTACTTTATGATGAAGCAGATCTAATTTTAGAGTTTTGTGCTCATACGTCATTGTGATTTTTAGTAATTTGAAATCAATGCAATGAAAGGCCTCTGAATCATTGTAATAACATTACTGAATACTGGCACTATGAGTGCTGAATGACCTGAAATGCCCGTACACACTGGCAATGATATGGCACATCCTCTGTGTTTAGAAATGACAATGTGAACTTTTAAGAAATTGCACAGCCCTAAGCCCCAGCTCCATAATAAAGTAGTGCTCTAGTAGTGCGATACTGGATTAGTCCTCTGGGTTTGGTAGAAAATTGCAGCCTCTGGAGAAACCGCCTTTAGTTTGTTTGTCAAAAGACATTCACATCTCCTGGATTTTTACAAATGACATCGTAGCGGTTGCTCTCTCTTTCTGTTTTTGTCAGTAGACCATTTGATGGGGGCAGCTATAGATAAAAAGGCAGCTGATTAACAGTCATCCTGTGGTCTAGCTTAGCCCCTACATGTTTTTACAAATGGCATAACAATTAGGACAAAAGAAAGAAACTAGTGAAAAACATTGACAAAGGAAATAAAATAGACTAAAGAAGGAAAGAAAACTAATCAACTTAAAAAAGTCCCCTATTAACAAAACCCAAAGTGAAAAGAATGAAAGACTGGACAACACTTGAAACTATGAAATCTCTCTATTATATAAAAAAAAAATCCTGGAACGAGATGAGACTTTTTCTGAAAGTTAATTCCAAGTCCCTCGAGATGAGACTTTGTGTCAAGAGATTTAACCAGGCCTGGGGCCGTAAATAAAAGACAAAGTAGATGACAAAGTAGAATGTCGTAAAGAGGTTCAAAAACACGACGCGATACACATGGTTAGAGATAATCAAAGTACTAAAATTCACAAGTGTTAAAAAACTGATAGTAAAGATTGCATTAGTGTAAACAAACGGAAATTATTCCTCGGTGAAATAACGGAACAGCTAAAAGAGATCGAATATATTGTTCGGATTTAAACTTTAAGTCAGAGACTTGTAGATCATCTAATTTGTGTTGCCATTAGGGAAAAGTAGTGTTTCTTCCCAATGAAGATGCGCGTCCACGAGAAATAAAAGATTTGTTGTTTGGTGAAAGTGAAATCCACATACGTGACCGGCAGAGATACGAAGTAGCTGGAGCGTAGTGCAGGCCAGAGGTTTGGCCAGCGGAGCCCCCGATTTTTAAATATTAAAGCTAAACCCTAAACATCAGCTGTATCGTGAACCTTTTAAACAAGCCAAAGTCTAAAAAGTGAAACTGAACAAAATAAATATCTATAGAGTAGCCAACCAACAAACTGAGAGAAAGGTAACCAAAGGCCACTCCACAGCTAACAGACAAAGTCTTGAATGGTCTTCCTGTTACCCTCAAGTGACTGCAGCTCCATACCCTGCACTCTCTGGGAGCCACGGATCAATTGGAAGTGAAGGGACTTCAAAGCATGCCACTAGGTAGTTTCCAAAGTAAACCGCCTCACCAGCATGTCCAGTTTTAAGGCAAAATCATTAAATCCTTTAAGAATAAAAAAAAACATTGAAAAGGAAGCCATCTTTTAGGGTGTCTCATTGTTTAACAACCAGTCGATCTACTGCATTCACATCATGTCTTTACAGCGCTAAAAGTGCTCTTTTGAAGACGTGATTTGAGCTTGGTTGGATGCCATAGTGAATATTATGCTGCTAGTTCCCGAGGCACTTTATATTAAATAAAAATTTGATTCAAATGAATGTCCTTTACCACTTCTTTTTAAACAGTGGAAATAATCCTTGCATTTATTTAGGGATTCTACAGAGACCTCACCACATTAGACCCCAGACAAATTAGAAAATAATTAAGAGTAAGTGTTAAAGTAGAGGGTGAGAAGAACAAGACAAAAAAAAAAAGGAAATCAATTAAAGTCAGGTCCTAACAACAAGCACACATTTGGGAAGCAGGAGGAGACCACGAACAAGAGAACATCCACAGAGTGCACATGTCAGTGGAGCTGAAAATCAAATCCGAATCCTTGGATCTCAGAGGATCATATCATAGATCCATCTTAATTTGACCGGATTTTAATGGTATACCTGAATGTGTGTTGAAGAAAAGTTGAATGTACACATTAATCTTATTTGAACAGTTCTTCAGTTAGTCTCTTTGTGCTGCTCACTGGTCTTATTCTTTCCTTTCAGATTCATATTTTGGAGAATGGAGAGATTCATATTTATAGTCGCAACCAAGAAAACAACACCAGCAAATATCCTGACATCATCTCTAGGATACCCAAGGTCATTGCTCTCTCTTTGCCTTTACATTTTCTGCTTGTCTGGTATTTTTATCCTCCTCTTCATCAAAAAAAAAAAAAAAAATACATTTATGTTTACAGGTGAAAAAGGCAGATGTGGTGTCTTGCATTATTGACGCTGAGGCAGTGGCTTGGGATCAGGAAAAGAAACAAATCCAGCCATTCCAAGTACTAACCACTCGTAAGAGAAAGGTATAAGAACACGCGCCAAACTTCTCGACTTGCTTATAACCAAAGTAATGCTAGAAAGATGGCTGATAAGCCAAATGATCATATATTGTACAGTACAAATGTCCCATATTTTGAAGTGAATATCTGATGGAAAAGTCACGTGCATGTTTATGTTGGTGATCTCTGTGTTCTGAACATTTATTTGCAGATATATTAACTCGGCTAGTGTTTGTCACAATGGCTGCTATCAATTGTGCAAATGTTAATGTACACTTTAACACTACATTTACAACAGGGATTATTTTATCAAGTAAAAATGGGAGTTTTACCTTTGTCAGCATTGTGTCTTCATGCTTAGTTTGTGATCAGCTGTGAAGCAAACTGAAAAAAAAAATCATATAATTTACTGTCCTATTCAGTGTATACAGTGGGTATAGAAAAGAATCCCCCTTCCCTTCGAAGTATTCCCATTTTTTTGCTTTACAGCCTTACATGAAAACACACAAAACATATTTTTCCAGCTTTGCAACCTCTAATATTCAAGTCAAAGATATCACAGCTACAGTTCAGAAAAATTATAAAAAATTAAAAACAAGACCTACTGAGATTAATAAAAGATCACCCCCCAATGTCAGTGTCATTTTGTTGACCCGCCTTTTGCTTTAATGGCAGCCTTGAGTCTGTGGTGATTCTTCTCTATCAGTTTTGCCCCCCACTCTTCTTTACAGTTTAACTGTTCAAGTTCGGCCACATTGGATGGTGAGCGTTGGTGGTCTGCATCTTCAGATCTTTCCACAGATTTTCAGTGTGATTTAGGTCTGGGCTCTGACTGGCCACACCAGGACATTCACTTTTTTCTCCTTCAGCCACTGTGTGGTCAATTTTGATGTGTGCTTCGGGTCGTTGTCGTATTGAAAGGTGAACATTCTGCCCATCTTCATCTTTCTGGCAGAGGGTGGCAGCTTTACCTCAACAATTTAACGGCATTTTGCCCCATCCATTTTTTCCTTCTACCCTAACGAGAGCCCAAGGCCCCCCACAACAGGATGCTGCCCCCTCCATGCTTTACTGTAGGTATGGTGTGTTGTGGATGGTGCGCTGCATTGGTGGGCCGTTTGGTATTGAGGCCAAATAGTTTGATTTTGGTCTCATCTGACCAGAAGACCTTTTTCCACTTGACATCAGAATCTTCAAGGTGCATTCTGGGAAAGCTCAAATGAGCCTTATAGTGGCCTTTCTTGAGAAGTGTGACCCTCCTGAACAAGTCACAATTGTGGAGCACTTGTGAAATTGTTGTCACATGCACACCATTAATGACCGCTCTGTGCCATCAAATCCTGTTACTCCTTCAAAGTGGCCATTGGCCTCTCAGTAGCCTCTCTTACCAGTTTACTTCTTGCTCTTCCATCCAGTTTGGAGGGTCCTAGTAGTACCAGACACTTCTTTATGATGGACTTTACTGAGCTCCTTGGGATTGATAAAGCCTTTGAGATGCTTTTGTCTCCATCTCCTGCCTTATGTCTGTCTACAACTTTATTCCGGAGATCTTCTGAAAGTGACCTGCCACCCATAGTCAGGTGTTTGCTGTCAGTCACACTACCAAGGAAGGGAATGAATGGACCAGGAACAGCTTCAACTAATCACACTCATTACAACTGAGCACTGGTGGAAGGAAACCAGTAACCGCAGTGGAAATGGTGGGCACTGACATCTGATTGAGTTTAGGGTGGGGGGGTCCTTTATTCATCTCAGGATTTCTTCTTTTCGATTTTTTATAATTCTTCTGAACTGTAGCTGTGACGTCTTTCACTTGGATGTTAGAGACTGCATTGAGTAAGTAAAGCTGGAAAAAATATTAGTTTGTGTGTTTACATTTATGGCTGTAAGGCAAAACAAATGGGAAGGGGGGATTGTTTTCTATACCCACTGCAAATGTAAGAGACTGATTACCGGCATCCTCCTACACCTCTGCTCATCCTGTCTTAGAAAATATATATATACACCACTGATGAAGTGTTATAAAATTAGCAAAGCTGTGTCAATATGTACTGTGAGAAGTTGTTCATGTTTAATACTGACCACACTCTTAGACTTCAAGTCTCAAGTTGCTCATTCATATTGATTGTCTGTTTTTAGGATGTTGACGCATCTGAGATCAAAGTTCAAGTGTGTGTTTATGCTTTCGATCTTCTGTATCTCAATGGAGAGGTAAGCACTCAATGTCACGCTCCTCACAGCAGGTGCCAGTGTAACTCTTCTGATTATAAGAACAATCCAAAATGAATTAGTCGGCTATTTTTTGTACCAATGTATTTTTTTTTTTTTTTGTTTTTTTCTTTTCACAGTCTTTGGTTCGCCAGCCTCTGTCCAAAAGACGTCAACTGCTTAAAGAAAGCTTCATTGAGAAGGAGGGAGAGTTTGTGTTTGCCTGCTCCATTGACTCTGACAACACTGATGTCATCGCTGAATTCCTGGAGCAGTCTATCAAAGGTGGGCTGAAAAGAGAGCTTTGTGTTAAACACTCAGTATTACTCTGATACATGTATGACTGCAAACTATTTAAAAAAAAAAAAAAAAACAAGTTCTTCTGCAGGGAATGTACTTTTTGGTCAACTTTCCACTTTCACACTTTGTAAAGTGACAGTTGTCAATAATTGAGTACAAATAAACTAGAAGCGTAAAAGGTATCTCAGCCTCACAACTTATGGATCCCAGTTTCAAATCTAGGCCCTGAAGCTCTTTAGTAAGTGTTCAGACCTTTCACTTTTTACACGCTTTATGTTTCCGCTTTATGCTAAAATCATTTAAATTATTTTTTTTCCTTCATCAAATGACACTCAAAATGCCAGAATGACAAAGCGAAAAGAGCATTTTAGAAATACTTGCAAATCTGCTAAAAGTGAAAAACTGAAATATAGATAGATACTTTATTAATCGCAAAATTAAAAACCAAAATTCAGACCTTTTGACAATTACAGTTTGGCTCCGGTTTATCCCATTCTATTGATCATCATTGAGATGTTCCTACACCTCTTTTGGAGTCTGGCTATGGAAGGTTTAGTTGACTGGACATGACTAGGAAAGGCCCACAGCTAAGCAAAAAACAAGGCATGCGGTTGAAGGAATTGCCTGCAGAGCTTAGAGATGGGATTGTGTTGAGGCACAGATCTGGAGAAGGCTACAAAAACAATCTGCAGCACTGGAGGCTCCTAAGAAGCACAGTGACCGCCATAATTCTTAAATGGAAGATGTATAGAGCAACCACAGCTTTTATTAGACTTGTCTGCCTGGTTAGCCTGAGTAATCTGGGAAGAAGAGCTTTGGTAAGAGAAGTGACCAAGAACCTGATGGTCACTGTGGCTGAGCTCCAGAGAACCTGTGTGGAGACGGAAGAAACTTCCAACAAAACATGTGCCTGATGGCAGATTGGCCAGACGACACATGAAGGACCGCTTGGAGATTGCATAAAGGCTCCTAAAGGACTCTCACACTATGAGAAACTCTGGTCTGATGAATCCAAGATTGAACTGTTTGACTTTAATTCTAATCTTCACATCTGGACCCAGGCGCCGCTCATTACCTGTGCAATACCATTCCATAAGTAAAGCCTAGTGGTGTCAGCATCAAGGGACTAGGAGACTTGACAGGGTTGAGGGAAAGACACACTGAGCAAAGTACAGAGCTATACTTAATGTGCTCTGGACCAAAGGTTCACCTTCAAGCAGGACAATGACACAAAACACAAAGCAAAGACAACATAGGAGGGGCTTAAGATAACTCTGTAAATGTTATTGAGTGGCTCAGCCAGAGCCCTGACTTGAACCTTATCAAACATTTCATGAAATACTTGACAAGAGCTGTCCACCGACAGTCTCCATCCAACAAGAGAGAGCTTCAGGGGATCTACAGAGAAGAATGACAGAAACCCCCAACCCCGGGTTTACAAAGCTTGTCACTTCATACCCAAGAAAACCTCAGGCTGTCGTCGTCTTCTTCTTTCTGCTGCTCCTGTTAGGGGTTGCCACAGTGGATCATCTTTTTCCATATCTTTCTGCCCTCGTCATCTTGCTCCATCACACCCATCATCTGCATGTCCTCTCTCGCCACATCCATAAACCTCTTAGGCCATCCTTGTTTCCTCTTACCTGGCAGCTCTATTCTTAGCATCCTTCTCCCAATATATAGCCCTCATCTCTCCTCTGCACATATCCAAACCAGCACAATCTCATCTCTCTGACTTTGTCTACCAACCTGAGCTGACCCTCTAATGTCCTCATTTCTAATCCTATCCATCCTCGTCACACCCAATGCAAATCTTAGCATCTTCAACTATGTCACCTCCAGCTCTGTCTCCTGTGCCACCATCTCCAGCCCATATAACATAGCTGGTCTCACTGCCGTTCTGTAGACCTTCCCTTTCACCCTTCCTGATATCCGTCTGTCACAAATCACTCCTGTCACTCTTCTCCACCCACTCCACCCTGCCTGCACTGTCTTCCTTAATTCTCTTCCTAAATCCCCATTACTCTGTGCTGTTGTTCCCAAGTATTTAAACTATTCCACCTTCGCCAACTCAACTCCCTGTATCCTCACCATTCCACTGACCTCCCTCTCATTCACACATGTCATGGTGGTCCTACTGACCATAATTTCCTTTCCTCTCATATCTCCACCTCTCCAGGGTCTCCTCAACCTGCTCCCTACTATCGCTATAGATCATAATGTCCTCAGCAAACATCATAGTCCACGGGGATTCCTGTCTAATCTCATCTGTCAACTTGTCCATCACCATTGCAAATAAGAAAGGGCTCAGAGCCGATCCCTGATGTAATCCCACATCCGTCACTCCTACCGCAGACCTCACCACAGTCAGACTTCCCTCGTACATACAGTATCCTGTACCACTCTTGCATACTTCTCTGCCACTCCCGACTTCCTCATACAATACCACGGCTCCTCTTTCCTCACCCTGTCATGTGCTTTCTCCAGGTCCACAAAGACGCAATGCAACTCCTTCTGGCCTTCTCTCTACTTCCCCAATCAGCACCCTCAGAGCAAACATCACATCTGTGGTGCTCTTTCTTGGCATGAAATCACACTGCTGCTCACTAATCATCACCTCACTTCTTAACCAAGCTTCCACTACTCTTTCCCATAACTTCATGCTGTGGCTCATCAATTGTATTCCCCTGTAGTTGCTACAGTCCTGCACATCCCCCTTATTCTTAAATATCGGCCCACCAGTCCGCTTCTTCTCCACTCCTCAGGCATCCTCTCACTTTTCAAGATTCTGTTAACCAATCTGGTTAAAAACTCCACTGACATCTCTCCTAAACACCTCCATGCTTCCATAGGTATGACATCTGGACCAATGACCTTTCCATTTTTCATCCTCTTCATAGCTGTCCTTACTTCCTCCTTGCTAATCCATTGCACTTCCTGATTTACTATCTCCATATCATCCAACCTTCTCTCTCCTTCTCTTTATTCATCTGCCAAAGGTGCTTCGACAAAGTGCTGAGTAAAGAGTCTGAATCCTTTGTGTCAATAGGATATTTCAGTTCTTTATTTTTCATAAATTTGCAAAAATGCCTAAATTTCTGTTTTCACTTTGACACTCTGGAGTATTGAACGTTGTTTGATAAGGAAAGAAAAAAATGAATTTGAAAGATTTTAGCCCAAGTAAAAAGTGGAGGAGTCTGAATATTTTCTGAGGAGTCTGTAAATGAGTGTTCTTCCTTATTCTCCTCTCCTTACCCACTTTGCAAAGTCACACCATAAAAAGAAATTCTGTTTTTATTAATCAGGCCATTGACTGGCAGCCAATTTGAAGTTTATTTCTATCTTGCTAATGTTCTGTCTGTCACAACCTTGCATTTTACATTCAAGCATGAACAAATGAGTGAAATGTTAATATACAGATTTTCTAACCTACTCCTTGCATTCTTCACATGCTTACATAAGCCCCAAAGCGAGACACTCTATTCAAAGTGATGTGGTGGTCTGTGTGATCTCCGAGTGTCATTGTTCAGTTGGTCAGTCTCTGAATCAGGTCATCAAAACAGAGTTGGCCCACAGTTGAAGACATTTACCTGTTCGGGTGTCAAAGCTAATCCTCCAGCATCATTGGGGACCCCAGGCACCCACCCGGTACATCATTTCTTTAAGCTGCTCCCTTCTGAGAAATGATATAGGACTATCCATGCATGCACAACAAGATGGCTTCCTACCCAGAGGTGTTAAACTACTGAATACTTTATCACGCTAATTAACCTCTCTTATGTGCAATGTTGTAATGTGCGCTGTATTTTTAAGTTGAATAAATTCTAGTATGTTAGACACTGATTACACTTAGCTTTTCTTTTTTCTCCTCCTTTTAGCATTTAGTTATAATACATGTTGTTTAAGGAAAGTTTAGTGTATGCCATTGTAGTCTAATTGACTGCTGTCCTCAGTGACACAATGACAATTAAAAGTCATCCTATCGTGTCTTGTCTTGTCTTTCCTGCTACAAACCTGAAGAAATTGCCATTTGATGCTTTGAATTTTGTTGTGTTTTCACTTTATCCAAACTGCTTTAACTTTTTCTGGTGTGCATACGCTTTGGGATCGCCTTGTTTTAGTATCTCCTGCTGTATTTTTCAGATTCCTGTGAAGGGCTAATGGTGAAAACCCTGGAAAAAGATGCCACCTATGAAATTGCCAAAAGATCACACAACTGGCTGAAGGTGTTTTATTTTACATCTGATTTATAATTTTATATGCAAGAGCAAAGGTTCTCATTTTATTTGTTTATAATAATACGAAGGATGTTCAAAAGGTTTCCTCACATTTTTTTAACTCTGTTTATTAAGATTTTCAAAAACAAATGACATCACTTTTCTACATAGTTACCTTCCTTTGCAATGCATTTTCCCCAGCTTTCACATCAGGGTTCTTTCTTCATTCCTCGTGGTCATGGCAGCAGCTGGACGTCCAGAACGCTCTGTATCCATCACACTAATATACGGCCATTTTCAAACGTTTCAATGCACTCATAGAAAAGAGATGAATTTGTGTTCCCGGCACACCTTCTGCCCACAAAAAGTGTATGACAGAATGCTGTTCCTCTTTGGTGCAATTTATACGTTTGGCAGCCATCTTCACCAGGGTGACAACTCTTATACTGTACTAAACTGCAAGGGCAGCCGGCTTGCCAGACAGAACTAGTCACATGACACTCTCAGACACGACCAATCACAACTTCTTCTTCCAACGAAAATGTGAAAGTGCAGAAAATTTGTGAACGTCCCTCGTACATTATATTTATGTAGAGGTTGCAGAACTGTACACTGGTCTGCGAAAAATATTTTTTGTTTGCTACTGGGAACTTCACACCAGATTAAGTTTTTTACACTGATTTCATATATGAACTTGGAATTAAGCCAGCACGTCAGATTTTTGAGATGCGCAACATTCATGTTTTAACACTTTTGAATATCAATATAATATACCAGCACAATATCTGGAGTTTGAACTCTGTCCCACCAAAATTGTTTTGATGTGTTTATTCTGAAAACAAACCAGAAGATGATACCAGAGGCACGTTAAAACATGTTTATGTCAATTTACCTCAATGTAAAAGCGGGGTCCGCATGCTCAAAAATGTTTGAGGCACGTGCTTTTGTGCTTGGTTCTTGCAAAGAGAGACAGATGTGCAGTACAACAGTAGTCACCCGTCATGCTCGGAGTGAATTTTCCCTGATTTCGGTTTTCCATCACCTTTATATCTTGATGAGATCTTTCCCCATGCTTATTGCTGACGTCGCCCAGATTTGGTGGAAAAAACTTGAAATGAGAAATGCATTTTCAGTGACATTCGGAGAGTGTTTAGGAAGAGCGTGTCGACCTCATCGAGAGGTTTGCTTACCTTGGCAGTGACAGTCATATCTCTGGTGACTCTTCCTATGAAGTCAGTAGACGGATTGGGAGAGCTTGGGGGGGTCATGAGGTCACTGCAAAGGGGTGTGTGGCACAAAAGGACGAAGGTCCAAGTCTTTAGAGTCCTGGTGCCTCTTGTTTGTGAGACATGAACGCTATCCAGTGACCTGAGACGAACACTGGACTCCTTCATGTGTGTCTCTCCGGAAAATCCTTGGGTACCGTTGGATTGACTTTGTGTTGCTCATGGAGTCCCGAATGAGGCACATTACCTGCATTGTGAGGGTGCGTCAGTTACAGCACTATTGTCATGTAGCGTGATTACCCGAGGGTGATCCATCTCTATAGATTCTCATTGTTGGGGACCCGAGTGGCTGGAGCAGGCCAAGGGGTCGCCCACATAACACCTCGCTGTGGCAGATAGAAGGTCATTTCGGGAGGTTTAGACTGGACCGCTTGTCTGCCTGGGGGGTTGCAAACCAGGATCCCGAGTTGTTTCGTCATGTAGTGGGTGCTGCAACGTACTGTACTGGTGCATGCTCCTTGACTTGACATTCGGGCTCCCATAAGCCAAAATGCTTTCAGCAGGTTCTCAGAAGCTCAGAATCTTTCTCTGCTCTGTGACTGCCAAGAAAATTCTGGACAACCTGCATAAATGCGTCCCATGCTGCTTATTCAGTTGGCTTCAGTTGCCTTTTGAACTCCTCATCAAGCATCAGTTCACAGATTTCAGGACAACACCTTCCTTAATTATGGCTTCATTTTTCTCGAGACCAATATTGTATGCTGAAATATAAGACTTGGTAATCAGTAACAAATATTTTTTTCCACTAATTAAAAATTAATAATTTTTAAATAAGATTAATAATGACACGGTAAACAGCTCACAGCTGTTAGTAGTCCAGTCACCCTAGTTGTCCAAGACCTGGAACATCATAACTAAAATATGGGACGTGCTAGATGACAATGGTTTTCAAATTTGGAGTCAGCAAGTGAAATTTGTTAAACTACTGGTGAAAAGTTCCCAGTAGCAAAATGTAATTTACAAATTAAAACTTAATTTAAATGACTTGACTTTAGTTGCAACTTTAAACCACATTTAATTAAAATTACAATATCTGTTGGCCATAAAATTATTGTAGTCCGCTAGTCTGAAGCCATCACAATCTACCTAGAAATGTCGGTGGCTGTTAAAATTCTTAATTGTAATGATTTTCGGTAAAGGTTCTGTGAAGATCCCCATGTAGTTATTAGTGTAAGCTCTTTGTCATGCAGAATTGGGAATTAGATGTGGGTGACTGTTGCAGAGCAGCCGAGTTTCACTATTCTGACATTGTGACTCTGAATGTTTTTCTTTGGCAGCTGCAGTTAAGAGCTCTGCGTAATAAAATAGACAGATGTTATTGTTTTACTGTTGCGCCTGCAAATTCAATGTGGACGCTTCTGTTATAATTAGGTTTACTCACACAGCTTTGTCTGTAAAGAAGGCTACACTTTGGTAGTGACTTTGAAATCTAGTTTTAAGATTTTCATATTTAAGTTACTCCTTCAGAAATATTTTTAAACAACAAGGAGATGAACAAATGTCTCATTTTTTACCCAAGATGCCAATTACACTTTTTAAAATGTGTGATTATTGTGATTAGGAGTCACAAACATAGTGGAAAGGGGTTTAGGCCTACACTAGCAGACCAGGACCTTCACCAGCCTGCCAAAAAAGTTTCACCCCCGATACTACTGCCTGCTGGCTTTGTCTTATACGGGCCTACAGTGTGGAAACTGGCATAAAGGTTCAAAATACACTTCTGTGTCCCAAAATATCAAAAATGTCAGTCAATATGTAGAAACTGAAAACTATGGCCTTATGAGACAAATAGAAATTCAGAATAATTTTTACTTAAATAGAAAATATAGCAAAAGTGCTAAAATGGAATAAAAAAGAGCTGCCTGAAAGATGGTCCAAAGTAACCAAACCCCAAAGCCTAATCAAATATACAGCAGTAAAACAGATGAATGCCACAATATCCAAATAAAAGTAATTATTCTTACACTAAGACTCCGCCAAACCTTAGTGATCCACTGCTGACTCTTCTGGGCTACTTATAAAACCAGAGGGAGGAGCCAGCAACAGTGATGTCAGGGTAGCCCCACCTCCTGCAGCTCCACCCACAAAGCACATGGAATGGCCACACTATCTTTAGCAAGTAATACATAAAACTAACTGAAATGACATAATATGAAAAATAATTCAAATTTTACAAAAATAATTAAACAGATAATCCACTCCATGAACATGCAGGTTGTGTGTAAATTGCATGTGTGTGTGTGTGCGCGCGCGCGTGTGTCTTTTTCACCCTGTGATTGACTGTCCTGCTGTCTGGTGATTGTTCCTGCCTTCTTCCTAATGCTTACTGGAACAGGCCCCACCTTCCCTATGACCCTGGTCAGGATAAAGTGGATGTCGAAAATGGACGGATGGCTACACATTAATCCTAACTGTTACACAATAGTAATTAATTTTAACTGTTGGATTAAAAGGCAATTACAGCAGCTTTCCTTCTGTGTTCTGTGGATGCTTGCATGTATTGCAAGCTGAATTTATATTTAAATATATAAGTAGACAGGGATATTATACAGTGTGATCCAGTCCTTCATCATTTTGAATTTCATGGACTGTGTAACAAAAGAATAGACGAGGGATATAACAAAGTGGGTACCAGGACCGTGTCAAGAGGTTGGGTGGAGCCTGGGGTATGTAACTTATGGGGGGCCCAGCTATTAATTTTAAGTCAAGACAACCTACTGAACCTCCAGTAGACAAGCTGGAAGTGACATCGGTGGGCTGTAGGCAAAAGAGAAGTTGGTAACGACTGCTTTTCCAAAGATGCTGGTCTGTGTATTCTTAGCTTGTAAATGTGGCCAAGATGTCCCCAGTTTGCACATGTGCAACAACTGGTTATGTGGCCTGTCAAACTAAAACTCCTGCAGGTTACCAGACAGACAAGCAACATTATTAAGGCTGATGTGGATGACCTAATAAAACGTATGTCGAAGAGTAGAGAGAAGTCCTCTCGGTTTATGGCAGTGATCTTTTACATGTAGGGAAGGAAAGTCACGTTAAAGACCCAGACAGACGAATTCTTGTCTTCACGCTGCTCTTTGACTTGTAACACAGACTACTCCAGGTATTAAAGTATTTGGAGTATCAAGAGTGACGTTGTGTATATGGTGTATGTGTGTAATCAAAACCTTTATCAATTATTTGTAGTTCTCAAAGCTCTATTTTAATAATGAAAATGTTATAATGGATAACATTTTATTTCAGTGAGCTTTTTTATTCTTGTTCCTGTGGCCTGAGGGCACTCATCCATGATCCCTGACTCTCTTACATCAACTGTGAAGTTTTGCACCTGATATGCACATAACAGTGAAGATCCAAAAAAAGACATAGCAGAGCTTTTAATGATTTCTCTGATTTATTTGTGTAATTTATTGAATGTCGTGTTTATTTGAACATCAATATCCATGTGAATCTGTTGTCTCTTTCTTTGTTTCTTCTGTTGTATAATTATTGTTTTTTAATTATCCTCAGCTGAAAAAAGACTATTTAGAAGGAGTCGGAGACACTTTGGATTTGGTCGTGATTGGAGCATTTTTGGGAAAGGGCAAAAGGACTGGGACCTACGGGGGCTTCCTTTTGGCTTGTTATGATGAAGAGAATGAAGAGTATCAGTCCATTTGTAAGGTGAGTTCTCTCAACACAGACTGAAAACAAACTTCCAGTAATATGCGAATTGTATATGCAAAATAAATGTTACATGTAAATCATGCAAACAAGAAACACATTTTTTTAATATATAAATTTTATTGAATTTATTTAAAGCAAGTAACATTCTATACAAGCAAGTCCGTCTTGACAAAATTAAGTTCAAATTGACCCTGAGTCTACTCTTTACCAAACTAGGCCTTCACGTTGGAGGGCCGTTAACTGTAACAGTTTGCCTCTGATGAACTCGTAGTTGAGGATCAGATGATGGAATCTAATGTGATAGATATGAACATCACTATATAATAGATAGATCTTTATGAATTAAATATCAGTAAATTAAAACGAGGTACAATATTTAACATATACAGTATAACAAGTATATTCACAAACTGTTTTATCAAAAGAGAATCCTGTCCATGTAAGTCAGTATATGACATTCTATTATTCATATCCATTTTAACCTACACCTGTGCCCTGTCCATTCTTCTACTCTGCAGTTCAAAACCCCATAAATTACATCAAACAGGCACATGACTATCCCAAGTCACATCCATCCATCCAGTTATCCAACCCGCTATATCCTAACTACAGGGTCTGCTGGAGCCAATCCCAGCCAACACAGGGCACAATGCAGGAAACAAACCCCGGGCAGGGTGCCAGCCCACCGCAGGGCACACACACACACACACACCAAGCCCACATTAGAGACAATTTAGGACCGCCAATGCACCTAACCTGCATGTCTTTGGACTGTGGGAGGAAACCCACGCAGACACGGGGAGAACATGCAAACTCCACGTAGGGAGAACCCGGGAAATGAACCTGAGTCACCTAACTGCGAGGCAGCAGTGCCACCATGCCGCCTCCCAAATCACAACTTTGACAAAATTATTATAATGCTACACCACACTTTTTAGCCTGAATATTTTTACATCATTCAAAAAGACGAATGGATGGATGGACAGATAGATGGGCAGACTTTTAATCCCATGATGTACATTTTTTTTTTTTTTTTGTCCCGTGGGGTAAATTTGGACTTTTAACGAAGTTTTGTAAATATTATAACAAACAAATACACACACAAATTATTATTAATAAAAAAAAGAAGAAAACTTCTTTCTTGGATACTGATAAGGGAGCCGACCAGAGAGACACTTTAAAGCCGTATTTGTATGAAGGAGTCTTGACACACCTGCTGAAGTCCTTAATGTTAGTGTGTTATGGCCGAAATTTAACATCTTATTACAGAAAGAAACTTCCTCTAACAGGACAATTCAGTAATCAGGCAGTACAAAAAGCTGTTCATTGTATCTTTCAATTGCTTCTTGGCAAAATGCCTTGAAAGGGAGCTTTCATCAAAAGCAGTCCATTACAGCCTGGTCAGAGAAAACAAAGAATAGAGGTTCAGTTTATAAACTGTTGAATTTACATCCAGTGTCAATCAATACACACATTTTGCTCTGGTTGGTACATTGGTTTACACCCAGATGATTTATATAAAATAATAATAGTCCATTATATTCTGGTTCTTCTTATACCTTTGACCTGTGCCACCACTCTTGAAATTTCTGTGCATATAACAACTGACCATTATCGTTTATATGGCATCTGCTCATTTCTTAGTGATCCTTCAGTGCATTTTGTATATTCCATCAATCTTTCCTCTGGTACAATCCTTATTTACTTGACCATCTCAGTATTTTTCCTAAACCAATTTTTATATTTCAGTGTACATTTTGTTGTTTACTTGACCTTCATCTGGTTTCCTGGTGTGCCTGAACAGGTTTCTGACATTTATTAAGCCTTTATGCTATTTCTTTAAGATGAATGCCAAGTTTCCCTAAAATTATTCTCCCATAGTGTGCGCAGCTTTTTCCATAATGGCAATCAATTTTGTTTTCAATCTCTCGTCTACTAAGACCTCCTGGTGGTCCTCCCCTGAAGTGACGCTACCAACCCAGCACATCATACTGGCCATCACAGAGTTATAGAAAATGTGAAGGATGTCACTACTCACGTTAAAGGAATTCAGTCTCTTAAGATAAACCGTCTACTCTGCCTTTTCTTCTGTTGTTCCTTAGTGTTATGAGACAAGTCCAGTCTGTCAATGATGTGGACCCCCAAGTACTTGTAGCAGTGCACCCACCTCTACATCCACTCCCTGAATAGTGACTCTTTGGTGCAGTGAAAGTCAATAAGCAGTTCCTTGGCGTGTGTGTTTATTTATTTATCTAAGGATTTATTTAAAGAGCTTTTTGCCTCATTTGGCTGAAGTTTGGTATGGCGCACAAGCTGTTGTTCCTAAACTCTTGCAATATTCTTGTGTAATTGAAATACACTTTACCCTTTGGCAGCTCTAACTGCTTTTGTCAAGGGGTTGAAATTATTCATTATATTTATTATAGTTACCAAAAAGGCTTTCCAGCATTACTATGACTTGTACAAAAACTCCACAATCTAATTGTCCCTTTTTTTTGAATAAGATTTTAGTGAAATTCAAAGCAGATAGTTCACACAAAAACTGAGTAAAAATGGTTGATAATACCCGTGGTCTATGGCAGGCACGGGCAGCGTCGGTCCTGGAGAGCCAGAGTGGCTACAGGTTTTCATGCCAACCCAATTGCTTTTAGAAACCAATCCCTGCCAGTCTCAGACCATATTTAATATTATGGCTTGTTAGTCGGTGCAATTTAAAGTTCTTGTATCGCAGATTTTTTTCTTTGCAAGAATCCAAACTAGGCTGACCCGCCTTTTAAGTTGACCACTTCTTAAGGAAATTCAATATGTAGATCAGTTTGATATTTTATACAAACTCATTAATTTGGTTATATTGCATTTGAGCGGTATTACTTTAATACTCGTAGTTTCTGTTATTTTTGTGATGAAATTTAAACTTTTTTTATATATTGAGGTCGCCCTTTTGAACCCCCCCTGATATTTACTACGCGGTGAGGCATTTGTACTCCATCAACATTAATTATTTCCAGAGACATAATTTTGTCTATTTTTCCAGCGCATCATGCACAAAAGAAAGGGAACGATGGGAGCACCAGAACTCTGCTCACATCATGTCGCTTCGTACCGCAAGCTGCAAGTAGTAAGTCTGTGATAAGCGGAATACCACTACGCTTTCCACTCACGGGACGGAAGGACAATCCTGACCGCTTCTATATAGTAAGAAAGAAGAAGAAGATATCGCTCAGTCTGGAGTAGAAAATCATCTGTTACCTGGGAAAACGAAACTACACATCCCATCGTGCATTGCAAAATGGACAGGGCGTGTGTGAAACTCCGGCTCATGCGTAGCTCTCACGGGACAGAAGGACAATCCCGACCGCTTTTATATAGAAGGATGATTTGAAGCTTAAAACAGATCATTTTTCTGTTAAGTGTTTTATTAAATCAAACAGTGCATGATGAACACACACAGATGGAAATGGGAAAAAAAGATAGCTGGAGAACTGCTGGCTGCTTTGTCTCTTACATCTTATTGCTAATAAGGAGCCATTAAATCAGTGAATGCAGCAGTTTAAGATTGAAATAAGCAATTAAGATTGGAGAGCCTTAACACCACTACAATGAAGCATCAAAATGTCACTTAAGCAATAAGTGCTTCATCACCAATAATTAAGAAACTGGGCTCGAACAAAAACCTGCAGTCACTGTGGCTGTCCAGGACCGTCATTGCCCACCCCTGGTTTATGGTAAGTAGACTACTGGTCAAAAGTTTTAGAGCACCTCCATTTTTTTAGTACTGATGGAAATGCACGCAGATTCATGTCTTAATGTTTCATGAAATCAAGGCATAGTGTGAATAAACAATGGTAAATAAAAATAAGTCCAGGAATCATTAAGTGTACAAAATTTGATTCCAGTTTTAGATTCATCAAAGTAGCCTACACCTTTTGCCGATATAACGGCCAAACTGTGGTAACCCTTGTGATTCAGAATGTCTGTCACTCTGTGCAAGTCACCAACTTTGCCTCCAGTAAAATAACCTCAGACCATCATACATCACACTTCCTCCTCCATATCTGACAGCTGGTGTCACACACTAAAGAACCATCTTGTCACCAAGTCGGTGGCATGCAAACACCCTGCATCAGTGATGAACAGAAAATTTCAGATTTTGATTCATCGGTCCATAAGACTTTCTTGCAGTCTACAGTGGTCCACAGCAGGTATTTCAGTGCCTTGCTTTGTCCTGCCCCATGCCCTGTCACACCTGCAGCCCAAAGTCTCCTCTTCCTCTTTCGACCTGCACTGTTGAGCTGTGCTTGACGCTGTTCTGCTGTGAGGCACCTGTGATCACGCAGGCTGGTGACCCTCAGAAACGTGTCTTCTGATTAACTGGTGACTTTGGCTCTGCCAGATCTCTTCCTATCAGAATTTCTTTCAGTTTCCAATTGCCTTTGGATTGTTAGGACACCACTGTGCTTACTAGCACTTTGATTTTAGATTTTTCCAACTTCTCTTAATGAAAGGCCTGCACTTCTAAAGGTAATAGTCTCATTTCATTTGTTAATTGCCCTTATCACTGGAATATTGTCCAAGTAGAACTTTATTGGGTGTGGTAATGCAGTCTGGTCCAACTCTGCTATAAGACACACAGAAGGTTTTTAAGTAATCAACAGAATTTGGGATACTTGTGCAAATTGTTTGTTTCTTGCAATTTGCAAGGCTTCATTTACTTTGATTGCTGCAGAACATCTGTAGGTTGTAACCTATTAGTTGTTTCATGAAAAAGGCCCATTTGTAATATTTTGAAATTTACTGTTCATGTTCCTTTCTAGCTGTCTAAATGCTGTACCGTTGTGAGTCAGAGCTAACATTAAGAACGTCCCGTTACCTTTAACCTATAAGGGGTGGGGCTGACTCTTCCATTACATTCACATTCAAATTTAGCAAACGCCAAGGTAAGTTTACCCTTAGCATTAACTTGAAGGATTTGCAGCGGCTACTTCTTGAGTGTAGGTAGAGATGAATGTGAAGAGGGCACATTATGGATAAGTGACTTGGGTGAATTACAGTAGCAACTTATTTACTTACATACAGTAATTGAGCTTGATTATTTTAGCCTTCCCTTAACGCTTTGTGATTCTAGCATTCCGTTGTGTGTCAGAATGGCTCCCATTTGTCCATATTGCAGTTTACAGTGCAGTGTGTGCATGCGGCCAACATTTCCAGCCATTCACTGCAGAAAGTATTCATTTTCAATGGTCAGTTACTAAAAACACAGAACTTTGGTTACTATACTGAGATTCTGTGTTTTTTATGTTCATTTGCATCTGCTTAATTTGCAACTTACCTGGCCTTCATGAATAAATTCAACAAGGAAGAAGACAAGCTTAAGATTTTTAATGTTACATTTAGTCTATTTTTTTTAAAGATGCTGAGGTGGCCCAGTTCTTTCTCCCTCTCAAAATTACCATTTGAGCTTTATATTATCTGAACTTTTTTAATGTGTTTACTTTTTTAACTAGCTGTGCTACCCATCTAGGATGGGTTGAAATCTAAATAATTAAAGTTTACCGTGCACCATTCAATGCATATGTCTCTGTTTTATGCTATTTGGTATGGGAATTGTAAAAGCAGTGTTAACTGTTGTGATATTCATCTGTTGGGTTGACAAATGCAATGCATTTATATAAATGTCTGTGGTGCGCCATCTGTTGGAATGACAAATGCAATGCATTTTATATAAATGTGTGTGATGCGCCATCTGTTGGAATGACAGAGACATAGCTACTGGATGGACACACAGACACTTGTCCTTTTATTAAGGTGAATGAGAAAGTGATTTTCAGGTTTTGTTAGATTAGATTGTAATTTATTTGTCCCCAAGGTGTTGTGGGGCAATCATGTAATGACAGTTTTCTCTCTTAAATACAGTTGAGTTTGTATTTGTTTGTTTATTGTCTGAAAGTTATTTTTTTTTTCCTGAATGTCTTTCTCTGTGTCTGCAGATTGGGACAGGATTTAAGGATGAAGATCTGGAGCAGCATTTCAACTTCTTCAAGGTCAGCACCATTTTCTGGTATCTTAGACATGTTCTTTTCCTTTTCCCAATTTTCCCTAGCAAATGTTCCCAAGATTCCTGTTCACATTTTTAGCTCAGTATTCATGAAGCTTTTGTTTTGGAGTATCCACCTAGAGGTCACTGACCAGTTGAGCACTTTATAACCTGGATAATTGACCTGTCAACTGCTATAGTGATAAGCAGTGCCCCCTTGTCCAACTCTTCTACACTTGTTGGAGTTTTGTTGCTTGTGGTGTTGACAAATCCAAAGTAAATATAAACAGGTAACATATTATATGTAACAGACTGATTTACAATTTATCCAAAAGTATTTTCTCAGGGTTAATTACATGCAAAGAGGTGAGACTGTGTTGCAAGGAGGACAAAAGCAGCTTTCTTTTGATTTTCTTATTTGTACTTTTCATTTTATTTCAGGAGCATACATTGCCTAAATCCCGGCCATACTATCGCGTGGATCAGTCAACTGAACCAGATGTGTGGCTGGATGCCGTTCAAGTGTGGGAAGTCAAGTGTGCCGACCTCTCCTTGTCGCCAGTTCACAAAGCAGCCATGGGCCTGGTCAGTATTTTCTGCTTTTCCTGTCCTTGCTAATCCAGTGTTTTGCATCATCTTGACAATGAAGTCCAATACCCTCGTCGCCTGTATGTCACAAATCTGTCACACTTTTATCCTGAATTTTTAGGTTGACCCAGATAAAGGCATTTCTCTCCGTTTTCCCCGATTTCTGAGGATTCGAGATGACAAGAAACCAGAAGAGGGTACTTCTGGATCACAGGTCAGTAGCTGGATTTTGATTGATTGATTTATTTATTTACTTATTTTTATCATTAACGTCTGATGTATCTGAAGTCACTTTCCCAACACACTCTACCTAAAAGAATGGCTTTACAAAATGGTTAGATGTTGTAAGAACGCTTGAGGGCGCCGTTGCCCCGTGAAACCCAACAGACAGACGTAGACACAAGGTAAAAGCAATAAGAACATCTTTTTAATTCTTTTCTTCTTCTTTAACAGTGCCCAAAACACCTCCACCACTAATACACAACCAATACAAATTACACAATATTCTCCTCCACAACTCCCAGCAAGCTCTGTCGTACTACCTCCCAACTCGGGCTCGCTTGCTGGGTTCCCAACAGTCCTTTATATAGACCTTGACCCGGAAGTGCTTTCCTTACATGTGACTTGCCAGCACTTCTGGGTCAAATGGAGGGTTTGAGTTTTCTTCAGTACTTCCGGGATATATGGGAAGCAAAAATCCCACTGTGTCTCTGCAGCGTCTCCTGGCGGTACCCAGCAGGGCTGCGAAGCCAAACTCCATATCCTATGGTGCCCTGTGGGAATCCAGGGCACCGCTGTGCTGCAGGGAACTCGTCATCTGGTGTCTTGAGGGAGACGGTGTCTCACAGTAGCTGCCTTCCCCCGTCCTTCTTCTCTTTGGGCGTCCCGGCCAGGTTGAGCATCTGGCCATCCGCCACAACGTGTATGCAACAGGAGTCGTGTCAACACATTGCATTATCCAGTGAAATGTCTTTACCATATATACGGAGGTCAAGATTGTTCCTTTTGGTTTTCAGTATGCTTTTTTCAATGGCGATTTGGCCATTTTGGAGGGATGTCTGCACCTCTCTGTGTGTCTGAAGACATCTCAACTCAAAGGTGACTCCCTAAATCTAATTAGACTTGACGCCATGATTAACATTGTAAAACGCTAGAGGAATATTATTTTTTTAGCAAATTTGTTCCATTATATTTTAGCTTAGTAGAGAACTTTTGTTTTATGCTGTGAGTGTAATAAATGGGGAAAATATGGAAACCGGATCAAAACATCAAGTTTTCAAGAGATTTATATGTTTTAGACATCCCCACACATGAGTTGTCCTCCTCTGTCTGGCTGACAGGATGAAGATCTGTGACTCTAGTAACTGAGAAATAATAATTAATAATAATAATTCTTTGCATTTATATAGCGCTTTTCTCACTACTCAAAGCACTCGGCAATTGCAAGTTAAGGGCCTTGCTGAAGGGCCCAACAGAGCAGAGTCCCTATTGGCAGTTACGGGATTCGAACCGGCAACCTTCCGATTGCCAGTGCAGATCCCTATCCTCAGAGCCACCACTCCGCCAGTTAATCTGAAAGAATTTGGCACAGTAGCATTATTAATTGATGAATTCCTTTTTTTTATTTTTGAGTAAAATTACTGAAGTAGTATCTGATGTATACTGAATTACAAAAGTAATCAGACCACTTTCAGCACAATTTATTGTGATGTAGGTTTCATTTTAAAATAAATATATTTGCCATTTTTGTCCATCAGTCTACACTCCATATCTCGTAATGTCAAATTGAAAACGGATCTTCAGAAAGGTTTGCAAAAGTTTTATCCAAAACTGAAATCCCCCTTTCCTAGAAGTCTTCAGACCCTTTACTGTGACACTCCAAATTGTGTTCAGGTGCATCCGGTTTGCTTTACTCCTCCTTGAGATGTTTCTAGAACTTGATTGGAGCTCACCTTTGGCAAAGCGAATTGATTGGACAACATTCAGAAAGGCCAGTGTATAAACGGTCCCACAATTCACACTGCATGCCAGGAGTAGAACTAAAAACCGTGAAATCCAAGAAACTCCCTGTAGACCTCAACGATCAAATAGTGGTGAAGTTCAGATCACTGCAAGGATAAGACCATTTCTAAAGCTCATTTGAGTGTTCCCAGGAGCACAGTGGCCATAATAATTATGAAATGGAAGACGTTTGGAACCACCTGGACTCCTCCTGGAGTTGGCTGTCATGCCGAACCTGAATATCTGCACAAGAAGGGCCTTGGTCAAGGAGGTGATAAAGAACCTAGTGGTCTTTTTAACAGAACTTCAGAAGGACGACCATCTCAGCAGCAGTCAGGTATGTATGGTAGAGTGGGGTTGAAGGAAATGTGCGTAAATGTATGTGACAGTTTAAAGGACTCTGAGACCACGAGGAAAAGAATTCTCTGGTCTTAGGAGGCAAAAACTTTGCATGGAACTCCTAGCACTATGTCTGGTGAAGACCAGACCTGTGGTGAAGCATGGTGGGGGTGAAGATTGAGGGAAGAATGAGTGATTTCATTCAAATGCAGAGAGGTTCCTTGAAGAAAAACCATTCCAGAGTGCACATCTCCATAGGTTGGGGTGACGGTTCACCTTTCAACATGACGATGACCAGAAGCACACAACCAGGGTCACGCTGGAGGAGCTTTGGCACAAGTGCCCATACTGTGCTTTAATGGCCCAGCCAAAGCCTACACTGCAACACGTGGAGAGACCTGAAGATGGCAGTTCACAGACGCTTCCCATTTAAACTAACAGAGCCTGAGATGATCTGCCAGGTAGAAAGTGAAGGACTGCTCAAGTGCAGGAGTGCAAAGTTTGTAGAGTGTTACCAAGAGCACCTGAGGCTGGAATTGCTGCCAAAAGGGCTTTTACAAAGTAATAAATCAAGGGTCTGAATACTTCTAGGAATGAAAGATTTCAGTTTTGAATTTTTGTTTATGTAGAAGATTTCTAAAGCTTTTTGTAGTATTAGGGTGTTGTACTGTGTTAGCCTTTATGAATGTAGTGAGAAATCAAGCAAAATGACCCCTTTTATTGGCTAACTAAAAAGATTACAATATCCATATTTAGGTGATATGGTCTGATTACTTTCCATATTTCATACTGAGTAGCATTTTTAACTGCAGAAACGGAGATATCTTCTAGTCACATGACATTGTCTCTTCTGGTAAATCATTCTCCTTCCTTTTCTTGATCCTTTTGTACGTTGTTTTTCATCCATTTTCTTTTTCCTCGTGGGACTGTCCCTTACCAGCCATTATTATTTCTTTGATCATCTTCTTGAAGTTTCTGTGCACCTGCTCATCGCCCATGTCTTTAATAAACTAAACACCGAAGATCTGGATGGAGACCATCACCTTTGTTCAACAGCTGCAGATCTGCTAGTTAAATGACTGCTTTCTGAACTCTGTCCCCTTTCCTTTTAAGGGTGGGCATTGCCCTGGGTGACAAGCTTGTTCGTTTGTTTTCTCGGGATTTGATGCAGTGCCAGCACAGCAGATGCTGTTAAGTGCTTGTTGATAATGCCCCATTTGCTTTTTTGAATGATTTTAATCGCTCCTCTTGACATTTTCCATTTGAATCCATTCATGATAAGCCTGAGAAGAGCTTTTTTTTGTTGTTCTCCCCATTATCATGACGGTCGCTGCTGCTTGTTGCTCCGATACTCAGTTCTGTACTCTGCTGCAGGAAGAAACACGGCCGTTTATCACTTAATAGTCCGAGTACCAACCAGAGTCTTATGGAGGTCAGTTGCCCAAAATAACCCGCCATCTGTTCACAGCTCGTAAGGGATGTGCAAGTTGTCTTCATGTTGAGCTCAGTTTAAACACCTGAGTAACCGTCTGTCATTGATTGCATATCCCCAGAAATAATGCAATGGCGTTATTGTCAGCTTTGTTGGTTGTCATGGCCGGGACTGACTAACACTGTCATTTACAATCACGTCATATGCTTTTATGTTCTTTATTCTGTGCCTTCCTCTGAGCTGATTCAATTTAAGCACGACAGCATCTAAGTTTCAGAAATGTGTGACCACCTGAGGATTGGCCACCCTGGTGCGTGAAAATGGTTTTTCATGTATGCCAACATTATCGATGCATTTCTGTATATAGCATGAAAAACATCACGCATATGATTATTTACTGTAATGCACATTATGTGAATTTCCCCTTGGGATTAATAAAGTATCTATCTATCTATCTATCTATCTATCTATTATATAGTGCCTTTCACATCTATCTATCTATCTATCTCTATCTATCTATCTATCTAGTGACCTATTGGCTTAGTATATAGTGCCTTTCACATCTATCTATCTATCTATCTATCTATCTATCTATCTATCTATCTATCTTAAATTGTAATATCTGGTTGGGAATGAACTGATACTATTTTTTTAAGCTTATTTTTGCTCAAGATTTTACTGAATGTTTATAAAGTTTCCAACTTTCGAAAGTTATAAACTCAGTTGCTCATTAACAACAGTCTGTCCAGAGCTTAAAAATTGAGTTTAATTCTTATCAAGTTTTCCAAATGTTCCCATCTAAATGATTTGTTTATTAATTGTTCATTAGCCCTAAATCTCTGCTAACAGTCAGCTCTTAAGGCCTGTTATGTTAACTCCTTGAAGTGTGCTGCCTGTTGTTTAGTAAATGTGACCACATCTGAAATTTCTCTTCAGCTCCAGTTCCTCATTTGTCCCGTGAAGCCTAAGGGGACGTACAGCCGTCCCTAACGCGACACAGACAGACACAGGAGGCACAAGTGAAAGCTTTTATTTTTTCTTCTTTCCTCGTGGTGAACACCTTCACCCGTTTCCCACCAGTACAACACCAGTTCACTAAGTACAGCACAATACAATGCTCTTCTTTTTCTCTTTGTCTTTCTTTACTCCTCCACTCCTCCTGGCTAGCTTCATCTCCCTCCTCCTGACTCCAGCTCCCCGAGTAGCTCCTTTTATAAGGCACCCAAAAGTGCTCCACGGGCTTGTTGATGCATTTCCGGCAGCACTTCCGGGTGTGTCGGAAGAGCTGCAGTGCCCTCTGATGGTACCCACAGATCCCAGCAGGGCTGCACCAAACTTGCATGGAGCCCTGTTGGAGTCCGAGGCACCGCTGCGACCCTTGGGGGCTGCCACCTAGTGCTCCGGGGGAGGTACTGCTCTGGATGTGCTCCCTCCTCAGGTCCTTTAGGCGTTGCAGCTTCCCAGGGCCGTATGCCACAGTCCTTAATCGGTATCTTGGAAATCGTTTAGTGGTTTAAACGCAATCATGTCTGCCTCTGCAGCTTTGTCTTCTTAAAATCTGACCTGCAGAAAATTGTGTAAATAGTCCTTAGCAAAATCTCGGTGTCATTCATCGAGGACTGTCTTTCCAAGCATCATCTCTATCTCTATTGTAGGATTAAAGTTGGACAGTTTAACATCTGTGGCAGAGCGACGGGCACTAAGCAAACTCCTGTCAATCATGAAGAATCCACTGCATCCACTTAACAGTGTCATCTCCAGCCAGAGGAGTAGCTTCAGTGACAGACTTTTGTCACCGTCCTGCTCCACTGACAGACAGAGGAGATCGTTCCTCCCCCACACTATGCGACTCTTCAATTCCACCCGGGGGAGTAAATGCGAACATTAATTTTATTTTAATTTTTTTTCATTTTTATTACTATTTAATTTAATATTGTTTCTTTGTATCAGTATACTGCTGCTGGATTATGTGAATTTCCATCCATCCATCCATCCTCTTCCGCTTATCCGAGGTCGGGTCGCGGGGGCAGCAGCTTAAGCAGAGAGGCCCAGACTTCCCTCTCCCCGGCCACTTCTTCCAGCTCTTCCGGAGAATCCCATGTTCCCAGGCCAGCCGGGAGACATAGTCCCTCCAGCTCCATTCTTCCCTCACTCGTGAACAAGACCCCGAGATACTTGAACTCCTCCACTTGGGGCAGGATCTCTCCCCTAACCCTGAGAGGGCACTCCACCCTTTTCCGGCTGAGGACCATGCTCTCGGATTTGGAGGTGCTGATTCTCATCCCAGCCGCTTCACACTCAGCTGCGAACCGATCCAGAGAGAGCTGAAGATCACGGCCTGATGAAGCAAACAGGACAACATCATCTGCAAAAGCAGTGACCCAATCCTGAGTCCACCAAACCGACCCCTTCAACACCCTGGTTGCGCTAGAAATTCTGTCCATAAAAGTTATGCACAGAATCGGTGACAAAGGGCAGCCCTGGCGGAGTCCAACTCTCACTGGAAACGGGCTCGACTTACTGCCGGCAATGCGGACCAAGCTCTGACACCGGTTGTACAGAGACCAACAGCTCTTATCAGGGGTCCGTACCCCATACTCCCGAGCACCCCCACAGGATTCCCCGAGGGACACGGTCAATGCCTTTCCAAGTCCACAAAACACATGTAGACCGGTCGGGCAAACTCCCATGCACCCTCCAGGACTCTGCTAAGGGTGAAGAGCTGGTCCACTGTTCCGCGACCAGGACTAAAACCACACTGTTCCTCCTGAATCCGAGGTTCACTATCCGGCGGACCCTCCTCTCCAGAACCCCGAATAGACTTTTCCAGGGAGGCTGAGGAGTGTGATCCCTCTATAGTTGGAACACACCCTCCGTCCCCTTTTAAAGAGGGGACCACCACCCCGGTCTGCCAATCCAGAGGCACTGTCCCGATGTCCATGCGATGTTGCAGAGACGTGTCAACCAAGACAGTCCTACAACATCCAGAGCCTTAAGGAACTCCGGGCGATCTCATCCACCCCGGGCCCTGCCACCAAGGAGTTTTTGACCACCTCGGTGACTTCAGTCCCAGAGATGGGAGAGCCCACCTCAGAGTCCCCAGGCTCTGCTTCCTCATTGGAAGGCATGTTAGTGGGATTGAGGAGGTCTTCAAGTACTCCTCCCACCACCCACAACGCCCCGAAGTCGAGGTCAGCAGCGCACCATCCCCACCATATACGGTGTTGACACTGCACTGCTTCCCTCCTGAGACGCCGGACGGTGGACCAGAATCTCCTCGGCCGTCCAAAGTCGCTCTCCATGGCCTCTCCAAACTCCTCCCATGCCCGAAGTTTTGCCTCAGCAACAACCGAAGCCGCTGCCGCTTGGCCTGCGGTACCTATCAGCTGCCTCCAGAGACCCACAGGACAAAAAGTCCTATAGGACTCCTTCTTCAGCTTGACGGCATCCCTCACCGCCGTGTCCACCAACGGGTTCGGGATTGCCGCCACGACAGGCACCACCACCTTGCGGCCACAGCTCCGTCAGCCGCCTCAACAATAGAGGCACGGAACATGGCCCATTCGACTCAATGTCCCCACCTCCCTCGGGGCGGGTTGAAGTTCTGCCGGAGGTGGGAGTTGAAGCTACTTCTGACAGGGGACTCTGCCAGCCGCTCCCAGCAGACCCTCACAACACGCTTGGGCCTACCAGGTCTGACCGCATCTTCCCCACCATCGGCCAACTCACCACCAGGTGGTGATCAGTTGACAGCTCCGCCTCTCTTCACCCGAAAGTGTCCAAGACATATGGCCGCAAGTCCACACACCACCACAAAGTCGATCATCGACCTGAGGCCTAGGGTGTCCTGGTGCCAAGTGCACATATGAACACCCTTATGCTTGAACATGGTGTTCGTTATGGACAATCCATGACGAGCACAGAAGTCCAATAACAAAACACCGCCGGGTTCAGATCGGGGCCATTCCTCCCAATCACGCCCTTCCAGGTCTCACTGTCATTGCCCACGGAGCATTGAAGTCTCCCAGCAAAACGAGGGAATCCCCAGAAGGTATGCCCTCTAGCAACCCTCCAGAGACTCCAAAAGGGTGGATACTCCAAACTGCTGTTCGGCATACGCACAAACAACAGTCAGGACCCTTCCCCACCCGGCGGAGGGAGGCCACCTCTCGCCCACCGGGTAAACCCCAATGCACAGGCTCCAAGTCGGGGCAATAAGTATGCCCACACCTGCTCGGCCTCTCACCGGGGCAACTCCAGAGTGGTAGAGAGTCCAGCCCCTCTCAAGGAGATTGGTTCCAGAGTCCAAGCTGTGCGTCGAGGTGAGTCCGACTATATCTAGCCGGAACCTCTCGACCTCGCACTAGCTCAGGCTCCTTCCCTTCAGAGAGGTGACATTCCACGCCCCAAGAGCCAGTTTCTGTAGCCGAGGATCAGACCGCCAAGGTCCCGCCGCCACCACCCAACTCACACTGCACCCGACCTCCTTGGCCCCTCCCATAGGTGGTGAGCCCATGGGGAGGAGGACCCACGTTACCTCTTCGGCTGTGCCCGCCGAGCCCCATGGGTGCAGGCCCGCCACCAGGCGCCCATCGAGCCCCACCTCCAGGCCTGGCTCCAGAGGGGCCCGTGACCCGCGTCGGGCAAGGGAAAACGTCGTCCACAGTTTTATTTTCATTGGAGGTTTATTGAACCGCTCTTTGTCTCATCCCTCACCTAGGACCAGTTTGCCTTGGTGGCCCTACCAGGCATAAAGCCCTGGACAACATAGCTCCTAGGATCATTGGGACACGCAAACCCCTCCACCACGATAAGGTGACGGTTCAAGGAGGAGTATGTGAATTTCCCCTTGGGATTAATAAAGTATCTATCTATCTATCTATGCAAGTCCTCTCAGTACGCCACACAGCGTTGCTCTGATAAGCCTGGAATGAATGGGTACAAAAGAGCAGCTACACCTTTTCATCGGCGGGACTGTTGTGCTGTCCGAGGTCAACATCACCATCATGGGAGTGGTGGCTTTGAGGCTAGGGATCTTCACTGGCAATCGGAAGGTTGCCGGTTCGAATCCTGTAAATGCCAAAAGGGACTCTACTCTGTTGGGCCCTTTAGCAAGGCCCTTAACCTGCAATTGCTGGTGAGGAAAGCGCTATATAAAGACAAAGAATTATTATCTGGTTTAAGTTGAAATTGCCTCCCCTTGTGGTCGTTTGAAGGAACTGCAGGTCCAAAGTTGAAATGTTGCCTGGTCATCCCTGTTTAATTGAAACAAAAGATCAAACAAACCGTGTGCTCAACGGCACTGAACAAACAAAAAATCGGGTCCTTGTTTCAGGAACCTTACTTGGCAGACGGGAAGGAACATAATGAGTGATGCCTCCTTCCTGGAACTGCAGGATGTGTAGCGACGGAACCGGAAGGGACGGGGTCAACTGACCTCACTGAGCACCTTCTCTGCACTTTGGAGGGATTAAAAGATGAGAAGGTTAGCACCAGCACCCCCTCTCCACCTTGGGTGGAAGTACAAAACTCAGAAGAGGTGAACTGACACCCACGCTTGACACCAGATAAAACCCAAGAGCAGATAAACTGTCACAGGCTGGGAATTTTATTATACCAGCGAACACAGTTTTATGAATGGATTCACTTTCATTTAATACATAAGTTTCAAAAATGTCATTTTCATGTGTTTGACAACATGGTCGTGAATATCCTGGATCGGCAACATCGAAGAATTTATTTTTGTCAGCCAGCAAAGTGTAACCTATTAAAACCTTGTCATTTCACTTATTTTCACCGCACAAGTTCTTTTCTGTCTTCATGTTCTTGTTTAGATTCTGGTAATTTATTATTTTTTTAAACAAGTCTTTTGATTGATAGACTTGATGTAATTTTGGAAGAATTACTTGGATAGGACTGGTGAGCTTTGTTGGGCTGAATGGCCTGCTGTTGTCCACGTTGTTCTGAAGTTTTGAGATTTCTGCTTTTAATTGATATGTTCCCCTTTACGGTCGGCCTATGCTTTCCCCGAGGTCCATTTGTTAAATGATCCTGCTTTCAAACGTATTTTGTAAATGACACCATCCGTCTGCAAGTAGTTCAAAATGTCTCTCAGATGTTCAGACTGCCCAGTGCTAGTTGAACAAAGCATTCGTGCGTCAGCCATTCCACTTTAAACCCCCTAACACCATTTCTTCAATGTTCTACTTCAGCCCTCTTCAGTTTTTCACTTAGGTTGAGCTGTTACCCTAGAACTCTCTGTGTATGTGACAACTGTCCAGTCGTCTTGTTATTTACAGGACATGACTGCTGACCTCGTAATCATCTCCTGGTACATACATTGTGTGTATGACCTCAACTCTCCTCCCAGTGCATTCTTGTCTTTTATTCACTAACCATTTCCATATAGATGCTTATATATTTCAATGAGCACTTTAAACCAAAATACTTAACTACTGTTACCTTTAAATTATTTTCTCACACCCATCACAGCATGACGACTCTGAAGCAGCATCTGAAAAAGACGCCATTAGGGTTTCACCGAAGACTTGCCTGATGCCACAAAGTGTGCTATCGTTGTGGTGCGCTGCGTAGCTTGTAGTTTTGGCAACTTCTTATATGGACTGTAGATAATCTAATGACTTCAGATATTAGCTGCTATCTAAAAGGGGGTCTCAGAATTATTAAAAAACATTATAAAATTTAAACCAATTTCCTTTTAGTCACTTTCACTTTTTTCTCTTGTTCTCTTTAAAACACAATACCTTTGGCCCAGCGCTTCTTCCGTTCCTGGGCCCAATTCCTGTACAGTGGACCCTTGACTTACAAACTCAATCCGTTCACGAGGGCTGGTTATAACTCAAGTTGGTTGTAAGTCAAGACTATTTTTCCCATAAGAAATAATGGAAATACCCATAATGCATTCCGAACCTCCCACTGCAACACTTACTTAACCTTTTCATAATAAAAAAGGGTTGTATAATGTGCATAATTTACCAAAACACCAATATTTTTTCTAATGTACTAACCAAAAAGTTATAAAAAGTGCCTAGCCTACCAGAAACAACAATTTCACACTGTACTCACCATTTAATTTAACATCTTTGGGCTGCAGGAAGGGAGGAGGAGGAGGAGGAGAATGAAACAGAAGGTGGTTATTGTTTAGAAGGAGCCTCCTTATGCAAATCTTTTCTTTGTAAAATTGTCAAAATGGTGGATTTCAACATGCTGTACATACCGTATTTATTTCCCAAAAATTAGCATTAGAAAATCAGGTGCACGTCATACACGAGGAAACTTCTTCTGCTTGGGCTCGCTCGCCCACTTGCGCTCTCTCTCTCGCTCATTCGCTTGCTTATCCACTCGCTCTTTCTCGCTTGCTCGTGCACTCGCACGACAGTGCTCGCTCTCTCTCTAAACGCTCTCTATACTATCACAACGCGCATCGTACACGGGGCAAAACTTTTTTCACAATTTTCTTTGTAAAAATTTGGGTGCGTGTCTTACACGAGGGTGCGTGGTACATGAGTAAATACGGTATTAGCGGGATCGGTCACATGAACACCACTCTCATATTTCCGCACAATTTCCTTCTTCGTTTCGATTGTGATCAGTTTCTTTACCTTTGTTACCTTCTCTTCCTTCCTTAGCAATTATGCGTCTTGCTTGCCATGGTCTTAGTGAATTATATATATAGATAAATCACTGCACTGACCAAAATTACGTCCACAAACACATGTATCATGTGACTGACGCTTACAAACGCTCTCGGCTGTTTGTTTACAAACGCACAAGCGGATACACGTGACCGCATTTGGGTCATAATGCAAGATGTTGGTCGTAAATCAAGTTGTTCATATGTCAGGCCAGTCATATGTCAAGGGTCGACTGTACTCCTCTTCTGTTACCATGTCTAGAAGCTCCTGTGATCTTCCCAGGGGTTTCTTCCACAGTTTCAGGTCTTATTTCTTTCAGTCTGAATTTTAATTTTGACAGCAAAAAGAAATCCAACTGTCGTGCTGATGCAGTTTTAGTACCCGTCATTTGGCAAGTTTTTGAGACAGTCACCAACACACAGCCCAACGTCACCATTGGTACAGTCAATGCGTTTTTTTTATGCACTTTCTGTTGCTTGTTTGTACACGAAAGGGTAGAATTGTCAGTACATGATACGCCCTGCTTGATCTGTCCGTTGTGTTATTATTGGCAACTGCAGTACAAGACTTAGTCACTTCCACAATTCCCCAATGTGAACGACTTTTGTTGCTTTGTGAGCAGTGCTTAGGGGGCCAACATCTTTCTTGTCTCTGTACTTGATCGCAACCATTTTGCCTTTTTGTCACACACCACCTTGCATCATCATGAATCTTAAGGTGACCAAATTCACCAGTCTTATCACAGCAGTTCATCAGTTTCACTATCCGTGTCAACGTCTGATGTCTGATTCACCGTGTCATCGCTATCACTTCATTCAGCTAATGGTTCAGTTTCAGTTTATTCCAAAACTGGATTTACACGCCATTGTGTTTTGTTAGAAAGCTCCATCCCACTCATGAATATTTATGAGTTACCTTAGTGTGGCGAAACGCACAAAAATAGTCCTGATTGTATTTGCAGCATATATTTACGCTATCAAATTCTTTCATGAGAACCCTGAATTTATGTTAGGTAGAATGCCTATAGGGGGCTGGGTGGTCTCGTGGCCTCAGGACCCCCTGCAGATTTTTTTTCTCCAGTCATCTGGAGTTTTTTGTGTGTTTTCTGTCCTCGCTGGCTATTGGATCTTACTTATATTCTATGTTAATTAGTGTTCCCTAATTTTAATTATTTATTTTGTCCTTTTTCTCTTTTCTTCATCATGTAAAGCACTTTGAGCTATATTGTTTGTATGAAAATGTGCTATAGAAATAAAAGTTGTTGTTGTTGTAATGTTATTTTAGCCACTAGATGGCAGCAGATTATGTGTTATGCAGGCTTTCTATGAGGACTAATTATCAAGAGTCCGATGATTCCACAGACTTAGACCATTTTTCTTTTTTAAAGTAATGCCCTTCACACTGAATACATTTTTTTTTTTTACGTTTCAAAAACACTTCAAAGATAAGTAACTTGACTTTTTTGCGCCGTCACTTTAAACGATGGGCAGCACGGTGGCGCAGTGGTAGCGCTGCTGCCTCGCAGTTAGGAGACCCTTAAGGGTTCGCTTCCTGGGTCCTCCCTGCGTGGAGTTTGCATGTTCTCCCCATGTCTGCGTGGGTTTCCTCCAGGCGCTCCGGTTTCCTCCCGCAGTCCAAAGACATGCTGTTTAGGTGGATTGGCGATTCTAAATTGTCCCTAGTGTGTGCTGGGTGTGTTTGTGTCCTGCAGTGGGTTGGCACCCTACCCAGGATTGGTTCCTGAATTGTGCCCTGTGTTGGCTGGGATTGGCCTTACCATTGTCTACGACTGTGAAAGAAATGTTCTGTATGTTCTATTCAGATTAAGCAAACACTAACTGATCGCTTTAACTTTCTAAGATTGGCTCCTCCACACGTGCTGATGTATGCAAACCCCTGCGCTGCATTGCCATGTCTACCTCCATGATAAGGACCGTCTCTTTACTCTTCAATCAGCCCTCCTCCATTGGACTATAATGGCTAACTCCAGTGAGATGTTTGGGGTTAACCTGAGAGTCTCGGGGTGAAAGCAGAGGAGGTTTATATCCGAGTATTCTGTCATATTTAACATTTGGATGTGAATGTGATGCCCTTATTTATCCGATCAGCATGGCTCTCTAGTGTATTATGTGGCATTTCTAACACTGATGTCTATTTTTCCATTTCAGGTGGCAGATTTGTATAGAAAACAGCAGCAGATTCAGAACCAGGGTGCTTCTGAAAATGCAGAACTGGAGGACTATTACTGAAATGTCCTTACCTCGTGTGCGTACCAAGCTGTGAAGGGAGCCTTTGCCGAAATGTGTCCTTATGTAAAGATTTTGACTGTTAATGCATTCCTGTCGTGGCTTTGGATGGCGGATGCTGTTGCTGTTTTTGCTTTTTGTTCTTCGCGTCTCACCTGTCCCATCAGATCTGACCATTCCTCAATGGATAGTGACGACCTTAAGGTATTCTTACTTGTCTTGTCTTGTTAATTGTAAATACTTCCATTTCCTCACACACAACTGCCGGTGGTGTTCCTGTACTTGCTGCAGACAGACGTTATTTTTACATACAAGTCTGCGTCTTTCCTTTGCAAAGCTCCGACTCCTCAACTTGTATGGTCAGCTCAACAAATGCAGCCTTACTCAGATGGTTAGATATATAAGGACTGCACCGTACTTGTTTATTTTTTGAATTATCTGTATGTTATTATTGAATTGTTTGCTGACAGATACATTGAGATTCATTGTGTCTCGATGCTAAAGGGCGCGTCTTACAATGGTACAATACAAAACAAGATGTCCTCCAGAACACGATAATTGTTGTCTTTCATCCATCAATTTATTTCCGACACTTCATTGTAAATTAAACTCTTAGTTGTTTTGTACTAAAAGTCATAATAAACCTAAAGCTTTGAGCAGCAAACGTCGTGACTCTCACTTTTTGGGAATGAAGTTCTCGCAGAGCATTTATAGTTGTACGGTTTTCGCACTTATTAGTGTCAGATTGTGGGCCTGGAAAGCACCAGCGGTATTTGAAGGTAACGTTGACAGCTTTGTGATGCCATGGCGGCACACTTGAGTTGAATCGCATTTGTCTTCTCCGTGTCAGTAGTCTTTCCTCAGGATTGTAAGGGTCACCTCCATGATATCTGACTTGTACAATCGTCGAATCAGGTATCACTACAGTCGTGGCCAAAAGTTTGGAGAAGTACACAAGTTTGCTGCTTCAGTGTTTTTAGATCTTTTTCTCAGATGTTTCTGCGGTATACTGAAGTCAAATTACAAGCATTTTATAAGTTTCAAAGGCTTTTATTGACAATTACATTAGGTTTATGTGCAGAGTCCATATTTGCAACGTTGGCCCTTCTTTCTGTTTCCAGACCTCTGCAATTCATCTTGGCATATCAACTGCTGGGCCCAATCCTGACTGATGGTAGCCCACTTTTACATCATCAGTGCTTGGAGTTTGTCAGAATTGGTGGGTATTTGTTTGTGTACCCGCCTTTCATTGACATTAAGGTCTGGGGAGTTTCCTGGCCATGTTCCCCAAATGTTGATGTCTCATTCTCCGAGGCACTCTATTCTCACTTTTGCCTTATGGCCCGGTGCTCCATCATGTTGGGGACCAAACTGTTCATGGATGGTTGGGAGAAGTTGCTCTTGAAGGATGTTTTGGTCGCAGTCTTTATTCAAGGCTCGGAATCGGGTGGGGGTTTGCACCACCAGTGCAGAGCTTGATCATGATTGGCAGCAGGCAGGTGGGAATGAGGTGAAGACCTTTGGAGGATGGCCTGGTGGGTGTCAAGAAGGGCAGCAAGAAAACCATCAGGGACAGAATGGCATTCTGGGATTGGACTGCTGGGGTCAAGTCATTTTCTCTGATGAATCCCCTTTCCGATTTTTTTGGGGCATCCGGAGAAGAAATGGTGAGCGGTGCTACCTTCAGTCCTGTGTCATTTCAACAGTAAAGCATCCTGAGACCATTCATGTCACGTCTGGTTGCTTCTCAGCCAAGGCAGTGCAGGGCTCACTCACAATTGGTCCTAAGAACACAGCCATGAATAAAGAATGGGACCAAAACCACCTCCGAGAGCAACTTCTGCCAACCATCCATGAACAGTTTGGTGACCAACATGATGGAGCACCGGGCCATCAGGCAAAAAGTGAGAACGGAGTGCCTCGGAGAATGAGACATCAACATTTGGGGAACATGGCCAGGAAACTCCTTAGACCGTATTGATCCTATTGAGAACTTGTGGTCAGTCCTCAAGAGGCGTGGGAGACGAACAAATGCCACAAATTCTGATTATACAAGAACGGGCTGCCATCAGTCAGGATTGGGCCCAGAAGTTGATTGCCAGACAGCCTGCCAGGGTGAATTGCAGAGGTCTTGAAAAAGAAAGAAGGACCAACACTGCAGATATTGACTGTGCATAAACTTTATGTCATTGTCAATAAAAGCCTTCTGAGATGCTTATAATTCTACTTCAGTATACAGTTACAGTTAGGTCCATAAGTATTTGGACAGACACCTTTTTTTCTCATTTTGTTCTGTACATCACCACAATGAATTTTAAATGAAACAACTCCGATGACGTTGAAGTGCAGACTTTCAGCTTTAATTCAGTGGGTTGAACAAAACGATTGCATAAAAATGTGAGGCAACTAAAGTATTTTATGAACACAATCCCTTCATTTCAGGGCCTCAAAAGTAATTGGCCAATTGACTCAAAGGCTATTTGATGGTCAGGTGTGTTCAAGTCCGTCGTGATGTCTTATCAATTAAGCAGATAAAAGGCCTGGAGTTGATCTGAGGTGTGGTGCTTCCGTGTGGAAGATTTTGCTGTGAACAGACAACATGCGGTCAAAGGAGCTCTCCATGCAGGAGAAAGAAGCCATCCTTAAGCTGCAAAAACAGAAAAAAACCCATCCGAGAAATTGCTACAATATTACGAGTGGCAAAATCTACAGTTTGGTACATCCTGAGAAAGAAAGCAAGCACTGGTGAACTCAGCAACGCAAAGAGACCTGGACGTCCACGGAAGACAACAGTGCTGGATGATCGCAGAATCATTTCCATGGTGAAGAGAAACCCCTTCACAACAGCCCACCAAGTGAACGACACTCTCCAGGGCTTTGCAGGCGTATCGATATCCAAGTCTACCATAAAGAGAAGATTGCATGAAAGTAAATACAGAGGGTGCGCTGAGAGGTGCCAGCCACTCATAAGCCTCAAGAATAGAAAGGCTAGATTGGACTTTGCTAAAGAACATCTAAAAAAGCCAGCACAGTTCTGGAAAAACATTCTTTGGACAGATGAAACCAAGATCAACCTCTACCAGAATGATGGCAAGAAAAAAGTATGGAGAAGGCGTGGAACAGCTGATTATCCAAAGCATAGCACATCATCTGTAAAACACGGTGGAGTCAGGCAGTGTGATGGCTGCCAGTGGCACTGGGACACTCGTGTTTATTGATGAGGTGACACAGGACAGAAGCAGCTGAATGAATTCTGAGGTGTTCAGAGACATACTGTCTGCTCAAATCGGCTAAATGACGTCAAATTGATTGGGGCGTTTTCATGATACAGATGGACAATGACCCAAAACATACAGCCAAAGCAACCCAGGAGTTTATTAAAGCAAAAAAGTGGAAAATTCTGGAATGGCCAAGTCAGTCACCTGATCTTCACCCAACTGAGCAGGCATTTCACTTGTTGAAGACTAAACTTCGGACAGAAAGGCCCACAAACAAGCAGCAACTGAAAGTAAAGGCCTGGCAGAGCATTAAAAAGGAGGAAACCTAGCATCTGGTGACGTCCAGGAGTTCAAGACTTCAGGCTGGCATTGCCAGCAAAGGGTTTTCAACCAAGTATTTTATTTCCAGTTATTTAATTTGCCCAATTACTTTTGAGCCCCTGAAATGAAGGGATTGTGTTCATAAAATACTTTAGTCGCCTCACAATTTTATGCAATCGTTTTGTTCACCCACTGAATTAAAGCTGAAAGTCTGCACTTCAACTGCATCTGAGATGTTTCATTTAAAGTTCATTGTGGTGATGTACAGAAAGAAAATTAGAAAAAAGTGGTCTCTGTCCAAATATTTATGGACCTAACTGTACGATAGAAACATCTGACCAAAAGATCTAAAGACACTGAAGCAGCAAACTTTGTGAAAACCAACACTTGGGTCATTCTCAACTTTTGGCCATGACTGTACAAGAGAGGTGCTGCAATACCGAGATTCTCAGGACCCCCAAGAGCTCTTCAGATGGCATCCAAGTCCAAACAGGTAAGAATGGGATGGGAGGGTCCAAGAATGCAGTGGTAACAGATGAGCTGTCTGGGACCGTGGCAACTGGATGGCTGAGATTAGGGAGCCTTCCTTCTCCCTGGTATGACAAGGTCAATGGCAGGGAATGACATAAGCGTATCTGAAGGACACGCTGAGTGTTATGAATGCACTGGAGAGGAAGATCTCCTGGCCAGACGTTCACCAGGGAAATCCCCAGCACAACAGGTCCATAATCCAATCAGGGTATGACTTCCTAGCAAACCCAGTAAACCTGTTTTTTTGGGGGCACAAGTGATGCACCTTCATGTCTTTTTTTCCCCCCAAGAAAAGAATCCCTGGAGCACGTCCTCCGCAGCTACTCCAGTAAGAAGGGTGCTGTCGCTAACATGGTGATCAAGTATCAAAGGCGGTTGCAGAGTCTGTTTACTGTACATGGCACTCAATAACACCAAAAGCAGCTGTCCGGGGAGGTTTCTAGTATCCAGGCAGAACATCTGCAGCCAGAGGAGAACATGTCAGTAGGAACTCATGACAGCTTCAGATTGGCATTCCAGAGTCAACCTTGGTACTCAGATGACATGGTGACAACAATGCTGAGGCCAGATACGGACCCACTGTCCTACAGCTTGTCATGATGGAACTAACATTACCCATGGAGGACAGGAATGAGGGAACCAATGAGAGGAAAATGAGCTGGTGCAAGAGTACCACTGAAAGGATGGATAGCATGGAGTGAGCCCATCAAAGCCACTCAGTACGTAAAACTTACACTTGACTTGACATCACATGGGATAGCAAGGAGCAGAGCCATCACAACAGCCTCAGAGGCTGTAGAGGAAGTGTCCAGATGTGGACTAACATCACTTTGACACAAGTTGGGGTTTGGTCATCTCAACAAGGTTGTGTGATGCTGAGAGACCCAAAACGCTTAATGACCACAGGTAACATCACTGATGATGCTCCCCAATATGTTGCTAGATGTTTGTTAAACCTGAAGACATATCTCATACTAATATGGATGTGTCTCTCAAACACTGGGTCGTGACCACCGGTGGGCCGAGAGTTGCTGTTAGTTCTATTGGTTGTAGGTTGTGGTCATGAGAAGGTGGCGAGCTGGGTCACGTTCAGTTTGTCAAAGTGGATCATGAAGGTCCTTCTTTGGAAAAGAGTGGGTCACGGTGCCAAACATGTTGAGAAACGCCACGTTAAAAGAATGTAACAGTACTACTTAAAACAGCCGACATCTCCCAGCAGCCCCGGCGGTTTAACACAATTGGGCGGATTCCGAGGAGGTCGGGGTTACTGGGAAGGAGGAAGTGTGAGGATTGGAGTTGATTGGGAGCGCCTTCCAGATGAAGATGAAGCAAAACAAGACAAATCCACACCGACAACAGGAACCTGGTAGGACGAAACTTTACATTTTGTTTCAGAGGGCTGTTCACGGTGATTTCATTTCACACATTCATTGACATCTTCTCCTGGTATACTGGGCTGTGTTGGACGTTGTAGTTAGTGTTATTTGTGTATTGTGTTGAGTGTATAAATACTTATCACTATTGGGGAACCAGGGAGGGCTTCTGCATATGTTTTCTTGTAATATTGTTTGTTCTTTTTCATTATTTGATTAATATATTTGTCATTATTTATTGGTTCGTTGTGCTGCTTATCAGTGCCTCTGTGCGAGAGAGTGTGTGCATATGCCGGGTCAAGGCTTGGTGTGTTCCTCAGGTCCCCACAATAAAATAAATGAATCTCAGTCTTCAGATGGTGTGGATCTTAGCATCCCCGTGACTGCTACAAGATGCGTTTTGTGTAAATTTAGTATTTTTAATTACATTTTTGTGTCAAACCCAGTAGTTCTCAATGGAATGTCAAAGTCCTTGATGTGGCCACCATCTAAAGGGCGATTCATTTCAATCCAGATATGATGAAGCCTATTGGATGTAATTGTTGCCAGAGTTACCGTGCTCAATTTGCATATATTATCCACCGAATTATTTTGTTTTGACAATTTGGTATTTATTTTTTCACATTACTGATAGATCAAGGCTTGTTGCGTTAGGTCCTCCTCGTCTTCCTCCTCTTCTTTTTCATCCAAAGTCTGGATTTTGGCTTCTGACGTTTAGAGCACAGCAAACCTCCTCTGTGAAATGAGTGATGGTGGTCTCGTTTTTCATTTGCATTCTTCAGTTTAGTGGCATTTTTAGGATTGCGCCCACACAGTCTGGATGGTACAGTTTGTGCCCACCCAGTCGCACAGAGCCTGACGTTTGTTTTACACGTCTGTGAAAGTAGTGGTGGAGATTTAAACTGCAGAATATCACGGTGCTCTTGTCAACATCATTCGACAACAGCAAGCCTGTGGTTATAATGGATGAACCTTCTTAGGCTGAAAGGTGTCCCCAAAGACCGCGTCGATATGTTTATGGTGTGTGCGGAGAACACCTCTGTTAGAAAATAAACCTGATTCACTGCAGTAGAGAAACCATTCTGTTTGACCGGATTATACTTTTGCTAGGCGACATCCCTGGAGTAGCGGTAACCCGTTGCATGTGGCGCTCGTCGTTCCCATTTCCGCCGATGCAGCGGAGTAAACGCGGGATTGAAGGACTTGAAAAGACCTTAGGATTTGCATTTCTACTAAATGGTGTTTTGTCCAGCAAAGTAAAAACGAGGTGAGAAGAGCCCCCGTTATTTGAGGTCTTTTTGGAATTGATAATAAGCGGCCCAAAATAGCGGGCTGTACGTCTTGAGGTGCCATTATTCAAATTCAAGAATTACAACTACAGTACGTTAAAAATCATTTCAAAACATGTCTTAGATTTCATTTTTATTAGCTGATGATATTCAATGGACTTTGTTATTAAATAATTATTTTCTAAAAATCTTTGATCTAAAAAAATAATAATAAATTATCCTAAATAACAATCAAGTGAAAATGTTAATACTGACTTTCTTCTTCTTCTTTTGAATTATATGACTCTCTAAATGATGCAGGGAAATGTGACCTTGGAGGGGGGTGTGGACATTGGGGACACATGGAGAGGGTGACAGGAGGCCGAGTCGGACTCTGACTCTGAGTCGGACCTTTTAAAGCAACTTTTAAAATAATACTTCAGACTTCTGCTCCTCCGCAGTAACACTTGTGAGTTCTCAGTAGGTCAGCCTCTTATCTGTTAATAGTACGTCTCCTTTTCAATCCAGCCTAGAAAAAAAAATAAATACATAAGAAATAAGATAATAATTGTATTCATGTTAAAAAAAAATCGGTAGACAGCTCAATTGTTCTTAATTCTGTTTTTCTGAATTGCATCCATTTACTTTCCAGCCATAACACGAAGTATAAAGTCGTGATCTGAGTTGTGATTTTGTGTAACGAGAGTCAAAATGTGAGACGAGAGTCGTAGTCGATTAACAAAAGAATTTATTGCCAAAAATTGGATTGAGATGCCAAAAACAACACAATTGTTTGTTACTTTCTTGTATAGAGACAGTATGGGAATCATGAAAATTGAGATTTTGATGAACGTTTTAGACATTCCTGATTCCAAAAATACCATTTTTGAAATTCTTTGTGTCAACTCGAGAACACTTGGCCCTTGGTCAGTGAGATTTTGAACCCCTGCTTTATATCAAAAATAAGCAATCCTATCAACTATTGGGCCAATACTACCAACTGGAAGTGGTACTTTAACTGAATGCTTTTACGAATCTTCAAGCAAACTGTGGTTATAATTACAGATAAATGCTTCAAATTTTGTATAGATACATTATAATGATAAAAAAACAGATATGAAATTTGAGAAAAATGAAGCATCCGGAAGTTGTACTTTATTTAAACAACCATCCGAATGTTTTGTATCATGGGAATATAAATGTGTACACGTTATTAAAAACTGTATTCAGTATAACTCATATTCTTTCTTCTTCTTCTTCTTCTTCTTTCAGCTGCTCCCATTAGGGGTTGCCACAGCAGATCATCAATTTCTTTATCTTTCTGTCCTCGTCATCTTGTTCTAACACCCCATCACCTCCATGTCCTCTCTCACCACATCCATAAACCTTCTCTTAGGTCTTCCCCTTCCCTGTCAGCTGTATCCTTAGCATTCTTCTCCCAATATACTCAACATCTCTCCTCTGCACATGTCCACACCAACGCAATCTCGCCTCTCTGACTTTGTGTCCCAATCTGAGCTGACCCTCTAATGTCCTCATTTCTGATAAGTCTGTCCATCCTCATCACAACCAATGCAACTCTTAGCATCTTTAACTCTGTCACCTCCAGCTATGTCTCCTGTGCCACCATCTCCAGCCCATATAACATTGCTGGTCTCGCTACCATCATGTAGACCTTACCTTTCACTCTTACTGATACCCATCTGTCACAAATCACTCCTGACTCCTCTTCTCCACCCTGCCTGCTCTCTCTTCTTCACTTCTCTTCCACAATCCCCATTACTCTGTACTGTTGATCCCAAGTATTTAAACTTATCCACCTTTGCCAACTCTACTCCCCTCATCCTCACCACTCCACTGACCTCCCTCTCATTCACACACATGTATTCTGTCTTGGTGGTCCTACTGACCTTCATTCCTCTCCTCTCATATCTCTACCTCTCCAGGGTCTCCTCAACCTGCTCTCTACTCTCACTACAGATCACAATGTCATCAGCAAACATCACAGTCCACGGGGACTCCTGTCTAATCTCGTCTGTCAGCTTGTCCATCACCATTGCAAATAAGAAAGGGCTCAGAGCCGATCCCTGATGTAATCCCACCTCCATCACTCCTACCACATACATATCCTGCACAACTCGTATGTACTTCTCTGCCACTCCCGCCTTCCTCATACAATACAATATTCTTTCAATAACTTATTAATTTATACCTCATCAGTTTAACAATAATGTGTAAACACTGAACATTCCATGTAAATATAAAGATGTAATGGAAACAATAAGCTGCTACATCCCCGTTGTGTTCCTGCTAATACATTTAATTTTATGATTTTTTTTTTTTTTTTTTATTTCCGCCATCATTATCATAATTAAGTGCAGTTTTACCAATAGCAGTTTATTACAACAAATATTATCTAATGTTTTTCGGTGACTATATCTCTTTTTACTTTGCACTTAATCTCGATAATGCATATGTAATCATGAAAAAAACTCCACTACTAATGAAAGGAACACTTTGAAAACACATCAGATCTCAATGGGAATAAGAAATCCTCCTGGATATCTATATTGATATAGACTGGGTAATGTGTTAGGAACGAAAGGATGCCACATCGTTTGATGAAAATGAAAATGATCAACCTACAGAGCCCTGAATTCAAAGATGCCCCAAAAATCAGAGTGAAAACATTAGGTGGCAGGCTAGTCCATTTTGCCCAAATTGAATTGCAGCAACTCCAAATTGTACGCAGCACTTTGTATGGCCCCTGTGTTCTTGTATAAATGCCTGACAACATCGGTGCATGCTTCTAATGAGATGACAGATGGTGTTGTGGGGGATCTCCTCCCAGATCTGGACCAGGGCATCACTGAGCTCCTGGACAGTCTGAGGTGCAACCTGGTGGCATTGGATGGACCAAAACATAATGTCCCAGAGGTGTTCTATTGGATTTAGGTCAGGAAAGTGTGGTGGCCAGTCAATGGTATCAATTCCTTCATCCTCCAGGAACTGCCTGCATACTCTCACCACATGAGGCCAGGAATTGTCGTGCACCAGGAGCCACTGTACCAGCATAGGGTCTGACAATGGGTCCAAGGATTTCATCCTGATACCTAATGGCAGCCAAGGTGCCTTTGTCAAGCCTGTAGCGGTCTGTGTGACCCTCCATGGATATGCCTCCCCAGACAATCATTAACCCACCACCAAACTGCTCATGCTGAATGATGTTACAGGCAGCATAATGTTCTCCATGGCTTCTCCAGACCCTTTCACTTCTGTCACGTGCTCAGCGTGAACCTGCTCTCATCTGTAAAGCACAGGGCACCAGTGGTGCATCTTCCAATTCTGGTATTCTATGGCAAATGCCAATCGAGCTGCATGCTGCTGGGCAGTGAGCTCAGGGCCCATTAGAGGACATGGGGCCCTTGGGTCACCCTCATGAAGTCTTTCTGGTTGTTTGGTCAGAGACATTCACACCAGTGGCCTGCTGGAGGTCATTTTGTAGGGCTCTGGCTGTGCTCATCCTGTTCCTCCTTGCCCAAAGGAGCAGATACTGGTCCTGCTGATGGGTTATGGACCTTCTATGGCCCTCTCCAGCTCTCCTAGAGTAACTGCTTGTCTCCTAGAATCTCCTCCATGCCCTTGAGACTGTGCAGGGAGACACAGCAAACCTTCTGGCAATGACACGTATTGATGTGCCATCCTGGAGAAGTTGGACTACCTGTGCAACCTCTGTAGGGTCCAGGTATCGCCTCATGCTACCAGTAGTGACACTGACTGTAGCCAAATGAAAACTAGTGAAGAAACAGTCAGAAAAGATGAGGAGGGAAAAATGTCAGTGGCCTCCACCTGTTAAACCATTCCTGTTTTGGGGTCATCTCATTGTTGCCCCTCTAGTGCATCTGTTGTTAATTTCATTAACACCACAGCAGCTGAAACTGATTAACAACCCCCTCTGCTACTTAACTGACCAGATTAACATCCCAGAAGTTTCATTGACTTTATGCTATACTCTGATTAAAAAGTGTTCCTTTAATTCTTTTGAGCAGTATAGATATATATACAGTACACATACAGTACAGGCCAAAAGTTTGGACACTCCTCCTCATTCAATGTGTTTTCTTTATAGGTGAAAAATCTGCGAAGTAGAAATTATATGTTTGTATGTTTATTTTTATATATTTTAAACCCTTAGAAACTCTCCCACACTGTTTGTAAATGTTCTCCGCACAGTTAATACAGTAAACCCTCGTTTATCCGCTCCAGACAGATAAATGAATTTCCACGAAGTAGGATTCTTTATTTATAAACCTAATATTTTCGCAGTTAGAGCACTGAAAACCTGTTTACGACCTTCTAAATACGTTTTTTAACATTATTAGAGCCCTCTAGACATGAAATAACACCCTTTTGTAAAAGTTTAAACTGTGCTCCATGACAAGACAGAGATGACAGTTCTGTCTCACAATTAAAAGAATTCAAACATATCTTCCTCTTCAAAGGAGCGCACATCAGGAGCAGAGAATGTCAGATTGAGAGAGAGAAAAGCAAACAATCAAAAATCAGTAGGGCTGTTGGGCTTTTATGTATGCGAAGCACCGCGATAAAGCGGCCGCAATGAAGGGATCAATGTGAAGGTAGCCTTTCAGCATTTTTTAGAGGAGCCTCCGTATCTTCTAAGCAAACAGCCCCTCTGCTCACAGCCCCTCCGTCAGGAGCAGAGAATGTCAGAGAGAGGGAGAGAGACAGAGAAAAGCAAACAATATTTGTAGACGTTCCCCTGATTGGACACTCCTGTCTATGAAGTTCAAGGCTTGACGCGCTCATCCAACCAAGTAATCAGCATTGAGCAGTGACAGACATTCAAATCAGCACAATGACAAGGGGACACACATTTGTGCACAGCCAGTTTTTCACATTTGATTTCATTTCATAAACTAAATACTGCGTCACTAAAAATCTTTGTTCAGAAAACACCGCAGTGCTCAGATGTTCGTAGGAAATGAAAGACATACCACTGATATCTTTACTGTTGAAAGGAGAGTCCGTTATTACGCAGGCTGAGAGGGGGTCCCAAACTTCTTCATATGACTGTATCATTATATAACTATAAAAACCAAATTCCAAACGTATCCTTTAATAATGTCAAATAATGTTTTACGGTTTGGTCAGGTGGCTAAGCAGTTTTTAGGCGAGTTTAACCCGATGTGTGTGGCACTTGACGTCACTCAAGTGAAGCTCAAAGGTTCAGCGGTTGTCCAAGTTTGTGGATACCACAAAGACGATCCCTGCGTCCTCTGAAGGGTCTCACTCTGATTTTTCCACAACGGATTCTTTAGTTTAGTGACTACGACTCTCGTCTCACGTTACATTCAGTTATTTTGGTTTTCATTTCCTCCGCTGCGTTCTTTTGACAGTTTTGGTTTCTCGTCCTGGGCTTGTTTATTATGGTATTGACCTTCACCTTTTAATAAAACCGTCTCCTAATCCCATCTCTCTACTCTTTTTAAAAAAAAAAAAAAAAAAGGTGATGAGACGTGATTTTCTCGGAGACACTTCAACGTCCCGTGAGACAAAATGGCAGCCGCAGTACAGGCTTTTAAATGATCGACGCGCAGTGCGACATGCAGATCACGCAGCTCGCCAGCAGCACAAAGCCAGACAGCAGCTGATCTGACCGCATCTGCTTAGTGTGTGTTCAGTGCCCCCCTTCACAACTCAAGCGGCAGAGACGCGAAGTGGCTGGCATGTAGCATTCCTCGGGGTGAGGGGGTGGGCAAGTGAGCAAAGCGAGCAGGGGGCAAAGCCCCCTAGTTCTTATTTAAATACCGCTTAGTAGCTTTGTTACAAACATTTTGACTTTGATATCGATGCCAGCGTTTGAACCTCAGTGCCGTCACCTTAACCGTTCTGAAGCAATTGAACTCATGTGGTCTCACTTTCTTGCTGCCACCCTATGCCGATGGCCATGCTGACTGTTTCTACCATCCCATCCAACAGCCAGGCCGGACCACATCAACACACTATGACGGAGAGCCACCTTGTACTCTGTTGTAATATTTTATCCCCCTCGGCGTATTCTGCTTACATCTTAGACATTTTATCTGTAACATGTGAATAAGTGTGTAGCTTTTCTCCTGCCTGTTCTGGTGGTCGGTCTAACTGCTTGGGGTTACCAATGAAACACAAAGATGGACATATGGAACTACAATGGCAGTCACACCTGACAGTGCAGTAAGATTCTGTTATGGTCTACGTGATAAAAAGAGCTTTAAAAGGAAAAAGAGGGTCACCTTAGGACCCCTCTGTGACAAAACACAGAGGTCATCAGTTCTGCCAGCGGTGAAGCCACCATACATGATGATGTAAGGAATAGAAGGGCGTCACATCTGCATGCATCCTGGGATACCAGGTGTCACTTGGAAAGCTGGCAGACCACCACTATGCCTATGGGGTGGGATTTGTTAGACCGGCAGCAAGTGAGAAGCTCTTCGTCCAAGCTTTGGATTGTCACAGAGCGAGCCGAGTCCTTAATTCGTTGTCCAAAGATGAGCCATGTCGGGTTCCACCAGTTAAATTCAGATACACCCTGGAAACCATTTGGTACACCAAAGTCCACACTTAACTCGCCATGGAAATTGACTTGACGTTACAGCAAGTTTCAGCCATCGTGTGCAGAGTTTGCAGGTGGTGGCAGGACAGCGAAGTGGACGGGAGCTCCTCAATGACGTGATGTTCTTCAACACAGGTAACCGCCATGTTCTCTCAACCGTCTCCCGTGTTAGTCGTAGCACCTAACGCGTACCCTCAATGTCGCCTGTCTTAGTGTGTGGCCCGTCTAGAGGAAGAGTGTGCTGTGTGTGTCATGTGACAGAACTGACTGCCAATGGCAGCGTTAAGCCCTTTTGGAGGACGTCGCCCATGGCAGGATATCGGGGATCACATGATGACGACTGTCTTATAAACCCATTTAGAGAGTTGTATGAATCACTCTGAAGTCAAATGACCCCTGTCCCGTTGTTAAAATCCTGCAATTATCGGGTATTTGGTGACGGTCACTTTTCAGGGTCAAATGACTGACTGGTCAGTAATTTTGCAGTCATCCCTGAGCCACGTCATGCCAACTTTAGCAAATGGTATAATTAAGATGTTGACCAGATACGTTCAGTTTCCTTTCAGTCATGCTGAGCGAGATTAGGTTCAGGTTGGGGGGCAGGCACTGGTACAGCGTATTACCAGCCCACCACACAACAAAACAGCTCAGGATCCTGGTGGGGAAAAGGGCTGAAATACGCGGTCCAGTCCCACCCATCTATCTGCCACTGCCAGGTGTTATGTGGGTGTGCCCTTGGCCTGGTCCAGCCCCTCGGGTCCTTAACAATGAGGCTCACCCTCGGGTAATCGCGCGTAACTGACGCTCCCGCTCCATGAGGGACACAAAGTCAGACCAGCGGGACCCAAGGACCCCCTGAAGAGACCCAGGAGTCCAGTCTTCATCGCAGGTCACTGGATAGCGGCCATGTCTCACAAACAGGAAGCACCAGGACTCTAAAGACTTGGACCTTCGTCCTTTCGCTGATATCAGGAGGGGGCGCCACAAACCCCCTTTTCAGGTGAGTAATCTGAGATTCGAAGGCGATTTGTAACAATTGCCGACTTTCTTAATGTCATCGGCACAATTGAGTGCACACTTTGTGATAAAGACGCCATCATGGAGTAAGGAGTGAGTTCGCTTTTATTAACGGAAAGCACTTTTACTCCATTAACGTACAACTATTCTGGGATGCTCAGACGCACCTGACTAATGTTGCTGCACAGTCCCTTCCTTTTATCGAGTTGTAGGCCAAAGCAGACCTCAGGGTGACGCTGGGTGAGATGGCTGACAGGACTGCAGTGATGCTGAGCACATTACAGGCACCTTGTGGGAGTCTTCGTCCAGCTGATGGTGGGCACTGTATGGGAGGAGTGGTGGCTCTGAGGTAGGGGTCTGCACTGGTGATTGCAAGGTTGCCAGTTCAAATCCCGTAAACGCTCCTCTGAGCAAGGCCCTTAACCTGCCATTCCTGGGTATGACGTTAATCTGCAGCCAGCCCTGCATGGAGGCCATCCAACCTGCAGGGAAAACTTGAGGGTCGGTGGCAGAATTGGCACTCCAGCCACCATAAAAAAAAACTTCCCAGTGTTCCATTCCACCTGAACTGGTGTGGTGCTGAGTTGTCACCCATTGCATGGCTGCACTCGGGTCCTAATCTGGGGATCCCGAGTTGATTTGTCAGGTGGTGGGTACGGCAATGGGCTGTATCAGTGCCCACTCCTAACCTCTGATGGTGGGTACCCCACAAGAGAGGGGATATAACGGCGGGCTCTCTGGCCAGTGGACCGCTGGCTCATTACAAGGTAGTTGGCACGGTTTGCCACATTGTGACGTCTTGTGCAGGAATGAATAACCCGGATGGCATCAACGCAGTGGCAATTCAAAGATGTTTGGACGTCGAATGTAAAGAGACCTGCGTCTATTGTGAGATTTGAAATTACTTGGCAGAAACGCAAGATTCTTATTGAACTATCAGCCTGCATCACTCGACACTGTGCACTGGGGGTGGGCCGGGCACTACATGGTGGCACTTTGCTGTTGCTCTCTCTACTCCGCCGCTCCCACTCTTGTTTTTTATTTGTTTATTTCTTTATTTTTATTTGCGACTCCCACAAAGAGACCACCGAAAAGAAAGTTTTTGCAATTCTTCACTTGAGTTCACGTTCACTGAAATTTCATGTTCTGCCTTCTCTCCTCGGTCACGCTGGAACATGGCCAAGTGTATATGCTAATTAGATCATGAATATTCAAAAACCAAACACCAAATAGGGTTACGGACAGGCGGTGATGGGGCGTGGCTAGCAGTGTTTGCTCTCCCCCCTTATTTTCAGTTCACTTGAGACTCATTAAGGAGTTCGGCGTGACACGTGGCATACGTTCGGTTTTATAACTTCACGGTGTTTTGTGCGTACGCCGTTGTTACTTTTCAAACGTTAGCAAAGTTTCACACACAAGGCCCCAAAAGTTTATCGATTTTGTTGGGCAAAGGCTCTGTGAGGAGAGGTGGAGGTCAGGCTCATTGTAGTTGAGGCCGTATTGTCTCTGCTGTTGCTGCTTGTAAAATAACTAAGCGATACTTGGGTTGGAAATCGAGCTGTCCACAGTGTACAATCGTCCATTTTCTTTTCTTTTTTTTTTTTTTTTTACAAATGTTTCATCCCAGCCACCAAGTTTCTGCCATCATTCTAAAATCAAAATAAAGCTTCAGATGAACAAACTCACCTCCTGGATTTCTACGAAGGATGAACTTTCGGACTTCATCATAAATGAAGATGAGGAGGCTGTAGGGGAAGGCGCAGAACCACCAGGTAATCCTGAGCACCAAGAGAAAGAGACGACAGGTAAGCAAACACTTCAGGAGATGGACGTCTCGGTCACTGATTTCTGACCTTCAGTCGTCGTGTGTCGGGTGTCGTGTGCCGCATGTTGGTGGAATGGAAAGGAAGGGAAAGGAAGGGTCTGAGCGATCAGCTCTGGGCACTCGCTGTGTGATCTCACTAATACTGCTTTTACAAATCACATACCAAACGGCAAATCACAGAAATATACAGTATGCATTGCATTTATCATTCCAACAGATGGCACATCATAAACATTAAGATCACTTTTACAAATCCTACACCAAATGGCATATAACAGAGACATATGAAATTGCATCTGTCAATTCAACAGATGGGGGCTTCACAGTTATTTCTAATAATGTATGTTGTCATTCCAGCCAATGATGCAGCACAAACATTAACACTGATCTTTAGAAAACCCATACAAAATGGCATATAAAAGAGACCTATATGTTGCATTTATCATTCCAACAGATGGCACAACACAGACTTTAATGCTGCTTATACCAAATGGCATACAGTGGTGTGAAAAAGTATTTGCCCCCTTCCTGATTTCTTATTCTTTTGCATGTTTGTCACACAAAATGTTTCTGATCATCAAACACATTTAACCATTAGTCAAATATAACACAAGTAAACACAAAATGCAGTTTTTATTATTTAGGGAGAAAAAAAATCCAAACCTACATGGCCCTGTGTGAAAAAGTAATTGCCCCCTTGTTCACAAATCACCTAACTGTGGTGTATCACACCTGAGTTCAATTTCCTGATTACTGCCACACCTGTTTCAATCAAGACATCACTTCAATAGGAGCTGCCTGACACAGAGAAGTAGACCAAAAGCACCTCAAAAGCTAGACATCATGCCAAGATCCAAAGAAATTCAGGAACAAATGAGAACAGAAGTCATTGAGATCTACCAGTCTGGTAAAGGTTATAAAGCCATTTCTAAAGCTTTGGGACTCCAGCGAACCACAGTGAGAGCCATTATCCATAAATGGCAAAAACATGGAACAGTGGTGAACCTTCTCAGGAGTGGCCGGCCGACCAAAATGACCCCAAGAGCGCAGAGACGACTCATCCGAGAGGTCACAAAAGACCCCAGGATGTCGTCTAAAGAACTGCAGGCCTCACTTGCCTCAATTAAGGTCAGTGTTCACGACTCCACCATAAGAAAGAGACTGGGCAAAAACGGCCTGCATGGCAGATTTCCAAGACGCAAACCACTGTTAAGCAAAAAGAACATTAGGGTTCGTCTCAATTTTGCTAAGAAACATCTCAATGATTGCCAAGACTTTTGGGAAAATACCTTGTGGACTGATGAGACAAAAGTTGAACTTTTGTAATGCAAATGTCCCGTTACATCTGGCGTAAAAGGAACACAGCATTTCAGAAAAAGAACATCATACCAACAGTAAAATATGGTGGTGGTAGTGTGATGGTCTGGGGTTGTTTTGCTGCTTCAGGACCTGGAAGGCTTGCTGTGATAGATGGAACCATGAATTCTATTGTCTACCAAAAAATCCTGAAGGAGAATGTCCGGCCATCTGTTCGTCAACTCAAGCTGAAGCGATCTTGGGTGCTGCAACAGGACAATGACCCAAAACACAGCAGCAAATCCACCTCTGAATGGCTGAAGAAAAACAAAATGAAGACTTGGAAGTGGCCTAGTCAAAGCCCTGACCTGAATCCAATTGAGATGCTATGACCTGCATGACCTTAAAAAGGCGCTTCATGCTAGAAAACCCTCAAATAAAGCTGAATTACAACAATTCTGCAAAGATGAGTGGGCCAAAATTCCTCCAGAGCGCTGTAAAAGACTCATTGCAAGTTATCGCAAACGCTTGATTGCAGTTATTGCTGCTAAGGGTGGCCCAACCAGTTATTAGGTTCAGGGGGCAATTACTTTTTCACACAGGGCCATGTAGGTTTGGATTTTTTTTTCTCCCTAAATAATAAAAACCATCATTTAAAAACTGCATTTTGTGTTTACTTGTGTTATATTTGACTAATGGTTAAATGTGTTTGATGATCAGAAACATTTTGTGTGACAAACATGCAAAAGAATAAGAAATCAGAAAGGGGGCAAATACTTTTTCACACCACTGTATAACCAAGACATATTGCATTTGTGTTTCCAACAGATGGTGCACTATAAACATTAGCACTGCTCTTTCGAAACCCATACCTAATGGCCTATACCAGAGATCTATTCTTTGCAGATGTTAACGCCGAGGTCTACATCCCTGTTTTAGGATTCAGCCCACCTCAGCCGGAGCAGCACAGCTATTTAGGAATATTTCTTGCATTTTGCTACTCTAAGGTAACTCATTAATATTCATGATTGAGGGCGGAGTTTTCAAGTAAAACCTTAATAGAAAAGGCGTGTTTTTCAACAATGGTGCAATCCCGCCTCTGAGCGTCCACGTTCATTTGACCTTACTTGACCAACGGGTGAGCTCCGCACTGCATGTGTTTGAATTACCCATGATGCTTTGTGTTGCATCAGCTTCTGTACGTTACAGTTAACGTGTCATTTTCAAATTGCCTTTTAACTTCATAATAATAAGATAATCAAAAGTGTCTGGCAAGTGGTACGTACTTCAGTGGGTACATGCGCAGCGCCACATCCATGCCAGGGCAATACGAGAGGAATGCTGCTAAGGCGGTCTCCTCAAACAATCCAAAAATCAAGATCTTATTCCTGTAAAACAAGAAAGAAAGGAAGACAAAGATGGAGATCATTAGGGGGTCTTGGAGTGCGGCCCTCCTGCGTGTATGAAGCATGAAATGAAGCTGGGATTTTTGGTGACTGTTGATTGCTGTGATTTTTGCGGCTTGTGCCCGTCTTGAACTTTATGGCTTATTCAGTGTTTGTGACCCTCGTCGGTCACTTTTGGGGGCTTTGGGACTTGTAAGGGGCTACATCACCCTGAATGTACGCACTTGATGATCTCGAGGGCATCTGCAGGACCAAATCGTGTATTAAGTGCGTCGCTCGTTGAGCGTCCCCGAGGAGAAGTGACGTTCTGCACTTCCGGCACCAAAGAGACATCGAGGCCTCGTATTTATCAAGCGCCTCAGCGTCGGCCATAATGCCTTAAAGTTCTTAGAGTGACACAATTTTGGTCGTACAACTGAAAGCGTTTTATCCATTTTATCCATGCTAACGTCATGAGGATTTTGGAGAGGTGTGCTAACTCACAAAGAGCTACCAGAAGGTGGCGTGTGGGCAGACATCGATGCGCACGTCCTGTGAAAGACAGAATATTTTGGAGACGCTGGACAACGATGAACTCGTAAGAGGATCTCGATCTGACCGAGGGGGAATGACGTTCATCACGTGACCGCTCCATCGACGCGGAGAAGCCATGTGCCACGTTACGTGTGAAAAATGTGATGTTTTGGTGCCAACACAATCAAGCATTTCTCAACGTTGAAGTGAGCTGCCTTCGTGAAAATCGGCGCAGATGTAAAGATCGGTGTCTGAAGTGTGTAGTCTAGGGTGGCATCACAGGATCGTCACACCGGTGGTCAAGCTGCTGTCGCCATCAAGATAAGCGGAGCTTGAAAATAACAAGCAGGAGGAGACCCTCAGGGCACTGGATATATAGCGCCTGACAATGGGGCACCACAGACAGAGACAGAGAGAGATGGCACAGTGGAAGACCATCAGGACACTGGAAGAGTGGCGCAAGAACAGCCGTGGTGACTTTATGAGGCGCTTCCTGTTGGCATAACATCAGGAAGGAAACTCATCTCACAGTACAGCGGTGGATCATCATACCCGCCCATCCAACCTGAGGAGGGTCGGAGATACGGGCACACTGCAGAAACAATCCGGGGAGTGCCCATTGTTACTGTGCCCGTCATTTGGCTTTTCTCTCATTTGGTGTCTGTGTGCATCTCGGCCTTTCCATTTCGATGTTCGTTACTTTATTACTCGTGATGTTGCAAGATGGCGTCGATCACGTGCAGCTTAGCCTAACATGCTGCCTTATCACGTCGTCGTTCTTATGATTAGGGACAGCTTGGCCATTAGCTAAACAAACTGACATGAGGGCCTGAATGGTCTCCTCTGGTCTGTCAAGTTTCTTATGTTCTTATCATCATCATCATCACTATCATTGGGGTGAAGCTTCAACATTAGCATCAGAAAGCTATCATCAGAAGTTTTAATTTGTGCCATAAAATCGTGACGTCATCCCCTCTCCAACGTGAGCTGGCACTACGATGCTTCATGAATATGTCTAAGAAGCCGGTGGTGGCGATCGACTTTTGTCAACTGCCTTACTACAACAAGCAGGCCCGGGCTTAACGTTACTCCATTTACGGTTACCTGCTTTGTAAGTCACTTTGGATAAAAGCGTCTCTCCAAGCAAGTAAATGTCTCTGCGTGGAGGACTCGTTCACTCACCTCATTCCCTGCTGGAACACCGAGTTTCGGCGGGTCTTGCAGATGATCAAGTCGGCCCACTGCACCACCACAATGCTGGCGAAAAATGCGGTGTGGCACGTGAACTCCACCACTTTACGCTGTTCGTACGTCTGCAGGAACACAAAGCAGCGAGACAAACGTTTTATTCATCAACCGACGCAAACACTCGACGACGGTAGCGCATTGACATCCACGGGACGGGCGCAGACAGCGCCACACAAACAGCTCCGCTGCCCCCAGGGGGTCTTCAGACCCTCCACCTCTTCACGTGCTCTTCTCTTACTGCCTTCAAGTCATTTCAAGTCAATTTTTTCCCCTCCTCAAACAAAACTCAACACCCCAGAATGAGAAAATGGAAACAGGAGTTTACGGAATTTTGACAATTTATTTAAAAAGAAGCCCAGCGGATATCCCATTGATGTCTGTCAGTCAGTCCGTCAGTCGGTGTCCAACCCTCTATATCCTAACTACAGGGTCACGGGGGGTCTGCTGCAGCCAATCCCAGCCAGCACAGGGCACAAGGCAGGAACAAATCCCCGGGCAGGGCGCCAGCCCACCGCAGGGCACACACACACACACACACACACACACACACGGGACAATTTAGGATCACCAATGCACCCAACCTGCATGTCTGTGGACTGTGGGAGGAAACCACGCAGACATGGAGAGAACATGCAGACTCCACACAGGGAGGGAGGACCCGGAAAGCAAACCTCTGGTCTCCTTACTGCGAGGGAGCAGCGCTGCCCACTGCGCCACCGTGCCGCCCTCCCACTGATGTTTAGCATTTCATTTAAATTTTTACAGAGCCCTCCAGAATGTGCGGGACGAGCACTCCGTTCTCTTTGATTTCTCTTCCTCTGCTCCGCGGTTTAAAATCACAAACCAAACAACTGAGACATCGAGATTAAAGTGCGCATTGCAGACTTTCATTGAGGGGGATTGGCAGACATTTTGGTCACATGACACTTTTGTCAGCCCATTTCAGAGCACCGTAATGGCCGGTCTATCAAAGCCGTTGTCATATTTAGTTCTTTGTCGCATGTCCCTCACATGTAATGACTAGTTGACATCTGAGGTTTTTAGAGGGTCTTCTCTGGTGATGCTCTGCCAAGCCCCTAGTGTCACCATCTTCAGCTCCTCCTTGTTTCGGTGGGCTTATCTCTCTAAGTTTTCTCCTCAGCGTATGGAAGGCCTGCTCAGTTGGATGTCAATCAGGTGACTGGCTTGGCCATTCCAGAATTTTCCATTTTCTTCACTTTGATAAAGTCCTGTGTGTCCTCAGCAGTGTGTTTGGCTCCTTATCTATTTGTTGTAGGATGAAGTGCCGTCCGCTGAGTCTGGAGGGCTTTACTGGTACTCGAGCAGATCAGATGTTTCTACACCCCTCAGAATTTATTGTGCTGTCAGCAGGCCCATCATCAATGAAGAAGTGTGCCAGGACCTGTGCCAGCCATACGCGCTCAAGTCATAACAACCCTCAGTGTCGCCATGTTTAACAGATGAGGTGGTCTGCTTTGGATCTCAGGCAGTTCCTTATCGTGTTCACACTTTGCCGCTGCCATCACTCTGATGGCGTTCATCTTCATCTTGTTTGTCCACAAGACCTTTACCCAGAATTCTGCAGGCTCCTTGAAGTCCTTTGTCACAACTTGTCATCTGGTCATCCTGTGTTTGTGGTCTCCATCTTGCAGTGTGTCCTCCTCTGTGTTTCTGTTCATGAAGTCTTCTGCTGGTAGTCGTCTCTGACACACACACACACATCGGCCCCCTGAAGTCTGTTTCTGGTCTGTCAGACAGGCGTTTGGGGGCTTTTTCTTGACCACAGTGAGGACTCTTCTGTCCTCAGCAGTGGAGGTCTTCCTTGGCCTACCAGCCCTTTGTGATTCCTGAGCCCACCAGTGTGTTCTTTCTTCTTCTTGATATTCCAGACAGTTGATTTGTATCATCCTGAGGTGTCACTGATGTCCCTGATGGTTTGATTCTCATTTTTCAGCCTCATGATGGCTTCTTTGACTTTCACTGGCACAGCTCTGGCCCTCATTTTGAACAACAACTGCAGACTACAAAGGGTAGAAGCAAACCGAGGGGTCTTATGAAGCCATGAAACCCACCTGAGGGGTCACAAACACCTCTGATGCCAGGTGTCCCAAGCATTATGGTGCCCTGAGATGGGGGGGGGTCTGTGTAGACGAAGTGTCATGTGACCAAAATGTCAGCAAATCCCCCTCCATGAAAGTCTTCAGTGTGCTCTTTAATCTCGATGTCTCAGTTGTTTGGTTTGTTATTTTAAACCGTGGAGCAAATCAAGGAGTAAAAACGTTAAGGAGGGCCCTGTGTGTGTGTGTGTGTGTGTGTGTGTGTGTGTTTGTAAACCCATACCCCAAACCCCACCTACCGCCGCCGCTCGTATTGTGAAGGGGGGGCTGAACGCACACGAAGGAGATGCGGTCTGATCATCTGCTGGCTGCCGCCGAGCTGCCTGTTCTGCATGTCACGCTGCGTGACGATCATTTAAAAGTCTGCACAGCCGCTGTCCTTCTGTCTCACTTCCTTGTCTCGTGGGACATTAAAGTGTCTCTCCTAGATGATCACGTCTTGACTCAAGAGTTTTTAATGTAATAGATCGATATATAGATATACTGTATATAAAATGAGCGAGAGTGAGCGTGACTCATAGGAGGTAAGCACCACCACACCAGGACACAAGGGGGCGCCATCTCTGACGGTGTGCAGCTGACTCCGTCCCTTCTCTTCTCTGCACTGGAAAGTTGAGGTGGTCTCACTATGGGTTGTCTCATTCTGGAGGGATTAGACCACAGACGGAGCTCCCACCCCAGTGCGGCCCGCTTTTTGTTATTCTTCTACTGTATGTGCCATCAAGATTTGAAGGGGTGACCCTGTTGGTGCCCCAGCCCTCTTTTCTCTGACCAGATTGTTCTCTTGGTTGACGATAATTAATTTATTTATATATTTATATACAGTACAGGCCAAAAGTTTGGAGACACCTTCTCACTCAATGTGTGTTCTTTATTTTCATGGTACAAACCGGATTCCAAAAAAGTTGGGACACTAAACAAATTGTGAATAAAAACTGAATGCAATGATGTGGAGATGGCAAATGTCAATATTTTATCTGTAATAGAACGTAGATGACAGATCGAACGTTTAATCCGAGTAAATGTATCATTTTAAAGGAAAAATATGTTGATTCAAAATTTCACGGTGTCAACAAATCCCAAAAAAGTTGGGACAAGTAGCAATAAGAGGCTGGAAAAAGTAAATTTGAGCATAACGAAGAGCTGGAAGACCAATAAACACTAATTAGGTCAATTGGCAACATGATTGGGTATAAAAAGAGCTTCTCAGAGTGGCAGTGTCTCTCAGAAGCCAAGATGGGTAGAGGATCACCAATTCCCACAATGTTGCGCAGAAAGATAGTGGAGCAATATCAGAAAGGTGTTACCCAGCGAAAAATTGCAAAGACTTTGCATCTATCATCATCAACTGTGCATAACATCATCCGAAGATTCAGAGAATCTGGAACAATCTCTGTGCGTAAGGGTCAAGGCCGTAAAACCATACTGGATGCCCGTGATCTCCGGGCCCTTAAACGACACTGCACCACAAACAGGAATGCTACTGTAAAGGAAATCACAGAATGGGCTCAGGAATACTTCCAGAAACCATTGTCAGTGAACACAATGCACCGTGCCATCCGCTGTTGCCCGCTGAAACTCTACAGTGCAAAGAAGAAGCCATTTCTAAGCAAGATCCACAAGCTCAGGCCTTGTCACTGGGCCAGGGATCATTTAAAATGGAGTGTGGCAAAATGGAAGACTGTTCTGTGGTCAGACGAGTCACGATTCAAAGTTCTTTTGGAAATCTGGGACGCCATGTCATCCGGACCAAAGAGGACAAGGACAACCCAAGTTGTTATCAACGCTCAGTTCAGAAGCCTGCATCTCTGATGGTATGGGGTTGCATGAGTGCGTGTGGCATGGGCAGCTTGCATGTCTGGAAAGGCACCATCAATGCAGAAAAATATATTCAGGTTCTAGAACAACATATGCTCCCATCCAGACGTCATCTCTTTCAGGGAAGACCCTGCATTTTTCAACAAGATAATGCCAGACCACATTCTGCATCAATCACAACATCATGGCTGCGTAGGAGAAGGATCCGGGTACTGAAATGGCCAGTCTGCAGTCCAGATCTTTCACCTATAGAGAACATTTGGCGCATCATAAAGAGGAAGGTGCGACAAAGAAGGCCCAAGACGATTGAACAGTTAGAGGCCTGTATTAGACAAGAATGGGAGAGCATTCCTATTTCTAAACTTGAGAAACTGGTCTCCTCGGTCCCCAGACGTCTGTTGAGTGTTGTAAGAAGAAGGGGAGATGCCACACAGTGGGGAAAATGGCCTTGGCCCAACTTTTTTGGGATTTGTTGACACCGTGAAATTCTCAATCAACATATTTTTCCCTTAAAATGATACATTTTCTCAGTTTAGACTTTATGTTCTATTCTGAATAAAATATTAGAAGTTGGCACCTCCACATCATTGCATTCAGTTTTTATTCATGATTTGTATAGTGGCCCAACTTTTTTGAAATCCGGTTTGTACAAAAATCTATCTATCTATCTATCTATCATATAATGTCTTTCACTCTATCTATCTATCTATCTATCTATCTATCTATCTATCTATCTATCTATCTATCTATCTATCTATCTATCTATCTATAGTACAGGCCAAAAGTTTGGACACACCTCCTCATGCAATGCGTTTTCTTTATTTTCATGACCATTTACATTGGTAGATTCTCACTGAAGGCATCCAAACTCACAAAAAAGGTGAAATAACTGAAAACACGTTTTCTATTCTAGTTTCTTCAAAACAGCCACCCTTTGCTCTGATTACTGCTTTGCACACTCTTGGCATTCTCTTGATGAGCTTCAACAGGTAGTCAACTCAATGATGGATTCATCGGACTGGTCGACCTTCTCCCATCGGTCCAAGGTTCAGTTTCAATGCTTGCATGTTCATTGTACCTGTAGGCACTTTTGTCACTTTACCTGGCTTGTCCCACACACAGCAGCACTGAATGCCATTGTATGTCGTGACACTTTACTGTTGTAACCACCATCTGCAATCTGTGCCACAGTAGCCCTTCTGTTGGGTCATTTCAGGAAGGATACCTTGACTTTAACAGATTGGCCATCCATCGCCTCTTCAGCGGTTACTGTTTGCGCCCTCCATGGACCACTGGCTGACCACGAGGACCCCACAGGCTTTGCTGACTAAGGCGTCTGTTCATAACGCTTTAGTCCTACTTGGGGTCACACTTGCCCATGACTGCGCGGACCAAATGTCTCCTTTCTGTCTAACATATCCTCAGCCGTGACACGCGCCATTGTTACAAGATGGCTGACGTTGGAACTGCTCAGCGTGTTGTGGTGCGTTCAGAGTGCATGATGTTGTTTTTTGTCTTTGGCTTTGTGCTAATGCCACTAATCTCTGGGTGACATGAACATAAGACTGTCATTACACCGCTGACATGTGACATGAAACTTGAACGTGACCCACTCCGACTTGCCACATTACCTGTAGAGACGGCGGATTGGCACTGAGGCCACGTTACACGTTTTGGCCACTCACCCACTCTTGGCCGTAGCTGTCCTCCACGTCATTCTTGTTTCGATCGTCCCACTGCAGGCGGATACCCAGCAGCTTCATGGGAAGAAAACCGTTCTCTGCCAGGATCACAAAGTAGGTGAAGAACCCACCCAAGGCTTGGATCATTCCTTAAAAAAAGAAGGACAGAGAAACACAAAGTCGGAGT